>NW_028076888.1:5847113-6533525 GCF_014824575.4 Sturnira hondurensis | reverse complement strand
CTTTTCTGAGTATATACCTGAAAAATTCAAACAATCGTTAGTTTATATTATTATAAGTATATATTTTCAAACATAGATAGATCTCCCTGTGCTCACTGCAGCACAGTGCTCAGCAGCTGGGCCATGGAAACAACCCCGGCGTCCCTCAGTGGGTGGTTGGATAAAGCAGTGCGTGTACACACACTAGGATGTGACTCAGCCACAAATACGACGAAATATTGCCATTTGCCACAACAGGGATGGATCTTGAGAGTATCGTGCTGAACAAAATAGATGGGGAAGGACAAGAACGATGTGATCTAACTCCCATGGGGGCTATCAGACAAAAAGCAACACACTAGCAGAACAAGCTCACTCCCCGTCACAGACAATAGTGGGACTGTTGGCAGAGGGGCGGGGCGGGGGGCGAGGAGTCCACCACACGACCCTGGAATGGGACTGGACTCTGGGAGACGAGCGTGCAGCGCAGCAAACAGACACTGTGTCATAGAACCGCACGCCCGAAAGCGGTGCAATGTGACAACCACAGTGACCCCAATAAGTTTAATGAAGTAAAACATTTCAAATAAGTAAAACCACAGTACGTACACAGAAGCAAAAACATCCTTTTCACTACTCAGTAGTTTTTATTTCCTTTCCGACTTTTAGTTACATCCAGGTAAGGGAAGCGGCAGCATAACCAGTTGTCACCTTAGACAGCTCACCTGAAGAATACTCAGCCACATCCAGCCTCACTTCAGCAGGGACACCCATGCTCTCTCCCACCAACCTCCCTGGTGACAACGAATTCCCCAGCATCATAGGGGACCCCGTCGTATCTTTCAGCAACCCCCACCAAAAATACCCAGTTCGAATCCCTGGTAGAAATTCTCCTCTCTAGTATTGATTTAGGTATGAGCAAAATAAGAACCAAATGCCTACAACTGTGTCTGGCTCCACTGCCGTCAACAGCCCACCTCCCTTCTCTGTGCAAACTCACCAAAGGACCCGCTGTTGGGGCTGCACGTGGTCTTCTGTCTCCTGCTGGCCACACTGCTACTGCTTGGAGCAGACCAGAGTCTTGCTTATGTCTCTCTCCCGTACTCTACGCCTGGTTCACTTTTGTAGGCCAGATGGTGTGTCTTTCAGCCCCACCCTCACTTGGCCAATACAGAATTCCAAATCTATACTGAGTCCTAACTCTTTCCTGGTTATGCAAATGGAGGGCTGTGTTAATTCCCTGTCACCTCTGTCATAAGTTGCCACTAAGTCAGTGCTTAAAAACAACACGAACTTATTTTCCTACAGACCTGGAAACCAGAAATCCCCAATCAGTCTCCCTGGGCTGCAGCCAAGGCATGGGCAGGGCTGATTCCTTCGGGGGGCTCTGGGGCGAACCCACCCCCTTGTCTTTCTCAGGCCTGTAGCCCCTGGGCACCTGGGCTCACAGCCCCGCCTAGAATCCCTGCAGCCTCTTGCTGGCCCTCACATCTTCTACTTCATCCATCAACCTCCATGCCTCCCTCTGGTTTTACAGAGGGTCCTTGTGATTGCATTCTGGCCACCCAGACAACCCAGAATAATCTCCCCACCTCAAGATCCTCTAATCACCTCTCTAAGTCACTCTTGTAATGTTCACAGGTTCTGGGGATCAGTGTGTGGTCTTTGGGGCGGGGTGAGCGGACTTGTTTATTCAGCCTATCACAGAGCAGAGAGAACCACCAAGCTAAATTAAACCATGAGTGGCTGACAGTTGGGTTTAGAGTATTAAATACAGAGTAACAAATGAGGTATGTCCAGAAGAACACCAGGGGCTGTCCAGCCAGGTAGCTCAAGTGTTTGGAGCATCCTCCTGATATGCCCAGGTTGTGGGTTCAGTCCCCAGTCAGGGCACATACAAGAATCAACCAGTACATCAGTAAGTGGTCAATATTTTTTTTTCTCTCTCTCTCTCTCTCTCCCCCTTCCTCTCTCCCTCTCCCCCCTGTCTCTAAAGTCAATAAATACAAATTTGAAAAAGAAACACACCAGGAACCAGGTGAAGAACAGCCTGTCTACAAAGGCCTGGCACTTTTCTGGGCTCTTTTCCTAAAAAGGTTTTTCCTGGCTGGTGTAGCTCAGTGGATTGAGTGCAGGCCTGCAAACAAAAGGATCATGGTTCGATTCCCAGTCAGGGCACATGCCTGGGTTGCAGGCCAGTTCCCAGTCGGGAACCCACGAGAGGCAACCATACATTGATATTTCTCTCCTCCTCTCCTTCCCTTCCCCTCTAAAGATAAATAAATAAATAAAATCTTTTTAAAAAGTTTTTAAAGCCAGAATTTATTTCTATTTAAAAATCCTCAAGACCTTAAATAAAAAAGACCAAAGACCCAAAGAAGTCCAGGGTTTTGTGGTTTTTTTTTAAGATTTTTATTTATTTTTTTTTAGAGGCAGGGGAGGGGAGGGAGAGAGGGAGAAAAACATCATTGTGTGGTTGTTGCCCTCAAGCCCCACCTGGGGACCTGGCCTGCAACCCAGGCACGTGCCCTGACTGGGAATCGAACCCACTACCCTTTGGTTCACAGGCCTGTGCCCAATCCACTGAGCCACACCAGCCAGGGCAGAAGTCCAAGTTTTAATGCAAAATCATGCTGAGGTAGTGTCTGGCGGTTTCTTTATCCCTGAGGCGTCACGCTGGTCCTTGTTAATGACACACCCTGCTAGTTCTTCTAGCTGGGTGATGGTGGTTTCCCCTGACTCCCAGTACCTTTTGTCCATGGCCATCAGCTCACGGAAATAAAAATTGTAACACCAGAAACAGTCATGACATATCTGCAGGTTCTACTTGAATATCCTGTCTGCATTCCTCTTCAGGCCCAGGCCAGTGACTATCAGTCTGAGTGGGCGGGACTGTGGCAAGTGGCATCTGCAATGACTGGCATTGAATGTAGCTCTTTCAGGACAGAAACCAACAAACACCCTTCAGCATGAAACACCCCTCAACATGAATTACCCCCTTCTCTGAGCTCTTAATGACCCCAATGGTAGAACCAGAGTCAGCTGGTTAGACTGAAACAGCAACCTAGTGACCTGAAAACTGTCCATAGCTCTGGGGAAAGGGAGTCAAAGGCCCAGTGTAGTCAGTACTCCTGGTGTGGGTGGGCCCTCGTGGGCCCTCCCCCGCCAGGAACGTGCACTGCTGGAGACAGAAGTTGGCTTGGGTCACAGTCTGGCATATAGGAGGAACCTCTGCAGCAGAAATGTAGACTCCTGACCTGGCTGGTGTAGCTTAGTGGACTGAGCACAGGTTGTGAACCAGGGGGGTCGCCAGTTCGATCCCCAGTCAGGGCACAGGCCTGGGTTGTGGGCCAGGTCCCCAGTGGGGGGTGTGCAAGAGGCAACCACACATTGGTGTTTCTTTTACCTTCTCTTCCTCTCTCGCTAAAAATGAATAAATAAAATCTTACTAAATAAATAAATGTAGAACCCTGAGCTTCGTGGACACACACACCTCTGCAATATCGATCTACAGTGAAAAGGGCAACACAAGCAACAAATATACCAAAATTTAACTTCAGCAAAGGCAGCCTCACTTATTTCACAGCAAACCTTCCCTTGAGAAAACTTGAAATGATGGAAGATTTACTTTTATTTTTATTTTTCTAGAATTCCTTTGAAAGCATCAGAAGCCCCGAAGCAGAGATATGTCAACAGGATAATATATCACCAGAGGTTGAGTTTGCCCCAGGAATGAAGGTTGGTTTAACATTTGAGAATTAACGTAACAAGAATAAAGGATAAAAGCATACTGAAGGTGTTTTAACATAGGCAGAAAAATTAGTGGATAAAATTCACCACCCAAAAAAGAAAGTCAAAATTCAATTATGATTTTTAAAGAAAATTTTTAGCTATGGAAAAGAGCAGAATTTTTTTTTAAATTCTCACCTGAGGACGTGCCCATTAATTTAGAGAGAAGGAAAAGGAGGGAGGGAGGGAGATACTAGTTGCCTCTTGTAAGTGACCCTACCAGGACCAAACCCGCATGTGCCCTAACCAGGAACGGAACCTGCAACCTTTTGCTGTTGGGGATGGTGCTCCAGCTCACTGAGCCACACAGGCCAGGGTGACAGCAGACATTTTAAATCTGATAACGAATGTCTACCAGGAAATTCTCTAGCAAACATCATACTTAATGGTGAAATATTGCAAGTTTTCCCCCTGAGATTGGGAAAGAGATTAGGATCTTGCTACCATGACTTACATGAATATTTTCCTGGAAGTTCAAGCCAGTGTAGTAAAGGGGGAAAGTTTTAGGGATTTGAAAGGAAGAAACAAAACTGTCTTGTTTACAGATAATTGAGTACATAGAAAATCCAAAAAGATCAATAGATAAGTTATTACAATTAGTAAGCAAGTATACAAAGTTGATCTATATAAGGACACTGTACAAAATATAATTATGTATTTCTATAACAGCAATAGACGATTATACAGTGAAATTTAAATTTTTTTAGTTTTAAAAATAATACCGCCACAGCAACTTTCTGCACTATTTTTGTAACTTTTATGTAAATCTGAGACTATTTTAAAATAAAAAGTCTATTCTTAAAAGGTTATAACATTTATAACAGCAGCGGAAAACATCAAATACCCTCAGATAATTCTAATAAAAGATTATTGAGAGAAGTGACCAACATCAATGAATAGCAAGATAGGAATACACATAAACAACACATGAGTCGTGTTCAGAATATGTAAAGAGCTCTTGAAAGTCAATAAGAAAAGCATCCAACTGCTCACAGACAAACAGGCAGAGAGTCGAGGCACTTACAAGAGAAGATGCCCAGATGGCCCATTAACATCTGAGAAGGTTTAACCCTTTAGCAGCAAAAGAAATGAACATTAAAGCCACAGCGAGGTGTCACCACACAGTCACCCGCTTCCTGATGGCAAACATTTTAAAGGCTGTTGACACCAAGTGTCATCAAAGCTGCAAAATCCCGTGAGCGCTGGCTCATCCTCTGCTCGTGGGCGTCCCAGCCACCTGGGAAACCTGTTCGAATTGGCGGAATGTTGAGTGTCCACGAGCCCTATGATGTAACGATAGGTACGTGCCCAGTAGGAATCTGCGTTTGTGTAGAAAACATGGGTAAGGAATAGTCATGATGGCCATACTCATTTTAGCCCCAAACTGGAAACGACCCCAATAAGCCGTTAATAGGGGAACAGACAAGTAAATGGTAGTGTGTTTGTACACCTGTTAGCTGCTTCTACGGACAGCAACATGCGCGAATCTCACCATACAAGTGAAGAACACAAGAGTGAGTAAATCTAATAACAGAAGAATAAATAAAGTATGGTTTTATTTCTATGAAGTTCCAAAGTGGACAAAACTAATCTCCAGTGTTAGAAGCGACTGAAAGGGACCTTCCGGAGAGCTGGTCGTAATTCTGATATGGGCGAGAGTTTACACGGGGGTGCTGGTGTGAGACGAGTTGATGAACTGCACATGTATGATGTATGCAATGTTCAACAAAAATGAAGGAAATAATTAAAATGACTAGTTTGGCAATTCCTCAAAAAGTTTCACTTAGAATTGCCATGTGACCCAGCAATGCCACTTCTAAATGTACTCCCCTAAGAATTGAAAGCAGGGCCCTAGTTGGTGAGGCTCAGTGGGTTGAGTGCCAGCCTGTGAACCAAAGGGTCCCTGGTTCGATTCCCAGTCAGGGCACATGCTTGGATTGCAGGCCAGGTCCCCAGTAGGGGGCACGTGCCAGGCAACCACATATTGCTGCTTCTCTCCCTTACCTTCTTTCTCCCTTCTGCTCTCTCTAGAAGTAAATAAAATCTTTAAATAAATAAAACTATGTACATGATGCTATCATCCCAGACGATTTTCCACAACCAAGAGAAATGACTAGTTGGAGGTGCTGGTTCTCATTCATACCTCCCTGAACTGACCGCAGCTTAGAGAGGGGACTGGACCCGGAGGGGTACTTTTATCAGTGAGACAGTGCTGAGGCCGTAACTGGGAATGGCTAAAAATCCCATGGTCATACTGGGGTCTGGACAGCTCACAAGGAAGTTAGTCTATATCAACAGGGCCCATCTGCAGGGAGTCAGATGGCGACATCGAGCACCTCCCATCCTTGTTCTAATTTACTGAACGAGCGTAGCCTGTACCGTCTGAGCCAAAGCATTCCAGGTCACTCACCTTGCTGGGTCAGCACCCTTTGGGAGTGGCCGCAAGAAAGCCTTAGGTTATTAGATTGTGAGTTTCCGCCTGCAACTGACAACCCACTGAAATATTCTGGAAAACACAAAGAAGTCAGTGTAGTATAAGAATTTTGCTAACCTTCCGTCGCCTGCCTTTTGTTTGCTCCTCCATGTCCTGCTTGCAGAAACAAAATCACTTGGCCAGGGGGCCTCACTGGCCCTGTGCAGGTCAGGGGGAGGGCTGCGGTCACCTTGCCGCGGGACGGGTGCGGTCTGTCTGGCTGAGTAGCTCAAGCGAATATTGTCTACTCAGAACGATATCGTGCAGTGCCTTTTTTTTTTAAGTTTGGTACAAAATCCGGGGTGTGATGGTGAACAGCTGGTCTGCAGAGGGATCGAGGGTCCACAGTGAAACTGGAGTGAGTCTGGTGTCTCCCTGCTACCACGTCAAGGACAGTCCAGGCTGGCCCGGGGAGCCTGTTGGGAGGTGAGAAGGTGCCCATAAAAGGTGCTCAGATATTCACAAAATCCCATTTCCCAGGTTATAGAGAAAGGCACAGGCTTGTTTTTTAATTGAGGTGAAAGTCACAAAACATAAAATTAACTTCTCCTAAAGAGAACCAGTTAATGGCTTTTCTATTTCAGTGTTGTGTAACCACCATCTTTATCTAGTTCCAAAACATCTTCATCACCCCCAAAGAAAATCCTGTATCCAGCCCTGCCTGGTGTGACTCAGTGGATTGAGTGCTGGCCTGGGAACCAAAGGGTCACTGGTTTGATTCCCAGTCAGGGCACCTGCCTGAGTTGTGGGCCACCTCCCCAGGAGGGGGCATGTGAGAGGCAACCGCATATTGATGTTTCTCTCCCTCTTTTTCTCCTTCCTGGCCCTTCTGTCTGAAAATAAATAAAGTCTTTAAAAAAAAAAGAAAATCCGGGACTTCTGCCAAAATGGAGGCGTAGGTGGAAATACTGTGCCTTCTCCCACAACCAAGTTTGACTACAACAAAGGTTTAGTAAACAAAGACGCAGCCAAAGAATGGAAAATTGAACTATACAGAGTCCGACAACAACGAACCAGTCAACCGGACTGGTGAGAGGGTCGGAGCCAGCAGCGGAGCAAGGTCAGGCAGGAGAGATCCCCCAACCCCAGGCCCACAGGCAGCCGTGGACAGATCCCAGGTGTGGGGTAGCAACGGGCGGAACCAGTGAGGGCGTAAGGCGGCGGGTTGACTATGGTCACACATTCACGTGCAGATAAACCAGCAGAGGAGTGAGCAGTGTGACAGACTGCGCAGGCCCCAGCAGTGAACCCAGCCAGGACACAAGGCAGTGGGCTAACCCCGATCGCACATTCGAGCGCAGTGGGACAAACCTCGCGATTGGCGGTGGCAGCGGGAAGCAGCAAAGGGAGCCGCCATTGCTCCTCTCTGACCCCGCCCCCATGGACAGCGTCACAACCCAGTGACTGAGTTGCCCCACCCTGGTGAACACCTAGGGCTCTGCTCCTCAAATGTAACAGGCACCAACAGTCCAAAATATGGCTCAAGAACTCAAAGCCCCAGAGCCAGAAATAGCGAACTTCTCAGATGCACAGTTCAAAACACTGGTGATCAGGATGCTCACAGAACTGGTTGATTTTAGTCACAAATTAGAGGAACATATGAAGGCTAAACTAATTGAAATGAAGGGAGATGCACAGGAAACCAATAGTGATGGAAAGGAAACTGGGACTCAAATCAATGGAATGGATCAGAAGGAAGAACCAAACATCCAACCAGAAAAGAATGAAGAAATGAGAATTCAAAAAAATGAGGAGAGGCTTAGGAACCTCCAGGACATCTTTAAACGTTCCAACATCCGGATTATAGGGGTACCAGAAGGGGGAAAGAAACAGCCACGAGTGGAAAACTTATTTGAACAAATAATAAAGAAGAACTTCCCCTCCCTGTTTCCCTCCGTGTCTTTTTCCCTCCTGTCCCCTCTTTCAAAAAATAAATAAATAAATTTTTTAAAAAAAAAAAGACAAATTTTACTTTGGTGTAATTGTTATGTTTCCCCTTGATCAATTTTTTTAATCCTCGCCTAAGGACATGTTCGTTGATTTCAGAGGCAGAGAGGGAGAGGGAGAAAAACATTGAGGTGGGAGAGAAACATCGATGTGAGAGAGAAACACCACCCAGTGGCCTCCCCTATGCGCCCTGACCCAGGGTCAAGCCCACAGTCTGGATCTGCGCCCTGACCGGGAATTGAACCCACAGTTGGTGAATGCATGGATGGGTGGAACCAGGAACAGATCTCTCTTGTCAATAAATGAATATGCTCTGAAATCACAGAGGTTGTAAAGGAAGTGGAGAAAAGGAAGCTCTCCTCCTTTGCTAGTGGGATGCAAATTGGTACGACCCCTATGCAAAGTGTCTGGAGGTTTCTCCAGAAATTAAGAATAGAGCTACCATATAACCCAGAAATCCTTTTCTGAGTATATACCTGAAAAATTCAAAGAAATTATTAGTTCATATAATTAAAACTATAATTATATATTTTCTATATATATTCTATATATAGCAGATTCACAGTTCAAAATACTGGTGATCAGGATGCTCACAGAACTCGTTAATTTTAGTCACAAATTAGATGAAAAAATGAAGGTTGTGCTAAGTGAAATGAAGCAAAATGCACAGGGAACCAATAGTGATGGGAAGGAAAATGGGACTCAAATTAATCAAGTGGACCAGAAGGAAGAAAAAAACTCCCAAACAGAAAAGAATGAAGAAACAAGAATTCAAAAAAATGAGGAGAGGCTTAGGAACCTCCAGAACATCTCTAAATGTTCCAATATCCAAATTATAGGGGTACCAGAAGGGGAAGAGGAAGAGCCACAAGTGGAAAACTTAATTATTTGAACAAATAATAAAGGAGAACTTCCCCAGTCTGGCAAAGGAAATAGACTTCCAGGAAGTCCAGGAAGCTCAGAGAATCCCAAGGAAGTTGGACTCAAGAAGGAACACACCAAGGCACATCATCATTACATTAGCCAAGATTAAAATGAAGGAGAGAATTCTAGAAGCAGCAAGAGATAAGGGGACAGTCACCTACAAAGGACTTCCTATCAGACTGTCAGCTGATTTCTCAAAAGAGACTTTACAGGCAAGAAGGGGCTGGAAAGAAGTATTCCAAGTCATGACATTCAAAGACCCACAGCCAAGATTGCTCTATCCAGCAAAGCTTTGATTTAGAATTGGAAAGGCAGATAAAGTGCTTCTCAGATAAGGTCAAGTTCAAGGAGTTCATCATCACCAAGCCCTTATTATATGAAATGTTAAAGGGACTTGTCTAAGAAAAAGAAGATAAAAAAATATGAACAGTGAAAGGACAGCAAACTCACAGTTATTAACAACCACACCTAAAACAAAAGCAAACTAAGAGGACAGCTAGATCAGGAGTGGAACCATAGAAATGAAGATCACATGGAGGGTTAGCAAGAGGGGAGTGGGAGGAGGAGAAGGGGGGAGAAGGTACAGAAAATAAGTAGCATACACAGTAGGTAGAAAATAGATGGGGTGAGGGCAAGAGTAGTGGGGGAAATATAGAATCTAAAGAACTTGTGACACATGGACATGAACTAAAGGGGGGGATGGGGGAGGGGGTGTGCAGGGGGGAGGGGTGTGAAGGGGTAAATGGGACAACTGTAATAGCATAATCAATAAAACATATACAAAAAAACCAATGGTGTAGGAGGAACTAAACAAAAAATTGAACTGAAAACTCACTGGCACCTCCTGGTGCCTGAAAATAGCAAATGCAACAATAGTTGGGGGCCATGGTAGATATTTGAATATGGCAGGACTATTAGATGATATTTACAATGTTTGTATGTGACATAAAGGTATTATACAAAAACATGACTTTATTTTAGCAAAGACGGGGAGGAGAAAGAAATAGGACAAATTCATAAGTTTTTTTTAAAGACTTGTAACCGGGACAGGTTTACGCGTGTGAGGACATGGGGCCTGTCCAGACCTGAGAGTGAGGAAGGGCCAGGAATACAGCTCGGGACCCTCAGATCGGCCACTCTCTGCTCCCTCACAGGGAAGCAAAGCAGGAAACCCAACGGGAGCCCTGTCCTGTCCACTGTGGCTCCCAACCTGTTCCCTCAGAGACCAAAGCCGGGGAACCTGAGCTCCCTAACAGCCAGCAGCACCCTAACAGCCAGCAGCACCCCGACAGCCAGCAGCACCCTGGAGAGGTTTCAGCTCAAACATCTTTTCCTCACTGAGCTCACATCAGGATGACAGAAACAAGGTCAAACAGGTTTCTGAACAGTGGGGTCCCCCTCCTGCAACAAGGGTGCACCCCAGAATCAGTCTCTGGGGACCGAAGGTGGTTGAGACGGCAGGATCGCTCTGGTCAGAGAAAACACAACAAACCCAAGACACGGGAGTGTGACGTCTGGGCCCGCCCTGATGGCGGCGTGGGGAGGTGTCTGGGACAGGACCTGGGGATGGGGCAAAGGCAGCGATGAACACCAATGAACACCAAGGGAGGAAGGTTTGGGACCCGATCGGGGAGAACATTTTACCNTCAAACATCTTTTCCTCACTGAGCTCACATCAGGATGACAGAAACAAGGTCAAACAGGTTTCTGAACAGTGGGGTCCCCCTCCTGCAACAAGGGTGCACCCCAGAATCAGTCTCTGGGGACCGAAGGTGGTTGAGACGGCAGGATCGCTCTGGTCAGAGAAAACACAACAAACCCAAGACACGGGAGTGTGACGTCTGGGCCCGCCCTGGTGGCGGCGTGGGGAGGTGCCTGGGACAGGACGTGGGGATGGGGCAAAGGCAGCGATGAACACCAAGGGAGGAAGGTTTGGGACCCGATCGGGGAGAACATTTTACCTGACTAGCCAGCCACGACAACCACCAAGAGCCCCGAATAGGCTGCGTGCCAGGCCACCAGTGTTCGAAGCGCCTCGCAGGCAGCCCCCCAGTGGGTTCCCGGGAGGGGAGACCGAGGCCAGGACTCCAGGCCCCGCAGTTCTATGGAAAGTGGAATGAAACAGGGGTCCAGGAGGGAGAAAGGAGCCAGCCGGGGGCGGGTCATGGAGCCAGCTCCCAAGAGGTGCCTGTGGCCTTAGCCCCCCGAGTGGCGAGGAAACGTGTGGAGCTCAAGCTGAGCCCCGGTGGGGGCCGCGGGGCCCAGGCACCTGCACGGGCGGCTCGGCCAACCCAGCCTCTCCGGCTCGGCCTAGGATCAGAAATGCCTTCAGAGGAAGGAACGGAGGGCAGACCGGGGCACCGAGTCAGCCAGAGTGCCCGGAAGGGCGTCTGCCCCACGTACACCGACACCTGTAACCCCCTCCACAATCCTACAGGCATGAATACGACCGTTATTTCGGTTCTTCGGGCGGGAAAATGAGACAGAGAAGCAACTCACCAGAGCGAAGGGCCGGGGTGCCAAGCCAGGCGGTGTGGTTTCTGCTTGAAAGATGGTGAGCGGCCTGTCAGCAAAGGCATGCAAGCAGAGGCCTGGTAACTGGACAGCAGTTGAACAGGGGATTCCTACTGGGGACAGGGATTCAGATACAGCTAACCGAGGTCCTTTCCAACCAAAATTAGGGACCTTATGAGAAAGTATCTGAAAAAAAGGTGCAGGCAGCCAACCTGGGAAGCTCTGGGGCCAGAAGGTGGGGGAGGGGCTGAGGACCATCTCTTCTGATTGGGGTTCCCAGCAGTCACCTGACCTCACACCTGAGCTGCTCTCTCTCCCGCAGGAGAGAGCTCAGGCCTGGCCCGAGTTGGAATCAGCCTGCCCCGAGGGCCTGCCCCCCCCTTTCTGAATACCAGGAGCTGAATTAGCCAGAGAGAGGCTCCAGGCTGTGCAGAGAGACCCCTCAGGAGCAAGGCCAGGTCCACCCCACACCCCCAGCTCAGGGTCCTCATCTGCCAAACCAGGGTGGTGATGAGCCCCTCTCTGAGGCCCCAAGTTCTGTGACTGTGGGTCCAGGCAAGGAGGCCAGGCTGGGCTTCTAGAACAGTCCAGCCACTCCTGGGGTAGCTGAGAACAGCACAGTCTGAATCACAAAAAAGCCTGGATTTTGGCACAGTTACCACATACCGAGTGTTCTCTGCCTCCACACACACGGCACACGACACAGTCCCTGTTCGCCCGGTGTCCAGGTCCCCTTTAGTAATAACCGGCTCCCTACTTCTGATACTGTCTTCCACGCGTGAACGCTGAGGCGCTACAGTGCTTTAGGTTAGTTCGCTCTTCCCTCACACCCACAAACTGCCGGCCCTGGCATATCAAGTCCAAGTGTAACTGAATTCCAAAGAGCGGGATGTGGCCAGGTGGTGCTCCCCGGTGCCCCACCTGAGACCTTGGCTGGCAGCCTCCCTCCCTGGGGAGTCCCTCCTTATCTGGGGAGTCCCCTCTTTTCCACCCCTGAGCCCGGGCACCCAGATTAGGGATTGCGTGCAGCCCAAGCAGAGGACAAAGCGCTACTGTCCATTCTCAGGGAAGACCTGAGACAGGGACATGGGGCGTGACTCAGTGTCAACCCCAGACCTCGCAATGGCAACACTGACGAGGCCACACAGGGCCAGGCTGCAGCTGTCCCAGCTCAGAGCCGAGGGCCACCTGACCGGGAATTAGACCCAATGGACGGGCCTTTATGGAACCCCTGCTAGGAGTGCTGAGCGGGCCCTGTGTGAGGTCCCGTCAAGAGCTCTGCTCTCAGAGGCTGCACCTGGTGCCCAGGGCTGAGGATGGAGCGACGGCCGTTCCCGGGCAGCGGACGGGGGAAGAAATCCCAGGACAGCCGGGGGCTTGCTCTAAGGGCATGATGTCTACGGCCGTGAGGGGACTGGACCTCAGGTCCTGCTTTCCTAGGTCCCCCCACTCCCACCGTTTCTCTGGCTACATAGGAGTACAGGGCTGGGCAATACGCAGAGAACTGCTCTGAGAGTGGCCGCCCCAGTTTACTTTGCTGGCATCGGTGTTGGGGAGTCCAGTTCCTCTGCGTCCTTGTGAGCACCTGACGTAGTCCGCCAGCTTCAGGCGCTCTCACGGGTGTGTAGCAGTGTCTCACAGCGGCTTCCGTTTCCATGTCTCTGAGGACTGACCTTACCGAGCATCTTCTCGTGCACTTGTTTACCATCAGATGTCTTCTCCGGTGAGGTACAGATTCAACTGTTTCGCCCATTTTCAAACTGCAGTTTTCTTACTCATTACATGTTTGTCCATTCAGATCGGAGTCGTCTTCGGACAAATGACTTGCACACACATGTGCCAGCCTGTGGCTTGTGTTTTCACTCTCATAACAGTGTCTTACAAGTAGCAGAAGTTCTTAACTGTGTCCAAGTCCAATTTATCAGTGTTTTCTTTTGTGGATTGTGCTTCCGGTGTTGTTTTGTGTAACTCACGCTCACAGATATTCATCTCCTATGCTCCCGTACAGAAATTTTGTAAAGGTTTAATGTAGGCCTATGATCCCCTTGGAGTTATGAATAAAGGTTCTTTTTCCCACATATGGATGTGATTAACCAAGTGCATTTGTTGGAAGCACTCTCCTGTCGCCATGTGGTTGCTTCTGTCAGAAATCAGTGTGTGTGTGTGTGTGTGTGTGTGTGTGTGTGTGTGTGTGTTTGCTTCTGGGTTCTCTACTGTGCCCCATTGATCTAGCTGCTACGACGCACCGGTTTGGTAACTGTAACTCTATGACGAGTGTTGGCGTTAGGTAATAAGTCTTCCTGCTCCATCTTTCTCGAAGTGGTTTGGGTTACTCTAGGTTCTTTGCATTTCCACATAAATTGTAGAATCAACTTGTCAATCTCTACCCTCCCCCTCCCCCCAAAAGAAAGCCTGCTGGAATTTTGATTGTAATTGTGTTGAATCTATAGATAAATTTGGGAAGGATGAAGCCAACCTTGCATTCCCAGACTACGCCCCTTTTGGTCAAGATAAATAGTATCCTTCTCTTGTTGCATTCTGTTTGCTAAACTTTGCCTAATAACTTTTGTATCTGTGTTCATCAGGAATATTGGTCTGTAGTTTTGTGTCTTTAGTTTGGTTTTGGAATCAGAATAATGATGACTTCATACCGTGAGTGGAGGGGGCATTCCTTTCTCTTTAATTTTCTGGAAGAATTTGTGTCAAATTGGTATTATTTCTTCCTTAATTGTTGGGTAGAATCCACCAGGGAACCCAGCCGGGCCTGGAGTTTTCTCTGCGGCGAGGTTTTCTAGGACAAATGCAATTTCTTCCATTGATGTAGGACTGCATGGGTTACCTACTTCCTCCACAGTGAGCCCTGGCGCTTTGTATCTCTCGATAGGGTGTTCTCCCGTTTCCAAGGCAGGTATCAATGCACCAGCCCAGGGAGGGCTTTTTCCTAAACAGTCCCAAGAGCACTCTGACCTCTGTTGCCCAGCGTCCCCTACAGGCTGTGACACTGACCAGGGTATGTGCAGCCCCAGCCCCGGGGAGTGGCAGCCTGCCTGGGAAGGCAGCGGCTTCCAGGGCCTGGCCTCCAGTTCCCTTCACCCTCAAACCAAAACACTGACCGGGAGTCGAGCCTCCATACCAACAGCTGCACTTGAAATGTCTCCACACGTCACCAGAGTTTTGGTGCTGATGCAGAGTCAGAGAATCGAGTCCTGCCAATCAAAGCTCAGGGACCCACCCATCCGCCTGAGTCACTCAGCCCAGTGGCCAGGGCTGAAAGCTCATCACATCTCAACCTAATCCGTGGCTAATCTTTCTGAAGCTTTCTGCTGGCCACTGGGGACACAAAAAGCTCAGAGCTGTGACCCTCCCTTGAGCCTTGGAGCAGGAAGTTTTGTCTTCAGAGAAGGAAGCCTTGATGTGGCATTTGGGGACACGAAGGGCCATTCAAAGGCAGTTTTCTTGGTGGGTAGAGATGGTGTGTGAGGCTGGACAGCTGCGGCTTCTTCTTTCTCTGGAGTCTCCACTCTGCTTCTGTTGGCAAAATTCCGTTTATCTCCACAAATGTTCCGCTCTTGGTCTCGGAATCACCATGGAGGTACAGACAGCGGTGAGGAGGCAGATGCAGGCAAACACAAGGAAACTGTGGGCCCCGATGGCCTCCTGGGTGAGACGAGGAAGGAGGCGGGAGGAAGAAATGACGGGGGTGGGGGCCTTCATGAGTCCTAAGGAGTTTCTCGGTGGCCAGTTTAGTGTTTACTACAGAATGACGGAGCTAGAAAATCAGGTCCCGCCCTCGCCTGCAAAGGAACGGCTTAGCCTTTAACAGTAGGGATGCAGTGCCCTGTGGCCGCGGTGCGGGGGAAGTGGTGCTGAATTGCACACCTTTGGAAACAGGAAGGGGCTGCGGCAGCTTGCTTCTCATTGCCTGTGACCTTGGCGGACCAGCGCCCCTGGAAACTAGCCCTTTCCCCTTGGAGTGAGGGCCTCTGGTCAGTAACGGGAAGCTGGCACATTCAGAGTTTGGCCACTGTGGCACCTGTGTTCTCCGGCCCTCCAACGTGCCGGCCAGCCGCCCCCTGTCCACGGAGCAGATGTTCTTGGCAGAAAGGAACCAGTGCTTATTTCGCGAGGCCTCTCTTCCTCGGGGGTCGGCAGGAGGGGAACAGGGAGCCGGGTGAGGGCAGCCCACCACGCTCCCAGCCGAGGGCCTCACTCACCAGGGTGTAGGGGAACACGAAGCCCACGATGAAGTCGGTGAGCCAATGCACAGCCCCGTCCACCATGAAGGCGGCCGGCCAGGAGGACTTCAGGAAGATCTCGGTCCTCACCACAGAGGGGACAGGACCTCGAGGGAGGACAGCACAGGCCCAGTGTGGCAGAGCAGGGCACCGAGGGTCCTAGCTGCGCCCCAGGCCCCCGATCGTCAGGTGTCGCAGACTGTGGGTGGAGGGAAGAAGCTGACACCCCTCAGCCAGTGCCCCGCTTCCTCCCCACTCTGGCTCCTCCCGGGCACACCCACAGCTGCGCAGAGCAGCGCGGAGGACCACCGCCCTCCCTCCGAGGGCCTCCAGGTCACTCGAAGTCTACTCTCTCCTGGAGCTGGTGTCGTTTTGAAATTCTCAGCCAGAGCTCAAGGAGCGCCTGTGCCCGGGAAGTGCTGCCCCCGCGTGGTAGGTTTGGGGAATGGCAGGCACCTGCTGTGGGCACCTTGCCTCTGGCCTGTTTCTCCATATTTTCCCTGAAGGAGACTTGTCTAAAGTCACTTTTTCCCTAATCATCATCCCCTATAAAAACTTTAATATACACTGTATATCTGTTTATTTACTATAAGTCTGCCTATGGCTTTACACATTAAAAAAGATTCTGTCTGTCCCCCCGGTCCAACTCTTGGGGTTGGGGGGGGCGGCGTGGGAAATGCACAGCCTCAGTGGATGGAGATGGAGAGGAGCTGAGAGCTCAAAACGAGCTGCCCTTGGGACATCCAATGAGAAACTCCTACCCTCCAAGGAGGGGCCTTCACGGGGAGGGGCCATCTGTGCCCGCCACCCAGCCCAGCCTCCCTCCTCCCCTCTGGGCACCCGGCCCACTTGTCACATCAGTCCAGGGCCTGACCCCCAACCTCCCAGCTCATCTGATTGTCCGTGTCTTTCAGGCAGGGGCTGAGACCCGGAGAAGCTCGCTCCAGGTGACGTGGACAGTAAGGGACAGAGTGGCTGAAGACCCAGGTCTCCGACCCACCACAGCCCTTTTCCTTCTGGACCCTCCTGCCTCCACACTCAGGGCATGTGCTGAAAATTCCACTTAAACATCCTTCGAGCTCTGGCTGGTGTAGCTCAGTGGATTGAGCACAGGCCTGCAAACCAAAGGATCGCGGTTCGATTCCCAGTCAGGGCACAGGCCTGGGTTGCAGGCCAGTTCCCAGCAGGGGACGCAATGAGAGGCAACCACACATTGATATTTCTCTCCCTCTCCTTCCCTTCCCCTCGAAAGATAAATAAATAAAAATTAAAAAAATATCCTTCGACACAACTGTGTCCCCGGGGCCTGGCCGGGGACTGGCACCGCCCAGACTAAGCAGATGACCTGCCCACGTGAGTTGAAAGGATCAGTACTTTGGTTTACAAACAGCTTTCAAAACCAAGATTCTGCAGGGAACATTCTATTCTTAGGAATCAGATGTGCTTTCCCCCAGGCAGTGAGAACAGGGTCTGATCCTCAGAAGGACACACAGAGGAGGGGAGCCTGGGGCCTGGAGGCGGACTGAGGGGGGCCCACGTGAAGACCCGAGGCTGCTGGCATGTGGGCGGGGTGTGGAAAGAAGCCAGCAAGGAAATGTGCCTGGAGGTCAGGGCACCAAAGACATCTGAGCCTCAGGTGGACTGTGTGCTTGGAGGAGGTAGGGAGCATGGGGAGGGTCTGGACATAAACCCAGGCACCCCCAGTGGGGACTGGCCAGCATGAGCTCCCTCTGCAGTGGCTCAGCTCCGTGTCAGGTGCTGGCCCTGAGGCTGGACACCCCTGGGAGCCACAGGAGATGGGGAGGGGGGGCACTGGCCTGGCTATGGCACCAGGCGGCACTTGGTAAATGCTTGTTGAATGGAGGAAGGCGAGCTGGAATCACCTTTAAGGAAAAGGTACAGTCAAGCCGTGGTTCTCGAACAGCTTTCATGGGTGACTTAAGGTCGAGATCCGAGGTCCCAGTGTGCACTGAGCTTGGGCCCTGAGCATGGGTGCAGTTTGGACGGGGACAGAGGATCAGGTGCAGTGAGCCTCAGGGCAGCACAGGTCAAGGACGTCCACCGATTCAACAGGCATCTGCGGAGCTCCTTGGACAGTGCTATCCCCGAAGGCTGGGAGGGCGTGTGTGCAGGTCCTCACTGGGCCCGATGGAATGTCCTGAGGTGCAGGCGAAGACACAGATGACACTGAGGTAGGACAGCTCTGGGACGGTGCTCTGGGGGAAGGCGGGGCAGTCGGTGCCTGACAGGGCCTGGTCCAGGACCTCTGAGAGCTCGAGGCCAGGAGTCCCACGGACAGAGAGTCTGCCTGCGCCCAGGCTGCCCTTCCTGACACAGGCAGGAGCCACACCTGGGCTGCTGAGCACCCACCTGGACCCCAAGGGTTCTGTGGGCAGGAGCGGGAGGAAGATGACACCAGGCTCTGACACCCCACACTCTGGTTCCCAGAGGGCTCCTTACCCAGACGAGAGGAGGGTCACAGGAAGAGAACCAACCTGCTGCTCATTTATTCTCTGCTCGTCCCCTTAACTTTCCTGATGCCTGTGAGCTAGGAAGTTACTGTTTCGATCTTACCCAGGTGCCCAGGTGGACTCAGAGCCCAGAGAGCCGGGACACAGGCGACAAGGACCCGAAGGCCCTTGGAGGTCAAACAACGACCCACGTCAGATGATCAGCAGGGACAGTGCTAGGACCCAACTCCCACTAGCTGAGAGAATCCTTCTAGAAGCCTCGAGACCAGGAGAGCTGGCAGACCATCTGTGGTCCCTGCAGCCAGGACAGCGGCCAGCACAACCCCAGGCAACCAGACATCAGCCAACCTAACTGCGCAGGTAACTATTTCACTGCAATCATCAAAAATGCTGTGGAGGAGGGGCTGGTGCTGTGCGGGCAGCAGAGGTGGGCCGGGAACGCCTCCTTCCAGGACTGGGTGTCCCAGCCTCAAGGTGAAAGATAACCCGGGGTGGGGGGGGGAGGGCAGCCTCCCGGAAGGCAGGATGACGTGGGGTGAAGAGCCAGAGCAGTGTCGAGCTCTGACTCAGGTCTCAACAGAGACAACTGGGGGGTGGGGAGTCCATGGCCACCTCTGCAGCAAACGAGGGCGTGGCTGAGGCTGGCAGGCCACCTCGGACACCGGGGGCCGGGTGGGCAGCTGCTGGGTGTGCCTGGCAGGGCTGGCGGGTGGTTGCCCAGAGACCGTGAGATGCAAGGCATGCCTGGGGACCACACTTCGGTTTCCAAAATGTAACTAACACCGATCTCCGTCTAGTTTTATTGACTTCTTTTCATTTGCTTAAGTTCCCTGAATGTAGAAAGTCAGATTAGTTTTAAAATTAGAAAAAAAAATAAGGTCTTTGAAAGGAAAACTTTGATTAAACTGAAACAGGAATGTAACTAGCACTTTCCTCGCTGGCCTCGTCCCCCACTCTCCGCTCACCTGCCCCTCCACCGCCTGCCCATCCGCTCCCTCTGTCCGTCTGCCTGCAGGTCTTTGCGTTTGGCCCACTCCTGAGGAGGAAGTCTTTCCCGAGGAGAGGATGGCAGAGCAGACACCGTCTCTGAATCACCCAATTGCCCCTTCTCACACTCTCCTACATGGGTGTCAAGCGTTTCCGTCAGCTGGCGCAGTTACTGCAAAAGCAACAACGGTGAACAAGTAGTCACGTTCGCTGCTTGTTTTCAAAGTCCTTCACGTGCTGGCCATCTTATATGTATTTTCAAATTTTTTTGTAAAACATGGAAGAAATCCGTGCTTGAGAAAATTAGAAATCAAAATGATGTATTTCTTCTCTGGGCAGCCTATTGCGTTCACGTTTCCTTTGACTTTGACCCAGGTACTCGTTTCCCGGTTACTTTGTAGCTTCTCGCATTAGTTTCTTCTCCCAAGTGTTCTGACGGGCCGTCTGAGATACTTTTAGTGTTGGAAACGACGTACATCTTGACACGCAGCAGGTTTCAAGAGAGCATTCTCCCTTTTGTAACCTGGGGACTATTTTAAGGGCACCTTTATAAACGGAACCAAGCCCATCCTCCGTCTGGACCCTCTCAGCTGCCTTGCGAGTCACCCCCGCCTCAGCTAAGCTTATCATCCTCTTTCTCTTATCACACACGAGGGCGTTCGGTCCACATAACTGCTCATCCCAACCCGAGTTTTTCCGATGGTCCACGAGACTGTTCTCACTTTCTTATTCTCCGGAAGCGGAACGACCTCCCCTCTCCCAAACCTCCTCCGGGTGGTTCCACGCTAGTGTGCACTCTCCAGTGCCTCCGAGCCTGGGCCTTTTCCTACAGAAACTCACATTTCATTGTAAATTCTCCTGTATGCGGCAGTTAGGGCATTGCATTTATTTACCGGCATTCCTGTGTGCAGGTGAGCGAAGTCGCCCACGAACATCCCTGCAGGGCCAGGCATCCCACAGTACTTGCGTGGAAGGGAGTGTGGGCGGGACACGGCTGAGAAGTGCTTTGGGCTGCTGGATCCGGGTCTGTTATGGGGGCCTCCCACCCCACTGCACACTCCCTCTGTGTCTCTAGTCCCTGCTCCCAGTCCCATCCCACCCTCAGGGCAGGGAAATGAAGTCAGACCTGGGAGCAGCGCCAGGCTCAGCGTGAGGCAGGCCGAGCTGCAGATGCCACAGCCAACCAGCAGGAGGCACCATCTCCCCAGACATTCAACCGTGACAGCCTGGAGCAGAAGAGGGGACAGTTGACCGACTCTGTGGCCCAGGGGGCACCCAGAATTCTTGGACTGGTGCCACCACTCCCTCCTCCAGCCCCTCCCTAGCACCTCGTCTTACACTTTCTAGGTTCTGTATCTGGTACTCTGCCAGCTTGGAGCCCTGCTGACCCCGCCCCCCCAGCCACGTGGAGCCACCGCCACCATGCAGCGAGGCCGGACAGGAGCAGCGCCATGCCACCCACGCAGGTTAGACATGAGGCCAGCTTCCCCCGTGTGCTCACACCACCACACTGACCCCAGGAAGGAAGGGGGCTTCCCTGTCTTCTGGACTGGGTCCCCCCGGTACAGTGACAACAGTGACGAGGGTGCCAGTGGTGACCATGGACCCTAGAGGAGGGGCTCTGAGGGTGGAGGAAGGGTCTGTCCAGGAGACTCAGCAGGAGGAAGGTGGACAGACCCCAGGAAGGGTGATAACTCACTGGGCGCCCCCCACCCCCCCATCACCCTCCCCTGCGGTTTCCCGTCTCATCTCCTGCCCACCCTGCTCTCCCTTGGACTGGGGCTCCCGCTGGCTCTGGGGGAAGCGCGGATGAGGAACAGGTAGCTCTATAGCGCACCTTCAGCCTCCCAGGAGCTCAAGAAGCAGAAATCGAGACAATAGTGAGAACACTCACTGTGGGGAAAGTTCCAGAGCAGGAGGTCCAACCCGCAGCCCACCAGGCACACCCGGCCAAGGCCAGCTGTGCAGACAGCTCAGCACAAAATCATACATTTACTTAAAACCTTCCTTTTTGCTCATCAATTTGCCTTGGTGTTTGTGTATTTAACACGTGGCCCAAGACAACATTGCTTCTTCCAGCGCGGCTCAGAGACACCAGAAGGTGGGATGCCCCAGAAGCCTGGGCACCCCTCGGAGAAAGGGGCGTCACGGGCACCTGGCCTCGTGCGTGAACCAGTGTCCCTTTGGGTTACTTTTTAACACTGTGTGCGGCGAGGCGCAGCCAGCTCAGATTTCAAACAGAGAGCTGCGTGCCAGCAGCGTCCTGCTGAGTGTGAACCACACCTGCTGGGGCACACGGGGCACTGCAATCACTGCAGCCAGGTCCCAGAGCAAGAAACGTGTGTGGGCACACGTGTGCGCACCCAGCTCTGTGTCCCTCGGTGGGCTCAGTGGGGGGCTCCTGTCTGTCTGCAGGGCACCGGCTCAGGAACCCCACCCTGACAGTGGAAAGGATATTCCGGGTCGCTCACCAAGACGACGGTCATCACTACGTGGACCACGCCAGAGCCCACGGTCATGTGATGGGAATGAGCGGCCTCCCCGCCAGCCGAGGCGTAGATCATGTCTGAGGGGTAGTTGATCCAAAGCAAAAGCCCAGGGGCTGTGAGGACAGGTCGGAGGCGGTGGCCCCTGGCTTACCTTCCAGGACTCTTCAGCGGACGATCTGGAAAGGCCCGGGGGTGGGGGGTGGGGGGCCCTGGACAGGGAGGAGGCAGCTGGTGGAGGGGGAGAGAGCTGTGACATGGAGTGAGCGGGATGAGGCAGAGCCGGCTCTGCCCGGGATCCAGGTGGCCACAACCCCTCTGCCCGCCGAGCCTCGGCCTCTGCATCTTCGAAGCGGGATCTGGACCTGGGGCCCCCTTAGGCCTCTTCCTTGGCCGCTGTGTCCCTCCACTATCTCAGGCCCCTCGGAGTGACACCTCACCTCTCACTCTGGGCCAAGCTCAGCTCCTGTCCTGACCCAATCCCCAGGGCTGCCCACGTAGCCCTCCCGTAAGCCATACAGGCTGCTGCCCATTCGGTGGCTCCCACCACGGCTGTTCCCCCCTCCCAGCATCACTTGGTCGACACCCCCGAGTGGCCAGGTGCCACTCGTCCTGACACTTTCCTTCAGTGCCTGGGTTACCCACCCACCCATGAGGTTTCTGGAAGCCGTCCTCCAACCCCACCCATTTTTTTCAGATCTCTGTTCTTCCCTCTACGCCAGTGACAGGTCCAGCTATGGCCCGAGAACCAGGTTCACAGAAAGTGATGCCACCAGTGGCCGAGGCTGAGCAAGTCCACGGCTGCTCCTGACCCAGCTGCGCCCACTAACCACTCTCCCCTGGAAGCCTGAGCTTGGTTCGGGGGACCTGCAGCTCCCCGCAGCTGGCTGGTCTCCTGCAGAGAGGACAAAGGGCCATGGGCAGGACACGCTTCCTCCCGGGGACTGGGAAGGCGGGTCCCTCTTTTTCTGAAAAGAGGAAGGCACGTGGGAGCAGAGCAGCATGAGGAAACAGACAGAACCCCCAGGTTCCCTGCTGACGTTCTGCACCCCACTTTCAGGCTGCTCCTGACACCCATCTGCATTGCCGAGCTGCCTCTGTTTGTTTGTTCCTGGCAAACCAAAGGAGCGTGTAGTAGGGGGCGGCTGCCCAGAAGCCCTGGGTTTCAGACTCTGCCTTCTCCCGGCTCCGGTGGAGCCGCCTGTGTCTCACTCTCGTTCCCTCCTGGACGCAGAACTCGACTCTGCACCCTTGAACTTGGCAATGGCACGCACACCACAGTACCGATACCACTACTACTCATGGCAGTTCAGTGAATGTGCGCTGGGTCTAACTGAATCAGGTGGCTTTCAGGGGGGCCACGGGTTCTGAGCGGGGACCTTACCGGACACTGCCACGGCCTGGCTGCAGGGTGGACCACCCCCGTGCACGCAGGCCGCCCTCCCGACCCCACGGACTGTGCTGATGCTGGGGAGCTGCTGGCCGGCCATGAGCACGATGACGGAGATGAGCTGCCACCAGAGAGGCAGGAAGGCGAGCAGGCTGAGCTGACAGGCGGCCCTCGGCCCTCTCTGCCTGGTCCTCTGTGTTCACTTCTTCAGTCTCATCCTCTGTGTCGGCCCAGCCCCTCATTTTTCTCAGAGCTGCTGGGAGCAGAGTGGGGGGCCCGTCTGTCGCTGACAGCACCTACCTGCAGCGTAGGGAGGCAGGGGCAGCTCCTCACCCCTCAGCCCACCTCTGGCCGCAGGCTCACTGGTTCCCCAGAGCAGGGTGTTCTGACTCCAACTAGGGCCCAACAACGGGGTGATGTCCCTAACCCCAGCCACACCCAACCCTGGCTTAGTGCTCAACTCTGGACACCAGTCAGCTGTGATTCTGACCTGGTCCCTGCTCTCTGCTGGATCACAGCTGGGCGCTGGTCCATCCGCCACCTGCCTGTCCTGGGCTTTGGGTGCTATGGAGGGACATTGCAGCAGGCGTGGGAGCTGGCAGGGAAGTGTAGGCGAGAGGGTGTTGGCAGAGCAGCCGGCACCTCCAGTACCTTGTCGTGCTGTGTCCTCATGCCTTTCTGGATCAGGGTGTACCGCGGGCTCTCGGGGAAGAAGGGCAGGGACAGGAGCTGCAGCAGCTGGGGGCCCCCGTGAGTGCCAAGAGCACCGGCCAGCCTGGCAGGGACCAACACAGAGAACTGGACACTGGCCGGTCAGGGTCCCTGAGGGCTCTGGACTCCCTCCAGCTGACCTGCCTCACACCCTGACTCCCCTCTTACAAGGTCACTCGCCCACGATGTGCCAGCCCTTGGGGAGAACTGAGGACAGCGGGGACCTAGTTCTTGCCAAGCTGTGGCTGGCTGCCCAGGACCCACCTGCACGGGGGTTCCATGGGGGTTCCCGAGGCCGGGCTGGGCTTCTAGAACAGTCCAGCCACTCCTGGGGTAGCTGAGAACAGCACAGTCTGAATCACAAAAAAGCCTGGATTTTGGCACAGTTACCACATACCGAGTGTTCTCTGCCTCCACACACACACACGGCACAGGACACAGTCCCTGTTCGCCCGGTGTCCAGGTCCCCTTCAGTAATAACCGGCTCCCTACTTCTGATACTGTCTTCCACGCGTGAACGCTGAGGCGCTACAGTGCTTTAGGTTAGTTCGCTCTTCCCTCACACCCACAAACTGCCGGCCCTGGCATATCAAGTCCAAGTGTAACTGAATTCCAAAGAGCGGGATGTGGCCAGGTGGTGCTCCCCGGTGCCCCACCTGAGACCTTGGCTGGCAGCCTCCCTCCCTGGGGAGTCCCTCCTTATCTGGGGAGTCCCCTCTTTTCCACCCCTGAGCCCGGGCACCCAGATTAGGGATTGCGTGCAGCCCAAGCAGAGGACAAAGCGCTACTGTCCATTCTCAGGGAAGACCTGAGACAGGGACATGGGGCGTGACTCAGTGTCAATCCCAGACCTCGCAATGGCAACACTGACGAGGCCACACAGGGCCAGGCTGCAGCTGTCCCAGCTCAGAGCCGAGGGCCACCTGACCGGGAATTAGACCCAATGGACGGGCCTTTATGGAACCCCTGCTAGGAGTGCTGAGCGGGCCCTGCGTGAGGTCCCGTCAAGAGCTCTGCTCTCAGAGGCTGCACCTGGTGCCCAGGGCTGAGGATGGAGCGACGGCCGTTCCCGGGCAGCGGACGGGGGAAGAAATCCCAGGACAGCCGGGGGCTTGCTCTAAGGGCATGATGTCTACGGCCACGAGGGGGCTTGACTTTTCAGGGTCACGGTGGGTCTCCACCACGTGCACAACCGCTGAGAGAGTGCAGTTTCCCAGTGTGGACTGTAAGTGAGAGCAGCACACCTCCAGGTTCCCTGCCACGTCTGTCTCCAGCTGCCCACCACCAGCGACCCCAGCACGCCGCCCAGGGGAAACATGGAGACGGTGCCAGACCACAGCAGCAGCGCGTCCTTCTCACCCACGGAGGTCCCGTGTCGCTCAAAGTAGGTGTCATTGTAAAACACCTTCAGGACCTAGAAAACACTGGCCCACCCACAGCCAGCAGTCTTAGGTGACTCATGAGAGAACTAGGTTGACAGTGGCTGCCTGGTCCCCTTGGGCCCACCTTGTGCGGCGTGTTGACCTCGGCAAGGTTGTAGCCATACTGGAAGGCCGAGCCAGAGGCCGCGCTCAGGGTCGCCAGCACCAGTGTGGGCCGGAGCCTCTGCGGACAGGAGGTCTACAGTCAGGGCCTCCATCAGTGGAGCCCAGGCTTGGCCGGAAGGAGGGGCCCCCCACGCCATGCCCTGGGAAGGAGGGGCCCTTATCAGTAGGTTGGACGGGCCTCCCTGAGCAGGGACTTTGGGGCTGAACCCCGAATGGGTGAGAGGAAGCAGCCTGTGAGCTTCGGGGGAGGAATCAGAGCCAAGCCCCACCTCCACCAAGAAGCACCTCTGAGATGGGTGTCCCCTCCCCCCACCCCACCCCGGGCAGGTGTTCAGGAAAGCCCAGGCAATTGCCTTGTGTGGACACCACAGCACCCAGGGCAGCTCTGTGGGACTGGCCCCACAGCCCAGTCTGGGGCTGAGGCAGCTGCCTGCGTCGGAGCTTCCCAGGACTCCAAGAAACCAGCTGATCCAGAGCCATAGCCCTTGGGTACACTAACTCCTACCCCCACCGTCAGCTGGGTGACTGCCGATAGACCTCAGCCCCGCATGCCCAGAGTGGGTGCAGGGAGGTGTGGGGTGCAGGACCCTGGCACCCTCGGAGGCTGGGGGATGGGGCAGGGACAGGACTGGCCCTGCAAGAAGGGTGGCATCTCCAACCTCACCCAGTCACCCACGATTCTTTAGAGCCAGACTCAGCCTCCCTCTCTTGTGTCTGCGCTGGGGTGTCTGAGACAGCGGCTGTCCCCACGCTGACCTCCCCAGGCTGGGGAGCCCAGGAAAGGCAGGGCAGTGCTGTCCTCGCTTTTTCACAAGCATTTTAGGGGCCTTCTCCTCCCCACGAAACAGGTCCCCCCTTCGGGTGGCGTTTCCTAGTCTTGGCCCTTACCCCCCACCTGGGTGGGCTGGGCGTCTCCATCCGGACCAGGTGGGAAACAGGAGCGCTCTGCCTCCCACGCGATGTCTGTGCGTGGGAGGTGCCAGTCCTTTCTCCCAGGGCCAACGTGGCTTTATTGTCTTTTGGCCTCTAGACCCAGCGACTTTCCCCAGGAGCACATTTTCCTTAGATGGGACGATAAGATACGTCAGACACGCAGCACGGATTCTGGCTCTGCCTCCGCTGAGCCCCAAACCAGAAGCTGCCCCATTGCGCCAAGGAGGGGGAAACCCCGCAGGTCTCTGGGCGGGGCCCTGACTGCCTGGGTCTCCCGCAGGCTCCTCTGGGCTGCTCCAGTGTGAGTTGTTGGCATTTCCTCTCACAAACGTGGACTAACTGTTCACTTGTGGGGAAGAGCAAACAAAATACTTTCAAAGAAATACAACTTAATTATTTCTAACCACACCTACGGTAGTAAGTAAGTCAGTAACATCTTGAGGTGTTCGTTGGCAAAGTATCTCCATGAAGAAAAAATAAAGTAGGAATGACTGAATCGGTTGTGGCAGGCTGCTGTTTCAAAGGATAATTATGAAAGTTACGTAAGAATGTGGCAACATCTTAAGTCACCAGAGCAAAAGACACTCGGGTGGCTGCGTAAAAAAATGCGTGGGCCTAGGGATGGCAGCATGAGGGGCCCCATGGGATAAGAGAACGCGGGGTCCTTAAGTCTCCCAACGGTCTGCTCGTCACAATTCACATATTCTGTAAAGCACCGATTTTCGACCTTTTTTCTCTCATGGCACACATAAGCCAGTTACTAAAATTCTGGCAATTTTTTTGCCAACCTAACTGCCCCCCCGCAAAAAGGTATAACTTTGATTCATTCACCCCGAACGGCTGCTGTTGTGTTGGCCGTTGTTGTTTTTTGTTCGATGATCTAAGGGAAGACGTCACTGCCCGGACTAGGAAACCTCGGGCACCGTGCCGGTGGAAATCGCTGCTCTGAAGCTCTGTGTTTTCCCCGCTGTGCCCCTCAGGGGTTCAGAGGCCTGGCCGGCAGCGTCGTTAACTGTTAGGAAAGGCTTGTGTAGCGCTGTCGCATAGGAACGGGCTGGGACACTTCCGACCAGGTCATAGTGAGCCCAGAGGGGCTGTGCTCAGCTGGTCGCCCTGTGAGGGGCCCTCTTTCCTTCTTTCGGGCTGAGGGTGTGCTCCTGGGCTCCGCTCAAAGCGCATGCGGTCTGCCCCCCGCTCTCTGTGTTTCAGACCCCGTGGGGAGAGTCCGGGCCCTCCTGCAGCAGCAGGCAGCGGGGTGGGCCACCACAGCCCCCATCACGGCTGCCCCGTGGGGGCACGGACACGCTGCGAGGGGCTGGATCTGGTGCACGCGCTCTCTGCTGTCTTGCTGTGAATAGACGCTGCATCACTAGAGCCTGGTGTGTGAACTGCCTCTTCTCAGTGACCTTCACTCATACCCTGGTCTCTCCCCTCTGTAGCACTTACCAGCTTCTTCACCTTGGCGGCACAGCTGGCCACCCAGTGCACAGCAAAATACTGACATTCAGATCTCTACTAGCGGTCTGTTCAAGGCAATCAAGGCTTTTTCTATCGTGCTCCTCCGATTTCTTCCAGCCCCTTCCCGTTGCCCAGTGCCAAAGCCATTGCTATATTTTTAGGTATTTGCTACAGTTTCTCCCACTCCCAGTACCAAGGTCTGTATGAGCTTCCTGTGGCTGTTGTAACAAGTCACCACACACTTAGTGGCTTAAAACAGCACACGTTTATTACCTTACAGTTCTGGAGGCCATAATGGTGACATGGGTCTTCTGGGGCTAAAACCGAGGTGTCCACAGAGCTGTATGCCTCCCTGGAGGCTCCGGGGAGAATCCGTTTTCTGGCCTTTTCCAGCTGCCGGAGTACCCTGTACTCCCTGGCTTGTGGCCCCTTCCTCCCTCTTCAAAGCTGCAACGGGAGACCGAGTCTTTCTTGCGCGGCTGTCTTCCCAGGTCTCCCTCTTCAACATGGCTACATTGGGTCCCACTGAGTAATGCGCAATAATCCCCCATCTCAGAGTCAGCTGATCAGCAGCCTTAATGCCATCTGCAATTTCAATCCCCCTTTGCCACATCCCAAAACAGTCACGGGTCTGGGGATCAGAACCTGGGCACATTGCGGGGGGGCCACAGCCACCTGTCAATTTGCTCCGGAGTCTCCTGAGTGCTAGTCCACCAGGCCCGTCGGCTCTACCGCCGTGTGGAGTTCTGTGCTCCTTCGGCGTGCCTCCTGCCTGGCTCTGGTCCCATTGTTCCCACCGAATGGCGGACGGCGCTGACCAACTCTGGGTGTCTCCCCCTGCCTTTCTGAGTCGACCACAGTAACAAAGTCACGCAGATCACAAACCCAAGCTCCTTCCTGCTGTTCCTTCTGCTTGAAACATCTTCCTCCGGGTCCCAGCTGAACGTCACTCCCTCGGAGAGGTCCTCTGTGAAGGAGGGACTGTTCCATGATGAGACTGCTGCCAGACCCACGAGCAGGCCTGGGCCGAACCTGGGAGACCGCTCACTGTGACACTCACCCCTGAAAGACTGGTTGTCACTGATGTTCATTTGGCATAAACCAGCGCCCCGCCCGAGCTTCTGGCTGTGCGCTGCGTCCTGGGACAGGCTGCGGTCCCCGCCTGGTCACGCGTGTAACTTCCCGCACCTGGTAGTACTCACGTGCTAGTTAGTACCTGTGCCTACTCACCTCCCCCTCGACTCTAGGTAAGCCTACTAGCCAAGCAGCCCGGGCAGCCAGTTTGTGTTGCAGACTACCCAAGACCTGCCTCATATGTAATTTCCCTTTAACGAACTTTATTAATTGATCCTGATCAGGTGGCCCGGTTGGTTGGAAGATTGTACTGTACACCAGAAGGTTGCGGGTTTGATTCCTGGTCAGGGCACATACCTGGGTCACAGGTTCAATCCCCGATCAGGGTTTATATGGGAGGCAACTGATCGATGTTTCCCTCTCTCTCTCTCAAATCAATAAACAGCCTTTGGCTGGTGTGGCTCAGTGGATTAAGCGCCAGCCAGTGAACCGAAAGGTCGCCAGTTCAGTTCCCAGTCAGGGCATCTGCCTAGGTTGTGGGTTGGGTCCCCAATAGGGGGCGTGAGAGACATCTCACACAGAGAGATCTCTGCGGGAGAGAAACGTCTATTGGATGCCTCTCTCATCATCTCTCCCTCTTCCTCCCTCCCTTTCCCTTTCTCTAAAAAATAAATGCAATTTTTAAAAAATGATAAAATCCATAAACATATCCTGGGGTGAGGATTAAAAAACTATCAGAAAGAAGTTCTACACTCTCTTCCTGACCAGACTGGGGTGACCAGCGCCTTTCTCTGGCCTGTCCCCGGGCCCGGCTTCTGGAGGTGGCTCATCGGCCTCAGGGCCTTCGCCTGGGGGGGCCGGCAGACATCCTCCCCACGACCAGCCTTTCCAAAGTAAACCAGCCCTGGCCAGACGGTCTCCCTCGCTTTACCCCGAGTGCTACCCGAAATGATCTTAAATATTTGTTTACTTGCTCTTGGCTGTTAGATCCGTTATATCCACTGCCTGGCACATGGCAGGTGCTCACAAATACTGGTTGGATGAATGAATGAATGTCCTCGGGTTATGGTGTTCCCTCTGCTTCTGTCTAAGACGCCCCAGCTTCTGTTCCAACACAGACTTCATCATTCTTGAAGCCTCGGCTCATAGTTGGTTTGCTTGCCTTTTCCTGGAAGGCCACTCAGTTCACATTCATTCGTTCGACATTATTAATGAGGGCCTAGCTCCTTGCAAGAGACACTGACCAGCTGCTCAGCTGGTTGAGACAGTTCAGGGCGGATGCAAAGCTGGACACATGTGCTTCCATGTGGTCCGTTCTCACTGTCCCATGATTCCCTTTTGCTTATGGTTTTCATTTCCCGGTTGGACTGGAGAAAGCCAGAGATTTTGGGAAATGAGCAGAAGCCCTTCAGGCAGTCCCGGTGGGGTCTGAGTTCCACACTGGACTCGCCCTAGTTCCGAATATTTACAGGCAGCTATTAGTCATAAAAAAGCCCCAAACAGGGAGCTTGGCATAGACCCACTTAACAGGCTCCTCCTCATGAGTTACTCCTCCAAAGTGGAGGGTGGAAGGTCCTTCAGTTCCTCTTTGTCTGGGTGCATCTCTGACACCTTATTCTTCTTGGCGAAAATCTGGTTGATCTCCATGAACGTCTTGCCCTTGGTCTCAGGGATAACCAGGAATGCCCTTTAAAAAACTGCCTATTTCTCATTCTGACGGTAGTTGGGAGTGATTGATTTATTCATTTTTTAGTGTTTTTGCTTGCAAAATAAAAAGCAGGCAGCCAGTGTTAAACCATCCAGTTTGGGTCAGTGATATCCAGAAATGAGGGAACCACTCGTGAACTCTGCCTTCCAGCCGCCTGCCCGGGGGACGCTGTGTCCCTGCAGGCGGGGTGGGGCAGCGCCTCCCCAGTTACGCCCAGGCCTACGGCTGGGCCTTGCTCTGCTCCGCCTTCCCCATTTCCGACCAGCCCGCCGTCCATTCCGAATGTTCCTGGGTGCCAAGCCCTGCTCTCTGCGTGGTGGATACAGTGGTGAACAGTCCGGGTCTATAGCCCCTCCTCTTCTCCATCTCCCTCTCGGGCTGACTGCCCTGACCTTGACTGACCTTCATCACCATCCAAGGGACCTCTCATGTCTTGATGTTTCTCCGTTCTCCCAGAGTGTCATTTCTTCTCCGACCTCACTTACCTCGTAGTCAGCTTGGCCACTCTGGTCTTCCAACCTTTTCCACTACCTCATCCATCAGGAATACAATTTTGAACACAAATCTCCAGTATATGCATATTTGTTGCTTATAAGTGATACACATGTATGTGTGGTATGGTAAAAAAACACACACACACACACACTCAACCCGGACTTGGGGGGGGGGAGGGAGAAATAACGACAAGTGTAGGCTCTGGTATTTTCCCTGCCGTCACCCCAGCAGGACCCTCGGCCCTCACGTCGCTCAGACAGGCTCTCCTGAGGGGGCTGCGTCGTCAAGTCCAATGGACACTTCCTTTTCCAGCCCCAGAAAATGCCGGAACTGCAGCTGGGTCTTCTTTGGTGGCCCCCGTGCCCCTCGTTTGGTAGAGCCCCGCCCCCCCACCTGCCACTGTCTCCCCTGTGCACCAGGGCGCTCTCAGGCAGACCTGGGGCTTGAACCCAGTTGGAGATCGTTGGGAAAGGGTCTGGTCTCCTCCCAGAAAGCTGGAATGACTCCAAACTGCAGATCTGCTCAGGACACCCTAGCCCAGGGATCTCTTTCCTGTCCCCTCTCCCTCTCTGCCCCGCGTCCTCGTCACTGCCTGAACCTTGGCCAGCCCTCTCTCGCTTCAGGACATTTGCCCCTGCTGCTCCGTGGGCCAGGCCCACACCTGTGCGGGTGCCCTCCTGGCCCTCATCTGTGAAAGCGACCTCCCAACTGGGTGGGGGCAAACTGCTGCCCCCCTCCCTCTCACCCCTTCTGCTGCTCCCTTCTTCCTTCCCGCCCCCTCCTTCCACGACGTGGTTTTCCTCAGTGCTGTAGCCCCCGTGCTATTTACTTCGTCTCGGCGCTCAACCCCCTTGCACATTATTTAACTCTTCATTCTGCCCCCTTGAAAGCTGTCTCTAGTCCCCTTCAGTCGCCCCCAACACCAGATTTCCTACTTGGCGGGTGCTCCCTCAACATTCCTTTCCCACGCCACAACGTGTTCTCAGCCTCTCGAACACGCATAGGTCTTTATGCAAAGCCGCTAGCTCTGTCGCATTCTCGGGGAGCACTCCGTCCCCCTGCCTTCCTCCCCGCCTCACCTTTAGGACCCCTTGCTGTTCACTATGCACCGGAGGACAGGCAGTGGCTTCCCCAATCTTAAATTTGAAAAACTCACAACTTTGCAACCACCTTGTCTCTCAGGTCTCCCCTTCTTTCAGAAGAGATGACCCCAGGGCCTCCTCCCTTCCTGCTCTGGACAGTGGGGATTCTGGGAGAAACAGAGCTGGCCGGACCCGGGCCCTGTGGGGGCTGAGACTCCGGCCCAGCCACTGGCTCACAGAGAAGCACCAGGTCTTGGTGAGAGTGATCACGTTTGTTTTATTGAGTACACAGAGGGGACTGCATTGTCCTCTAACAATACAATTCAGGGTCAATCATTTCTGACTTGGTTAAAGTCTTTGCAGGGACCTGTTCCCCAACTTCCTAGGCATCCTCGTTTGTGACATTGCACTTGCCAAGGGTGGTGATTCTGGAGCAGGGAAGGAGTTCTGCTCTGAACACACGCCCACAGCCCCCGGAAGACCCACGGGATTGGAGAAGAGTTTGTTTCTCTGGCCAAATTTGATCCCTTCTATCTGACCACCACAGTAATGATTTCTGTCACAAGAGCTGGTGTCACAGGAGCCGCGCGATGGCAGGCTCAGCTACGGGGGAGGGCCGGCGGCTCACTGACTCGGGGTTGGTGCTGGGTCAGGCTGAGGAGAGACAGCCTGGCTTTGAGAAATGCGCAGAAGCCCTTCAGGCAGTCCCGGTGGGGCCTGCGTTCCACACTGGACTCATCCTAGTTCTGAATATTTACAGGCAGCTATTAGTCAGAAAAAAGCCCCAAGAAGGGAGCTCAGCACAGACCCACTTAACAGGCTCCTCCTCATGAGTTACTCCTCCAAAGTGGAGGGTGGAAGGTCCTTCAGTTCCTCCTTTTCTGGGTACACCTCTGACACCTTATTCTTCTTGGCGAAAATCTGGTTGATCTCCATGAACGTCTTGCCCTTGGTCTCAGGGATAACCAGGAATGTGTAGATGGTGGTGAGGATACATATCCCAGCGAAGAGGATGAAGCTGTAGGCTCCGAGGCCCTCCTGTGGGGAGGTGAGCGAGGCTCACTTTCTCGAAAGGTTTTCCCTTTACTGCTTTTCCCTTTACTACTGGAGGGTTGTGTGATCCAGGGCCCCCGGGGTCACACTTACTTGAATGAAGGGGAAGAGCAAGCCCACGGTGAAGTTGGAGATCCAGTGGACGCTGCCCCCCACCATGAAGGCAGGCGGCCGGGAGGACTGCAGGAAGATCTCCGTGATAAGCAGCGCAGGGATGGGACCTTGGGGGGCAAGAGGGACGGCTGCACTCCCTGGAGGCAGAGCAAGCCCACCAAGGGTGCTGGAGCCCCTGCCAGGTGCGAGGAGATAAGGTAGGGGCAGCAAGTCTCCAGGACTCCCTGTCCTGTGTGCAAGCAGTGTGAGAAGGCCAGAGGCAAGAGTCCAGCACAATAAGTGACATCCTATGATGTCCCTAAAGGGGGCCCGTGACCACCTGTAAGGCTCTCATGGCCAATCCCAGGACAGCATGCATCAGCCCACACAGACGGCTTGACTGTTCTCGCCCTGGCCGTGCTCTGCCCAGACCCCGCTGCAGCAGCGAGACGGGCCTTCCCTGATCCCTTCCAAGGAGCTCGAGGCAGGAGTATCTACAGCAGACAGTGCAGGGGGTGGGGAGGGCAACAGAAGCCTAGAACCGGTCCTGGAGTACGTACTGGGCCCAAGGGCATGTCCTATGACGTAGACGATGACACAGGTGATGCTGAGGTAAGGCATCCAGGATACTGTGTCCTGTGGGGGAGAAAGAGTCCGATCACACCTGGTGAAGCAGAGATGGCCCGGATGGCCTCCCAGAGGGCCAGTTCTCTGTCTGGTTCCCTCTGCAGCAGGCAGTGCCACCTGGTGCCACTGGAAGATTGGTGGGAAGTGGGCTCCTGAGGGTGGGTCTAGGGGCCGCTTGGGGTCCACCTGGGCCCCACCCCCTCACCTGCAGAACCAGAGCGACCGTCAGCACGCAGCAGGCGACGAAGCAGGTGGAGAAGCCCAGGAGGACCAGGAATCTCCTTCCCAAAAGCTCTACCACGACCACCTGAAGGGAAGAGACCCCAGAGAGGCAGGGAGGTTCAGCAGCCCCAAGACCCACCGGGCCTGCTCCTGCCTGGAGCTGCCTTCGCTGGAAGCTCCTGGCCTGTCCCACACCCTGCTTTCCGAGAGGCCCGGAGGCTGAGCAGGAAGGGACCGAGGGGTGTGTTGCTGCCTCAGCCCCGGGCTCCTTTCTCGGCCAGGACCCCCAGTCTTGAGGCGCCCTCCACCCTCGGCGGCTGCTCGGCCTTGGCCCCCAGGGCACTCACAGCGCACATGGTCATGACCACGTTGACGGCCCCCGTGCCCGCCGTCACGTACTGGATGTCGTTCTCCTTCACCCCTGAGCTCCGGTAGATCTGGTCTGCATAGTAGTAGATCTGGAAGGCAAGCCCAGAGGCTGGTGGGGCTCGCCCTGCCTCGGCCTGGGTGCTGCCCGCTGCCCCCGGCCCCTGGCTGCCCACCTACCGCGTTCACTCCCGACAGCTGCTGGCCAGCCATGAGGATGATGATGGAGATGACCTGCCACCGCAGGGACTTCAACTTGAACAGCTTTACCACGGAGATGGAGCCGGCGGCCCTCTCGGCCTCGTCCTCCTGTCGGATTTCCTCCATCTCAGCGTCCACCTCGTCCCAGCCACGCAGCCGCTGCAGAGCTAAGGGAAGGGGCCGGGGGGGTCTCTGAGGCTGGGCCGCCGCTTCCCCAGAGCAAAGACGTGACAACGTGGGCCTTGTCCCTCCTCCCACGGGACAGCCTCACCTTTCCTGGCAGCTGTCTGGTCTTTCTTCTTAGTCAGCAGGTACCTGGGGCTCTCGGGGAAGAAGGGCAGCAGCAGGAGCTGCATGACAGCCGGGATCCCGGTCACGGCGAGGAGGATGGGCCAACCTGCGAGAAGCCAGCGTGCCCCATGAATGCAGCCGCAATGCTACCGCCACAGAGGCCCCGCACCCCAGCCGAGAGTCCTGCCCACCCCCACAGCGCCCAGGTGACCACCCAGTCCCATTGCCCCGATCGGCGCTGCCACCCAGGCTCTCAGGGGGCAGGGCCTTGGTCTTTCTCATTCCCCACGTCCCCAGCCCCTAGGATGGCACCTGACGGGAACACTTACAAAACGGACAGCGACAAAGGGCCAGTGCCCACCTCCCAGGCAGATGAATGAAAAACTCCGACACCCCCAAGTGCTGGTGAGAATGTGGGCAAATGGGAAGTCTCCACACTCTCGTCGTGTGGACATGCGGAATCTTAAGAGGACAGCCTGGCAGGAGCTGGTGGTGCTGGACGCCCTCCCTGCTCTGACCCAGCAGTCTTGCTTGGGCATGTGCCCGGGCCACCAGGATGCCCGGACTAGAATGGTCAGAGCAGCCCTGATCATACAGTAGAACCCGGAGCAGTGCAGGTGCCGTGGGGGTAGAAGAACTGTGAAAATTGCGGCATGTTCACAGTGTGGAATTCTGTGCTGCCGTGCACATGAAGCAAGACACCAAGGAGCCTGTCTTGCAAATGCGGTGCTGGGTGCCGTCAGCTGCTCAGAGGGTCCCGCCGGGGAAAGCCCAGAAAGGGGGGATGAACTCTGTCCTTGTGAAAGGTGGTGAGACCACAGGGCACAGCAAGGAGGAGATGATCATTGACATAAGCACAGCGGTGCCTTTTGGGGTGGGAAGGTCACGACCACGGGGCACACCACGGGCTTCCGGGGGCTGGCTCAGCCCTAGCTCTGGACCTGGGTGGTGGTCACGCAGGTGTATGGTTTCTATCTAACTAATTGCACATTTATGTTTCATGCATTCTTCCTTCTGTAGGCTCTGTCTCAGTGAAAATATTTCCAAGAGTGAGTAGTTCCTTCTAGGAGCTATTAATGCCCTGACTCACCACCCCCTTGGGCTTGCCGTCGGGGGTGACCATGGACATCTCTGTGCTGGACGCTCGTCGGTCAGCTCTTCACGGGTTACCCTACTTCTCCATCCCAGCGATGTTGAGAGGTGGGGGCCAGGACCCACCCCATTTTGCATATGTAAACGCCGAGGCCCCAAGGGTGTAGGTCCCTTTTCCGAGAGCAGCTATTCAGGAGCAAAACTGAGATTTGAGCTCAGGCACGGTGAACCCTGGGCCCTCTGAACCACTGGTTGCACAGACTTTCAGTCAAACTGAGGTGAGGGCCGCCCGACAACCAGGGATTCACTGCTGACTCTTATTAAATAGATTCCAGCCACGGAAACGGAAACAAAATAAACAAAGAACACCCACAGTTTAGACATCACCTATTTCAAGTCACGTTTCAACCTCTGAACCTCCCCAATCCCGTAACTGCATTGCTCTACACCAAGAAAATGAGTGCTCTGCAATGTCAAGTTCAACTGCTGCCCCCCCCACCCCGCCCCGCCACTGGCTGGACTATCTCTTCCTGATCTCAGTTGTGAATCTGGGTCTCGCTAATCTTGCATCCTGTTTCATCACCTTCACAGCAAGTGTGCGCTCACCTCCCACTCGGGCCACCGCTGTCTGGCCTCTGGTCCCCACACCCACTCACCCCTACACTGAAACTCTTCTGAGACCTCGAACTACCCAATCCAGACCCCGCATTTCAGTCCTGACCCCCTGACCTTGCACTGTGACTGCCGCTCCCTCTCTGACCTGTTCTCTTTGGGCCTCCCTCCCTCCCTTGTTCTTTGACCACCTATTCTGTGCCAGGGACTGTGCTGGAGGGTCCAAGATGGATGAGGCCAGGCCCTGCCCTCTGTGACCCTGGTCATGTCAGAGTCTCAGCGAGGATGGACACCAAATGCAGCCCAACACAACATGTATGGTGCCCAGGACGAGCAAGGAAATTTCACACGTTCACACCCTCTGCCCCTGCCGGGAGCCGGGTGCCGCTCTCCACAGGGGTAGGCCCTCTCTGAGGCCCCTCCCATACACCGATGCCAGGGCCGTCGCTCTGGTCCCTGCTGCTTGTTCCCGCGCCATCACCAGAAGATGGGGACCTACCTCCTCCACCCTGGTCCCTGCTCCCTCCGGTGGGGACTAAAAGGTGGGAAAGAGCGTTGGTTAAACCTGGCTTTAAAAGGTGGTTGAGCTGTCTGGGTTTGTGTCTGAACAAGACCTTGAACATATTACCTAATCGCTCTATGCCTCAGGTTACATGTCTGCAAAATGGGTACAACACCAGTGTGTGTTTCCCATGTTGCTCAGGGGATTAATGAACTGATACAGAAGATCTGGTGCCTGGCCCTCAATGAGCACTTTATATAAACTGACTGGTGTTACTAATGCTGATTTTCCTTTCAGAGGTTCGAACCCAGAGACAGAGAAAAGGGAGGTCACGCAAACACAATGACAGTTATGAGTTACTGTGCACCTATTATATGCCAGACCCTGGGCTCTTAGGAAGGGGTGTATGGCTCTGGAGGCAGTGTCTGGGTGGTCCTGTGACTCCTCGCCTGGCCCACAGGACTGGGTGGCATGGAAGCAGACCACACGCAGCCCCCTGGTGGTGGTGCTGCCGAGAGGAGGTGCCTGGAGGCTGTCGGTGCAGAACCTGGCCTGTTGTCACCATAGCCTCGGCCTGCATGTGGACAGTCACCAGCGGGCTGAGAGAAAGCCAGGCAGCTGTGCTTCCTGCTCACTCAAAGCCACCTCACCAGTGTCCTAAGAGGGACTGAAAAATGTCAGCCACTCCATCCCCACCACCGTGTGGGGTGGGGGCCAGGTGGGGGCCCAGAAGGACAGCCAGCTGATTCCAGAGGAGGCCTGGCTCCCAGGAACGTCCAGCTGTGCAGAGGGAGGGCTGGGGGCCTGCAGGCGAGCCGAGCCTACCATCCTGGGTTGCGAGAAGGCTCCGAAGGCCGAAGATCTGGGCCACGAGGATGCCGACCGTGATGAAGAGCTGGGGCATTACGCCCAGGGCCCCCCTCAGGTTCTTGGGGGCCAGCTCCCCTAAGTACATGGGGACAACGTTGGAAGACAGACCTGGGAGGAAGGAGAAATAAAAACACGATCAGGAAACCGAGTCTGGCAGGGACAGGCCAGGCCTTTGAATAGACTCCTTCTCACTCAGCGAGCACATCTTTTGGGCAGAGTCTTTCTCAAAACTGAACCGCCGAAGTAAGCAGACGCCTCTTTTAATTCTTGGTTCTTTAACCTTTGAGGCAAGAGAACACAGTCCAACCAAAGAAGGTCAGGAACAGGTGCCTTTGTGTCCTGACTGGTGTCACCTGCGCACACCTGGCTGCAGGCCTCCCCCGCCCACTGGGTGGTCCGGCAGAAGAAATGCGGGGTGTGGTCCAGACACTCTCCGCTCTCGCTCTCTTGCTCCTTGCAGGGATCTGCCAGTGAAAGGTCAAGGTCCCCCACCCACCAGCTTCGCCTCCTGAGTCCGTGTATCACATAGTGAACTGGTGCGGAGTCCCCAAAGCTGCATTTGTCCTAAGCATCAGAAACTCTATTGTGGAACAACTGCTGGCTGGGATGCATGCAGGCTACTTCGGAGTGCCCAGTATTTAAAGGGACATGTTTTCCCATCTTACTGGCGTCGGATGCCTGTAAGAACAGGTAGGATTAATTTCACAGGCTCTGAAGTTCGGTACGTATACTATCCCATTTAATTAGCTCAGAGCCCTGTGAAAGGCTGGGAACCTCAGAGGAAGGTCAGGTGGGTCGGTGAGGCTCCGGAAGAGGCGGAGTCTGCGAGCCAAGCTCCGGCCAGAGGGAGGCGGGGAGGAGAGCGAGCTGCAGGGAGTGGAGGATGGAGCTCCTGGCAATGGGAGGAATTTGGTAATGCCGAGGAGGGAATCGAAGATCAGGTTGTCAGGCTTTGCGATTGAGCCCAAGGATGTTTCTGCATAGTGTCTGAAAAGAGACCTCGCCAGCCGTCACCACCGATTCCCCCTGATTTTTTGGAGCAAAGAGGCACCGTCTCTGGAGCAGCTCTTGGTCGTCTTGGGAGGAGGGTGCCCGTGAGCCCAGCACCCGAAAGCCTGGGGAGGGCTCCCTGGTCACCGCTCAGGCCCTGGTGGCCGAGTCCTAAGGCCAGGGCCTTCCGACCCCGACGAAGATGGGTGCTGAAGAGTGAGACATCCGGCAGCTTGTGAAGAGGCAGGACTCCCTTCCTGTGGGTCTCTATTTTGTCTTGAAAATGACTGGACAGGGTGACCCCCTCCAACCTGGGCTGGAACCAGGGTCAGAGAAAGTGGCCTTTGAAGTTCCCAATCCCCCAGGCAAAGCACCGGGCTTCTGGCTGAGCACCTGCTGAGGAGCAGCGGGCCCCCGGGAGCCCCTGGAAGCCCTCGAGGTGTTTCCCTCTCACCGCGGTGGTCAGAGCAGCTGTTTGCTGCCTTTGTCCGGTGGCTAAGGAGCTTGGTTTCACACTTTTCTGACTTTCTCAGGAGGTTGGGAAAGGATTCACCACAGACAACTGATGCCTCTGCTGTGTCCTCCAGGCATGGTCTGAGGGCCCAGGGGTCTCCTGACACCTCCCCAGGGGGTCTGCGAGATCAAAACGAACTTCTAGGACAGTCCTGAGATACTTCCTGCAACCCCCCACCCCCACCCCACCATTCTTTCATCAGCACATTAAGTTCCCATAAGCGCGGTGTTCCAGGGGCCACACCACATGCCCGCGGTATCGGAACCAGCAGGACACAGGAGCAGGTTTGAGAACTGGCTGCCCTTTGTGAAGCCAGACATGAAAGAACTGTAAAACTGTAAAGCAACACCCACCTTTCTCGCAGAATTTTTGCTTTAGAAAATACAGTTATTTTCATAAAGACATATAATGGACTTATTACTACGGTTTAAATTTTTCTTAATTTCTTAATCCTAGGGAGGATGGGGAGAGAGGAAACACTGATTTATGGTTCCATGAATTCCTGCATTCATTGGCTGCTTCTTTTTTTTTTTAAAGATTTTATTTATTTATCTTTAGAGAGGAAGGGAAGGAGAGAAATATCAATGTACGGTTGCCTCCCATGTGTTCCCTGCTGAGAACTGGCCTGCAACCCGGGCATGTACCCTGACTGGGAATCGAACCGTGATTGTGTGGTTCACAGGCCCGCGCTCAATCCACTGAGCTACACCCATTGGCTGCTTCTTGTAGGTGCCCCGACTGGGGATTCAACCCACAACTTTAGCTTATTAGGACGATACTTGAACCAACTGAGCTACTTGGCCAGGGCTTATTACTGCTATTTTTAAATAAATTAATATATTTCTCTGTTGCAATTCCCAATAGGGTGAATACTGACCAAGAGAACCCACATGAGTGAGAGCTCCTGGGAGCCCTTAAACATTTTAAGAGCAAAGGGGCCCTGAGGCCCAAGAGGTTGAGAGCCACTGACAATAAAGGAATGAAAATTTCAGAGCCAAGGCTAGGATTTTTAGCCGGGCTCTGTTACCCCCTGGAGCTGAAGGCTTCCCTGGGAGACCCGACTCTGGATGTTCAATGGGAGGGTGACTGCCCCTGGGCCCTGCTGATGGCTTCTAGGACTCATCTATGGCTCGTAAAGTGGGTGGGCAGGGCCAGGTCACCTCGGGGCCCAGGCCAGGACGGCAGGGGCCTGTCCTGCTGCCCTCTGGGAAGGCCAGTCACAAGTGAGGTTTGCCAGGCAGTCGTTGTTCTGGCCCTGGGATGATCTCGTCTCTTTTCTGGCATCTTCTTCTCCTCTGCTTCTCCCCAGCCCCACAGGTCCTCGTTACTTCCCCCAACACCGGCCTCCCGCCCGTCTCCTCAGCGGTCAGCTCCCTCAGCCCAGAAGTCTGCTCACATCTGGCGAAATCGGCTGTGTGTCCCTATCCCCATGTTTGGAAGGAGAACTGAGTTATTTGGCAATGCCAGGGTCACGTGGAACAGGCAAGTGAGGTGCCCGGGTGGTAGCGTTTCCAGAGCACACACCCTTGGGTGCCCACTGGCAGGTGCTCATCCCCAGGAATGACACCCCCTAACTACACCTAGGCACCTCGCCCACCTTGAGCAGCCTGGCAAAACGTGCCCACAAACGAACATGAACTTGAGGGAAGGCCATGGCCAGGCTTCCCCAGCTCTCTTCAGTCGGAAGCAACTGTCTGGGGGGGTTTTCTGAGGGGCATGAGGATGAAGAACAGCCTGGGGCAGCCCAGCTCTCTGTCAGGTTTGCCAGTCAGCTCCAGGGTTCGCCAGGGGAGAGACCTCGGGCGTGAGGAGCTCGCGTGGCTCAGCAGGTGCACATGGAGGGACTAGGGGAAGCGGAGCCCCGAGCGGCCCTTGCCTTTAAATGCCCCCACGAACGTTGAGAGGTTGCTATCATTAACTCCTTCCTGTTAGAGGGACCCGCCTGTTAGGTTGCTTCCCAAGCTTTTTGGACCACGACCCACACAGTAAAAGCTACAGAAGCACATTTCACATTGCAACGCACGTCTCACACACACACACAGATGAGTAACCGAAACCAAAGTTTCCAAAGACAATCCTTCCCTTTAGTACCTGTGGCGCAATCGACTCTATTTTATGAAAGAAAATGCTCTCACTGAGTAGTCACCACCACCCACTGTCCAGTCCCGACCTGCTGTTTGGAAAACATGGAGATAAGGGACTGGACCGGAAGGACCACCCACTGCCCCCCAAAACCGAGACTCTGTACTGCAGTCTTTCAGAGAGCAGCTGTCTTCACAGGAGACATTGCAGGAAGACCTGCCCACTGTCTGTGCCAGAGACAGACGCAGGGGCTTGAGTGTCACTCGAGATGACAGCTGAGGGACAGCCTGAGCATCTGTGCCTCCGAGACCCCGGCCTGGGTCGGACCTCGGCGCCGTCCTCCCTCCCCACGTCTGTTCTCCACCCCAGCACGGCACAGCGTCTCTCACCTGCACATATGCCCACCAGAAGTCTGGACACGATTATCATCTCAAAGGACTTGGCAACTTCACTGCATCCCATTAAAACGGCGGGCACGATGGAGAAGACATTGTTCAGCAGCAAGGTCCCCTTCCTGCAGGACAAAACATCAGCCGGCTTGGTCTAAGGATCCACGTGTCCCTGTAACGAAAGCTCACCTAGGGTCCACTCAGTGACAGCAGCGTGCAGTGTCCAGGGCACAGTACAAGTCTGCTGCGGCCACAAGCTGACAGGCTTTGGGTGTGACCTGCAAACCCAGCCTGGGTGAGATCATTAGAAGAAAGTGTGGGTGACCTCACGCATCAACACAGACGCAAAAGTCCTCGATGAAACAGCAGCAGGTGGAATTCTACAGCTCGTATAAAGATCTTTCAATGTGAAAAGCACCATATTAAAGATTATACTGCGGGAAAATATAAGATCATCGATTGAAGCTACAAAAGAAGTCAATAAAATTGTGATTAAAAAAAAAACAAGCTTAACGAACTATACAGAGAACTTATGGAGGCTGATGAAGGTGGTATCCCCTAAACCCTGAGATAAACCCAAAGCAAGGCCAAGCAGAATCTTTTTCTCAGGGGTTTTGATAAACCGATGTCAAAATTAACACAGAAGCATAAAAGAACATAAATAAGATAAATGTAAAACAATCGACTTTTCACATGGAAAACAATGAGCTTTTTCTCATCTCCCACCGTAGACAAAGTAGAATTCCAGATCTATCTGGGAAAAGCAAAATTGTTAAATTATTTCCTAAATTACAGACTACTATGCTTATGACTTCCGGAAGGAGGAAGGCTGTCTGATGACACACAAAAAGCAAAAACTGGAAGTTAGAGTTAAAACTGACCCCTGGAACAATACACATGCGACAGAAGAAAGATACCGTTATATGTGTGATTGAAAAATAAGCGAAGACGGAGATGTTTGCCTGCTGCCCCCGAGGACAGCAGGGTGCTGACTGGCACGCGCTCCCCCAGGTGGAATTTCCTCCCCGCTGTGAGGCCTCTCTGTTGTTACAGGGTCTCTGGGAGCCCAGCCTCCTGCCTCATTTCCTGTTGGGGCTTTCGTAAGGATGAGAGGAATGAACAACCCCACAAGCGTGCAGGATAGAGCCCGGCACGTGGGAACCATCCACAAAGGTCCTGCTGCTGCTGCTGCTGCCGCCTCTGAAGCTGTGTTTTGTCGTTGTTGCTGCGCCAAAGCCAAGTTCTCGCCTCTTTCCCCACCTTCGGAAGAGTCCAACACCCGATGACAGGGCCAGGAGGCCAGTCCCAGAGCAGGCCATACTGGGGTGTCTGCCTCCTAAACCAACACAGACTAACTTCTTGGTTCTCTCACCTGGAGACTAAGTCGTGTGCAAAACTTGGTCCAGGTTAAATTCCCGTGAAACTTCCAAAATGGCTGGGGTTATCAGGCACTGCCCTGCGACGCCCTAGGGTCCCAGGGGGACTCTCACTGTGAGCTCAGTGAACGTCAAGGGCAGAGCTTATACCTGTGCCCTTAATTCTAGAAGCACTGGACACTCTCTGTTTGATTCCCAAAAAGGTCCTTAAGTCATCCCACTCCCCCAGGTCAATTCTGTGGGTGTGAGAGACCAGGCTCGTTATAAACAGCATTCAGGAGCCCCTCTCCTTGCCCTGACTGCTCCATGGGTTGGACGTTGTCCCGCAAAGCAAAAGGTTACCAGTTCGATTCCCTGTCAGGGCACTTGCCTGGATTAGGGGCCAGGTCCCTGGTCGAGGGTGTGTGAGAGGCAACCGATTGGTGTTTCTCACATTGACGATTCTCTCTTTCTCCCTTCCTTCCCCTCTCTCTAAAATACATAAATAAATAACCCTAAAAAAATAGAGCCCCTCCCTTCAACCTGAGACTGGGAACATGTAACCCCTGGTTTGGGGTCCAAGCTTCCAAAGTCCTCCTGTGAAGGTGGTATCGTGGGCCAGGCCGGCCACAGCCCCAGTCAGACCTGCAGGCCCCTTCCCCTTGAGTGAAGAATTTGTGGTTCGGCCCACAAGTGGAGCAAACAGTGTCTTGTTCAACTGTCTGCACGGGAATGTGATAAGTGTGATTTAATTGTTTATGGTTTTCTTAACGATTTGTAAGTGCTGATCTTTGAAGCACTCTGTTGTTTCCATATTCACCCCAGGGTCTGGGACCTGCCACCTACATTTCCAGCCCAAAGGCCTAGCCTAGGTGCCTGAACCCTTGGTCAGTTTCTGGTCTTAAGACCACATTAGAAAATAATTCATGTTGGCAGTATTGCCTAGTGTTACGATAAAAATTTCTGCTTCCGGCCTATGTTTTAAACTCTGACGGGGTCTAGATGGGGTCTAGACGGGGTCTAGAATTTGCAGAGTCGAAAATTCACTTTCCCTTACCTGCCAAGTTTGTTCACCAAGGGTCCGACCATGAGGGACCCAATGAGGCCTCCAAAGGGGAACATGGACACAGAAATGGACCAGAGAAGGGTCAAGGAAAAGTCGCTCAGGTATTCACTGTTTCTGTCGTAGTAGGTTGCATTATAAAATTCTTTCATGAGCTGGAGAACAGAGCAAAACAGAACACCAAAATAACATGACCTGGTTTTGAAGAGAGAGCAGCGTGCGTGGTCAGCCCACCATGGGACAGCCTGGCCGCACAGATACCCACATGGAGTGGAAGAAAGTGGTATTGGTGGCAATCAGCAGGGGGCGCCCTGGGGAGGGCCGTGAGGCCTCTGGTAGGCAACCCGTCGGGACGTTTAGAACACCAGAGGGGACTGACCCCCATCTTCCCAACTGTGGGGTGACCCCTCCCCCTGGGTACCTCTATACATTGCAAGATGGTAAAAGACTGGGGACTGCTCTCTGTGTGTCTGGCCAGAACCTGGTTCATCCCCGTGGCCCTGCGCCTGCCAGCACCCTGGGGCCCGTTCTGTGTCTCGTGGGTGTTCCTGTCCCTTTGCTCGAGGACCCATCGTGTGCCCTCCATGTGCGCCGTCCCACCCTGCCGGCCGGCCACCCTTGGGCCCCGGCTGCTCCAAACCCATCCCCCCGTTTCCTGGGGACTGAGCCTCACTCACCACAGTGACCTACCTCAGAAGGGGAGTTGACAGAGGCCACATTGTACCCGTACTGGAAGGAGGAGCCAAAGGCAGCGATCAGCGCAGCCAGGGCAAGCACGAGGGTCAGCCTCTGCGGGGAGAGAGGCCACGGCTTAGTCAGGAGGCAGAGGGTCTCGCTCACAGCACCGTCTCATGGAAGACGGCATGGAACCTAGACCTTCGTGGGCTCCCTGTCTCGCAACCCGCTCTCTACCCCCTGGGGTGAGGACAGGCCTTCTCAGAGGCAGCACTGGGAAGGGTAATTCTGTCATGGAGGCTGGGGGGGGGGTCCTGTAAGCATTGTAGGAATACCCCTGCCCTACCTGTGACAACCCAAACGTCTCCAGACGTTGCTCAATGTCCCCCACCTTCCTAAGAAGGAGGTGTCCCCCAGTGTTGAGAACCCCTTGTTGGAAAGACACAGGCGAACCTACTCTAACACCCCATCGGGTGTCTGTCTTGTTCCGGCTGGGCTCGCTTGCCGACTGCTGTGAGTGCTTGCGGGCACCGCCCGAAACACAGACACCCTTCAACATCAAAGAGGGAGAATGCAAACCATCTGAATGACTTCAGGCCACTGATTGACTCCCTAGCCGCAGACTCCCACTGGGACAGGCAGAAGGCGCAGTGAGAAACTGTTTAAGTACAGGCTTCTGGGGACCCTAAACCGCACACATCCTGTGATAATATTCCTCTCCTTCCTTGGACATGTCAGGAAAAGGAGCATTCGCTTAAGACAGTCCCCTCCTGACAAGCGGGAGAAAAACACAAGTGGAAATAGTTTTGCTTTTGGAATCTACAGATCTCATTTTGAATGTGCCCACTGCCATCTTCTAGCTTAATTTCTATGATCTTCGGTTTCTTCCTCTTTAAAATCAGGGGCCCTGGCTGGTGTGGCTCAGTGGCCTGAGTGCGGGCCTGAGAACCAAAAGATCTCGAGTTCAATTCCTAGTCAGGGCACATGCCTGGGTAACAGGCCAGGTCACCAGCTGGGGGCGTGCAAGAGGCAACCAATCGATGATGCGCAACCAATCTATGTATCTCTTGCACACTGATGTTTCTCTCCCTCTCTTTCTCCCTCCCTTTTCCTCTCTTTAAGCATAAATAAATAAATTAAATATTTAAGATGGGGGTGGTAACAACCCCCAGAGACATTGTAGCCTCCAGCTGTAGAGAGAACCCCCTGACTGGGCTGGGCCTGGACCCGAGGGTTGGAACCCACCATTCTGGCACCTTCATTCACGTACACCCTGCCACGTGGGGCACGTGCCCCCCCCCCACGAGGGCAAGCTGGGGTGCTCCTGTCTTCCCGTGGGCAGTGTCCCGTCTAAAGAGGACCACTTGAGAGAAGCAAGGAGTGGGACAGGCAGAGGAACGGGTCACTCCTGCTCTGTCGTGATGCCGAGAGGACAGAGGAGTTCGTCAGCCTCCGCAGGGCAGGAGCAGACCCACGTGAGGAGACCCTGGCTCCCCCGGCCGCCAGATGGTTCACGGTGGGTTAACCCAACAGGAAGCTCTGGTGAGGAAGAAGCAGCGGTGGGCCCTGGCATCCAGTCCTCAGCCCTCACCGCCCTCTGGGACCAGTGTGGCGAGAGCACAAAAGAGTCGGGGTGCAGGTGTCGGTGCCCAGGAGGGAAGGCGGGGCCCAGGGTGGCAGCCACACCGCTCTGTGTTTTCTGAAGGCAGGAGGCACGTCTGCACACACCCACACGCACCCCACCCGAGGTGTAGCATGGGTGGGGGCACTTCTCCCTCACAGGGGTGGTTGAAATCACTAAGGCGGGCAACAATAAGTGTTGACAAAGTGTGGACCAAATGGGAACCCCCAGACACTTCCTGGTAGCAGAGTAAGACGAGGCAGCTGCTCTGGGAAGGTCTGGCAGGTCCTCCCAAAACTAAATGTAGTGCCAACACGTGACTCAGCCATTCCGCTCCTGGGCATGCACCCAGAAGACACGAAAACACGTTCGCGCACATTTGAACATGCATGTCATAGCAGCATTACTCATAGGAGCCCAAAGTGGGGACAACCCACATGGCCAGGAGCCGACAAACAGCAGAACAAACGCGGCCTGTCCATCCCAGGGAGCATTGCTTGGCCATGAAAAGGGATGAACCGCTGAGCAGCGCTACAAAGCGGACGAGCCTGGAGAACACAGTCGGGGACAGAGGCTGGTCCGCAGACGGCGCCTGCTGTCTGATCTGCCTGCGGGAACGGCTCGGAGTGGGCGAACCAGACAGAGAGGGCAGGACGGTGGTCGCCTACGGTCGGGGGAGAAGAGGAGGGCCTGGGGGGAGCAGGAAGCGACTAAAAGTGAGGACAGATTTTGGAGGGGCGATAAAAATGTTCTGAACTTGACTGTGGTGGTGGTGGTGCCTTTCTGTGCATACACACTGAATCGCACACTCAAAACAATGAATTTTATGTTGTGGTCTCAATAAAGGTACAGCATAAAAAAAGGCATGTAAAAGAAAGCCAGGGTGAAGCTTTCTTTTTTCGTGTCTCTTTTTTCTATCCCTTCTTACGCTTTTTGGATTTGGGAGAAACCAGGAGCCACATCCCTCCTGCCCACGGTGAAGAGGCTCCCTGTCTCGCCAGCGCTGAGGGCACCGGGACCCTGGTGAAGCAGCCATCCTCAGGGCTGCACCCCGACCCCACAGGGTGAGGGCGAGGCCCCCGGGGTGGGGGCGGGGGTAAGCCCTGTCTGCACGGGCTCCTTCGGGAATTCGTTTCCACCACCATAGAGACACTCTCGGTCACGACTTCTCCTTGTCAGGCATTTCTAGGCAGGGTGCAGATATCCCTCCCTGGAGGAGTGAGTTTTATCTACACTTCAGCACGCTCTGGGACCCCAAGTTTTACAAACAGACATTGACGCCTAAGTGGAGAGTGGGGAGAGGAGAGAGACATCACATCTCAGGGCTGGGGGTGCCCTGTCTTGTCGCTGCGGGCGGGGGTGGGGGTAGGCTGCGGCCTGCTGCCCCTGGGTGGCCTGGGGCCAGTGACCGAACTTCTCGGTGTCTTGGTCCCTTCGCCTGGAAAATGGGTACGATAACACTACCTTCCTCACAGGACGGATGTGAAGAAGAAATGAGTTCGTGCCCCGGCGGGTGTGGCTCCGTCGGTTGGAGTGTCACCCGGTACACCCCAAAGTCCCGGGTTCAATTCCCAGTCACAGCACCTGCCTAGGTTGTGGGTTCAATCCCCCACTGGGGCACGTGTGGGAGGCAAACAATTGATGCCTCTCTCTCACTTCCACATTTCTCTTCCCCCCTCTCTCCCCCTCGCTTCTCCCCTCTCTCTCTAAAATCAATAAGCATGTCTTCAGGTGAGGATTAAAAAAAAGAAGAAGACGTGAGTTCTTATACAGGGGTGGGCAAAAGTAGGTTTACAGTTGCTCACCTGGAGAAAGACACGCAAGTTATGATCATTACGGTCGATTTATTAAGTCAGAAGGACGTCACAGTGGTGTCATGCCCTTAGGCTCGGGCTGGCGCGCGCTCAGATGGCCAGCCTCCCTTGTTTACACACTCTCGTGGTCCACTCGATACACTCAAGCACACTTTGGCACAGAGTTCTTTACTGTCACCAATAAAACCATGGCTGCCATCCCTGTGTGTAAAACTCAGGGACAGCCACGCCCGGCCTGGGGGACACAGAGGCAAAGGTACTTGCTCTACGACACCGAACTAGTGGGTGGCAGGGGTGCACCACAAAACAACATGCACTTTCATTTCCAAAGCATTATGACATTTTTATTCTAATCCATTTTATTTTTTTCTTTTAGGCCAAGAGTCTCTTTTCTGGAAGAAAGGTCTCAATGCGTACTGGGCAGATTCTTTTCTCTCTACATGTGAGGGACCCACAGGCCACTGAGGCGAGGGTCACACGGTCCCCAGGGGGCACAGAGCCAGGCGCCACCCCCTGCTGGAGCAGCCCCAGGCAGCTCAGCCCTGCTCCCCGCAGCCTTTGCCAGTCCTTCCTCTCCTCCTTGGCTCCCAGATCTGCCCCCAGCTTCGCTTAATGATTTGCAGACTCTTACAGTCTGTCACCAGTGGGACAGTTTTGTTTGATGTCTGCTAGGAAGCCGAGGGGCAAGTCTGCCCCCAGGACTGCCCCCAGGCAGGACTGCCCCCAAGTCTGCCCCCAGGACACCCCAGGGGAAGCCTGCACTGGGCTGGGTGCTGGAAGCTCCCTTCCCTGGAGAATGCAGGGGGCAGGCAGCTGTCATCGGCCCCTACCTTTTGCAAGTGCCCATTTTAAACATTTCTTTTAAAAAATGGACTGCTCATGTTCAGGTACCACCATGTGGGGGCGTTGTCATTTTTCTGCAGTCACCTCGAGGCACAGATGGAGGGGCATTGCTGTTTGAAGANGGCACAGAGCCAGGCGCCACCCCCTGCTGGAGCAGCCCCAGGCAGCTCAGCCCTGCTCCCCGCAGCCTTTGCCAGTCCTTCCTCTCCTCCTTGGCTCCCAGATCTGCCCCCAGCTTCGCTTAATGATTTGCAGACTCTTACAGTCTGTCACCAGTGGGACAGTTTTGTTTGATGTCTGCTAGGAAGCCGAGGGGCAAGTCTGCCCCCAGGACTGCCCCCAGGCAGGACTGCCCCCAAGTCTGCCCCTAGGACACCCCAAGGGAAGCCTGCACTGGGCTGGGTGCTGGAAGCTCCCTTCCCTGGAGAATGCAGGGGGCAGGCAGCTGTCATCGGCCCCTACCTTTTGCAAGTGTCCATTTTAAACATTTCTTTTAAAAAATGGACTGCTCATGTTCAGGTACCACCATGTGGGGGCGTTGTCATTTTTCTGCAGTCACCTCGAGGCACAGATGGAGGGGCATTGCTGTTTGAAGAGGGGGCACTGACCAGATCAGGACCCGCCCAGACCGCACTCCCACCAAGCCCCTAAATTCATGTTACCTCCCAGGCCCTTTTCTATACAACAGAGGGTCTAGTACTGGACCTGACTACCACTGCCTTAGTAGCTGCAAAAAGCAAAGGCGATGACCAGGTGCGGCGCTCAGTCACCCTGGAGCAGTGAAGAGCGCCACTGGCCGCCAGGGCAACCCACAGGCCAGCCCCACAGCAAAGAGTCACCCGGCCCAAACACTGAGAGTGCCCACTCTGAAGGATGCTCAGAAAGACCGACCACTTGTGGGGGATTCACCACCTGGCACGTAACTGACATGCATGATCTCATTTCATTGTTCCAGCAGCCCTATGAGATGGCATGGTTATTATACCCATTTTATGGATGAGAAAGCTGAGGCACAGAGCAGTTAAATACCTTGCCCAAGTCCCCACATATAGAACTGGATGGAGCAGGGATGAATTCCAGGTACCTCCACCTCCCAGACCTGCTCTTAATCTATGAGCCACGGAACATGTTCCAAATGTGCCTACGGCAAAGGTCTCACGCCCGTGACTGAATGAATAATGGTTTGCACAGATGTGTACCTCTCCTCCCATCCATATAAACAGATGCTGTTGCGATGAATAAAACACAAACTGCTGAAAAGTGTTAATATATTCATATTATCTTTCTGTCTTTATGCATTTTCCTCAATCAAGGGACTCTAAAGGTGTATCAGCAGGTCCAGAAACATCTTTTGTCTCCGAAAAGAGTAAATCTCATCCTCTAGAAGGTGGGGAACCTCTGCTACAGACTCGAATGACATCCAAATCTCGCAGCATCTTTTCTGAGTCTAAAGTCTTGCTGGCTGAGTTGCGTTACTCACTGAAAAGGTTAATTCAAAAAGTCTGAAGCCAGAGTCAAAACGAAGGGGGGAAAAGCCCACCTCCTGAGCAATGTCTAAGGATTCGGCTGCTGGCTTGGGAACCGCACCTCAGGTCCTTTCAGTGAAGGCAGTGGGGACTAGCAACCCCTCCAGTCCCTTCGGTTCGATTACGGGCACTGGTAGGGGCAAATGTGTCTAAGTGCCTGCTCTCTCTAGTCCCTGCCAGCATCCAGCTGCTGGGCGAACTGTGAGGGGCAGGCCACCCGAGACGGGAGCTCCGGGGAAGTCCCCCTCGCAACGCTGCGCAGGCTCAGAGTGGGCTGCTCCCCGCCCCTCCCCGGGACCCCACTTACCCCTTCCTTCTTGGTCTCAGGCTGTTGCTCCATCCTTGCTCTGGAAAGATGTGCCGCTCACTTCCTCTCAGCCAAAATAACAAAGGCACTGAATGGAGACAGAAGATATCCGGCCTGCACTTTGGCCCTGCTGAGTAAAGGCCAATAGCATTTTTATAGCCAGTCTAAGGAGGAGTAACCCTTTCAGGCACCCAGAGATCTGTCATTCTTTCACTTCTTCTAAATGTCCGTCTGGGGTTCAGCTCGGCAGGTGGCCCCCCCGAGCCCCCGCCCAGGCCGCCCAGGCCGCCCAGACCGCAGGCCCAGGCCCCTCCTGACCCGCACGGCCTGTGCTATTTCCTCACTGCAGAAGCCTCAGCAGTCAGGCCCTTGCTGGGTGACGGGAGGGGTTATTTCTGTCACAAACACATGGAAAATAACAGCTGCCACACAGGGTAATATGGGGGCAAGAGAGGGTCACTAGGAAGTGGCGCCTGTAGGAAGCCTGTAGCCAAGTCTCTCTACAGGACACTCAGCTTTTGCCCAAATGAGCACACAGCACGTCCTTGATGAAATTCTTATTTTCCTTTTTAAGGAACTCACAGTGGCCTAGAGCTAGCATTTTCTGTACAGTCATCACTATTGAAAAAGCAGTTGATCCGTCAAATTTCTTTTTCTGCAGGGAAAGGAGAGTGAGTCACAGCCTCTGGCCTACGTGCGGCTCTGCATGGCCAGGCCCCCGCCACATACCCCATGGGCATGTGTCTGGCTGCCTCGGGACCTGCTAGGCTGAAAATCCAGAGCAAAGTTCCCCAAGGCCTGCAGACTTTCATCTTCGTGAAACATACTCCCTGTCTTATTTACTGAGGCACAAATCCAGCTAATTTAGCCATTTCTTCCCCTCCTTCTCCTTGAAATGAACAGTTACCATATTTTGCTGTGTGTAATGCACACTCTTTTTGCCCACAGTTTTGAGGGGAAAACTAGGGCGCACAAAAAAGTCTGGGGTGCGCCTTATGCACGACCAGATACGGGACCTGGGAGTCAGGCACTGTTCCTGGCTTCAGCAGCAAAGTCGGGAACTGTGAGCAGATTCCTCTGCATGGGGGACTGTGAAGAGGGTGACATGTCATAGGCTGTGCGTGTTGGGGGGCAGGGAGGGGATCCCTGTGTCCCTATTCAAAAGGAGGACCCACCAGCAAAAACAAAACAATGATTTTCAACTAAAGTCTGGCCAGGCTTTAGTGGTGCCCCATTATTTCAAAGTTATGAAAAACCCTCCAAAGGAAATGCACTTTAGTTGGGAGGGTCCACCACTGGGGAGGGAAGAGAAGGGGACACAGGTGATGCAAACCAAAATACATGTCAGAAGTTTGCAAAAGTCAGGCCCGGAGGAAATCAGAAGACCCAGCTCTTGGCCGGGATCTTCCACCTCCTTCCCTGCGCACCTTCGGACCAGCGGGGAACCAAACGCCGAGGGCTGAGGGCAGACGCAGACACTTCCCACCCCTGCCTCGACTTCCCCAGCTGGAAACCAACCCCACAGGGGACTGTAGGGAGGCGAGGGCCGCAGTACCTGGCTTCTGCCGGTCAGCGCAGGCTTGGCTGTGTCGTCACCAACGCCTCAAGGGCGGTGGGGAAGCCCGCGAGGCGGGGAGAGCACAGCGTGGGAGGCGGGGCCGGGTGAAGGCCGATGGGCAGGTGATAGTGCGCCGGGTGGGAGCTGAGCTCATCCTCCCCGGGGCCTGTCCGAGGGCTCCTTTTGGCCCCAGGGCGCCATTAGGCCTGGCCAGGTCTGTAGGCCCTGGGAGCACCGGGGGTCTCCAGAGAGACCTGGAATTGTCGTGAATGGGCCCAGAGGCTTGGGGACTTCCCCTAGGAGGTCCCCTGTGTCTCCTGCCATGCCCTTCCCAGCCCCGGACACAGCAGGCTCCGGTACCCGCACAGCCATCGGGAAGGTCAGGCCATTCTTTGGCTTAAACTCACTGGGGGGCGGGCCCGGGGGGCGGGGCCCGATGCTCGGAGGCGGGGACTGTTTCTACCAGACCATTCGGGCCGCTGCCTCAAGCGGGTCTGCGGTGTGTGGTCCAGGTTCGCTCCCTGCCAGTGGTCTTTTCGATTTTCCGAACTTGCACGTTTATTACCCACCAGAGCTGAACACTGTGTCCCGCCTCCTGGGTCTCGCCCTCCTCCCCCAGCCCTGTCTCCATCCAGTCTGGCCTGGAAGGGAACCTGCCAACTAAGCCTATTTTTGTCTTGGGGCTTCAAACGACAGTGATAAACGACAGGGATTAGTCCAGGGACTGTTTGTCTCTTTGCAGATAGCAGGCCCGGGCGAGTCACTGGGACGCGAATCAAAATTTCCAAGAAGCGATGTGTGTTTTGAAGCTGCCCCGCACACGGTAGAAGTACCTTCCGAGCCCAGGGAAAGTGGGGGGTCACGCCCGGTACAGGCTTGCCGTCCTGGCTGTCCTGTCCAGCCTTCCCCACTTGGATCCATTACAGGGAAGCCACACCCTGCAGGGAGGAAAGGGCCCAGGGTCTGGGCCCCGTGTCCCTCTCCCTCCGGGCGCCATGAGTGAGACCCTCCAACCCCTCGGGGTGGAGCCAGAACTGGCGCTCACCAAGGACCCCCACACGAGGGCTTGGGTCCCAGCTCTCCATTCCCAAGTGGTTTTCACTGTGTATTACTGGTAATGGTTCTGTTCTAAAATGTAAACACGCCAGCACGCAGTGTGAGAGGAACTGTCGGAGTCTGAAAACAGTGCGGGTTCTGCGATGTGAGATGGCAGATGACTTTAATAGTCCTCACCTGGGTTTACACTGGTGGACTGCAGGGGGCAGGTCAAGTACAAAAGTAAAAACAGCCTTGGCCCCCTGCAACTTAGACTCCAATGGAGGAAGCAGAATCTGGTCCAGGAAACACATGGATGAGTTTCTAGCCATAAGAGGGCTTCGAAGACCGGGATTTGGGCAGCAGGGTGGTGGTCGGGAAAGGCTTCCTCAAAACATGGAGCTGGAGCTGAGATGGGAAGGGAGGGTGAAAAGAGCAAACCCAGGCGCTGGGCGGTGGGGATGGGGCGGTGAGGAGACAGCCTCCCGGAAGGGAGGCCAAGGCCCTGTGGTTGAAGAGGGTGTGATGTTGTCAAGAGATTGTAACGTCTTGCCCTGGCTGGCATGGCTCCGTGGACTGAGTGCCAGATTGCAAAGCAAAGGGTTGCCAGTTCAATTTCCAGTCAGGGCACAGGCCTCGGTTTGGGGCCAGGTCCCCACCCAGTAGGGGGTGCACGAGAGGCAACCACACATTGATGTTTCTCTACCTCTCTTTTCCTTCCCTTCCCCTCTCTCTAAAAATAAATAAATAAAATCTTTGAAAAAAAAAAAGAAATTGTAAGGTCAGCGGGGCTCAAGAGCACAGAAGAGAGAGGAGTGGAGGGGGAAGGCAGCTGGTGAGCCGGGCAGGCCCTACCACGTTCAGCCCTTGTGGGCCGTGGTAAGGAACTGGACTTTTGTTCCAGGGGCAGAGAGAAGGCCCTGAGAGTTTTGGAGGGCAGTCAGATCTGTGTTTTTGAAAGGCACCAGCGGGTTTGGGAAGAGGACGGGAGCAGCAGGCTCTGCCGTAGAATAGGGGGAAGAGGAGGGTGAGGTGGGCGAGCTCAGCACACCAGGCGAGCGGATGCCTCTGAGACACAGGACACAAAGTCAATGAAACTCGGTGATTGACAGCGGGATGGGGAGGGGAGATGAGAGCATTTCTGTGCTCCTGTTGGAATAAAATAAAAAACAGAAACAATCTTTTTGAAAATGAAACTTTTCAGAATTAAAAAAAGTTTATATAAGAAAATTTGATTGGAAGGTAAAATGTTGAGTTAACACCTGGCAAATCCTTGTTGGTTCTGAGAGCAGACCCTGGTACCAGAATTTCAGGGCACTGGTGGTCTCGCCTCCACTTAGGAATGTTCTGGAATTTTAAAGCTTTGCCATGGGCTTCTTTTGTAGACTGCTGTGGCAGCCCACCCGCAAATCCACTCGCTCAGTCCCTCGTTAGTAGTAATGGGCTGTGGCAGAACCCGTAGCTGCTCAAAATAAAGACTGTATGTCCCCGTTGCCCCTGAACTTGGATGGACAAATGACATGGTTCCCCCTAACGCAACATATGCAAAGGTGTCATGTGGTGGCTTCTGGGAACCTTGCTTTCTTCACTGTCTCTTTCTCCATCCTGCTGCCGGAAACAAGGGTGCCCCCAGTGTGGACTGTAAGGTTGAGGCCACCCGGGACAGAGCAATGAGATGGGAGGAGCTTGGGTGAGCCCTGTGGAGTGCTGTCCCAGCCCCAGACCACCGCCTAAACTTAACACGAAGGGCGTACTCTCCCATTTTATTTTCTGTCACGTGCAGCTGAGTCTAATTGTCACTGATAGACCCATAAAACATTTGCCTGAAAGTCTGTTAGGACAGAAAACCAGAAGGGACTCTAACCCTTGATGAAGCTGCAAAGACATTTTTGCTGACCACAGCCTATATCGGATTTCAAAGTTGGACGCCATGGCCCTCCCTTCAGGAAGTGAGCAACCTGAGGACCCTCCTCTTAAAAGAGAAAGCGTGAACCCCTGAGCTGCAGGGTGCAACTGTCAGGGGAGATTTACCCAGGCTGCTGTTTTCATTCAATTGCACTTGTTTTGTTTGTGTGCTGATTAAAAAGTTGCACAGAATCCAAGTGGCCTGGCCCCAACCCTGTTTCCCCATTCTCTGTTACTCATACGGGCCACATGGTAGAATGTGGAGTTCTTCAGAAACGTAGGTGTCACATTGGAGAGAATGGCCTGCGTGGCTCAGAGGGCACAGAATGCGGCCAACAGCAAGGTGCAATGTGTCTACAGGTTGCTGGACTGGATGTCGGGAAGAACAGAGCTCTGGGCCATCCCCATTCCAGGTGTCGACAGGTATGGGGTATTTAGCAGGTTCGGCATGGATCCAAGGACAGCTCTCCTCGTGTTGTGTGGGGGGAGGGGTCATCCAGCTGGTTGATACAAAACTTCCCAAGCCTAAGCTTTATTCCCAGGGGGGCTGACCACACCCCACCCATGCTAGCCACCAAACTATCAGAACCTAGTGGTGCTATGAGGTAGGAGGAGGAGAGAGAGAAGATGCCCCACCCAAGTCAACTTTCTTGCTGCGTAGGCCAATTCTGTGCTCTGCCCCTGGAATCAAGCCCAATATGCTACCAGATGCCCCCAAGACAGGGAGGCTGCCAGGCATACTCTGTCTGACACGCCTGGTAAGTAAACTTCAGAAACATTACAAGGTCCCTAAGTTTCCTTATTGAGAACAGAGTTTGACCTCTTCTATTAGAAGGTGTGTCCCTCGGAATCACAAGCAAAGAGAGCATGAGAGCCAGGGATTCACGGGGCCCCTCAGGGACTCTTGTGGTTTCTGTGGGTTTACACGATAATCAGGATAGACAACTTTTTAAAAAAACTGTGATTAAGACTTCTGGCCAAGATGGAGGCATAGGTGGAAACACTGTACCTCCTCGCACAACCAAATTTAAGGACAGTAAAGATTCAGAAACAAAAACACAACCAAAACAGACAGAAAATTGAACTGTACGACAACTGTATGACGTTATTGTCCGACAACAACGAACCATTCATCCAGACTGGTAAGAGGGGCAGAGTCGGCGGCCGGTGGAGAGGGGTCCCAGCAGGAAGAGGCGGTGGTTGGTAACCCAGGTGCGGGGAGGAAACGAACAGACCCAGTGAGGCGTGCAAGGTGGCTGGCTGACCGTGGACAAGCATTCACATGCAGATAAACCAGGCAAAAAAAACAGGCAGTGAGACAGACTGTGCAACTCAGGGCCCCAGCAATGGGAAATAAAGCCTAAAAGCACCAATTGGAAAAACTTTCAGGGGTTGAGTTGCTGGGAGAGGCTTCCATCCTCACAGAAGAGTTTGTTGGAGAGACCCACAGGGTTCTGGAGGATGTGCAAGCCCACACACCCAGGAACCAGCACCAGGAGGGCCCAATTTGCTTGTGGGAAGCGGCAGAGGGGACCGAAATTCGAGAGAGAGTGGAACAAACACTATTGCTTCCTCTCTGACCCTGACCTCAGTCACAACCCAGCAACTGGGTTGCCCTGCCCTGGTGAACACCTAAGGCTCCGCCCCTCATATGTAACAGGCGCAAACAGACCAAAACATTATGGCTCAAGCAGAAGAACAGCTCAAAGCCCCAGAGCCAATACTTCTAAGCAACCAAGAGATAGCCAACCTATCAGATGCACAGTTCAAAATACTGGTGATCAGCATGCTCACAGAACTGGTTGATTTTAGTCCCAAATTAGATGAAAAAATGAAAGCTACGCTAAGCGAAATGAAGCAAATTGCACAAAGAACCAATAGTGATAGAAACAAATTTGGGACTCAAATCAAGGGAGTGGACCAGAAGGAAGAAAGAAATGACCAAAGAGAAAAGAATGAAGAAACCAGAATTCAAAAAACTGAGGAGAGGCTTAGGAACCTCCAGGACATCTTTAAACATTCCAACATCCGAATTATAGGGGTACCAGAAGGGGAAGAGGAACAGCCACGAGTGGAAAACTTATTTGAACAAATAATAAAGGAGAACTTCCCCAGTCTGGCAAAGGAAATAGACTTCCAGGAAGTCCAGGAAGCTCAGAGAGTCCCAAAGAAGTTGGACCCAAGGAAGCACACACCAAGATACATCATAATTACATTAGCCAAGATAAAAATGAAGGAGAGAATTCTATAAACAGCAAGAGATAAGGGGACAGTCACCTACAAAGGACTTCCCATCAGACTGTCATCGGATTTCTCAAAAGAGACCTTCCAGGCAAGAAGGGGCTGGAAAGAAGTATTCCAAGTCATGAAACCCGAAGACCTACATCCAAGATTGCTCTATCTAGCAAAGCTATCATTTAGAATGGAAGGGCAGATAAAGTGCTTCCTAGATAAGGTCAAGTTAAAGGAGTTCATTATCACCAAGCCCTTATTAGACACAATATTAAAGGGACTTATCTAAGAAAAAGAAGATAAAAAAATATGAACTGTGAAAGGACAACAAACTCACAGTTATTAACAACCACACCTAAAACACAAGCCAACTAAGCGGACAGCTAGATCAAGAGCAGAACCATAGAAATGAAGATCACACAGAGGGTTAGCAAGAGGGGAGTGGGAGGAGGAGAAGGGGGGAGAAGGTACAGAGAATAAGTAGCATAAGCGGTTGGTAGAAAATAGACGGGGGAGGGCAAGAATAGTATGGGAAATATAGAATCTAAAGAACTTGAGACACTTGGACATAAACTAAAGAGGGGGAATGGTGGGGGAGGGGGTGTGCAGGGTGGAGGCGAATGAAGGGGGGGAAATGGGACAACTGTAATGCATAATCAATAAAATATATTAGAAAAATAAAACTGTGATTAAAAGAAGACCCCATATAACAAAATTTACCACGTTTAAGCGTACAGGTCAGCAGTGTTACATATGTTCACATCGTTGTGCAACCAAGCTCCAGAACTTTCTCATTGTGCAGAACTAAGGCTCTGTACCCCCATTAAATGACAACCCCCCCACTTCTCCTCCCCCGCTCTGGCAACCTCTGCTGTCCTTCTTTGCTTCTATGAATTTGGCCCCTCTAGGTACCTTATATAAGTGGAATCACACAGGATTGTCCTCTGGGGACTGACTTCTTTCACTTAGCACAGTGTCGCGGGGTCCCTCTGGAATGGGCCACATGGTAACTCCGTGTTTAACTTTTCGAGGGCCTGCCAAGCTGTTTTCACAGCAGCGGTAGCATTCCACATCCCCGCCGGAAAGACTCCCCAGGTCTGTACCCAGCCGGGGCAGACGCGCCCCGTGGCCTAACACCCCCGGGGCTCTCGTGCTCATCTGGGTGCTGGTTGGCTAACCGCAGACAGAACTCAGCTCCTGCCTTCCTTCTCAACTCTACTAACTGCTTTTCCTCAGGGGTGGGCCGGGGCAAAGGGATTCGCTGTCAGACAGCCAGGAGAAGGAAAGCTACAGAAAGGGTCACAGGAAGGGAGGGTCTGCCCCTACCTCTGACGTTATTGCCATGAGAAATTCCCCATGTGCTTGCTGAATGGGCTGCCCAACAAGAATTAAGATTCCTGCCTCCCAGGGCCACTGTGGACTGAGTGCTAGGGGCTGGGCCCGGGGCACTGGGAACAGGGGCGTGGGGCCAGCTCTGAGGGGTGGGACTGGGAGCAGAACCCTCAGGCCACTTAGATAATACGAGGAAGGGTAACTGATAATAGTGGCCGCCGGGCTTTAGAGATAGAGCCCATAGTTCTGCCAAGCACCTGGGCTCATTTCAGTTTCATTATCCCCATTTTAGATGAAACAGAGGCTAAGAGAGGTCACAACTATTTGCCCCGAGTAATATAAACGACAGAAAGATCCATTTTTCTCTCCATTTTCTCTCCTTCCAGAGCCTCATTGTTCACAAACCTGGTTGCTGGGCCCGCCTGTTCCTCCTGATGGCTCTCCGTGGGCCACGGCCGTGGCTTGTCTGCCGTCACGCGTGTGAGCAGACATGGCTGCCTTCATCAACACCACATTACTGCTCCCAGGAGACTCTGGCCCAGAAAGATATGTTAAAAATAACTATTACTCATTCTGAGAACCTCCCAGGAGCACTTGAAAGCCCAGCTTAATTTTAGACTATAGTAAAGAACAAAAAAAAAAAGCTTTTGGGCGGAAACAGCTGCAGCCCAGGCGACAAAGACTCAGGTAGCAGCTCAAACTGTTCCACTGAGACAAAGGGGAGGCCATCTTTTATAAAGTTCCCACCCAATTGTATGCAAATGAGGACTGCAAATTATGTCAATCTGATTGGTTGGTATAGATGCAAATGAGGGTATAATATGCAGAGCTCTGATTGGATGGGCAGGTCTCAGTCTATTAGTCAACAGATGAAACCAGAGCATCCCTGCAGAGGTTGACTCGGGTACCGCGAATACATGGGCATGGTGTGGAACCCAACAGATTAATCGGGGGGTCTCTTACCGCTCCCCACACTGCCAGGTATGACGTACACCCCAGTACGCGAGGAGAACCTGTCAGCAAGTGGCCACGAGACTCACTATAAAATCTGTGCCTTCTGTTGACCATGGTGGGGGGTGGGGGGGTCTGCCTTAGCAGATAAATTCCTTCATAGTTTTACAACAAATGAATCTTCCTGGGATCCATACATTCGGCAGCTCTTTACCAGAAAGCATCAGGGGGTGTTTTATACCTCACACTCTTTGTTAAAAGGACATTCAACAGAGAAAACATGAAGATCTAATTGGCTCTATTAAGCGATCCATGAATGGGGCAGCACCCCACCGAACAACCAGAAGGGTGCCCTGAGCTGCGAAAATGGAAACGTTGGTATGGGAAGGAGGGTGGGGCAAGGGAGCTGGTGACAACCGAAGGGAAGGGACCATTTAGGGACTTGATGTCTTTTCTTTGGGGGAAGAGAAAGCACAGGGTTGTTTTGCAGGTACCTCTTCTTTCGGTGGGGGATGGAGAAGGCCCACTGGACAAAGGGCCCTCTGCCTGCTTGACCGGATAATTCCAGACTGGTTGGTTACCAGTATGTTTCTGGGAGAGGCTGAAACAGCAATTCAATCCTTTTTAAGTTTACAGTAAAATTGAGGGGGGGGTGTACAGAGATTTCCCATATACTCCCACTCCCACACCCAAGAGCCTTCCTCATTATCAACGTCCCCCACCAGAGTGGGGCATCCGTTACCTCGGATGAACCTGCTCACCCCTTCCTCCCCTCGGACCCCTGGCAGCCACGATCTTCCGTCTCCCTCATCGTGCCTTTTCCAGAACGCCATGCGGTTGGAACCCCGTAGCACATAGCCTGCTCAGACAGGCTTTTCCCTTAGTCCTGTGCGTTGAGGCTTCCTCCCTGTCCTTCCACGGCTTCCTAGCTCACTTCCATCGTCTGCACGTACCACAGGTTATTCACCCCTGCTGAAGGACAGACATCTTGGTTCCTTTCTCCTTTTTTAAGGTGTATAAACTATTTATTAACAGACAAGGCCTACAGATTTATTTCTGTTTGGATTCCCCCAGTGTGATGCCGATGGCCCGTGGTCTCGGTGTGCCGGCCAGGAGCACGAGGACCCCAGAAGTGGCTGGAATTTTCCTTGCCTGCACCAAGTCTCCACCAGGCTTGTTGTCCTGACCACCGGCCAGGACCTGGCTGTATCTTCCATCCTTCATGTCCCTCTGTCTGTCCAAGGACCAGTCTGGGAGCTTGTACTGTGTGGATTCTGCGTGATGGTGGATGCTGATCCCACCTCACCCCCACCCCTGCAGTGAGCTCACCCGCCTGCCCTCCAGGCGAGGCCCATGTCTGCTTCCCTGGACACCGCACACACCTGTCTTCACCCTGCACCCTTAACAGCAGGGATGGCCAATGCTATTTGCGGCCCCCCGTCGATATTGGGGTTGAGTGTTTACAAATGTGCTGGAACGTCTCCTGGGTCACTGGAGACACAGTTGCAGCCCAGCAGTGGTGGGTGGGCCCCTGTGGAACTTGGTCACTTCCAAGTTTCAGCAAATGTGTGTAAAGCGGCTGTAAACATCCCCGTGCCAGTGTTTGTGTGGACGTCGGTTTTCAGCTTCAGGTCAACACCAAGGAGCCCAGTTGCCCTGTCCCCCGGTCAGAGAATGCTTAGTTTTGTAAGAAATCGTCAAACAGCCAGTGCATCCACCAGCAATGGCTGAGAGTCCCCATTGTCCCACATTGTCACTGGCACTCGGCATTGTCAGAGCTCTGGATTTGGGCTGTTTTAACAGGGGTGTCAAGATATCTCACTGAGTTTGTGTTTCCCTGATGACGTGTGACATGGAGCATCCTGTCAAATGTTTGTCCGATGTCTGTACATTTTCTTCGGTGAGGTGTTGGTTAAGGTCTTTTGCCCATTTTTTAATCAAGCTGTTTGTTTTCTTATTGTCGAAGGTTAGGGCTCATGTGCATTTAGGATCACCCTCCTGTATCAGAGGTGTTTTTCCCAGTTTTACCGAGAAGTAGCTGACGCCCGTCGCTGCACAAGCATGGGGCACACAGTAGGGCCGCTCGATTGACGAGTACTGGGGCATGGATGTTGCAGTAGGCTTAGCAAACATCCATCAGCTCGTGTAGACATACTGATGTGTCTTTTGCAAATATTTTCTCCTAGTCTGTGGCTTGTCTTTTTGATAGTTTATGGATTTTTAACTTCTCAAAAACCAGAAAGCTCAACAAACAAACAAGCAACGCTTTGGAGGGGTAGAGTTCCCGAGGTGGAACAGTTAAAGAGAGAAAAATAAAAAGATGCCTGGAACCTGGGCTGCGAGGGCCACACAGATGTGCACAAAGCAGGGCAGCTGCTCCACGGGCTGATTTTGGGAGGCCGCTCCCCTCGGAGAGGAGCCCCGTGTCCCCGCTGTCCCCGACCACCAGGAGGCCCGGGGCTGCTGCTGCAGTGAGTCACGTGGGTGGTGATAAAATGCAGGGAGGACTTGGTGGTAGTGTGTCACTATCACAGGAATTTAGCCCCAAGTTAGCCGTGGGTTCTGGGAACTTGGACTTGCTGATATTCACACTGGGCAGGGCATGGGAACCTGTATTCTAATGCCCCTGTGACCCTCTCAGGCAAACATGGGAGAGATTATGCTAATGGGCCAGCCGCCTACTTGCCTTCATTTCCCCACAGAGAAGGGTCCAGATGTCACCTCCAGGCCCCCACGGCCCGGGTCCACCGGAGTCCTCTTACCCCACCTCCCACAGCACGGGCAATCAGTCTACCAAACACACAAAAGAAAAATAATTATTTTATTTCATTTAAAACAGCAGGGCTCTGACCTCAGCCTAGACGGTCAGGGCTTTCATTACAATTTTGCTCGTGCAAAGAATCCTCAGGCTGCTGTTACGCCGTAACGAAAAGTTTGTAAAAATGTGTTTTCTTGTTGGGGACATGTGGGGACCTCTGTTTGCACCCTCAGCCGGAGCCAAATAATAATATTTTTTTAAAAACAAAACAAATAAACAAAGACAACTCCAAAGCACAAAGAGGCACAAAGTGCCCAGTAAACCGGATTAAAAGACCGAGGTTCCCAGAGCGCCGGAGACCACAGCACCTGTTCGCTGACCACAACATCTGTTCCCACGTGTGCCGAGGTCACGCATCTGTGACGGAGGGGGAAGGTGGATAAACATTAGCGACACTGACAGAGGAGAAAGCATTAAAGGAACGCACGTGGCCGACATCGGCTCACAGCACCTGCTCCCTCCCCGGGGCTTCCCCTCCGCGGACAGGACTTTAGCCCCTCAAGTCCAGTTCTGAACTCCACCCTCCCAGCGGAAGGCTGGAAGAGGCACGCTGCGTTCCAGGTTGGGCCCCGCCTCAGGCCCAGCACTGGACAAGCTCCTCCCCACTCCCGCTCACTCGGCCCCCACCACGCACAGTGACACCTTCACCAGCTGCAAAAACGGCGTGGGCAGTGGGGAAGCCGAGATGGAAATACCCAGGTGCAACTGTGGGGAAGTTCTTACAAAAGCAGACAGCGCCGCAGTGGCATCAGGCGAGTGGAATGGGAACTTGGAGTCCTGGGCACCCAGAGATGCTCCTCGCTATTCGGCGAGGCCCCGGCTCCCTCTGCCGGCCATTTCTGACAACAGCAGCCTGCGTGGGGAAACTCAGGTCTGGCCCGCCCTGAGGCCACGACCCCCACCCGCACCCTGTNGCACTGGACAAGCTCCTCCCCACTCCCGCTCACTCGGCCCCCACCACGCACAGTGACACCTTCACCAGCTGCAAAAACGGCGTGGGCAGTGGGGAAGCCGAGATGGAAATACCCAGGTGCAACTGTGGGGAAGTTCTTACAAAAGCAGACAGCGCCGCCGCAGTGGCACCAGGCGAGTGGAATGGGAACTTGGAGTCCTGGGCACCCAGAGATGCTCCTCGCTATTCGGCGAGGCCCCAGCTCCCTCTGCCGGCCATTTCTGACAACAGCAGCCTGTGTGGGGAAACTCAGGTCTGGCCCGCCCTGAGGCCACGACCCCCACCCGCACCCTGTCTGAGCCAAGGACTCTGCGGCCCACACCTGAGCAGGACTCACTCCAGCAGCATCCTCTGCGGCCCACACTCAGCCTCAGCTGTGGCGCATTTTCTTGTGGGCAACAAGCAGCTTCCTGAGTTTCTGCTGCGTTCTAGAAGCTAACTCAAAGGTCTGGACCTGTGCCTGTGATCTGTTGTAACGTTTTTTGGGGGGAACACCGAACTCCCCTCATGGGAGCCGTTTCTCTAGGGAGCTTGCCAGACTGGCCGGCTTTCTGGAGTGCAGCCCTAAGCTTTCTTGGAATCCTAAGGGGATATTTACCTCTTGCTGATGTTCATAAAGAAACTTTTTAAAAAAGAAACCAAAAGTGAGCATTTTGGACTGAGTTCTGCAGACGATTATTCCTTTCAGGTTCTCTTCCTGTTGCAGATTTGCTTGTGAGGGTAATTTAGGAGTCCACAGTACAGTGAGCCTTTGGTCTTAACCCAGAACCGCTTTATAGGCTCCACAAATCATCTCGCTTTTGCAGAGTTCTCACGGCACCCAAGGGAGAGACCCCTATTGGGTAAATTGTACTTTGTGCCCAAGGCTCTGGTGGTGACACTTACACCTCCTGTCCCCAGCCAATGGCTTCTGTGGCTTCACAGAGAAAGTTTTATGAAGTAGAGGAAAGGGTTGGTGGAAGAGGCACAGATGCGTATTTTAACTCCTTTCTCTCTTAAATGTAAATAATCATCCCACATCACTTCCCCAACCAACTCCCAAACCTTCACCTTTGGGGAGGGATCAGTATATGGACCATTCACAAACTCTCTGGTCACCTTTCCTATAAAAACTAAACCAGGACGTGAGGGAGCCAGACCCCTCCCAACACACCTCATTCCAGCACCCACAAGCACAGACCTCAGAGACCGGGGGCAGGGCCCCCCCCCCCAGGGAGTCCCTGCAGTGGCCTTCCTTGCTCCTGTTCCAGCCCTGGCCCTAGAGGAGGGCACCTGTGTCTGAAGTGACTGGTGGAGGCAGGGGTCTGGATTCAAGTGCCCTCCACACCCGCGGCCGGCGACCCCCAGAGAGACCCAGGCTGGTTCCGAGGGCACCCGCAGCTCTGAGCAGCTGCGCTGCGCTGTGCTCACAACATTCACCAGGAAACTGCACGGGAATCAGGTTTGAGGTGACCGGCCCTTGCTGGAAGGACATGATCTCCAGGGAAGGTCACCACCACGACACACCGGGCATCTGCTCCATGACATCTAGGCGGGGCCACATCACTGGTAACCCCTGACATTTTATTTAGGATGGGTACCTGGAGGACATCTCTCGTCCTGCTTTGCCCACAGGGGTGGGTCCTCAGAGGCCAATGACCACTGAGCCACAAGGCAACCTGGTGGCAATCGCGCACCACTGGTCTCCCCAAATCTCACTGCCAGTCCTCAGGCAGACAGAGCCCTCAGTGCAGCGGAACACGGGTGCGTGTGGACACGTGCCACCTGAGAGTCTAGGAGACAGAAGAAGCCGAGTGTTCAGCCTCCCCCGCCAACAGGGCCAAGAGCTTCCACGGCAGAAGGCCTCCATCGCTCCTCCACGTGTCGGCTCAGATGAAGGGTAGCAGGAAGGCTTCCGGTGTGGCAGACACCCCCGCCCACTTCCTGCAGTGGGACTCAGCGCCACCCGCCCTCCCAGGGAGGGGGCAGCCACACACAGAACTACCGGGGGAAGAGCTCAGGTGTGTGGACGTTCATTGGGGGTCCACTGGGGTCCCTGAGTCCCCCGGTTTGGAGGGTGCAGGAGCCTGGGGAGGGCAGCAGCAGCAGAGAGAGAGGAGCCGAGTCCGGACAGCGCGGGTGCAGAGGACGAACATGATGCAGTTGGCACCTCCCTGAAATGTGTTCCCGATGCCCTGTCAGGAAGGAGAGCAGAGGGATGAGTGCCGGGGCTGCAGAGGGTCTTGCACACACAGGCAAGGAGGCTGGCAAGTGCTGCGGACCCCAGGACCTTGCCCTCCACCCCGGGGGCTAGTCTGTGGTGGCCCTGCCTGGCCTCCGGGCAGGTCTGAACGAGCAGATGTGGCCCAGACCTGTCTCCTGGTCTTCAGGGTTGGGAAGGACCCAGGATCAGTCCACCCTTCTGGGTCCACTCCCAGGCTGATGGACAGCACCTCAACATGCCCAGGGCTGCACAAGAGCCACAGAAACCTTCCACCTTCTCTCTCGAATCCTCCCTGTCTCGGGCAGGAAGGAAGGCATGGTGGCACTGAGACCCTGCCAGCCCCGAGTTGGCTGATGCATTGGGTGTGCCTACTCTGCGGGGGAAAGCCATCTGACCCTCCACCGGGATAGCGGGGCCAGGGAGGGCAGACCTCCCTACGTACATGCAGAACGACCAGCACCGGGGTCTGCACGGCCGGGGAGCCACAGAGGGTCAGGACGAATCTCACGGTGCTCCAGACCCGGAGGCAAATGAAGATGACCGGGATAAGGACCAGCTTCTTATCGGCTATGGAGCTGTGTTGCTGGAGCCGGTGGGCCTCGGACAGGATGGGCCGGTACTCGGAGAGCGCCTCGTGCTGTGCAGGGCACACCGGGAGCAGACGTGAGCTGGCCAGGCTGCCCCCCGGCTGCCCACAGGCGCCCATCTTCCGAGGGACTCAGACTCTCAGGAGAAGGAGGCAGAGGTGTGCACTGCCTCCCACCCACACGCTAGAGGCCCGGGCTCCTGTCTCCAGCCCGAATCCTTCTCCTGAACTCCTGTCTCCTCCATCCACAGCCTGGGCTGCATCTCCACGTGCCATCCACAACACGCCTGGAAACCGAACACCTGCTCTGACGTGGAGCCCACCCATGCCTCCCCACCTCAGCTAATGGAAGCGCGGTCCTGCCAGGTGCCCAGGCTGAAATCTGGGTGTCGTCTTTGATTTCCCTCTTCCTGTTACAGCCCTCATCCCATCCGTGGGCAAGTCCCAGGGGCTCTACCTTCAGAAGAGTCCCAGGACCTGAAACTTCTGTCCACTGCCACCAGTGTGGGTGGCCCAAGACCCATCGCAACTTCAACTAGCCACTGCCACTTCTGCAGGTCTCTCTCCGTCATCCTTACTACCCGACCCTCCCACTCCCCCCCCCCCCCATGGCCTTATTCTCAGCACAGAAGCAGCACCGTTGCTTGAAAACCTAAGTCAGATCCCACCAGGCTCCCAAAGCTCTTGGTGGCTCCGTTTCGCAAGGTCCTTACAAGCTCTCCAACCCGGGGCAAGCTCTGACCTCACTCCGACTCCTCGCCCCTCATTTATTCCACTGCAGCCACACAGGCCTCCTCGTTATTCCCCAAACATGCCAAGCGCACCCTGCCCTGGGGCTGCACACCAACTGTTCCCTTACCTGGGAGGCCCTTCCCCACCCATCCAGGCGCCTCATTCCCTCCCTTTGCTCCCAGACTTTGCTCCCATGTCACCTGAGTAAGATGCACCTGACGATCTCACTGAATTGCAAAGGCGTTTCCCGTGCAGCCCCGTCCCGTAGCAAGCCCTTTACTTCAGTCTGTTTTTCACAGCTCACTCAGCTCACCCTCCTTCCTAGAGGTCATTCTCCCTTGTTCAGAAGGCCGACTGCTTAGGATGGCCCCCAACCCCCAGAATCAAGCTCACCAGACCCTGCCCCACAGGAGCTCACAGGAGGGGCTCCCCCTGAAAGCTGAGGCACAAAGAAGAGGTGAGGAGGCACCAGCTTTGGCTCCCCCGCCCCTGGGAACACCCTTCAGTGAGAGGAGGGGGGCTCCACTTCCAGAGCACAGCGGAATTTGTAAAAATAGACCAGACCACTCACAACAAAAGATGCGTTCCGGAGCCTGGCCCTGAGCTGGGGACACTGCAGGTCTAAGTGAGAGGCAGAGCCACACACCTCGGCATCTCTGGGCACCGGAGCTGCTGCAACTGCCCTGCTCAGAGCACCTGCCTCCTCCCCTGGGGCCTTCGAACCGAACCGAACCGAACCACCGAGGGCGGAGCCTGCCTGCTCCTCCGGCTCCTGTATTTGTAGCTCTTCGTCTCAGTTAGAGGCCAGGAACAACTCCTACCAACACCTCCCCGTCCACCATTCTCCTTTTTGGGGAAACACTTGCAGAGAGGTGGACCCACTGTCACATGTGGGGATCGGGCCTAGAGGCCCCGGCTTCTGCCCATTCCAGGGAGGGCAGGGAGGACAGACAGACCCAAAAAGACAGCTCCGGAGGGGCTACTGGGCAGAGCCTGGAGGAGCTCGGGAGCCCGGAACCGCTCAGGGCAGTGGAAAGGAGGGGGAGGCAGCGGAGAAAAGGGCACCCCTTCACCCAGGCAAGAGGACAAAGAGGGATTCAGACCAGCTGGCATCTCTGCAGCTGAGCAGAGGGGCAGCGGGGAGCGGTGAGGGTCAGTTCAGTTCCGAGTAAAACAAGAACCAGAAGTCTCGACTCGGGTGGGAGTGCAAGGTGGGGATCAGGAGTCACCGACAGCTGCTGGGAACACCCTGCAAACTCCGAAATGGCTGCTGAGCCAACAGCCTGCCCTGAACAACAGGGATGCCTCGCCTGCAGTTCCAGCCTTGCAAACTCAGGGCACTGCACCAGCAGCCCTGCCCAACCAGCCTGGAAGTCCATGCTCAGAGTTCCAAGGAAACCTATCTTATGCTCCAGCCCTGGGCACCTTTTATCTTTTATCGTAATTACGTACACTCCTGCCTCTCCAAGGACAGGACCCCTCCCCAGTCCGAGTCCTCAGGACGAACTCCCACTGCCACACGGCGCTTTTGCCTGTAGTAGATGCTCAATAAAAATGTACTGAATGAGTGGTGGAGTGGAGGGAGGGGTGGGCAGGTTAACAAGAGGCTTTTTGGGTAGCAGTGTGCTGTGGCCAGGAGGAAGTCTGAATTTCACATCTGCAGAACTAGTCGTTACGAACAAGGAACGGTTGGTCAGACTGTCAGAGAAAGACCATTCTTCCCTAGAACCTCTGGCCAGCTGGCCCCGTCTGCTGCTGTAGTAATCCCGGAGTGCCTGGGAAGTCTACCATTTGTGATACAATTTGAATCACCAAGGATAATGAGGTGAGTTATTGTACCAGTGATGAGGAGATTTATGGCCTCCCCTCCCAGTTCTATTTATACTTGGATACTGCTCATTTCTCATGGAAATTCCTATGGCGGGTGGTGGGAGTTGAATCACTGTCATGGTCTGTCCAGGAGGGGGCAGTAGAGGGCTGTGGCTGAGCACACAAGCTGACACCCTCTTCTTGAAAGCAGAGCAGAGCAGAGCAGCCCTTAACCCCTGTAAGACCCCTCTTTATCTTCCACAAANATTTATGGCCTCCCCTCCCAGTTCTATTTATACTTGGATACTGCTCATTTCTCATGGAAATTCCTATGGCGGGGGGGGGGAGTTGAATCACTGTCATGGTCTGTCCAGGAGGGGGCAGTAGAGGGCTGTGGCTGAGCACACAAGCTGACACCCTCTTCTTGAGAGCAGAGCAGGTTTGGGGAGCCCTTAACCCCTGTAAGACCCCTCTTTATCTTCCACAAAGCAGGAGACACAGGACCCGCTCCCAATAGGGCTGTGTAGTCAGCAAACCAGACAGCCTCCGATGCGTGTAATGCATGGTGCCCAATGCTCACTCAGCAAGCCCTCCGTTACTAGTTCTGTCCCACAGGCAGCCAAGCCCCAGGCCAGGACTCGGATAAGCCCACAGTGGCCCACAGAGCCCTGGCCCCGGGCCTCGTGGGGAGGGGGCGGCTGTGGGCACCTACCGCCCTGTTGATGTGCTTCCTGATGAGGAGGTATAGCACGGGCAGCGTGACGTAGGCCAGCATCTCCCATAGCTTCCCGGTCAGCAGCATCCACAGAACGTGGTCCTCCGCCTCCAGGTCGATCCAGCACCAGCCCACGGACACGTCTGAGTCGTCGTAACCGATCTTCTTTAGAATGACAGCTGCCACGGTGATGGTCAGCGGAACCCCCCAGCTGAGGGACAGGAGCAAACAGGCACCGAGGTCAGGCCCTGGCCCCTAGCAGAGCCAGCAAGGGTGAAAGGGCTGGGGTGCCCTTCAGAGAAGGAGAAAAGAGGAGAGCCATGCCTCCAAGTGTCCTGGAGAAAAGAGGGCGGGAGTCCTCAACGCCCCAGGTCCGCCAAGCCCAGCTGCCCAGCAGCTGCCCTCTGACCTGCCTGGGTTGAGGGGTGCACACTGATGGCCTGGGGTGGCTGGTGCCGGGTGGTCCTTGCTCCCTGGACCTGCATCAGGATCTGGAAGGGGGTCGGGGCTTTGGGCAGACACACCTCCCAGGGCCTGAGGCCTCCACTCTGGGGGAAGGGGCAGGGCCCTAGCAAGGGGCCTCTAACACAGAAAGCCCAGGGCAGGGCCAACTTCATCACTATCCCCAGGCCAACCCAGGGGGGACGAGGCCCAAGCCCCAAGGCCCTTACCCAGCGGTCCCCATTCCGGTGTCCTCAGCATCCGCTCCCCCAACAGGGACAGCAGGATGGAGCCCACAAAAGTCAGAGGGTTGTGAGAAAGGCATGAAGTTACACCCAGGAGTCTGTCCATTTTGAACACCTGTTCTATGCAAAGTCATTTAGCTGCTAAGTTACCACACAGGGTGGGGCAAAAGTAAGTTTATAGTTGTGAGTACGGGAAATACAGTTTCTTCTTCTATTATTATTTATTAATTATTGTATTATTTTCCATGCGAACAGCTATAAGCCTCCTTGTGCCCCACCCTGCAAATCAGTGGCAAACTGTTCTGTGGTGACAAAGGGTTACCTTTTAAAAACTTGTGCTATTCTGGGATTTTAGAACCACAGGTCACAGCTACAAGCCCATGAGGGCGGGGGCCCTGTTGGTTCACTATTGTCACCGGGTAGGGACAAAAGAAGAGCCTGCTGAATGAATGAATGAATGAACGAACGAATGAACTTTGAGCCATGCGACTGAGAGGTCTCCCCAATTCACTCCATTCATGCACATTATTCACTGCATGCACATTATTGAAAAGGAAGGAAGAAGCTTTTAAAGTTGCTAAAACAGCAATCCTGAAGTTACACTTGTGGTTTCCCGTCTGTGATAGGAAGGGACAAGTACCACGTATAGGGACAGTCACTGCACAGGAGGCTGGGCTGTGGTGGAGGGTCCCCACTCAGGCTGGGAAGAGGAGGAGAGGGGGTTCAGGACGGGGGCGTCCTGCGCCGAGATCCTTCCCGCTTGCTGGGCATCCTGACGGCCCTTCCGGGAGACCTGGGGACCACACGGCGACAGACAAATTCTGAGACTTTGGCTGTGTCCTACTAAAGCTATAAAGGGGGCTATGTTTGCCCTGGATCACTGCAGTGGCCGGAGCGGAGCGCGTTCGGGGAATTGCCAGAAGGAAGACCAAAGAGGCAGAAGGCTAGCTTGGAAAGGGCTAAGGACGTGGGCTGATCAATCAGAGCTGTTGTTTCAACTTGAGCACAGATGGCAGCTACCTGGTCTGGAAGCTGTTCAGGGAGGTATTTAAGTGGGAGGTGGTGACACAGGTAAGATCGGGGAGCAGTGGGAGGGACTGTCTACTGACCCAGCAAAGCAGGCTCCGCCAGACTCGTAACTCACGGATGCAGGCAATGCTCAGCAACGGGCAGTCCAGAAAAACGCACTGGTACACACGCGCGTGTGTGTGTGTATAAATGTGCACCTATAAATTTATTGTAGAAGTTACTGGTATAAAAGGTGTGGAGCACCATTTATAAGGAACGATACACAAAACTCCCAATCGCAAATGCCACGAGGCTGGCTGAACCTCACAGTATGTTTTTGTGGACTTCCACTGAACTCCGGGGTGCGCAGCCTCTCTGTGGCCCCGGGCAGCAAAGAAAGCGGTTCTAGGATAGGGGTTTTCTTTTCATTTAACCTTTATTTTCCTTAACAAACTCCAAGAAAGTGAAATATGGAAGGCAGAAGAATACTGGTTCGACAGAGACTCGAGCGATTTCNAGGAACGATACACAAAACTCCCAATCGCAAATGCCACGTGGCTGGCTGAACCTCACAGTATGTTTTTGTGGACTTCCACTGAACTCCGGGGTGCGCAGCCTCTCTGTGGCCCCGGGCAGCAAAGAAAGCGGTTCTAGGATAGGGGTTTTCTTTTCATTTAACCTTTATTTTCCTTAACAAACTCCAAGAAAGTGAAATATGGAAGGCAGAACAATACTGGTTCGATAGAGACTCGAGCGACTTCTTAGCGGGATCAGATGATAATTTCCTAGCACTTGAAGAGTATTTCTCTTCTTTGCTTTTTCCCCTGCTCCGTGACCCTGTCTCTTCTCATCATCTCCTCTTGAAATACTGAGTTTTCCACCTGCCCCAGTGTGGCTACCGTCTCAGTTTAAGTTCAGAGACAAGAAACACATTTAATCTTTACCTATTAACGTACCCTCTGCCACTTTCTGAAGTCCAGATCAGGGGGTCCAGCCGACTCTGCCCTCAGGCCAAATCTGGTTTTTGAAATAAAGTTTGATTGCCACACAGCCACACTCATTCCCGTCCACAGTAGCTGCGGCCGAGCTGAGCTGTGCAACTGAGATCACATGGCCTGTGAAACTGAAAATACTCACTCCCCGGTCCTTTACAGGAAAAGTCTGCTGACCTCTGCCCTCCGCATTCAACAAGCCAATAAATCAAGCCCTGATCTGAACTGTTTGCCAATTTCCAAGGTGTAAATATTTCCGCCGTGGCCAAGTGCTGGCCACCAGTTCAGACGCAGAGCAGCACACCATTGGATAGGGTTTCTACCACACGGATGCAATGATGCAAAAACTTCGAGTGCACAGAACACAGTAAAATAATCAAGTTGTAATCAAATTTTGAGTATTCTTATGACTTTTTAATATGAGGGGGGACCCCCCAAAACCAGGATTATCTTCTGGAGGGCAGGACTCTGGTAGTACAGGCTTCTCCCACTAGGTGAGTGTTCTAGGAACCCATCTGTAACAGTGTGCCAGCTGGTGTTGTTGTGAGAGGTTGTGTTCAGCTCCAGTGAATTTTTTTTGAGGACTCTTTCAACGTCAACACCATGCTGAGTGTTCAGCAGTTCTTGGCCAGAAACAGCATGACCCCCGTGCCCCACCCTCCCTCTTCATCCAATGAAAAAAACGTCCTCCAAGGGAAATGTTTGCTGATGTAGAAGAGGTGAAACAAAAATCATCAGAAGCACTAAAAGGCATCAAAATAGAATTCAAAAACTGTTTTGAGCAGCGGAAAAAATGTCTCGATAGACGTACTGCATCAAAGGGAGAGTATTTTGATGATGACTGAAGTTTAAACATGTAAGAACAAATACACAATTTTTTATAAATAAATTCCACTTTGGGGGAATTTAATAATAATAATTTTTAATAGTTAATTAATCATTATTTTCCAACACTGGAAAACTATCTGATGTCACAAAGAAGTTGCTTAAATTCACTTAATTTTATGTCTGTATAATCTAGTTTTTAATAATGGCTGTATTTCACAATCGGCTCACAAAATGCCCTAAAATTGAACCACGGAGTCCAGCAGCTGGCTGCAGGACACCCAAAGTGGGCAGAAGAGGTAAAGGACGGGGAGCTGAAGAGGCCCCCAGTTCTGCACCTACAGAGGGTGGAGAAAGCGGCATTTCGGGGAACCTCCCATAAGCCCAGCTGTTCCCAGACGCGGTGGGGGAGGGGCACCCTGAGCTGTAGGTGGCGTGACTCTGGAAGGCACTTCGCAGAGACACGTGCGACGTAATTCCTGCTTTCCAGAAATGCACACTTCCAATTTCTTACCTATACCACCTAACAGTTCTCCAATTTCCCCACAAAAAAGTCATCAACCAAAAATTAAACACCACCAGGACAAGGGAGGTGACACTTAAAAACAGCACCTGTGAAGACGACCAAGGGCTCTCTTTAGCGGGCTTTGACCTAGAAACTCCTGCGGTCAGAGAAGCTGCCCTGATGCCCAGACACGGGCGGCCCAGACGGCCAGCAAACTGTCCTGCCACTATGTGGATACTGCGACCCACATCGACACCTGGGGTGTGAAGCTGGCACCAGAGCCGGGCCATAAGGAGAAGTTGGGCCCTGAGTGAGTCTCAAACATTTAAAGACGCTTGTCAAGGTCACAGGGCCATGCGCAGGGGATGCAGTGAAAGGCACAGAGGACATGGAGGGGACAGGGAAGGGACATGGCTAAAGCAGGTGAATAACACGGCCCCTTCTCTCCAAAGCCCTGACTCTGAGGCTTTGGGGAAGGAGGACTGGGGTCCCCTGGATGGAAGGGGCCTGAAGACCACACCCCCTGCGCAGAATCCCCCACGTGCCTGGGCCCCAGCTCTCACCTGCATTTGCCTGGAAACCGATGTCAGAAACTGAGGTCAGAGTCGGAGCTGGCATCCTCCACCCTCAGGGCTGACACTGCCTAGAGCTACTGCCGCCCCCTTCCCCATCTCATAGGCTGACGCCCAAAATAAGCCCCAGGGCTTCAGGAGCTGACTGCGTTTGGAGACGGGGTCTTTGAGGAGCTGATGAGGTAGAATGAGGTCACTGGGGTGGGCCCCACTCCTAGGACTGGTGTCCTTCCGAGCAGAGGACGAGCAGCTGACGGCAGAGAGATGAGCAAGCCACGGCGAAGACGCAGGGTGCGGACAGGCCTCTACAAGCCAAGGAGCCAGGTCTCCAAGGAAAAGCCCGCCCTCCCTTCCAGCCTCCAGGACTGTGGGAGAACCACGTGTTGGTGTTTGACCCACCCTGGCTGGGCCCTTTGTCAGGTACGACCCAGGANGGGGTGGGCCCCACTCCTAGGACTGGTGTCCTTCCGAGCAGAGGACGAGCAGCTGACGGCAGAGAGATGAGCAAGCCACGGCGAAGACGCAGGGTGCGGACAGGCCTCTACAAGCCAAGGAGCCAGGTCTCCAAGGAAAAGCCTGCCCTCCCTTCCAGCCTCCGGGACTGTGGGAGAACCACGTGTTGGTGTTTGACCCACCCTGGCTGGGCCCTTTGTCAGGTACGACCCAGGACACTGGGTTTTCTACAACATGCGGGGCAGAGACTTGCTCTGGGCAGAGGTCCTACCCTGGCTCCACACCGCCCCCAGCGGGGAGGGGCAGATGGGAGACACCCCACCCCCACTGCACCAGCCAGCAGAGCTGGGAGGGAGGGGCGAGCTGACCAAAGGCATTCTGATCTGTCATGAGGAGCTTAGCTCTTCTTAGAACTGGCGTCCTTTTTGTTCCCAGTCTCCTCCTGGAAAGTGGAACTAGACTAGCCAGGTGGGGGGTGAGCCATCTCCCTAAGTCGCTGGCATCTGTCAGCTGACCCCCAACAGGCGCCTGTCCCCAGAACAGCGGGTGCCCTGGGCTTCCCTCAGAGTTCCCAGCTTCCCCCAGGTCAGGGCGGGGAACACCTGTGGTGTCAGAGAGCCACTTCCACTTCCCACTTCCCACGCAAGTGGGAAGACCTACCCCTGCTACCCACGCATGAAGGGTCAGCCGGCCAGGGGCTCAAGTCTGCTCACTGGTTTGCCCCCACTGTTGGGATCCTACACCGCTCCCTCTCCCCAAACCTCACCCTCCCTACAGACCTTGTAGGAGGTGGGGGAGGGGGCTTGGCTGGGGAGGCAACAAAGGGGTCTTCTGCCCCTTCTGTAGGTTAGGCCGCAGTGCCCATCTGGGTGCCTTGCAGCACCCAGGGAAAGCCTCGAATGCCAACACAACAAAAAACCGCTTTGAGGACAAAACTGTCAGGCAACAATGTGCCAATTTAGAAAGTTCCCAGAAGAGGGACGGAGGCCCCAGGGAAATGCAGCTGCAGCCAGACGGGCCTGGTGAGAGGAATCACAAGGGCCACGCGGCCTCCAGGTCTCCCTCCGGACAATGGGCCCCAATTGTTCAGTGAGGGGCAGAGAAGCAGGACGTGGGAGAAGTTCAGGGAGTCAGCCGCTGGCCAGGCCACCACGAGGTCACTCTGCAGCTGCAGCTGCGGCGGGGGGGTGGTGCCCAAAGGAACTTTTAAACACACCCCTGGCACCATCTTCAGTAGCCCTGGTGCTGGTGGGAACCAAGGACCCATCCTGCAGCGCTCAGAAGTGCTTCCTGCCCACCGGGGTCCTGCCCAGGGAAGGACGGGCAGGTCCACCCTTGCCCCATGAAGGGGGGGGCAGCCTCTGTTCCCACAGCCCCACGGTGGGCTGCCCATGGACACGCAGAGACAGCGCAGGGGGACTATGTGCCCCACATCAGTGTTGTCTGGGAACGTTTCAGAGGTAATAAAAAAGGCAGTTCCGTTCTTGTTATTTCGGGGTGTGCTGGCTGACATGGGGTGCTGTTCATGCAGCCCCTGTGGCCACCCCTCATTCCGACACTGCCTGCTTGGGGCCCTGTCCCTGGGACCCAAGCAGTGAGCAGGTTTCCAGTTAGAGAGCTCAGAGGGCCTTCCGCCCAGAGTCATATTTCCTCTTTTCTCTGATGAGAACTTCCCACTCCCCATAGCAGAGTTGTTGGGTTTTTATGGTGAATTCGGGGTGCTGCAGGCTCCTTCTTTCTCTAGAACCCCCAAGCAAGTCCCAGAGTGTGGGCCAGGGGTACAGGGCCCATCCCTGCCTGGGGTGATGCCCGCACCCACTCAAAACTCACTGGAGCCAGAAGTCCTAAGACTGCCGGACGTGGCCAGCTTGGCTGGGACCTTTGTGCTGTTATGGAAGCAAGATGAGGGGCCCCCAGCCTGACTTTCCCTCAGGCTCATGGGACACATGGGGTGATGCCTGACCCAGCGATGGCCTGGAGGCCCCGGGAACTTGCAGCGGAGGGGGGATGGTTCCCTCACCTGGCCTGACCCAGCTCTGGCTTGGCTCAGAGCAGCCCACCACCTTGTGGGGGAGGAGGGGCTGCCAACGGCCGGGGCTCGGGTGGCTCCGTGCCACCTGGGCTTACCTTATGGAAAGGGAACTGACCCACGCGGCAGCTCTGGGCCTGAGCTCCCCAGCACCTTCTCGGGCGAGCACCCTAGCGGGCGGCCACCAACGCATCCCCACAGGGAAGTGAAATACAGGCTTCTCACCAGGCCGCCTTGACAGAGTCGAAAGGACACAACACAGGGCTGTCCTTGAACACTGATATTCTCACACAAGCAGGAAATTCACTCCACAGTCCTGTCAACAGGAGCTGAACGTCTGAGGAGTAACAGGGCATTTATCTCAACAAGACACTGGCTCGTCATGAAAGGAAAACCGTAACTGCAGCGGAGAACTGGCCAAGAACCCCTCGGCCCAGCGATCAAAGGAACATCATCAGGAATGAAACTAATCAAAGCCACCAAGAGGAAGCCGAGAGAACAGGCCTCTGCGAGATTCCTGCCAACAGCGCAGAATCTGAACCCACCCAGGAGGCAGCCCCAGGCAACCAAGCAGGGGCCCACGCCACTACATAACACCCTGCACTCTTCCTGAAAGTCACCGTCAGGAGACTCCGGGAAAGGCGGAAGAACGTTCCGGGCGGAAGGAGCAGAGAGAGGCTGGAGGCTGAGCCAACACATAAGCCACGGCTTTCCTTTGCTATTGGGACATTATCACAAGACCAGCAAAATCTCAGTAAGGTCCACTATGAGTCCGCTAACAGCACTGCTCTCGGGTAACCCCTGCCTCCTCGAGGCCCACGTGCTTCCGAAAGAGGCTGTTCTCGTCTTCGGGAAACACACGCTTGGGGGCCACAGGCCCGCGACTGCCTTACTCTCAAATGGTTCCGGACAAAAATAGCTGGAGAGGATAAAGGTAACATGAGAAATTGTTAATAATGCGGAGAGTCTGGAAAGTTAAAAATCAATCATTGTCAACTTATATCTCAATTTAAAAAGTCATTGCCAAGGCCAAGAGACAAGATGGAACCATAAAAGGATGGAGCTTGGAGTTCTAACCCGGAGCCTCCCTCTCCCTGGCCTCGGGCAGGTCTCGGCAACTGTAACTGGAGGGTGGTCATCCTGTCCCTTCCTTCACTGGTCACCAGTGAACCAAGGAACAGGACAGCACTTTGCAAGAGCTCAGCTGCAGCTCATGTGAGATACAATTTTCCTGAGGATAATAAAGTCAAAACTGCCCTGTCCAGGCCGGGTAGCTCAGTTGGTTAGAGTTTCACCCCCCTACACAAAAAAGTTGTGGGTTCAGTTCCCAGTCATTCTTCATGTAAGAATAAACCAACAAATGCAGAAAGAAGTGGAATAACACGCCGACGTTTCCCTCCTTTCTTCTGTCTCTAAAATCAACCAATCAATAAAAATAAGTAATAAAGTCTAGGCTGCCCTCCTTCTCCAATGAGAAAAAAAAAGTCTTTCTGCCAAGGCCGCCATGATGGGGCCCTCGGAGGGAGCAGGTGCTTCCCGGGAGGCTGTGTGCGGGGTGGACCCCCTCCAGCCTCCGGCTGCACGCGGTTGCAGTCAGTTTCACAGATGCTATTTTCACTCAACGTTGTATCCTACCGTCAGCAAGATGATGTACGGAGCTCACAGACAGTACTGGCTGCCTGGCATTTCTGGCGGGGCTGCAGTCTGTAGCCCACTGTTCCCTATTGTGTGGACATGGAGACTGCTTTCAAACCCCCGCCGTGGGAACGGTGTCTCACGGACTCCTTCGAACATATGGCTTTGCATGCGTTTTGGATGACCTCCTTAGACAAGGTCTCTATAAATAGGATCACTGGGTCAAGGGGTATGAACCAAATACTTTCCACATGGGTTATTCTAATTTACATAGCCAAGAATAATGTAGGAAAACACCAGTTTCTTTGGCATTTATTACGTTCTTATTCTGCCTTACTTTTTTCCCTTAATTTAATGAGGAAATGATGCCTCAGCATTATAACTTGCATTATTTTGAGTACTAATGGGGGCAAACTTTTTTTCTATATGTATTTTCCAACTTTTACTATTTTGTCTGAACGTGGCCTTGGTTCACTTATCAGGATATTTGTCAGTTAAAAAAATCAATTCCTAAAAACTCTTCACTGAATATAGATACAACTTTTTGGGGAGTCATATTGCAAAACACTTTCCAAGACTCAAAGGTTTGAAGAAGTGGGCTGACCTGCAGTTGTTTGAAAGGGTGACGAGGTGTGACTGTCTAGCCTACGTCTAGGATGAGACTTCTCACAGGGACAGGCACGTCAGCAACAATAAACTGATTCTCCAAAGACGAACGGTGGAGGGTGCTTCGTGAGGTTATTAGCGACACAGTCTGGGAGCGCCTAGGTCAGCAGATGAAGCTGCTCCACAGTCTTACCCATTCTCTTGGTCTAGTAAAACGTGAGCGCTAACTTCCGAAAGGGAATAAATCCTCAAAGTCCCTTTCTAGCTCAGGCACAGGTATTTTTTTTTCTTTTAAGAAGCAGGTGAATCGCATTCAGCAAATAAAATGAACGATTTACATTTTTTATGGCCAGCAGGGGGCACTCAGACTTGCTTAGGAGGCCTTTCCTAAAAAATCCGCAGAAGGCTCCCTCCCTGGAAGGTGAACAGAAAGAACTCCCAACTCCGGTTTCTTAGGAAAATTGTCATTTCTAAGGAGCTGCACCAGGTTTATCTTCATCACTTTACGAAATATATTGGATTCAATATTTTTAAAAAGTGCGGAGAAAGAGAAGAGATTCTTGCAAAGAAAGTCTCAGGCACCTTCTCAAGTACACGTGAACGCTGCCCACATCCAAGCAGCCTGCCAAGGACCAGGTCTTGGAAGTGGACACAGAGGTCAGGGGAAGGCTCTGAGGGGAGGAGAGGCGCCCACACTTTCTGTGGGTCCCTGCAGCATCCGGGGGACTGTCAGAACAGCTTGCTTCAAATCTCAGAGAATCGGGCCGCTGAGTTTCCCAGGGACCAGCTGGTCCCCGGCCAACAGCTCTGAGAAGAGGTCAAGTGACTCTTGCAATCTTGTGACCTCACTGTTGTGACATCCAAGTGACCTGTCTCTACTAAAGTGCTGACTGTCCTCAGGCTTTGGAAGGCACTCAAGCATGTCAGAGAGAGGGCCTATAATTAGGACAGTATTAGGTGCTCTTCTCTGGGGAGGGAGAAGAGGGAACACGCCCTGCGAGATTCTGGCCCTGGTTCCACACAGGACAGCGCCAGATACCTGAATCTTGAAACCACACCCGGAAGGGGTCAACCCTCTTCCTCAGGGGAGGGGTAGTTGATGCGAGGCTTCGACCTCAGGGCAGGGCAAGCCTTTCGTTTTCCCTGTTCTCGGGTATTCCAGGCAGCTGGTGGCCCTCGTCCAGAGCAGCCTCTGCCGTGACCTCAGCCTCGGAGTTGCTCAACTCTAGAAAGCTAAGATCATCCAGGACACAGACAACAACAGACGGGCCTGAAGTCTAGAGGTGAGCAAAGAAAACGGAGAGGACCGTCTTGTACATTTCACAGCCGAGGCACTGCATTTGGCAGAGGGCTGGATAAACCGGGAGCACAGGAGTCGCTGCATGCACCACCCCTGTGGCGTGTGGGTGGTGGTGCGGGCTTGGGAGCTGCCAGGCTCTTCAACCTGGGACAAGCAACTAACTCATCTCCCCTGGCCTGGAATCCAGGTGCTTCCCCGTCTGGGCGGCACAGAGAGCCAGGACAAAGTGAAGTCGGGGCCAGAGAACCCAGAGAGTCTAAGACCTCCAGGTGCATCTAAGCTACCAGGACCGGGCTCTAAGAGCAAGTTTTAGCCCTCCTCCCTCCAGGAGTGAGCTGAGTCGCCCACCTCGTGGAGGCTCTGGTCTGGGCAAGCAAACAGAGGCTCCCTCTGCAGTGATGCTCAGGACAGCCCCACCTCTCTGGCAAGCCTGACATGGTCCTGCTGACCCTGGAGATTGAGCAGACACTGTCTGCCGGGCTCTCAGCCAGGGATCCAACCAAGACATGGGCACCAGACGAGCGCGAGGGCCACAGGGGCAGCAGGCAGGGCCCAGGCGAGAGGGCAGGGCGGGAAGGGGGTCTCCAGGAAAGTCAGCGCCGCAGCCACCCACCTGACCACGTGGAAGGCCCAGAACAGGAGTCCGGCCCGGTGTCCGCGCGTGGCGCGGACGATGCTGAGGTACAAGTAGAGGGCGATGGCCACCGTCCAGAAGAAAGAGCTAGTGTTGGCGAAGGTGGAGAGTGCGCCCTGCAGCACGCAGTCCCACGAGGGGCCCGAGAAGTCCTGGAGCACCCCATAGAAGTAGGAGACCGCCGACAGAAGGTCGGCCAGCGACAGGAAGAGCAGCAGGCGGCGCGCTCGGCTGCGCAGGTCGGGCCACAGGGCGTGCGTGGCCACCAGCAAGCCCGATCCGAGCGCGGAGAGCACGCAGGACAGCAGCACCACCGCGCGTTCCGACGGCACCAGCTCCGTGGGCGGCGCGGGCGGCGGCATGGCTGGGCGAGGAAGGGCCGGGCTGGGGCCGAAGAGCGCGGGCTCGGCGCGGACAGAAGCAGGACCGCCCGTGCGGCCGCCGCCGCCGGCTAAGACTCCGCAGCGAAGCGCCCACGGCGGGCGTCGCGGGCCCTCCCCACCCTGCGAGCCTCGGCCCCCTCGCCCCGCCCGCGCCGCAGGCCCGGGCTCCAGGCACCGCCCACGGCCTCAGACCACGCCCCCGCGCCCTCCGTGCCTCACCCCTCCCCAGCCCTCGCGTCCCGTCCGCGACTCCTGGCCCCGCCCAGCCCCGCCCTTGGCCCCGCCCACACGCCCGGGAAAGACCTCGCACCACGCCCCCGGGACCCCACGTGCGTCCGGTCTGCGCTCGGGCTACAGATCTGGAGCCCTGCCCGCCCAGGGGGGTTACCCCTACCCTCGCGGGGGCTCGGGCGTCTGCCCTGGGGAGCTAAGGACTTGCGCTTTTGTAGCCAGTATTACCTCGCTTCCTCACACCCGCGCGCGCGCGAGTGTGCGTGTGTGTTAGGTGGGGTGTCCTTATCACTGGTGACAAAAACCACTCTAGACCTGTGGTCCTCCTCCCCTAACCAGCGGGACAGAGTGTTCGCAGGCCTGTAAGGGGGTGTTGACAAGTTTTCTTACAATGAGCACACTACTGTAAAAAATTCAGCCTTATTGGGTGTACTTTTTTATTTTTAATTTAATTTTTTTGGTTTTGGGGGGAGGATGTACTTTTTTTTAAAGAAACAGTTCTGATTTATCGGTTTTGTCCGTAATCTATTTTTGCGACGTAATTTACATACCAGGAAAGCGGCACTTGTGAGTGTACAATTTAGTAGTTTTTACACCTTCGTAAGGCCGTGCTCCGCAACGCAGCCGCAGCCGTTGCCCCGCCAAACGGTCGCCCCCCCACCCTCCATCCCCCCCTTAGTGGTCGCCGCCCGTTTCTCCCGGCCCCGGTTCTCCGCAACCACCGACCTGCCTTCTGCGTCTGGTTCGCCCACTCCCAGCAGTTCCCGCAGACGGACCAGCCTCTGTCCCCCACCGTGTCCTCAAGGCTCCTCCGCATTGTAGCGCATGTCGGCACTTCATCCCTTTTCACGACCTAGCAATGCTGCCTAGGGTGGACAGGCCGCGTTCGTTCTTCCGTTCATGGGTTGATGGACCATTTATTTGCGTTCCCAGTTTTTGACTATTATGAATAATCCTGCTGTGAACACTTGTGTACAAGTTTTTGTGTGGGCGTATGTTTTCAGTTGTCTTGGAGTGAAATTGTTGGGTCATAAGGTTGCTCAGTGTTTAACTGGATTGTGGCTGCACTGTTTTATACAGACTACAGCGATGTGTGAGGAATCCAGTAGTTTCTCCTCATTCTCCTAACACTTCATTATCTGCTTTTTTGTTCCCACCATCTTGGTGGGTGTGAAGTGTCTAATCATGGTTTGGATTTGCATCTGAAACTACGAACTATAGTGTGAGACACCTTGTCTTGTGCTTATTGGCCATTTGCATATCCTCTTTGAAGAAAAGTCCATTCAGTTCCCTTGCCTATTTTTTGAGTTTGTCCTTTTGTTACTGAGTCGTAAGAGTTCCCTATATATTCTGGATGCTAGAAAAATTTTCAGATTAATTTACAAATTTTTTCTCCCATTCTGTAGTTTATCTTTTCACTTTCTTTTTTAAGTTTTTTAAGAAATATTTTTTTTATTCTTAGAGGGAGGGAAACATCAATATGTGGTTGCCTTTCATACGCCCCCTACTGGGGACTTGACCCACAACCCAGGCTCATGCCCTGACTGGGAATTGAACTGGTGACTCTTTGGTCCACAGGCTGACACTCAATCCACTGAGCCACACCAGCCAGAGCTCTTCTCACTGTCTTGTGTCCTTTGAAGCACAGATGTTTTCATTTTGTCGATGTCCACATCACCTACTTTTTTTCTTCTGCTGCCGGCTTCTGCTGTCACATCTAAGAAACCATTGCCTAATCCAGATCAGACAACTCGCGCCTATGTTTGCTTTCTTGCCTCACGTGTCTCACTGTTTTGGTTACTGTAACATTGTAATACGCTTGGAAATCCGGGGCCAACGTTGTTTCTCTTTTTCAGTATTGTTTTGGCTGTTTGGAGTCCCTTGCAATTCCTATCAATTTAATCAGCTTTTCCATTTCTGCAAAAAAAGGCCTGATGGGATTCTGAGAGAGACTGTGTTGAATTTGAAGATAAACTGGGGGAATAATGCTATCTTAACGATGTTAAATCTTGTCCATGTGCATGGGACCACTTCTCACTTAATTAAGTCATCTTTCATTTCTTTCAACGATGTTTTGTAGTTTTTGGTGTACATTAGATTTGACTTTGCATTTGAGCCATAAAAAGACAGTTATCATAGGCATACGTTATCTTTTTGCACCTACCTTTCAAAAATCACCATATTATGAAATATGCTTACTGCAAAGTGCTTAAAATACAACTGTGCGATTTAATAAATAATTATACAGCAAATACCCACCCAGCACAAGAAATATTAACACGACCAGCACACCAGAAACCTCTCCCCAAACTTCTTTCTTCTTCCTGTCATTCTCTTGCTTTTTTCAAACCATTCATGCATGCATCCCTTAACAGAATAGTATTGTTTGCCTGCCATTGTAACTTCATACAGATGGAATCATACTCTGTGCTACCCTTTGTGTCTTGTGTTTTTCACTCAATATTATTTTTGTGAGATTCATCCACGTTCTTACATGAACTTGTGGTTCGTTTATCGTAGTTGCTGTACAGTTTTCCATTAATATAAACAATATATTTATCCACCCTGCTGTGTTGGACATTTGGGTTGTTTCCAGGTTTCAGCTGTTGTCAGCCATGCTGGAATGAGCATCTTCTTTCTTAATCAAGAAAATAGTTACTAAAAACAGTTCTCAGCGGCTTGAGCAAGCAGACCGTGGACTTGGGCCTACAGGGAGCCGAAGAGCAGCTGCCCTCTTTCCCAGTCACTTCCAGAAGCTGCTGACCTCCTCTGTTCGTGGACCCCAGGCCACGAACAGACCCCGGCTGCCGATGAAGCCTCTCAGCTTTTCATTGCAGTGGATAGTTTCCAGCTTGGATTGTGCAACCAGCCCTGGTCTTTGGAACATGGCTGGGCAAGAGCCTGGAATGGACTTCCTCCCCAGATCATAGTTATTTAATCCACGAGGTGTTTGGGGGAGAGAGAGGGACAGGAGAGCTCTTCTGGCAAGCTGCTCCGTGGGCAGTCAAGCCTGACTCTCTCTCCTGCTTTACTGAGATGAAAGCTGTCTGCTTCCCCAGGTTAGCGGCTGCCTGCTTCACAGGCAAGTTTGATCAGGAGAGCGCTTGGTTTTCTTTGCACTGGAAAACTACATTCAAAGAACATCTCACTGCTAGGGAAAAAAATGGGAAAGACGCGTGGTGATAGGGCTTCGAATCGCTTAGATCTGAGCTTGAAGCGGGCTTCCCACAGTCCGAGGCACCGGTGTTGCCCTGGAGGCCCCGGCATTGAGCAGGAGGTAAGCCACCAGGTGTGGCCTCCACCAACTGGAGTCAGCGACTCCCGGCTTGTCCTCAGGGTTCCTGGGCTCTGCTTCTTCTGTCCCACAGGCTGCTGGTCCTCCAGGGAGGCCTGACCCACAACAGCAGACCCAGCGCTGCCTCCGACGGTGCCCACCCCATGGGGGACCCGTGTGAAAGGCAATGACCTGTTGGTGACATTTTCTAATTTCTGACCTCGTGGTGCCCCGTCTCCCTCCTTCTCTTTGGGGGAATTGGTCAGAAACTCACACGGAGTCTTCTTTGACTCTGAGTTGTTTCTCTGGCTTCCATGCCAAGCCAGCTGGCAATTGTCTCTTGCTCCATGTCCAACGCCCAAAGGGGCCACGTCCAAGGTCCTGACACATTGTGACAGCCTCCCTTGCGTCCAAGCTATCTGGCTTCAGACCCAAGGCCCAGACCCAGAGAGGCCCTGTAACCGGGGCTGGTGGCCCTGGGAGCAGATTGGTTTGCTCTTTCCTCCCTCCCCAACTGCAGAAGCGGGCACCAGGTTCCCCTCCTCCGACAATTGCAGAAGGGGAGTCTCTGAATCGAAGATGCCCTAAATGATTTTCTGAGCTCAACTCCAACCTGAGCAAGGAGCCACGTCTGTGATTCGTAAACCCGGAAGAGAAGAGGGGCTTGCTTACCTCATGTGGTCGGTAGACATGTAGACTGGCCACCTTTCTCATTTCCCTAATTAAGGGTGAACATTGCCTGTCTTGCTCCTTCCTCCCCAGGTGCCAGGATGAGCAATGGCCGCGGAAGAGGAGCCCAGCCCATGGGAGCCCCCCCTCCCCTCTCCCCCACCTCCAGCAACCCCAGATAAGGGCGGTGCAACCCCTGGGAATGCTCAGGTGACCATTGGGCCACACAGATGAAAGTCCAAGCTAAGCCTGACCAGCCACATTTCGGAAGGTCAGGGGCCTCCTCTCCAAGAGGCACCATCTGGTGGGAGTGTTTTCCTGTAAGAGAAGCCCTCTGGTCCCAGTGCCATGGGTTCAAACGCTCCCTAATCCCCTTGAGCCTTCCCCTTCCCCACCCCAACTCTGCAGCCTTTGCCCCCAGCTTGAGGTGCATCTGGCTCTCCTGCCTGCAGAACCCTGCAGGCATGGTCCAATGGGCTCTGTCATTGCACCAGGGATCCCAGCCACCTGGGGCAACTGGAGAGAAGCTAAGCCAGTAGAGGGGAGGGCTGTTTTCCTCTGCATCTCTACTCAGGGACCCGCTTTGCAGGCAGGACCGGCTCAGAGTGCACTGCGGCCACCACAAAGGTGTCTTGTAGTGCAATGGGAGAGCCAGGTTCTAGTCCTGCCTCTCTGTGCCAGGTGCACCTGGTGGGCAGAATGCTAAAGACACCCCCAGCTCAAGATCCCTGTCCCCTGCTTATTTAGTCAAGCACGAATCTAAGTACTGCTGTGAGAGGATCTTGAAGAAGTAATTAAAGGCCTGCTGCAGACTAAATGTGTTGTCCCCGTCCCCCTCCCCACCCCCATCAATACAGTGAAGCCCCAGCCCCCAGTGTGAGGCTATTAGGAGGTGGGGCCGCTGGACAGTACTCAGGGCTGGAAGAGGTCATGAGGATGGAGCCCTTACAATGGGGGTTGGTGCCTTTGGGAGAAGAGGAAAAAACACCAGCGTTCCCTCCCTCTCGGCCAAGTGAGGACACAGCAACAGGGGGGCTGTCCACACGCCAGGAAGTGGGACCTCCCGGGAACCTGGTCCTGGACTTGCCGTGATGCCGGTATAAACAACCCACTGGGCTGCCAATCTTATCAAAGTACAGCACGTATACTTTTGTACCGTATATAACAATAATGATGGTAAATAAGTACGTTACGGGTTTAGATATTGACAGCACCAGACTTTTTTATTCTTATTTTAGAGTGCACATACCCTTTACTTACACAGAAGTTAGCTGTAAAACACAGTGCGCTGTGCTACGTAGCAACAGCCTCATCCACTCCATCTTTTACCGTGTCTCGATTGCATCAGTTTCTCTTGCGCTTGATTAAATCTCACGCTGTTTTGTAAACTGAGTACATCTTAGGCGTACAGTGTTTAGAGCGCCCACAGTGGTGGTGCAGGGCAGTGTCCCGGGCCTTCCCACTCGCTCACGGACTCCCCCGGAGCTCCTTCCAGTCCTGCCAGTTCCATCTGGGCTGAGTGCCCCACACAGGCGTTCCTGTTTTTAATCCCTTGCATCATTTTTTTTATGGCATGTGCAATGGCCCTGAAGGAGAGGATGGCCAGTGGGTTCAGAGAGCAGCAAGGAGCCACTGTGGCTGGAGCAGCGTGGGGCAGGAGGGCAGAGAGGCGGGGAGGCCCCCCCACCCCCCTCCAGGCCCTCAGTTAACAGGAGGACTTTAGCTTTTACTCAGAGAGCCACTGGAGGGCGGAGCAGAAGGGCGGAGCCACTGGGAGCCACTGGAGGGTGGAGCAGAAGCGTGCCACGAGCTCCCTGTAAAGAATAAAGCCGCTTAGAGGCCACTGCGTCATCTAGGTGAGGGGTCAGGGCTACATTCCAGAGGCAGAGATGATGGTATTTACTGGAGGGAGGGTCAGACATCAGCGTGAGCAAAGGAAGAGTCGGGAGGATTCTAGCTTTCTGAGATGAAAGGACAGAGTTGCTGTCTGGTGGAGGGAACAGGTTTATGCGGAGGCAACTAACTACAGGAGCTCAGTTCTGGGGAGACCCTGTCTGGAGGCAGGAACTTGGAGGCACAAGGATGGTGTTTCAGCCCTGAGACCTCGTGTGGGGGAGACCTCAGCAAAGGCAGTCCAGGGCACTGCAGGGACTTGGGGTGGGGCGAGTCCGTGTGTCCAGACAGAATGATGTCTTTAAGCAGCGAGTCTGTTTTTTTTATATCGCGATACAATGTATAGAACATAAACATTGCCATCACGCCCATTTTAAGTATATCATTCAGTGGAATCCACAAGGTTGTGTAACCAACACCACTGTTTCCAAAACCCTTCCTCACCCCAAACAGAAACTCCGCACCCTTGAGCAACACCCCGCCACGGCCTCCTCTCCCCAGCCCCTGGCAACCACTGGTTGGCTTTTCGTCTTCGTGGCTGTGCCTGTTCGGACGTTTCACACCCATGAAATCAGACAATAGGTGGTATTTTGTGTCTGGCTCCTTTCACTTCCCATAGGGTGTCGGGGTTCACCCACGTTGCCGCGTCTACAGGCGCTTCGTTTCCTTTTATGGCCAAACACCGCGCCCTCGTGTGGACACTGTGCTCGCCCACTCGTCTGCTGGTGGGCGCCTGGGCTGTCGCCACCTCCGGACTGTGGCGAATGACTGCTGCAAACAGGCCATGACTCGTATCAGGGTTTGGAGAGAAGGAGCACCCCTTCTTCCCAGAAGCCCTCCAGGGTCCAGCGAGTGTGAGATCTCTTTTGCTGTATAACAAAGGGACTGTGGGCTGAAGGAGGTTGAAAACCCTGCCTTTAAAGCAAACAGGGTTAAAACTTTCAATCAGAGAAATTCTGTATGGGTTACAGAGGAAATGTTGTATGTTACATGACACACTCAGTACGAACATCTGAGGAATTCTCAGCAGGCTTTATCTGTTCTGCATGTCGTCTGTCATCGGTCTCTCTGTGGCAGGTGCTCCTGGGGAAACCGCAGACGAGTCCTCGTTGAGCGCGACTCTGCCACACAGTAGGCCCTCAAGCGATGCTGTGGAACAAACAATGGAAGTGCGGAGCAGCCAGAGACAGTCACGTGGGCCGTGGGGACAATGCCCCCTCCCCCACACCCACACTTCCTTTCTAAGGCAGGGTTCTTACCTGTGGGCCGCTCGCCTGAAGGGCAACCAGGTGCATCTGCTCTCACCACCTTCCCACAGGACTCCAGCATCTCCCTGACCTACCAAGGTGAGGGTGCCTCAAGTCCTGGAGGTTGTTTTTTTTTTTAAAGATTTTATTTATTTATTTTCAGAGAGAGGAGAAGGGATGGAGAAAGAGAGGGAGAAAGAGAGGGAGAGAAACATCAGTGTGTGGTTGCCTCTTGTATGCCCCCGCCCCCACTGGGAACTGGCCCTCAGCCCAGGGATGTGCCCTGACTGGACATCACACCGTGACCCTTTGGTTCGCAGGCCAGCAGGCAGCCCACTGAGCCACACCAGCCAGGGCTGGTTTTGTTTTTTTAAACAGCAGTATCTCTGATTCTGTCAACAGTAGAAATCATGGATATCTTCATAGTATGTTTAGATTTCTCAAAATACTGTTCACACTCATCCCTCCTTCTACATTACAGCCGCCATTGGGTCTTATGTAGCGGGCTGAGAAGAGGCACGCGTGCCACTCTGAAACAAATTTGGTTTTATCAACTATTCTGATAATTATATTACACTACAATCCTGCTGCTTTGTGCATTCGCCTTTGCCTTTTAGGTCCACAGGCATTGCTAGGCTGGCAGAGAGGGCTCCATGGTGTAACCCGGGTGAAGAGCCTGCTCCCAGGGCTTGCCTCGCTTTCCCCTCTAAGGCGATCGCTGGGACCTACACCGTCCTGGTCTCAGCTTCATACCCAGACTCCCCATCACGCACCGTGTGTGCAGTGCTGACTTCTCACCACCAGGGGGCACTGCTCCCCCCATGACACAGGAGGCGCTTGGGGCAGCAGGTTCAGGCTTCCTTCCTCCTAGCTTTGTCCTATGCAGGGCTGACATCAGAAACTCCTGGTAGCTTTCCCCCCTTTTCTCCATCTCTCTCTTTTTAATTTTTTTGTTACTAAAACACCGCCTCCTTGGCCTCCCAGGCGACCGAGTGCAGGTCCCCAGACTCGGTTCTCCAGACCTTGACTTCTGACCCCCACCCACCTGGAGGTCTTTCCCCACCCTCCGTTCACACCCATTTCCTCTGGCCCAGGCTCCGCCGGACTTGGGGAACAGCTGGCTCCTGTCCTCTGCACAGTCACCCTTCCCGCGTCGCTCCGAAAGCCAGTATTAAGCAACCCACGCCTCACGCCCTTGAGGAAACGCCCACGGCCACATTCTGCTGGCAGCCGAGTTTCACGGCGCCTCTTCCTGTGGGCAGAGCACAAACTCTGCCGTTGACGATCTCTCTGCCTTTCATACTAGGGAGATGCTGTTTTGCAGTGTCCAGAAAAATCCCTGTGAATGGCTGAATTGGGTCCCACCACCACCCTCAAAAATCCATGTGCTGAAGCAGTAACCCCCGTTACTCAACATGTGACTGCATTTGGAAAGAGGGTCTTTAAAGAGATAATTAAGATGAAGTCATTGGGGTGGGCCCCTATCCAGTGTGCCCGGTGTCCTTGTACAAAGAGGGAACCTGGACACAGGCGAGCAGAGGGAAGACTGTGTGAAGATACAGGGGACTGGTGACCAGTGCCCGCCAAGGAGAGAGGCCTCAGAACCAGCCGACCGACCAAAACTCTGCTCTTGGGCTTCCAGCCTCCAGAAGTGTGAGAAAACAGGTTTGTGTTACCCAAGCCGCCCGGTCCGTGCCCCTCTGTTCCGGCAGCCCTGGCAGACCACACAATGCCCGAATGCATAGGATCCACACCCGCCAAGTCCCTCCCTGAATTCTGACGAGCCACAGTTTCTGACAACTGCCAGAGGCGGACCATGGAAAGGACTCGTGTTCCCTCTGTGTGTGTGTGTGTGTGTGTGTGTGTGTGTGTGTCCCCTGGGCAGCCCTGGGTTCAGCTGGAGAGAGAAGTCTGGTCCCACCTGGCCCCACTCACCCTGATCCTCTGGGTCAGTTGGGTGCCACCTTTTGCTGGAGCTCCTGCTCCGTGCCTAGCCCTCTTGGGACGAGGGTGCTGAGTCCGGAAGCCGCACCAGGTAAGCAGTTTTGAGGTGGTACGACAGGGACCTGGTGACCTGCAGCCTGATGGCCTAGGGGAGGCCGCTAGGCAGAACCGGCTACAGAATTCAAAGGCCCCTGGGGCGAAGTGAAAACACAGATCCCTGGTTCAAAACTCCTTACACATTTCAGAAGGATTGCAGCCCAAAGACAAGCCCCGCTCAGCGTAGATTCCTGTCGACCGAAAGAGCTGTGCACCCACAAGGTCGGCTCTGCTGTTGGACAACCAAAAAGGAGGAGCAATCCAGGGCACAGTGCTGTCACCAGGAGCCGCTGACTTATCACAAGAGCCTTGAGCCAACCACCTGCCCTCTGATCTGAGCCTCGTGGAAGCTTCTAGACCCTGAAATGGGAGAGTCGGTGTCTGGGCCTCACGCCCACTGTAAAGTTTCATCTCTTCTCTCCCATCGGATTCTGTGTTTCAGGAGTGACTCCTGATAGAAAAAGACACCTCTGCAAACTCACTCAGAGATGGGATCATCTGTGATCTCCATGGGTTACGAAAATCAGATGAAAACATGTTTTGCTGTGGAATCATGCAACATGAAGGATCCTGGGGTCAGGGGTGATAACGTGAAGGATCCTGATAGAAATCAGGCGGGGCGGGGTTGGGGGCGGGAACAGTACCAGTAAACAGTGTCAACTGCTACATTGACACTTCAGACACTTGAACGCCTCCCGGCTGAAGTGTACTGGGGCCTTCAGATTTGACAGTTCGCACTAGCATTCCCAGTTCCAATGAAGAATGAAGGAGGAGCTTGTCCAAGTGGCCCCGAGTAACGTCCAGCCCCAGGGGATAGACACAGTGAGAGGCACTTCGGCTGAAGAGTGAGAGCCCATCCTCCCCCTCCTTTTCCTCTGCAGGAGGTGTTTGTGAGTTTCCATCAAAGATGGACCCTCTGGGGAACCCTAGCAAAAAGAGGTCTGTTGGGAAACAGGGCAGCTCCTAGGACAGCAGGAACACTGAGGCAAGGGTGGGAACCAGGGAGCAGGGTGACCCAGGTGGCCAGAATGAGAGCACCCCACTGCGAAGTTTCCCAGCGGGACCAGTGGACTTCAAGGATGCTTCATCTCTGCCCAGAGCCACGACGACCCAGACCAGACAGGGGATGGCAGGAACCTTGGTGGGAGCCCCGGGGCTGCACCTGGTCAGGTGAGTGGTTCCCCCAGGGTCCAGGCAGGCACTCCTAGGAGGGGGTGTGGGGCAGTGAAAACACCCCACACACTGGTCCCCTGGAATCCTGGGAGCACCCTCATGTGCAAGCCACAGACCCGGTGCTGAATCAGTACTTTCATTTTGACTAGACTCGCCACCGAATTTGCCCACTGGTCCTGAGATGGTGCAGGAAAGAGTGGCAAAGGTCATTTCCTTTTTTTCTGCCTTAAATGTGTAACAGCTACAGTTTACAGATATATATGTATATTTTGGGGAAACATTTGCAGGCACAACCTTGGAAGATGGAAAAGTAAGACTCTGGGTTTAAATATTCCAGCAAATCGCAATCTATACCTCAGTTCCTGTCTGCACCTCAGTTTCTGATCTGGGAAACGGGACTGTGTTACAACGACCTCTCCCTAACATGTGCAGGGAAGGATTTGGGGCGCCTGTCGGGTTTGAAGAGCTCTACGGGGTTCCCTCTGGCCACACAGCCAGACAAGGGAGTAAAATGACAGTGCAGCTTCTTTGCCCAAAGGGCCCTGTTACTGACCCACCTCAGAGGCAGCCTTGACGTCTCATCTACACTGGGTGCCGAAACGGGTTCAAATACAATACTGTGAACCCTGCAGAGAAAAAAGACACCTACTAAGAAGGGCTCCTGGTGACTTACGGATTCAAAAGAAAAGACCTAGCAGCCATTTCTGTACAAGAACCTCCCACACAAACTGAATTTCCGTACAGAAGCCTGTTTGGTAACCTCCCTGCCTACACTGTGTTTCTGCCATCCAACCAGCCTTTATAAAGGAACTACTGGACTCCAATTTTAACCAATAGAACTGAGGCCTACCCCATCCAATCAGAGCTGTGCAGTGATGACCAATCAGATCAGCTCTACTCTGGCCAATCAGAGACTAAGGGCGGAGACTTCTGTCTATACATTGGTTCAGCTCCCCTCCGGCTTAGAAAATGCACTTTTTATGGAAGAGAGGAGTGCATTTCCCACACAGAAGACGTGTGGCCCGGACCAGTGCCACAAAGCAGGCCATCGGAGCTGAAGAGGGGCCTAGCCCCGGGACAGCCTCAGGGCGGTGCCATTTTCACAGCAGTTTGCAGGAAGTTTCCTTCCTCACCATACCCCAAATTGGGTGTTCTTGCTGGCGTCTGAATTGGTGCCGAGGACCACCTGTGGACGATACATATACACATAGACACACACACACTCTTCTTCTCAATAACCTTTTTATTTTGGAATGACTTTAGATTTGCAGTAAAGTCGTAAAGGATAGCACAGAGACTTCCTCATATCCTTCCCCCAGTGTTTTTAATGTTGACTGTCACACAGCCATGCCACATTTGTCCAAACTAAGAAAGTGACATTGGTATGTAACTCTTTTTCGGGCTCTACCAGTTTTTCCACTCATATCCTTTTTCTGTTCCAGGATCCAGTCTGGGATACCAGACATAATGTAATCAAATATAAATATATATGCTTTAACCTTTTATTTTGAAATAATAGACTTACAGGAAGTTCTAAGATCAAATACTTTCCCTCGGAACATAAAATCTGCACCTAAGTCCACCTGCCTTCACCTCAAGTCAACCTGTCAAATTCTCGACCCCTCCCTCCAGCCCACCAACCCCTGACTACAGTTGGATTGTACCTTCCTAAAAGCAGAAGCACCCTCTGCCACGCACCTAGATATCCTCAAAGTACTGGACCTGGAATTCCCCAAAGTCACGGTCCCTCTTTGTCTCNTTCTAAGATCAAATACTTTCCCTCGGAACATAAAATCTGCACCTAAGTCCACCTGCCTTCACCTCAAGTCAACCTGTCAAATTCTCGACCCCTCCCTCCAGCCCACCAACCCCTGACTACAGTTGGATTGTACCTTCCTAAAAGCAGAAGCACCCTCTGCCACGCACCTAGATATCCTCAAAGTACTGGACCTGGAATTCCCCCAAAGTCACGGTCCCTCTTTGTCTCAATTCGTTCCCTAAATTCACTCCTGTGAAGCCAACCCTGCTTTCTTGCCTCCGGGTTCTAGAAGATAAAGAGCTAGATATATGGCCAAGGACATTTTTTCCACTAGTCGGATGTAAAGACGACTGTGTCGCCCTCCCTATCGACTCTAAAGATGGCAGAAGGAAATGAAATTGCCACCGAGATACCCGTTTCCTCAAAGACGGGGACTCAGGCAGAGAGAGCTGTTCCTGTTTCCCTGTTTATACCCAGGGACGTCCACAGGTGAACTCCACCCGAGGACCATTTTGCCGGTTGCTACGGCATAACTAGAAGCAAAGTGAGATCAGAAGGTTACTTGCAAGTGATGTTATTTACCTGAACTCAAAGTGATCGTTTATTTCGGTGGGAACCTCAGAGAGCGAGGGGCCCCTTTAAAGTGCAGGACCCGGGGCGATTGGTGGTGGGGGGAGAAGGCAGACATTCTTTACTTCTGCCTAAAGCCAGGAAAAATGTGAAGGCTTAGGCTCCGGAGCGGTCCCAAGTGCTGCCCCGGTCAAAGCTCCCGTGAGGGATCTGAGCGTCTGTCACTGCAGCTGGCATTCCAGGCATTCCGTGGGCCCCACTGCAGCCCACACCCGCCTGGGCTCCCAGGCTGGGGAGCTCAAAGGAATTTGTGGCCAAGTGGCCCTGGGCATGGTCAGTCCAATGTGTTACCCGGGGACCCCCTCTGAGGCAGGCCCTCTGAGCGTTGAGGGGAAAGAGGATGATTCCTGCAGAATCCAGTTGGCTCAGAAGGGCCGGCTGCCCGCCTTGCTCTACCACACAAAGTGGGCTGGCTCGGACCAGAGGAGGGCCTCTCAGCACAGTGTGTCAAGGCCAAGGTTAGACTCTGAATCCCCCAAATCCTCACGGGGCCTTCTGACATTCATAATAGAAACAAGCTCCTCTCCCTGCCAGGGCCAGGCAGCACTGAAACAGGCAAGGAGGGGCAAAAAAATGGATTTAGGGCAGGTGGGCAGGGACAGGGGAGGTGCCCTGGGCCCCGGCTGGAGGGGAAGCCGCAGGGGGTATGCAGAGGCTGGGGGTCGTGGCAGGGGCTGCCCCTCGCTGGTGTGGGAGGCACAAGTGGCCCCATCACCTCATGGATCTGGAGGTTTGATTTAGTCAACGGGGCTGCCGCAGGAAGCCACTGACATTCAGCCTCGCCTCTCGGACTCGGGTGAATTTCTGTCAGCGCTAGACTGGAGAACCGTGGAAGAAACCAGTGGGACTGAGAACTGGGGACTTCGTGTCGCAGAGCCTAGAGACACCACCGGGAGAAGGGCGAGGACCAGGGGACTCGGGGAGCTCTGTCGCAGCCCAGGGCCTGCTAATGGAATGGGCTGTCTCAGGCTCCCTGGAGGCCACGGGTGTGCCTTGTGGTTCAAGACCTGGAAAAGCCACCCGTGTCCTCACTCTCCATCCTCTGATGGCTCGGGCCCAGTCCCCATTGCACGGCAACCCAGCTGCCCTCACAGGTCACTGAACCAGAAGGTAGCATCTGGTGGGCCCCAGAGATCTGAACTGTCCTTCGCCGAGCTCCCCGAGAAGCCACTGTCCCCAGCTGAAGATGAGCACAGCCCCGCCGTCCCATTCCTGTCACCAACCTGGGCCTGGCTTCGGCTAAAATGGAAAGTTCCCCCCAAGGCAGACACAGAGCCCAGTGCCCACCTGGGCACACTCCACAAAGCCTCACAGGGAGAGAGAACGGGCATGTGCTCACGCTCAAGTCACTGCAAAGCAGGTCCACAGGGGAGGGACACTGCCCTGGGCCCATCTCCACGGACATGGACAGACTGCTTGGGTTCGACACCTGGCCTCCCCTTTCTATCAACCTAGTGACTTTTGCTGATTGTGTTGTTTTCTTCTGTGTGAGATGGAATGACAGACTCACCAGGTGATACACTGAGAATGCTCAGAGCCGGACTTCCTACTCAGTGCGTGCCCCATAAACACCGCCATTGTATCCCTGCATGCAGACTCCCCCCAGCCAGATGCCACCGTGCCCAGCCTGCTGCCTTGTCCCTTCAACCCCCACCCCCATAAGTGGGCTGATCCAGGGCCCTCAGGGCTGGGCCCCCAGCAACTGTCACCAACCAACATGGTGCAGCCGAGCTTCTGACATCCTGGCGCCTCAAGCAGGCTCCGGCGTCTCTCAGCGGGTCCCTCCTTCTGGGCCCACCAACGTGCCGCATTTCTAGGGCAGTATACTTGCTGATTGCTTCCTTCACTATTGCTCACAACAACCAGCTAAGACACTGCCAAAGAAACACTCACAGCTGGCCCTGGTGGTGACGCAGGGCACAGGCCTGTCCTGCCTTCTCCTTGGGACCTGCGAATGAGAAGGAAATCAGGGGAGGAGAGAGAGAGGACGCAGGAGAAGCTGACACTGGCCACAGATCCCAACAGGGCTGGTCCACCACTAGCCGACAAGGAGACACAACACGCCAGCGCGTCCCTGGAGAAGAAAAAGAGAGAATGCGATGCGGTTTGAAATTCCACGCGTCCACATAAAAAGTCGGCAGCACAGGTTCTCCCCCGTGCCTGGCACCCCGTCGAGTATGTCATTCGGAGAGCTCTGCCGGAGATGCAGAGGCAGAGAGAGATGGAGACGAAAGGGTTTCTTTCAGCGGTAGATGTGTGACCGGGGCAGGCCAGGCCGGAGTCTGGAGGGCAGCCAGCAGGCAGGCGTCTCTCAGCTCACACTGAGTCCACAGGCGGACATCTTCTTCCCCAGGGGTTTCCCCAGGGAAACCCCAGCTCCGCTCTGAAGGCCTTCGACTGATGAGGCCAGGCCCACCCACACTCGGGAGGAGCCGCTCTACTTGAAGTCCGCTGACTGTCGATACGGACCACATCTGCAACATGCCTTCATAGCAGCACCTGGATCTGCGTTTGGCTGAATCGCTGGGTACCACCGCCTGGCCGGGTGGGCCTCAATCTGGCCATCACCAGGGCTGCTTGAAGACCTGGTGACGGCCTCAGATGCGGATGACTGACGAACAGTCAGTTCCTCTTCCATGTGGGTGTGGGGACAGGCAGGGTCGTCTTAGGGAGGGTCAAAGTTATCTCTCCCTCAGCGTGGGGTCTCAGAAACCTGACTCCCAGGCGAGGTGGACAGACAGCAGCAGCTCCCGCCAGCACGGTCCCTCTTCCCAAGAGCAGGAAGTTCCCTGCACCCTCAGCAGGACACAGGCTCTTCCTCCTTTCTGGCTATGAAATGCCCGGGGGGAGCCGGCGGGAGTTTGCTTTTACCTTAGTCCTCTGTCCCCCAAAGTTGGACCCGTAAGGCTCAGGCAAAGCCAGGCTGGACTTGATTTATTATGTGTCAGTGTGGGAAGGGACACTCCTAGGAAGTCCAGTTCTACCCCAGCAGAGCACCTTCATCAGGTGGGCACGCTGGGCTAAGTATCACCCGGGAGCTTCACGAACACAGACTCTAGTCCCACGTGGGAGCTCCTGATCCTGCAGGTCTGCGACCACGTCCTTAAGCAAGCACAGCAATGAGCAGGAGCCCCACTTCCAGGCAGGGCCGGGCCAGGTTGAGGGCTCCTGGACACAGGAAACAGAGGCAGACCCCTCAGGTAAGAGTATGTAGGAATAACGCGACCGTGGCCATGTGGTCCCTGTGGGCGCTCGTGGGCTGCAGCCCCCGCACACAGCACTGCTGTGCACACCCTGGAGGGCCGTGTGCTCCTCAGAGCCCCTCCATTCCACACCCAGCTGAGGTCCCCAGCAAGCACTCAGACAGTACAGGGAGGACGAAGACCAGGGACCGGCCAGCCCACCCTCCAGGTGCCCCTTCCACTGCAAAGCAGCCCCGGCCCCTAGTTTCCAAGCAGAACCCCATTTTATGAATCTAGGCAGTAACCTGGGTGAAGGGGCTGCAAGTGAATGCTGCCTGCCTCCAGGGCGCCAGGGCTGATGAGCCAGGGCCCTCAAACAGAGGGGGCAGTCCGTCGAGTCAAATGGAGGAAGCCAGGTCTTCGGGGCAATTTTCCTAATCAGAGGACCAGACTTCAGGGACAATCTTCCCAGTCAGAGAGGAGGCCAGGGTTTCAGGCAAGGGCAGATCCTTGGTCCACGCATGAAATGTGACTGTTCCACGGTATTCGAAACACACCAAGTCGGCCTTCCCTGGAAGGTTACAACCTGAGGTCAGCGTGAAGAAACTTCGATTCACAGGTACGTTCCTTCCAACAGCAAGGCCTCTGGCCGCCCACCCAGGCGGGCTCCTGCTGCAGTAAAATGAGGAGATTAAAGGCCCAGAGGTCCGAGCAGAGCCTGATCCTGTCTTCACTTCACTTCTCAAGGGGGCCCTGGCGCCCCAGGCCCAGCGCTGCCGGCCCGGGGCACCAGGAGGAATCTGAGAAAACCAGAAGTCCGTCTTTACCTGGGCAGTTTTAAGTTCCTAACGCTTAAGCTTTAAGTGCTAGAGAAAGAGTAGATTCCAGTAGCAAGGCCCTGGGATGTTCAGACTCCTGAGTGAGCAGGAGCCCTCTCTACCCAGGAGAGGTGGGAGTGCACTCAGGAAGCCCCACTGAGCCCGCAGCACATCCTCAGAAAGAACTACTGTAGCCGCCATCGCCTACTCCGATGTGCAGACACGGAGCTGGGTGTTGAGGACTGGACGGGGGGATGGTGGATGAGGACTGGACAGGGCGATGGCCTTTGGGGGGGGGTCCATGGAGAGGGAGATGGGCAGGAAGAGCCCACGGATGGGCACCCCGCCACTGTGAGCCGGTCTGAACCACGGCAGCAAGTGCTTCTCAAGTGCCCATCCTGGCGGAAGCAGCTGCATCGTGNCACTCAGGAAGCCCCACTGAGCCCGCAGCACATCCTCAGAAAGAACTACTGTAGCCGCCATTGCCTACTCCGATGTGCAGACACGGAGCTGGGTGTTGAGGACGGGACGGGGGGATGGTGGATGAGGACTGGACAGGGCGATGGCCTTGGGGGGGTCCATGGAGAGGGAGATGGGCAGGAAGAGCCCACGGATGGGTACCCCGCCACTGTGAGCCGGTCTGAACCACGGCAGCAAGTGCTTCTCAAGTGCCCATCCTGGCGGAAGCAGCTGCATCGTGAGAACGCGTCACAATTCTGCATCACGCATGCCGCTGCCCGGCCCTAACAGTGTCCTCAGACATAACCCCAGACATAAGTGTCCTCTTGCATTCCGCAATGACAGCGAAAGCTGGACAGAATTGTTCTGCGCTGGCACTGGTCTTACCCGGAAAAACTGACCCGGCATCGAGAAGGCACCGGTGCCCCAGGGGCACTGCAGAGACGCGCACAGATCTGCGGGTTGGAGCTGGTGGAGGGAGGCCTGTTGTACGAGTGGCGGTCTCGGGGATGGGACCAGGAAAAAAAAAGAGTGACTTGGATGTTTTCAGCCTCCAGAGTTCTATACGGCCTGTGTCTAACAGGAACTGGCTTTCTCAGTGGCGCTGCCAGCACCTCCGTTGCCAGGTGCAGGAGCTCCCTGTGTCCACCCAGAAGAAGAGAGAGCATTCCAGCCCGACCCCCTGCTGGGCCCACAGAGACCCTGGGCGAATGGCAGGCTTGCTGCCTCCCGGGGTGGCGGGGGAGGGTTCGGGGGGAAGGAGCCTCTGCTCTTTGCAGAATCAGAACACTTCCTTCGTTCCTCTAACGCTTCTCGGTATCAGAACTCTTGTTTTTTTCCTATTCNTCTAACAGGAACTGGCTTTCTCAGTGGCGCTGCCAGCACCTCCGTTGCCAGGTGCAGGAGCTCCCTGTGTCCACCCAGAAGAAGAGAGAGCATTCCAGCCCGACCCCCTGCTGGGCCCACAGAGACCCTGGGCGAATGGCAGGCTTGCTGCCTTCTGGGGGGGCGGGGGGAGGAGCCTCTGCTCTTTGCAGAATCAGAACACTTCCTTCGTTCCTCTAACGCTTCTCGGTATCAGAACTCTTGTTTTTTTCCTATTCTAGTTCTCAGGGATGGGGCCCCAAGCAGCCAGCTCTGGGAGGCAGCACATGCATCGGGGGGGAGCAACACGCACATGGGTGAAAACTGGCAGCCCAGATGCTTAAGGCAGGAAGCATCCTGAGGAGTGGAAGGCTGAGGGCGACTCGTGACCATCTCGACCCGCCCTTGCATTGAGGGTTGAGTATGACATACATGTCACTTGGGAGCAAGAGTTATTGCATTACCCTGAAACAGTTGGAGTAACTTTACATCTTCCAGCATAGCAGATGCTGTTTGTTGGTTATCTGCCCCAAATCCACACCTCTCTCCCCTTCACAGGCCCTGATAGGGTGCAGGTAAAGCATCCCTGTCTCCCTAGTCAGATGCACCATGAATTCCACCACAGTAACCCTGTCCCTCGCCATCGATTGGTTGGGGCTGGGCATGGGGCACGCTTCTGGCCAATGAGATGGATGGGAAAGTCAGCAGGGGCCTTGGGGAAGCTCTCCTCACTCATAAGGAGAGACCCCAGGTAGAGAGAGCCCGGCAGGAGTGGAGCTGGCGGAGACAAAGCCAGTGCTTGGGGAGGATGAAGAGCAGAAATACGGAGAGAACCTGACCTTGACATCACTGGGTTACTTACTGGACGTAACCCACCACAAGCTGCCTGAACCTCTGGACTTACATTTTATAAACATTTTAATGTTCTGATTGCTTAGTTGTTTTGAGTGGAGTTTCCTTCTACTCTTAGAGGAAGGAATCCTAACCAGTATGTCCCATCATCTAAGCAATTTGGGCAAATAATCTTGGAGTTAAAAAGAAAGAAAACCAGCTGTGACTGGTGTGGCTCAGTGGATCGAGTGCTGGCCTTTGAACCAAAGGGTTGCCAGTTTGATTCCCAGTCAGGGCACATGTCTGGGTTGCACACCAGGTCCCCAGTAGGGGGAGTGTGAGGGGCAACCATTAATGTTTCTCTCCCTCTCTTTCTCCCTCCCTTCTCCTTTCTCTAAAAATAAACACAATTTTTTTAAAACAACATTTAACAAAAAGCGTCTGCCACGGAAGGTCCTCCCCCCCACCCCGCCCCCGCAAGTGCAATGTGCAAGGGGAATTTCAGGCAGCGTTTCACTTCCTAGGGTGGCCTCTTCCCAGGAAGGCTCCGGGTGACCACCGGAGAGGGGAGCAGGGTAGCGACGGGGGAGCCCCGGCTGCTGAGAGGAAGACATTTCCAATGATGCCAAAGGGGACAAAACCAGTCCTGGGTTCAAGTGTGGGGGTGGGGTGGGCTGCGGGCTGCGTTTGTTCTTCGGACCCGTGCTCCCTCCCTCCCCGTCCTCAGGCCAGAAATCCCCCAGATGACAGTGAAGGGACCATTCGCTGGCTAAGGAGGAGGAGCTTGGCCTCATACAAGTTGGGTCTTCCTACCAGGGCAGGTGACTTCAGAGCCTTAAATATTTCACAGTGAAATCCAGCCCAAGGGGCTGGGATGCTGATTTGCATTGCGGAGGAAGCCCAGCAACCCCATGGTTGTCTGAGCAGGGTCTGAGGGCGCCATCCAGTAAAACCAGGCCCCACCCACCCCCTTCCACACCGAAAAGGCGAATGGCCCCCAACCAGGACTCCCCATCATGCAGTTACAAGGACCGCCCCCCCTTTTGGGGCCTGGCCACTGAAACACTAATGGCTTTGGTAAAAATCAGCTTTCCAGAACCGAGGACCAGACGACTGGTTTTCATTTTTCCCAACACCAAGGCCAGATTTGCCATGCAAAATCTCAGTATGCCCCCTCCAAACGAATCCGTGATTTCCCCTGCTAAACCCACAGTCTTTCTTCTCCAGTTGACGGCAAACTAAGCTGACAGAAAGAAATGGAAAGGTGGGTTACCTGCTCTGTGGGCCGAGGGAGGACAGGGCTTGGCCCTCCAGCTGCGGCCCCACAGCTGCGGGGCTGGCTCCACCTGTCCGACTTGTTGGGCTTGCTGCCGCTGCTGGGCCTGGCATGGCTGCCGAGGGCAGGGCTTGCTGCCAGCGCCGGGTCCCTCTGTAGGTGTGCATGCACCTGCGGAGAGGGGCAGGGACATAGGTGCCTTCCCCTTTCTGCCCCCACCCAGTGACCTGCTGCCCAGCCAATCAGGCCCTGGAACATCAGTCCTGAGTCATCTGGACTCTATATTTAAAGCTGGTGAAGAGAGAGAGAACAACAGGCAAGAGGAAAAGGGTGGGGAAGAGAGGAAAAACCCGGCCCCCACACCCTCCACAGTCCTTTGGTGATGGTCAGGTGGGGCTGGGTGGGACCAAAGCCTGTGAGGCCTTCAGGGTGACGGTCAGGGTCAAATTCCCTCTGGGCGGCATTGTGGGAAATCAGCTCTCCTCTCCGGCAGTCAGCAGTCTGGCTGCTACGGATGCCGGAACCTGGAAGACTCCGAGCTCGGCCAGGCCCCAGCGCAGGTAAAGGCAGGGTGAACAGCCCCAGAGAGCAAAGGGCAGTCCAGGCTCTGGCCCCCTCCCCAAAATGCGGCTCTGAGCACACACAGACCCACCCGTCCCTGAGCACCTGGGGTGCTGTCTGGTTCGCAGGAAGAGGTCCAGAACTGGAGCATGAACCAGGGTGCTGACAGGCGTGGCTCGGGGCATCAGGGCCGGGAGCGTCACTGTCTGGTTTCCTGCCATCCAGGACTCAGAGTCCTTGGCAGCCAGACCCAGCTTCTCCTCCCTCCCACCCTCCGGCCCCTGATGCCCGTCCAGCACAGTGGGGTGGGAGCCTTGGAGCTCACAGCTGTCTGGGGGCAAGGTCACAGGTGTGCCTGGGAGGGTGCGACCACTGCCCAAGTTCAGATGTCTGCTTCAGAGGCAGACACTTAACCCGAGCCACTGGGAGCCACTGCAGACTAGAAACAGCGACACCACAGTGTCGCTGTGGGCACCCCGAGATCTTCTGATCACTAGAGTTCAAGTGCAAGGTAGCTGCTAAGACCTACACCTCCTACTAGGAAACCAGAACCTCCTTCTCTGAGGAGACATTGAGGCAGAGAACGAGCCAAGAGAACAAGGTGGAATTCAAAGAACCCCACCTCCTTCCTTCACGTCCGAGCCCCACTCACCTAGGCTGGAAGGAGAAGGCTGCCCAGGCCAGGCGTGGCCTCCAACCTCAGGGTGTGTCCACCCTCACAGCCACACTGGGCTCTGTGAAGCCCCAAAACAAAGCCACTGGCTCTCTGTGTGACCCCAGAGGGGCCAGCAAACAGGCTGGGTCTTGCTCAAGGAGTCCCCACTACAACGGTGGGCACGTGGCCCCAGGAGGGTCCACCCTGGGACCTGACCCCTCCTCCTGGCTCTCAAACAGCCAGTCCTTTGCCTTCCTCCCCCTGCCAGTGCCAGGTCAGAGGCCCTAAGAAAGTCCTCCAGGCACTGGCCAGCTTCAGAGCATCCTGGCGCTCAGATCACCAGCTAGTCGCTGGGCGAAGCCCGAAAGCATGGCACAGAAATGCTGCGCGATTTCAGGAAACCGAGCTGCCGACTCGGCAGAGTCGTCAGCAGGGGCTCCGCCTGCTCTTAAATACTTTAGGGAAGTATTTACCAAGGGGAGCTAAGAAAGAAGTTGAGGGTTTCTGCCTCCAATTTAGCAGACAAGAATCTTTTAAATTTACGTCCGGTGTCCCGTGATAAGTCATTTGGGATCCCCCGAAGTGGGAAGGCTGCTGCGGTCAGAGCCGGGTGAGTCAAACAAACAAATGAGCCAATGAGCTCAGCCTTTTGGAGAGAGAACAAAGAAAAGCACCCGAGAGCCATCGGGCTGCAGCTCACCCTGGTGTGAAAGCAGTGATCCCGGAAAGCCCCCTTCTGAACCCCGGAGCCTGCAGCCGGGGGTTCTCGGGGCAGGGAGGGGGGATTTTGTCCCCATGTGTGGTCGTTGAGGTGAGGGAGGGGTGCTCCTGGTGTCTAGCGGGTAGAGGCCAGGGGTGCCAGTCTGCGTCTCGCACTGCACTGCCCCCACCACAGACAACTGTCCTGCCCCAAATGTCAACAGTGCTGCCACTGAGAAATGGCCACAGCACAATGAAAAAGCAGTTTTCAGTTCTTTAAAAAGTCCCAGGCAAATTGTCTCCTCTGCTCACTGGACACCCTCTGTGGTGCAGCAAGGTGAGAACAGGGTCAGTATCCTTGGAGGGGCCTCTGGGAACAGGCCCCCCCACCCCACCCCGGCACTTAGGCAAGTGCCTGGCGGCTCCAGGCCTGGCCAAGGGTCTCAGTCCTCGGGACTCACTCCCTGCCTTCAGCTTTGAAGAGTGCCCGGGGAAGCAATGGAGCCGGAGCAGCGATGTTCATCTGGTGGGCCACAGGGGTGTTAAAACACGCAACACCTGACTGTTTAGTCTGGTGCACTGACCTCTTTTCCCTTAGCCCGTCAGATGGAAAGGATGACAGCTCTGACCGGGTAGGTCGGCTGGTTGAAGCGTTGCCCCATACAACTGAAGGTTACAGGTTTGATTCCCGGTCATGGTATGTACGGGAGGCAACCGATCCATGTTTCTCTCTCATTGATGTCTTTTTCTCTTTCTGCCTCCCCCCATGTCCTCACTCTCTTAAAAAAATAGATAAACATATTCTTGGGTGAGGAAAAAAAAACCAGCCAACACACCAATAGCCATTCAGTGCAAGCGAATCGACATTATACCTCTTTTTTGTCAGATCAGCGAAACACGAAATGCATTTGAGTAATGTTAGTAATTAGTTTCCGTGTGCCCCGAGATGAGAAGGGGTGAAGGTCGCGGAGACGGCGACGGCAGCGCCCGTCCACACAGCAGACACCTCACCTGCCGCAGGTGCGGCACTGGCAGCGGCGACCTTTCACTTACTTTGTCTCGCCTGAATAAATAAAAGCCTCACCCACTAAAGCAGTCCTTCTGCGTTCCTGACCTGCCAAGGCAAATAAAGCACGCAGAGGCGTCACCTCCAAGTGGGGGGTGGGGGTGGGCGGGGATGGGGAGAGCATGTGTCCACCCTCACATCCCATGAAGGCATGCATGAAGGGGGGGCAGAGTGCAGGCCCAGTTCCCTAAGCGGAGTCCATCCGACCTCACCCCAGCACCCTGAGCAGTGGGCCGGCTGAGGACCAGGATTCGAAGAACCCGTGGTTCCGGGATCCAAAGGAGCCCCCCCCTCGATCCTGGTGCATTTTCCCGTCTGCAGTAAGGCCCTCCCCCACCCCTGGCAAAGAGTAAATAACCCCAAGAACCAGGTGGACACACGCCTGGGCGGACAGGGGCCCGACCCATTCACTTCATTTACCTCTGGGGTGTCTGACTTTGTATTGGTATTGTTAGAAATTTTGTCATTTAAAAAAAACATTTAAAAATAGAAAGACCAAAGGCAGAATATCTCATACCCATGTCTGCTTTCCTGGGAATACAGTTCACCGGCCCAGGAAACCTTCCCCTGCAGTCTCCCACAGGTGCCCATCGGGGCCAGCAGCCTCCAGAAACTGCCCAGGTGGAACTCGGCGAAGGCCCGAGGGGCAGGGCAGAGGCGGCGAGAGAGCGCCTCTCTCCTGCTGATCTCCAGACACGAGAAATACCAGCTCACGTGCCGGGTCAGCACTGGCACGAGAGGGAGGCTGAGGGCCCGGTACCCCCACATCTCCTGTCGGCACCCCCACACAGGTGGCCCGTACCATGGAGGGTCCCCTCAGACCACAACGAGATTCTGGATCCATCACTCACCCCAAGGTTCACAATGAGGAGGAAGTCATGGCACTAAAATGCACTCCACCCTGACCCCAGTGCCTTCTTGCCACCTAGAATTTCCATGCGACTCTGCTCCCCACTCCCTGATCTTGGAACCGGCCACGTGGTTTTCTGGGCCTGAGACTCAGCATGGCCACAGCCGCTGCCACCTCTGGCCTCTCTCCACCGGAGACTGCCAGACTCCTCCTCCGGCGGTTCTGCTACCCACAGTCTGGTGAAGAACTTGAGCACAGGTAGGTGTCTCCAAGACCTTCCACCTCCCCAGGGGCCCCGGGGGACAGGGGCTGACCTGGACAGGAGCTGGGACATGCCACGAGTCCTAACACTCTCCTCTCCTTCCCACTCACATCGACGGCAACACCAGAAATGCAACGTTTGGCCATAACGACATCCCAGTTGAACAACACAATGTACGTGGTGAACTGCTGTAAAGGAAAACGGACAGGTTGGTAAAATAAGTAACCCAAAGTTTGTGTGTGTGTGTGTCTTTAGCTAAAGAACACACAGGGCAGGGCACAAGGAGGTTTATAGTTATTCATATGGAAAATAACATGCTAATTAATAAAAAACAATACAAGAATGAACTCTGCTTCATGTACTCACAACTGTTAACCTACCTTTGCCGCACCCCGTACAGGTACTAAGGCAAACAAAAGCAATATTCCCAGTGGACGGGACAGAGAGGTCGCTTCGATGCCACAGAGGCGCTGCTCTGCTGGGGACCTGGCCCACAACCCAGGTATGTGCCCTGACCGGGAATAGAACCAGTAACCTCTGGGTTTGCAGGCCGGTGCTCCCATTTTTAATTTCCATCCACAAACCAGCTCATGGGAGGAGCTGGCAGGTGTGGGTGTGGCTGTGGAGGGGAGATTCCCCAGAGATCACAGACCTTCCGCCCACTGGGGTGCTGGCCATCCTGCCTCTGAGCCTGGCGGGGCCACCTCTCTGCCTCAGCCACGCTCCCCGCCAGCTTCACCAGACGGCCCTTCCCGGTCCTTCAGGCCTCGGCCTGCCCGCCCCTCCTGTGGGAAGAACTGCGCAGCCACTGTGGGCTCCAGTGCCCACCTCGAGCACCGCCTGACCCATCTCACCCTCCTCCCCAGGGTCAGGGTGAACTTCCTGAGCACCTAGCGTGTGAGACAGGACACAGAAGATGCCCAGAACGGTCTGACGAAGGAGCAAGGACGGACCGGAGGGAGAAGGAAGACAGCCAGGGCCAGCCTGCCTGTGCTCACCGTCGGGCACCCCAGGCTCGCGTCCTTCACCAGCTTACCGGCCTGGCCAAGCCATGGGGCACCGTCAGCTCAGGAGGCTGCCCCGCAGTGGTGAGGCAGCCGGTGGGGTTGTGGTCTAAAACCGAATTTCTAAGTCAACGGTGATCTGTACTTTTTCTAAGTGTGTTTGTAAGCTAGGTGCTTGGAATGTCACTCCTCAAAGTGACAACACCTTAAGTCTCTGAGAGAGCCCAGCACCCTGCCCTCCCCCCCNCGCGCCCCCCCCCCCCCCCCCCCCCCCCCGCGCTGGACATCCACCTAGCTGAGCACCCGTGCTCAGAGCCGACCTCAGACATCCAGGACACCTGCCGGTGCCCTGTCCTGGGCAAGGCCACGCCCCCCAGCACGGCGGTGGGCGGGGAGTGGTGAGCATCCGGACACTCCGAGAATGAACGGAAGGAAGAGTCACCGACTGCAGCAGTGCCCACACCAAGTGGCCCCTCTATGCGCCAGGCACTGTCCTCTGCACCCCTGAAACATGGCCCCAGAGGACAGCCACCAGCCACCTCACACCGCTGGAACCCATGAACGTGACCGAGTTTAAAAAAAGCATCTTTGCAGGCGTGACTAAGAATTTTGAGATGAGGATCATCCGGGTGGGCCCGACATCCAACGCCAAGTGTCCCTCCTCCTGAACTGAAGCAGACGGAAGCTTAAGAGGCCAAGGAGGAGACAGACAGAGAAGGTGAGGCGAAGACAGAGGGAGGCAGAGATGGAGTGAGGCAGCCCCAGCCCAGGGCTGCCAGGCGACCACCAGCCACTGCGAGAGGCCAGAACAGAGGCCCCCTCGGGGTGTGGCCCTGCCGGATGTCCGAGTCCTGGCTGCCAAAGCCCCGAGAGAGGACATTTCTGCTGTTTGAAGGCACCCGGTCTGGGGTCCCATATTTTGCTGCGTATCATGCATACCCATGTTTTTTGTGTGTGTTATCCATGGGATTGTTATGCCCATTCCTGTACCTGTGGTAGGTAATCATTATATCCACGTATAACACACATCCTTAGTTTTATGGCAAAAATTTGGGCAAAAAGTGCCCATCGTACATGGCAAAATACGGTCATTTGTTACAGCAGCCACTGGAAGCTAATACACTCCTAGAGACGTCGATGAACTCACCGAGCCGTTTCGACAAGAGCAGGGAGCAGGAGTTTGAGGGGGCGGGAGAGGGAGGAGCAGCAATGAGGCCTCTGAGCAGCCCAACCCGGTGACCACTTCCTGCCCTTCCTGAGGGACCCCCGATACCGTGTTCTGTTGAGATTCTCAGAGTCTGCTAATCTACAATCTCCTTGAATAAACACATCACCCCGGCTTTACGGTCAGCTGAAATTCAAAATCAAGTAAATGATCTGACTGATAGCAAACCAAAGCGAAGGCTCAAAGCACTGCTTCGCTTCCAGACGATGCCCACCCCTCACTGGGGGCATCGCTGGGGTGGGAGCAGGCTTGCTCTCGCGACCCACCATGTTTACCCATCCCAACCACACAGTGCCGACCTGACAGGGCAGGAGTTTCTGATGCCCCACGACGTAGGAGCAGCAACTCAGGAGGGAGGAAAAGGCGTGGGGAAATCAGACTCCCTGACGAGACTAAGGAGAGGCGAGCGAGGGGCAGCGAACAACAGAAGAAGGGGAGGCGCAGTAAAACACACCGATGGCCCCAGGGGGCGTGGTCGTCTGGACTGGGGCCCTCGGGCCACTGCAGCGCCCTCCGAGGCACGTCCCGGCGGCTCTGAGTGACGATGGGACTCTGCAGGAAGAGGTAAACTATGTACATTCTGTTTTAGGCGAGCACACTGTTCCCTTTGTCTGCCTGTCCCCACCGTGAACTCCAGGGTGGTCCCCCCACCCACGGGGCATGAAGCCACCCATGACGTCCCAGGCAGAAGGTGCCCCACCCTCTCCTCTCTGTGAACTCCCCCCTGGAGGCGGCGGAGGGATGTGGCTGAGCCCCAGTCAGCGCCCGGCGCCATACTGGGCGCACGGCACAGAGGGAGCCCACTGGCTGCACCAGACACGCGAACACACACGTGAATGGAGAAAGGAATAAATGAAAGAACAGAGGATTTTAGAGGCTTGTCTAAATGTCTGAATTCTTCTCTGGGCTCTCCCTTTTCTCTCTGCCTCCAGCTTCTGTGGCTCCCATGCTCTTCCATAAAATTCCTGGGACCACCCACCCAGCAGCCGTGCTGGTATCGACTCCAGGGATGGCAGGTCGCCGCAGTCTGGGGGTGTCAGGAAAAACGCAAGAAGTGCCTCCAGTGTCCTTCCTTTCTGTGATGGCGTCCACGCCTCTATGCAGCCCCCAACCCTCGATCGTGGGAAGTCCCTGGGACTCACTTCTAACCACAGCACTCAGAGATGGTGGCGGGCCTCACTCCCGTAGGGCCCATCCTCAAAGTGCCTTCACGTCGCTTCCCTTCCCGCAGCCGGGGCCTTGCTGTCCTCTTCCATGGAGGTCGAAGCAGAGTGACTCTGAGTCATGCTACCCGCATTCACATCCTGGCTCGGTGCCCAGTGATGCCCCCCACCCACCCACCAGGCTTCAGTCTCCTCGTCTGTGAAATGTATACACGCGTAGCTTCCTCCCGATCTTCTTACACAGACTGAACAAGGTGACGTTTGAAAAGTGTTTCGCATGCGCCAGCCACGCAGCTCAATAAATGTTTGTTATTTCTGAATTACTTCTTTACCTTCTACTGTCCTGACGGGGCCATGACATCCGAGGTGGCAGTGATGGTCTGTCTTGCCTGCTGCTGTACAGAGCCTTGAACTTGAGGTAGACCAAGGGGAGTACTGGTGAATGAATGACCCATCTCACATGATCCTCCTAGCAATTCTGTGAGGTAGGCAGGACCAAAATAACTCTCTCCAAGATGAGAAAACAGGGTGAGAGATGTTACATTCTTGCCAAGTACCACCGAGGAAATGAGGGATAAAACAGGGACCAGCTCCCTCCCACGCCATGTTCTATTTCTCCACTGCTTCAAACACAACCTCCACCGAAGTGAAGCTGACACGTATTTAACAATAAGCACATGCGTTAGCCTCCAGTACGCGGCCGACATGGGAACAACTCCCGTCCACGCACACGGCGGGCACTCTGTGTGCAGTTGAACCCGCATCTCCGGAACCATCCGGGAGCAGGTGCGGTTCTTTGGTGAAGGGGAGAGGAGGCAACAGGCGGGGAGGCGTTTGCTTTCGTAAACAACCCTGTGGCGGATGAGTGATGCTAAGGGAGCGGACGTTTTGAAATAGTTTGGGGTTAAGTGGCTTTTGAGGGGCTAGGACAGGGCTCGGCGGGTGCCAAAGTGGGGGGGCGGGGCACAGGCTCTGCTGAAATAGCACTCAGGGCCTGTCCCACCTTCTCACCCCAGAGCCATCACTGTGTGGAAGGCTCTCTCCAGCCCCCACCCCACACCCCTCCCCAGGTCCTCCCTGAGCAGGGGAGGTGGTGGTGGGGGGGCAGGGCAGGGAGATGGCAAGGTGGTACCCAGGTCCCTGAAGTTCCTGTTTGTCAGCAGATTTTTAAGCACTGTTTTCCTGTCTCTTGGGCAGGCAGTGATGTGAATTTACTTTGGGGATCAGGGAGATGATTGTGAGAACAAGCACGGGTCTGGGGGTGGCCCTGGAGGAGGAGGGATCCATCCGTGGTCAATCGCATGGCCCAGGACTTCAGCTGCGCCTGGTCGCTGGTGGTGGGTTTCAGAAGAAGGCGGGGCAGGAGTGACAGCAGTCTCATCCACTGCCAAGTCCACTTTCATTCCTTTTGCTGTGAGCCCATGTGGCAGCCTCAGAACATGTCTGATGTCAGGATGAGGAGTCAATTCAGCTCCAGTCAGCTAACACCCGCCACGGCGGGGGGGGGGGGGGGGGGGGGGGGCNTGTTGGGGGGGGGGGGGGGGGGGGGGGGCCCTCCCCCCACCGCAGCTCTTTCTCCTCTGGCGGGACCCTCCCTTTCCTCCGCCCACTTGCCATCTACTGAGTGTTGAAACTCCACTTTCTTCATAGGGAGCCTGGCACCCAGCCCCAGGCTGATTGGCCAAGAGGGAGCCTCCGGGGAGGGAGGGGAGTCCATGGGAATCCGGCAGGTGAGGCCGGGAGACAGGGAGGCGGAGTCAGCCCTCTCGACTGCAACCAATGAAAATGCAGGAGACGTCACTCCGCACCCTGAGGTCGGGGGGCACCCCAGGACTAGACTAGTACACAGTGGGTTCCACGCATGGGGGTCGCCTACCACCTGCCCACAGCTGGGACCCAGGAGCAGCGTTCTTATTTGCATGGACCCCAGGTGTTTCACTGCACTTCAACAAAGAAAGCACTGACTTTTGGGAAGTGGAAGAAAAGGGTATTTGCAATGCAAAACCCGACCAAACAAGCTCCAAAGCCTCACTAGGTTGTATCAGTGGAGAGGAAGGGGGTCCGGATTCAGTGAACCAATCACACTTGCGGGAAGCGAGGCTCTGTATCCCTGGTGACACCCAGTAGCTGCCCCAGCATCCCTGCTGCACAGTTCATGCTCACTGTCCCATCTATTTTATACCAGACCCATGGAGCGGGTCCTCACACAAACCCCATTTCGCCGAGGAGGAACCAAAGCCGGAAGGTTAGTCATCGGTCCAGAGTCATGCAGCCAGAGATGGGCTGGGAGGGAAGTCTGACTGGAAGCCAGGCGCTAATGGACGCTGGGAGCCCCACTGGGGCACGGGGAGCCCTTCAAGGCTCGGAGATAAAAGGCCCGCTCTCCTGCTGGACCCCGGCATCTAGCGGCCTCTGCCTGGCACCTACGGCCAGGCCCAGACAGGGAGGGACCAGCCCACAGCTGGCCACCAACTGCTTTCATTGCTAAGGACTCTTTACTCACTGAGGTTGGGGTTTAAAGGGCCCCTGCCAGACCTCCCCAAACGGGCATGCGTGCACGTGTACACTCACACACACACAAACAAGCAGCCCTGTTGTCCCACAGCCTGAAGAAACAGATGTGACTTCCAATGGCTCTAGAGTTAGCACTCTCTTCCTCACAGCGTGACACAGACAGGTGTTCCCGCCCACCCCGGTCCTGACACAAGAGGCGGGCAAGCCCCCCAGCAAAGTCCGCTGCAACAACAGCTGGAGAGCTCGGCTCGAGACTCCTCCCACATCACCCCCTGGGGAGGTGCCACCCACCCGGCCTTCCTGCACCTCATTCTGCACTGATCAGAAATGAGGATCATGATCCCCATGCCCTCCCTACATCAGGGAGACCAGAGGATGGGCCATCAGGGGCCACACCTGGGCTGCTCAGCTCTCCAAGGTGGGTGGCAAGAGTGGGCCAGCTTTGCTCAGACTGGGTGGGGTCACCCAGGATCCGAGAGGGTGGAGGCTAAGGAGGGAAGACAGGGCCCCTGGGGCGGGCTCTCTCTCTCCCCTGCCAGTCCCTCTGCCCTGCAATCCCTGCACACAGAAGAGGGTACAGGGGGTAAAGGGGGAACCTTAGACATTCCCCCCCATCCACTGCCCCTTCATAAGAACCAAGCCCCACCCCTCTACCCATAACTGACAGCTAAAGACTACGAAGGCCTCATGCATTCCTAATTTTTCTCAGGCCATTCCCTTCTATGTACCTTTCCCTTCTCTCCAACTGTCTCTGAATCCTGGCTGCGCTCCCAGGCTCAGATCAAATCCCTTCTACTTCCCCCAAACTGCCTCAGCCTCTCCCAGCCCTGTGAGCCCCGGAAATCCCAGAGCCCGTACCGTGTTCTCATGTTCCCCAGTCTGTGGCCAGACCCTCGGCTCGGCACAGCAGCCCCACAACACTCCATGGTGCGATCTGTCCTTCTGTCTGCCTGCCCACCTGCCCAATACTGATCCAGCCCCTGTTGTATGTCAGGCACTGTCCTGTCTCTCTCCACTCCCCAAGATGACTATTTCCCACCTTCAGCAGCGCCCCCCAGTCCCGTGGCATTCAGTACCATCTTAGCCACAGAGTGACCTCTCTCCTACCGTCCAGGTTCCAACACCCCAAACTCCAGGTCTCCCAGCAAACCCTGCAGCACGCTCCTTCCAAGTCTCCCATCTCAGTAAACGCCTCCCGATCGGTGCGTGTACTGACCCACCAGCTGCAGAAACACCTCATGTCTTCTTTCTCTGCCTCCCACCCCACGTCCACCCAGCAGCAGGCTGTTGTCTCTGCCGCCAGAGCCTCCTGCCTCCCTCCTCTCCACACGACCGCACCAGTCCAGGCCGCTGCGGTTTCTCAGGGGACCCAGGAGCAACCTCCAGAGGGTGTCCCTGCTGCCGCTCTTGGGGTATTCCGTACACGACAGCCAAAGCGATCATTTCAACATGTAAGATCATGATGGCTGCAGCTCGAAACCCCCGGAAGGCAGCGGCTCACCATGCCGTGGGTTTGCACACTAAGGCCTCAGGGCCTCCTGACTTCCCCTGTTACCAGTCTCCCCGAGCCTCACCGGCCTCCTTGCAAATGTCTCAGATGCACCAAAGGCGGGATCTGCATTTGCCAGCCTCGCTGCCTGGAAAGCCCTCCCCTCCCCTCAATGACTCAACCCTTTCCCATCAGAAAAAAAAAAAAAAAACCACTCCCTCCCCAGCACGCTTCACCCTCCTACCCCCTCACAGCACGTATCTCGACCCAACGCAGTCTTACACACTACTCTGCTCACGCATCTCCTGCCCCTCCGTCAGAAGGCCAGCCCCACACAAGCGAAGATTTGCCGATGTGTCTCACGGCTGCAGCCTTGGGGCCCAAACGACGCCGGCACACAGCAAAGACTCGAAAACTATTTATCGAGTGAACAAGCGAATGAGTCCAGTCTCTTTCCTTATTACCGAGATGTTCAGCCGTTTTCATCTCAAGGCATACACACACTAATGACTAAAATGCTGCAGCACACCAAAAAATATTTTATAGCTTTTGCTGATCGGACAAAAAAAAGTAGGTAAAACTTTGATTCAGTCACACCAGGCGGCTATTGTTGTGTTGGTTGTTGTCATTTTTTATGTGACAACCTAAGGGAAAGGAGGTCAGTGCCCCTGACTAAAGAGTAAGGGCTTGCATGTTTTAAAAATGCTTGCGGGCGCCGGGTGGAAATTGCTACTTTATTTGATGCGTCAGATCTCCTGTAACCTGAGGCTGAGTGACTTGTCACCAGGGGTGTCTTACTCACCTTTCATCTTCCTCCACCTGCTGGCCCAGGGGCCAGTTACAAGGGCAGGTTAGGGCCTGGGGTGGCGCTGACTGCTCGACCCGTGGGAAGTGCTGCCTGGCGCGCTGCGATAAGGGGGACCCAGGGCCAGTCTAGGTCAAGTTAGCATCACTGATTTGTCATGTATGCCGAGGGGGCAGGGAGTCAACATGTAGGCCGGGGATCCTTGAGGCTTCAGAGAAAGCTGGCTGGCAGGGCAAAGCAGGCCAGTCCCAGCCAGTCCTCAGGTTTGGGAAGCTCAGGAGACCGCCCCAGGGTCCTAGGGCATGCTGCCCCATCAGCTCTCTGCCCCTGGACAGACCCCCAAGGGGAATGTGGGTGAGTACCAGAGCCTCCCTGGCTCAGCCCACCCGTCTGGACCACTGCTGCATGGCCCCTGTGGCTAATGCATGTGTCCCAGGGCTCTCAGACCTGGAGGCAGAGCCGGCCCCACATAAATTAGTGGGCCATTCTGCTCCCTTGACATGACTGCTGAAGAGCTCCATGGGACTATTCCAGGAAGCCCGCGCATGCCTTCCTGTAGGAAACCAGCGTGAACTATCCGGAGGGCGCAGGCCCTGGGCTTTCTGCACAGCCGGAGAGTCCCCTTGCTCCCTCCGCCTGGCCAGGCACAGAAAGAGCGAAGGGCACCAGGGCATGTGCCCCGCCCCTGGCCACATCTACTTCACCTGGGGACGCGGGGGCCCTCCGCCGCCTGCTGATTTCCACCAGGAGCGTTAGGGCCCTTCCTCAAGTTCCCAGGCCAGGGGAGTGGGGGTGGGGCGCGAGGGAGGGTAGTGCTCATGCTCACCTTGGGGACAGGACGACTGAAAACCCTTCTTCTGTGCCTCATTTTAAAACACAAGCTGGGGGACCTGACCTCTTCCATGGCACTACTTTAGTGACCACAGCACTTTTCACATCCCCTGAGATGCTCGGCAGCCAAGACGGGGAGCCAGTCTCAACGCGCCCTCCCCTCCGCACCCCCAACCAGGGTCGAGGTATTTGCTTCGGTCTCACTCGGGTGAGCAGAGGCTTTAAAACCAGAGCCCCCGTCTCTGCCCCCAGACCAGCGGGCCGCCTGCACCCACGATGGGACGTGAGGAAGAAAGGAATAACCAGCCGCGCAAAACCCAGAAAAGGAATCCTTTCTCTCCAGAGATTATGAAATCAAAGCGCATTTTGTTACTTCTTGGAAATTCTTCTCTGTATGACTGGGAGACCACATAATTCAACAGGGTTTCCATTATTATAATAATTAAAGTACTTGGTCTAGTTCCTGCCTCCTTCTTTACGAACTTTCACACAGACTGAGAACGGAAGCGGTTACCTGCGCTCACTCTGGGAAGCGGTGAGAAGGTCGTGGAGACTCCAGCCCCCTCCCCTCGAGCTTGGCGACAAGGCTCCTGCAAAATCTCGAAATCCCCCGGCTCTGTGCGGTCACGAAGGGAAGAAGCCCGGCTCTGAACAAGCCCAGGCAAGCCCAGGCGGAGTCCACTTCTGGGTCCTCCCTCCTGCGCGCGCCACCCGGGGCGGGAGACTGGTCTCTACCGCCCAAGATCCGGGCAGTTGGCGGGCCCCAGACGCACTGGGCGCGGGCATTGCCTCCACCTGAAAAGGAAAAGAACCGAGGTGTGGAAAGGAGGGGAGGGTGGGGACAGTGCCAGCCTAAACCGGATTAGGGCAGGGGGCGCTGCGGGCGCCGGGTCACGTCGCGGGGGATGGGCTGTGCGCGCAAGGCGCGCTGCAGAGGGGACTGAGCGAGCTTCAGTGCTCGGCTATGGGGCGGGGCCCCCGGACCAAAGTCTGTGTCCCAGGCCCCTGCACCGCTGCGATCTCCTGGGCCTGGGCTGTGTCTCCCTGGCGAGGATGCGGACTTTGCCCAGGGCCCCTCGCCTCTGCCTGCCGTGGAGTCCCGGGGCGCGCCTCCCGGAGCCGAGGTCCCAGGCTCCACTACCAGCGCAGCCCTTCCGGAGGCTCCTCGCCCTGTGAGGCGGGACGGAAGCCCGGGCAAGCCGAGAGGGGCATGTAGGAAATAAAGACAACCCACGGGGGCGCTCTCCCCGGGAAGAGGGAAAAAGAAAGCCGTGTCCCGGGCTCGGATGAGAGAGGCGACCTGGGTCTGGACCTGTAGTCTCCATGACATTGCTGGCCTGGAGAGCTCGAAAGTCTCACACAGCCCCGGGCACCAGGAACCTAGAAAGGACTCCTGGGGCCGTGAACCCAGCCTCAGCCGCCACCCGCCGGCCCGGCGCCCAGCCCTCACTCACCGAGCCCCGGAGTTTCCGTGCTGCCTGTCACTAGGCGGACATGGCTAGGCGCGTCTTCTCCAGGGGCGCACGCAGCAGGCAGGCAAGGGACACTGACAAGGCGCAGCACTTGGGAGCCGAGGTTGACAGGGTTAGGGGTGGGGGTTATGCTCAACTGGGGGCCAAATGCATCCCCCCCACCGCACCCCCTCCGCAAGCATCCAGCTTAAAGGTTCCCGGAGATACACAAACGCGGACCCGGATTCTGAGCACCGAGCCTGAACTGAGCCTTGGGAAGGTGCCAGGGCAACCCTCGGAATGCGCACCTCCCATTGCTCCCCATTTCCCACACTGCCCGGAGGGAACGCAGGGCACCCTTTGGGTTGGTGGGGGACATGAGTGAGTGCAGCCGCGGCCCTAAAGCTCTCCAGCCACTACTTGCACAGCCACGGTGCATCCCACCTAGTCCAACAGCCGGGACTTCCGGACCTTGGGGGACGGGCTGCCTGCGCCACTGCGCCTAGGCTGAAGGAACAGGGAGTCTTCTGGGCCTCCCTTTGCTCAGGGAGTTGTTGCAGGGCAGAAATTGCTTCATCAGAAGCAAGCCCTCCTGGCAGGTTCACGCTGCGGCACAACTGCAGGGCCCAGCAGACGCCACCTGTCTCCTCCACAGGACAAAACCGAAGGGCCAAGGTCCTGGCCTCATGTGGCAACAGCTCCCTGAGGTGGAAGTGGGAAATCATCGCTCTTGTGTGGGGACACAATGGTCCTTGGAGGGGGGGTGGAGTGGGGGACAATAGGGAAGTGGTTCTGGCTCTGTATGTGATCACATCTGGGCACAGGGCACGGGAGGGGGCCAGCAGGCACCAGCGTGAGCCGCCCTGTTTGAGGGACCAGGAACAGGAATAAGTCTGCGTGGAGCCCATATTTTCTACACCCCCCCCCGGGGGGGTTCAAGAACAGCCTCTAGGATAGAGGAGGAGAGCGCCCACCGGTGGGTGAGAAGACCCAGGTGCAGGGGGTGGCTGCCTTTCCCCACACGGCAGGCACAGGGGTGACCCCGTGGGGTAGGTGGAAAAAAGAAGGCCCTGCAAGCGATGGCTCAGGAGGCAGCACATGGCGACAGGAGGGAAGAGGGTTCTAACCTGACTCTCCCCGTGACCTTGGGCAGTCACCGCAACAGCGGCTTGCACAAAGTGCCCGGTGTGCCCTGTGTCACCCTTAGTCCTTCCCCAGCGAATCTCATCCAGCCCTCAAAGCAGTTCTGAGAGACAGGTACTAGCACTGCCCCATTTACAGCTGAGGGCACGAAAGACCAGGAAGGGAAAACCGGCCGGCACCCAGAGGAGGACGGGGTGGGGGTGGTGGAAGCAGGACCCACCTCCGTGCCTCTCAGACCCCGAGCTTCGCTCCGTAATCACCTGCCATCCCTCCCGCCTCAATGTAGCAAATGGCTTAGCCTCTCCAGCCTCAGTGTCCACGTGCGTACAGACCGCTTCCAGCTCACAGTTGGATTTAAAAGTACTGTGGAGTGAGCGCGTGAACAAGGGAGTGAAATCGCACCCCTGAGGGCAGTTGTGGGGACTGCACGTGGCCTGGGCAAGTGACAAGTGACGGTGCTTGGGAGACACCAGTTCTGACAACTAGAGAACTAAACTAGCCAGATTTTTACCTGCTTTTCCATCCACAGAGGCCAAAACCCACCCAGGCCTCCTCTTTTCTTTTTCAGGCATTTGTGTGTGTGTACGCAAGGGCGGTTTTAGGCCCCTCTACACACCAAAGCTGTCTCATCTCTCTCCAGCCCCGCCAGGCGCGAGGACCCCAAGTCCATGCGTATGTCCTCCGGAACCCGTCCAGCACCCAGACACACATGTACCCCTCAGTTTCCAGCAAAGAGGGGCTGGGAGAAAGGGAGCGACAGAGGTAGCACTGACAATGGACTTGGACCCCAGGGTATGCTCTGGTAACAGTCCCCCACACAGCTCTGAAACCGTGCAGGTCGCCCTCTAACCGCACGGCCCCCAGGAGTCCTGCTTGGCCTGGGGGTCCACCTTGTCCAGGGATGTGAATTAAAGAAAGAAAGAAGGATAACAGGGGCCTGGGACGTCTATCTCAGCAGGAAGCACAAGGAACCACCATTCTTCCTCACTGGCCAGAGTGCACGGCACGGACCCCACAGGTCACCGGAAAGCCCAGGCGCACTCGACAAACGCCATCTCCCCCGACTCAGAAGACGGAACGTAACTGCAGTAATACAGAACAGTCAGGTCTCCTGAGGCCGCAGCCTGTCCCTGTAGGGGCCCAGCTGTGGCCACCAACAAGAGGCCATGATGGCCTCTTTCTTACACCCCTGAAGACAGGACACCCCTGAAGATAGGACTGCAGGGCACGGGGCCCTGGACTGGCACCAGCAGAATAAAGGGATCTCCTGGGAAAAGGTCTTCTCCCTTGTAGCCTTGACTTCAGAGCATTGCTTGGCAGCAGGGGTGGGGGGACAGTGGATGGGCCTGTGAGTGTGTGTGTGTGTGAGTGTGTGTGTGTGTGTGTCGCACAGGGGCAGGGGGCTGTGTGAATGGGCATAAGTTTTAAGCTCTTACCTCTGAATGAGAAAGCCCAAACTGAATCACTGGTTTGGTGAAAAAATCACTCCCGGATTAAAATTAACAAATAAAGGGCCCTGGCTGGTGTAGCTCAATGGGTTGAGCACGGGCCTGCGAACCACATGATCGCAGTTCGATTCCCAGTCAGGGCACATGCCTGGGTTGCAGGCCAGTTCCCAGCAGGGAACTCACAAGAGGCAATCATACATTGATATTTCTCTCCTTCCCCTCCCCCCTAAAAATAAATAAATAAAATCTAAAAAAAAACCAAAACAAATAAAGGTAAGAAGTCAGATGTTGTGCAAAGGGGAGAATTACTTTGAAGTGTCTAGTCATCACTGTGCCGTTGGGGTGTGTTAGCTGAACGTAGCTTTATGGTTCTGTTTATTCGCCTAAAGCTGCTCTTTGGCTTACATGTCAAGTCTACTTCTTTCCTAATTGAGGTCAGAGAAGTCAGTTTATTCTCAGGAGTTATCTGCCTACGGATTGAGTGATTGGTCGATAGATATTTAATACCTATACGTACATACATTATTTAGCTACCCTTTATCTAGTCCTTATTGTACATGTTACGGATTGTGTTTTGCAGACGTCACCTCATTCGATCCCCCTGCAGCTCTATGAAATCCCGAGTATTGCCCTGGCTGGTGCGGCTCAGTGGATTGAGTACTGGCCTGCAAACCAAAGGGGCATCGGTTCGATTCCCAGTCAGGGCACATGCCTGGGTTGCAGGCAGCCTCCCCTGTTTGGAGGGTGTGAGAGGCAACCACACATTGTTTCTCTCCCTCTCTTTCTCCCTCCCTTCCCCTCTCCCTAAGAAGTGAGTAAATGAAATCTTTAAAAAACAAAGAAATCTCTAGTATTATGCCCATTTAGCAGGCGATAAACTGAGTCTCAGGGAGGCTTCAGTCCTGTGTCCTTGTCTAAGGTCACACAGCTTGTAAGTGACAGACCCGGGGTGTGGACCTGCGCTGTGTCCCAAAGGCCGGTGGCCCCAGAAGACGGGCTGCGCTGTCTGACAAAGGCGCTGGCCCGGGGAAACCCCTCTGTTTTCAGTGGAATGAGGAAAAGCTCGGCCTCGAGTACAGGGAGGCGGGACTTGCCAGGTCTGTTTGCCGCCAGCAGCTTTCACAAATACAGATAACTGCTACTTCCCCTTTCTCCAGCTCAGAGGGACATAGGGCTACACCGACCAAGGCCCCGGCTCCCAGCCTAAGGACTGTGGAAAGGACGAGGATCCCACCCCTGAACAATCCCCGGGAGCAGCAGCTCACCCCAAGGCTCCAGTCCTGGTTCCCACCTCCCCACTGTCCCTTCTGAGGAGACCCAGATGCTTAGCAAGGCCCTCCGTGACCGTACTGCCCGCACCAGCTTCCTGGCTGGGAAATAAGGGCACTCACGGGACTTCTTTGCTGGAGCTGTGTCTCCCACGTGCCTTGAAAGGCTGCCTTGGGGGAGCAGCCGCTGTTGGCTCGTGGAGACCTAGAGGAGCAGAGAGGCAAAGCAGTTATGGAGATCAGACCACCTCCAGGGCCTTGAGGGCCAGGTGTGCAGGGAGGTGACCTGCGGTTATGCAGCAGGTCGGCCCAGGTATCCCTCATCAAGGTCTCTCTCCCAAGGGTGCTTCTATGGAGCTAAGGCACTGTGGTCCCCAGGAAATGCCTGAGAGAGCCTGTGTCTTCCAGGGGCCCATGGCACCCCCAACAGATTTTGTAAACTTCCAAGGCAGGAGAGGGAGGTCAGACACAAGGCTGAGCAGAGGTGCTTAGCCGAGGTGCCCTGGGGTCCCTGGGAGCCCGGGGTAGTCTGGTACCTCAGTGAGGGGAGCATAGTGGGGGGGCACCAAAGACAGGCTTGGCCCATTCTGCAATTTTATCTAATCCCTCCTGCTTTGAAGAAAAAACCAGTTTGTACTTTTCCAATGAAGCCACCCACGCCTGGTCCGCTGCTGGGAAACGTGCACACTCGCTACACAGAAGGGAGACTGGTGTCCCTGGGGCCCTGAGCAGACTATGGGCAACATTCGGGCTGTCGAGCAAGGTGCCCTTCTGACCACAAGCATCAACACCTTGTGTGTGGCAGGGCCTTTCAGGGGACATGGGACACCCAGGTCACAGCCAAATCTTAGGGGACCTGGGGTTTACAAAATGAAGAAACGTCAAAACTGGGCTAGAAAAATGCTTTTTGAACATTTAAATTAAAAAACAACGACACTCAGACATCGCCAATATGAAAGCATTGGACTGTTGACGATAAAAGATACAGAAAATCTGAAGGCCCTGGGTGGGGGGAGGTGGAAAGGGGTACACGGGGAAAAATGGTCATGGAAAACACAATAAAAACTCAATTAAAAAAAACAACTAAAAGCAAAATCTGAAGGCCCTTCTCGAACACGAAGCTCAAGCGGAATGGCCTGCCCCCAGCAGAGTGACACGGAAGCAGGTACCCCAAGAACACAAGTGACAGGTGTCACAGGCAGAGCCGGAGCCGGGCCTGGACTGGCCGAAGAGTCAGGCACCCAAACTCAAGTGACCTAGCAAAGGTCCATGAGTCCAGGACTTGACCAGGACTTGCTTCAAAGAGGAAGGAGGAGAAAAGGCAGAACTCACTGCGAAGTGGCCCCTGTCCCTGGGTGCTTTGCCACCGTGCTGTGACAACAGCGAAATGCCACTGAGCAGTAAAGGCCAGGACTATCTATACCTTTTATCGCTTGTACCTGCTCCCAGCCCGATGCTCATGTCTGTGGTGCTCGAGAAGTATGTTGGGTCAAACCAAATGATCGAGAATTTGGGGGGAGTCCCAGTTCGTGTGGCTCGGTGGATTGGGCATCGTCCCACAAAATGAAAAGTCGCCAGTTCAATTCCCAGTCAGGGCACATGCCTGGGTTGCTGGCCAAGTCCCCAGTAGGGGGCATGAGAGAGGCAAGGCAATTGATGGATGTTTCTTTCCCTTTCTTTCTCCCTCCCCTCTCGCTAAAACTAAATGAATAAAATCTTTTTTAAAAAGATTTTGGGGGGAGATAAAATAATTTTACACCACCAGGGTAAAACAAAACAACACGCTGCCTGTTGGTCCCATCGGTGGTGCCCTGGTCAAGTGTCTGGGTTAACCTCCTCCACCCCTGTGCAATCTGCCTAAGCACCACGCACATCCTAACCAAGGCGTCGGCAGCTGCTCTACCCTGTAGCCGTTCAGTCCACAAGCCTGTGTGCGCCCACAGGTGCTTACAACACAGCCCTGAACTGGGGGACTAAGAAATTACCACCTGGGGTTGATGTCGCATTGATACCTGGAAACCGAGTTTTACTGCAGAGAGAGAGAGAGAGAGAGAGAGAGAGAGAGAGAGAGAGAGGAGAGGGACTCTCGAGATATAGGAAATGGGCCGTCTTCTAGCTAATCCCAGTAATTCACCTCCACGGTAGATGAAGGTCATGTGGATGCCACATGTTAGTTTCAAGAGTATTCTGATTGGTCATCACACTCATAGCACAAAATCGGCGTTACACTCAGTGGGCACAGAGTGAGCTGAGACACTGAGCGGAAAGCCCCCAACAGAGGCGGAAAGACAGACCACCAAGGGAGAGGCTGGTGGGAAAAGAATGAGCCCAAACCCCGTGGCGGATCCATGTGGAGGTGTGGCTGGATTTGCAACTGCCGCCCTGTGACACTTCTCAAGCTCGGGGTGGGCATGAGGCCAGATGCGAAACCCACCGGCAGCCTGGGGGTCTAGCTAATGGACCAGAGTGTTCAGTGTAGCGTTGTGGGGTGGGCTGTCCCATCTGTCCTCTGCCACCCCATTCAAAGACGGCCAGCCCTCCCTGGGAACATTGCTAAATGTCCTCAGTTGGCAGTTGTATGAACAACCAGCCCAGCCTATTCTAAGAGACGCGAACAATGGTGAAAGCCGGAGCACACCTCACCGGGGCGTGTTCAGTAAGAGCTCGGTAAGAAGCCCAAGGGAAAGGTGGGGAGAACTAGGAGATGACAGGGATCTGAATGGCAGAGAATGTCTAAGCAAACTTTCTATCGCTATAGTCGAAACAGAATCTCGGAAAACTCGTCTGCTTCCGTGCATACTTGGGGTCATGTAAAACTCAACACCCCATCCCCAAAACCACCCCGCCAGGAGCGGCTGCATTTCCTTGCCCTGTCCTCGGGCGCCCTCTGCTGGAGGAAGCCTGAATTACAACACTAGTAACCTGACAGCCACCAGACACAAGGAGCCCCAATTTCCCAAAAGGGAGAAGAGGGGGAATGACACAATCGCCAGGTTTTCTCCCCCTGGCACTTTGCTTAGTAAGAACTGTAAACCAGAGGTGCTACAGACCCGCTCAGAGGCAGAGCAGCCTTCAGCTCCCAGAGACATGGGTGAGTTTTGCCCACGGTTCACCTCCCAGTCCCTGATTTCCTTACCTTGTCCTATTTCGCCTGAGGCAAGGTGCCCGATGGGTCCGGCACTGGTGACTTCATCCTTGTCCCACATCAGAACATGGCCCAAGGACTCCCATGTCTGCCCTGCGCGTCCCGTCTCCTTGGGCAAATTGGTTCGTCTCTGGGCCTCACTGTCCTCATTCTGGAGCTTGGGGCTTGGACCAGAGGACTCCTAACCAGCCTTCATCCATGGGACCAGAGTCCCTGTGCCTGAGAGGAAAGACAGGTTCTGCTCATCCGTCAGACCTGCAGAGAATGAGAACAGCCGAGAAGATGCTGACTCTGCACCGTGCGGAAAGCAAAAACAGTGTGTGGGAAAGCGCCGTGGGCCGGGGTCTGCCGGTGGGGCCCGAGGGCCCCAGCAGCACCTTGGAACCTTTTCCCACTGTCCCCCACCTGCACCCCTGAGGGTCCTGTCTTCGGGGTTTGGGGTGCCGCCGCCTCCCCAGCCAAGCTTGCTCAGCGTCCCATTCCTAGTTGAAACCAGGCCCACCGTTTGACCTCCTGACCCTCCCCTTTTCCCTGTACCTTTGTCCCTGCAGAAGACGCAGGGACTCCAGGGCTGGCCAGTTGGCTGTGCCTGGAGGGTGCAGGCAGTCCCCTGGAGAGCTGCCTGTCCCTGTGTCCTTGGCAGGGAGTCTGGCAACTGCAGTGCTGTGACTGTCCCAGGCTGAGCAAGAAGGCTCCTGGTGTCAGTCCTGAGGCAGCCACAGGCCTGGGCAGGTCCCAAAAGCTGATGACATCAGCTCGGAGCAGGGTCCGCAGTCCTCACGATCCCTGCCCATCTCCTCTCTCCCAACTCTGCCCAGCTCTGCCCATCTCCATTCTCCCTCCCAGTGCAATGCAGGCTCCCAGGGCAGCCTCTGGGCTGGAGACATTCAAGGGAGTGACAGGAGGAAGCAGCCCCCCCCCCCTCGTGCCGAGGCACTTCCCCCAGGTGTCCGGGGTCCGGGATGGGGAGAGGCATCAGTCTCTGAACTGTCTCACCAGAGGAACAGGCGGCTCATGTGCACAGCGTGACATCACTTCCCATCTTGCCAGGAGACAGGGTTTTTGCCAGGAACAGGCCCCTGGGGACAAGGCGGGCAGCATTTTCATGACACCGGCATAAATGAGGACCTGCACCGAAGGCTGCTATTCTGGGCGGACGGTGCCGCCTGGATGCCCTGGGACTGCCCTCTCTGTCCCCAGGCCCCTGCTCTTGCCACCTAAGGCCCTCCCAGCATCCAGGAGGGTCAGCATCCACAGGACCCCACCCACGTTTGCTGGCTCAGCTCGTCCCTGCAGTGGAGGCTGGACTTCCTCCACGTCCAACTTTGACCTTCTGCAACCAACTCCATGACCCAGGGAATACACCGTCCTCCTCCCGCCGGGTGTGCCTAATTGAGCTCCAGGCTGCCCCAGAAACCTGGAGGGGGAGCATTCAAGGATGCGGTCCGAAAAGGTGCCTCTGCCCTCGCCCAAGAGGATGCCTGAGTTGGGAGCCTCTTCCTTACCCGCCAACGGGAAAGGCAGCGACTTTCTGAACTTGGCGTCCAATGTCCACGGGAAGGCTGGGGCTGGCCCCGGGCACAGCTCCCCTCGGCTCATCTCAAAGCCTTCTCGAACCTCGCACCCCACACCTGGCCGGCGCTGGGCACCAAAGTGCCTGTGGCAGCAGATGCAGGAGGCCGCCCGCTGCAAGAGCCCTGCTCACCGGCCTCCCCACGGGAACGGCTGCCTCTGGTCCCAGTCCTCAAGTCCGACAGAGTCCAGTCGTGAAGAAAGGTTGTGTAAATAAAACCAGAGGCTCACTCCCTGCACCAATCAGGGACTGGGTCCTGTCTCAGGCTGGCTGTGCGCAGCCGCCGGGAGGTGACCGTGGGGACAAGCGGCGGAGGCGCCAGCCCGGAGCAGTGGTGCAGGGCCTCTGCACCCGCTGCTGCAGCCCCGCAGCCAGCACTGCTGACTTGGCCCCCGGCGGCCGGAGGGCGGGGGAGGGCCTGCAGCAGCTCGGGCTCCCACTGCCCCTGCGCAAGGCGACCTGGGGAACCCGCAGCAGGCAGCGCTGGGCTGGCTGGGGCTGGGGCAATGGACGGGGTGGGAGAGGAGAGGGCTGGAGAAGCCCTGAGTCAGCGCTGGTGCATTGCAAGGCTCCCCGAGGCTTGGACCCAGACATACGGCCCCCTTGTCCCCATCCAACGTGCTACTCCAGGCACACCCCACACTTAACTCAGGGACCAGTGCAGCCTCCTTTCCCCCCTCAACATTTGCTGGGCAATGATGCACCCTGCTGTGAGTCCCCTGGGGGATGGAAAGACAGGGAACGCCTTTCAAAGACTAGCCCAGACCCTGTCATCCTCTGGACGTTGCTGGGGGGCAGGCACAGGCTGTGGGGCTCTGACCAGTGGGCCAGGCAGGGGAGGGTCTGTTCCTCACTCCCACCCTCCCACAGCCCCGAGGCTACTGGGGGCGCTGGGGGCACGTGGTGGTCGTCACCAGTTGCACTGGATGTTTCTCCTGACAAAACCTGGGAAGTGCCTGGCCTTCCTGGTCCTGCCCCAGAGTGTCCAGGGGCCTGCAGGGGCCAAGGCCCCCCCCACCTGACTGTCCCTGAAGGTCTGCTGTCACCTTGGCTGCTTCCTCCGGGCTGCCTCGATGTGGCCACTGGCTGGACAGTGCTGCCCGAGACCACCTGCAGTGACAAGCTTGTAGAAGCCCCTCTCTCAACTCCCATTGCCAGCGTGTGTAGTTCCTGTCACAAGCCCCAGGGAGGCCAGAGCGCTGGGCTCAGGGGTCACCTGCTTTCCCTCAGGGCACTCTGTGAAGTTTCTGTCTCACCTGAACTCCCACAGGGGGCCAGAGACTTGTTAGTGGACGTGGGCAGGAGGCTGGGGCCCAATAGCACCATTTGCCTGGCAGCTGTTGACAAGGCCTGTCTCTCAGCTGATTCCAGAGCCAAAGGGGTTAATTCCCAGCAGAAAGGATGGATGCCTCTCTGTCACTCAGGCTGGGCAGGGATGCACCAAGTGGCAGAGGACTTTGCCTGGGCAGGCCAGCTCTCTTCCCGTGTCCCCCCAGGGTGGTGAGGCCACCCACACCGCCATTCCACAGATGACGGAAAACTCATCCTGTGTCCAAACGGCAGCCCCCAGCACCTTCCTGGCAGGGTGGGGGTGAGGGGGGGCATTGTGGGCAAGTTCCGCCTGAGGCACAGATGAGGCTCCATCTCCAGCCTCACATGGTGCTGACCTCAAAAGACCCTGGCACGTGGGACCCCATGACTCATCAAGCTAGAAACCCTCCACATTTGAGGATGTCAGCCCAGAAATACAAAGTTGCTGCACGTCATTTAAGGGGCTCTGCACACTGGCCCCGCAGAGCGTTAGTGGAGAGGGCCTTAAATATACAGGGCATGTGCGAAACGGATGGAGCCCGATGGAGGGCGGTGAGGGATGGGACGGGGCCTTGGAAAGCAGGGAGGTGGAAAGACACTCTGAATTTGGGGGAGGGGGGCTGCTTCCACCCACAGAGCCCCTTCCAGTCTGCGGGACGGTGTGGTCTGGGACGCTCTGACATATTTGCCTCCGAGTCTGCGATTCCCCACGTGCCTGCACTAGGTTGGGTGCGAGCACCCCTCACACCCCAAAGAGCTTCCGCACCAGCAGCCCTTTCCCCAGACGAGCCCTCGGGTCTGGCTCCTGACTGGCTCAGAGCACAAGGCGGGAGCCCTGGGCGGTCGTGGCAGGTCGCCAGCCTCGGTCTCGTGGCTGTTCCAGGGGCTTGCCTGGGTGATTTGTCTATCTACATCCACAAGCTTTGCTGCACCTGAGAGGGAGAACTGATTTATGGCGAGATACAATTTTTTTTTTGGTAAAAAGACACCTTTGTGCTTTTGGAGGAATTGGGGAGAGCTCAGCCCATCCAGTGCCTGGGACCACCTAGGCAGATGCCACCCTGGGCCCTGCACCACATCGCCCCCAACGCAGACCCTGGTCCGAGCACCCCACATGTCTGGGAAAGCCGCACCAGCCGTCCCCACCCGGGAGTTGCCCCGACCAGCCCCTACTGAGGCGGCAACTCGCTTCGGGGCTGCCCTTGGGCTGGGTGGCAAGAGTCTGGCCTGGGAGACCCGGAAGTGGGGGCTTAGGCTCCTGGCAGCGGCCGTGCACTGGCCCAGAAAGAGCCCCTGCCCAGAGTGTGCTTCCCGCAGCTCCTGTGCAGTCCCTGCTTCCATGAGCCCCTTCTGGAGCCCCACAACTGCCTGGCACACGGGCAGCCTCAGGCAACACCCCCTGCTAGCCCCGAAGGGAGTTCGTCCCTTCCTAAATAAACACTGTGGCCTCTGCCCCTGCAGCCACAAAGCGGGGCTTCGAGTTTCCCTCCAAAGCTCATCTCAGTGACCCCGCAAGAATAAAAGCTCCACCTCCACTTAATAAGGCAGAGAAGGCTGCTGTGTCGGTGACCCCAGGGTACCAGCCGGGCTGCAGAGACCACAGCAGAGATCGGACCGAGTTCTGCAGCTGGATTTCCACACGCCTCAGGGAGCCAGTCGACCAGCCGGAACACACACACGCCCAGGCAAGGACCCAGCTCAAACTCACGGGTAAGTCTAGGGGGGTCCCTCGCGCCAGGCTTGTGGGAGGGAAACCGACCCAAAGCAAGGTCCTGATTGTGCTTTGGGTTTTGCGGGGTAGGGCTGAGCACTCACGCCCCGGGTCCCAGGTACCCAACAGGCTCACGGAGAGTGGGGATCCCTCCTCCTCCTCCCCCTCCTCCCTCTGCTGCTGGTGGTGGTGCTGCTGCTGCTGCTGCGGTTCTGCAGTCACTTGAAGGAGAAAGATTTCGCAGTACGGCATTCTTAAAGCTGCAGTGCCCAAATTTCTCCTTCAAACCCCGCGTGTCACGGACGCCCGCTCACTTACCAGGGTCCTCTGCAGAAGGTCGGGGGGCAAGGAGAGGGAGGACGGGATCTTGGAGAAGCCAGGTGGCCGGGAATCCGAGGCTCAGACTCCAGCAAGGGTGAGGCGGAGAGGCCGCCCGCGCCGTGGCAGGCTCTGCAGTTAACCGGGTTGCCGGACTGCAGCAGGGCTGCAAGGGAGAATTATTATTTTTTTAAATCCTAACCAACCCCCACCCCCCATTTCCTCCACAAACTTAGATTCCTTAGTAGCTTAATTCAGATGCAAAGTGCAAACCCACACGACAAAGAAACCCATCGGAAAACAAGAATTCGAACAGCATTTCAGAATTATTCTGAGACACTGGCTCCTGTGAACTGACTCAGCTCTCCGCGCCTCGCCGGCCGGAAAGCCAGGCAGGGACGGACCCGGAGGAAGTTCCCCAAGCCCAGAGTTTCTGCAAAGTGCAGGGAGAGGGCTGCAGCCTCTTAGTGGAGAAAGCGGCTTAAAACCCCAAGAAAAACGCGTCCTTCTGCCCGCCTAAGGAGCCGGGGGGAAAACCAGCAGACGCAGCCTCGGGAAACCCTCGTGCCCCTCCCTGAAAGTTACCTCTCTCCTCCGCTCGGCGGCTGCTGTCCTTGCCCCACTGCCGGCAAGTTGCAGAATGCTGCTGGGGAGCCAGCCCCCGAAATCAGAAGTGTCAGCTGGGTGCCTGCACCGAAATGATGCCGGCGTCGACGCAGCAGGCCGGGCGGCGGGATGGTCTCCCCCCACCCCCACCCCCCACTCCCAGCGTTTAATGTAAACCTCTGACACTGCAAGATGCCTGCTCCTACTGAGGCACATCTCCAAAGGGCCTCCTCCCCCCCCCCACACACACACTTCCTCACAACCCGGTGCAGGGCTTTGCTCCACCTCCCACACTGGCTCACCTAAGACGCTTTTCTGACACGAGAGGGAGAAGGAGAGGGCGCGAGAGCCGGCGCAGCGGGATGGCAGGAACCCTCAACTCCTTCCTTCCCGACACCGCATTTCGGAGAAGGTGAGACTTCTTCAGAAGTTTGAGAATTGCCGCCCGCCGCCCGGGGACGGGACAGAGGCCGTGACCGACTGATTCGCTTGAGACAAATCCACGCCATCCCTTTACTACGAAAAGGGACGGAGGTACACCCAGGGTAAAGAGAAGAGGAAAATTCCTCTCTGTCCCCTGGCAAATTTTCGACAGCTTGGGAAATCGGTCTTTTGGCTCTCCTTCAAGAAAACCCCACGTCAAAAATGCGGACGCCCGTGAAACATACAAGATGGCCACAAAGTGTAGATTTCGTCCCTGCGTGTCCACGATTCTGAAAGTTTTTGCTCCCGCCCCTATGCCGCTTAATGTCATCTGCACGGGAGACAGGGGTGTGTAACTGGCAAAATCCCAGGGGAGAGAAGCACTTTGAATGCAGACCCGAAAGTGAAGTCAGTCGGTCAGCGAAAGCTCAGAGCTGTATGATCTCACTCCTAGGTGGGACATGAAACTGAAATGCACAGACACGGGCAACAGAGAGGTGGTCACCAGAGGGACAGGATGGGGGAGCAGCACAGGGTAAAGGGGGGCAAATACATGGCAACAGAAAATGATTTGACGTGCGGTGGTGGGCATGACGCGACGCAAAGTGTAGGTGAAGCATCGTGGACATGTACCCTGGAAACCCATATGGTACTAGTAACCAATGCCACCCCGACAAATCGAATGAAAAATAAACAAATAAAAATAAATGCAGAGGTGGTTAAAAATAGTGCATCCTAAAACAACACATGAGAGGTAATGCAGAAGAGAGAAACCAAGAGGCAGCAGAGGGTGCGGGGAAAAGAAAGAATTCCCAGATTTTTTTAATTTAATGCAAACTCAGTGTCTGAAGAAGGAAAATAAAGGAGACAGTGGAGGGGGGAGGGACATAGGAAGAGACAACTGAGACCCCTAAATAAATTATTGAGAAGGACCAATTGCATCAACTGCTCGCACATTTCATTACTGAAGTCAGACCTGGTGTGTGACTTGTTTCTAAAGAGACCGGGAGGGAAGGCTCTGGGCCTGCCTGGGACACGCAGCCACGCTGCTGCAGTGCACCACGGCCAGGCGCCCAGTGCCTCACCCCTTCCCCCTCCTGGGCCCTGGCAGCCAGCCTGTGGGCACCCTCCTCCTCCACACCGTGCCCCTCGTTGTGGTATGTGGGGGGGAAGGGGTGGCAGCCACGGCCCACGGAGCAGCACATTGAAAGGGACCTCAGACAGCACGCAGCTCAAACCCTCCATTTCACAGACAGAGAAACCAAGACCCAAGAGATGGCACGGCCCCCACCAAGGTCGCCTGGCCAGGAAGAGGCACAGCTGAGATCAGACTCCAGGTCCCCAGAGGTGTCGTCCTGCGCTCTCTTGGGACCTGTCATCACCCCCTGTGAGACGAGCCACCAGCCTCTGCCACTTTCTCACATGACCTTGAGGATGACCTCAAGGATGACCTCTCTGCCCTGTGACTCAGTTTCCCCTCCATAGAGGATACACAGACTGAGGCCAAGGAATTTCAACTCCCTGAAAGCAAGAAAAAAAAAAGTGGTCTTCTTGTCGGCAAAGACGAGAGCACGCACAGGCTCGGGGACCCCCCTCCGATTCGCAGACGCAGGTTGTCACCTGCGTGAGTCTCCTGGGGCCGCTGGGATGCACTGCCACGGACTTGGAGGCTAAGACCCGCAGACACTCACTGTCGCACAGCTCTGGAGGCCAGGAGTCTGCAATCTGGCCCTGAGGGAGACTTGTCCCCTGCTGCCTCCTGGCTTCGGGCAGCTGTTGGCATTCCTGGTGGGGTCCTTTTGGGGTTTGTAGACACATCAATCTCCGTCTTTCTCGTCTTCACAGGGCATTCTCCTTGCTGTGTTTTCTTCCCATTTTGTCTTCTTCTTTTGAGGACACCGGTCATCAGATTTAGGGCCCACCCCAATCCAGCCTGATCTCATCTGAAGATCCTTAATGGCATCCAAGAAGACTTTTTTCCTCCAAATAAGGTCATCTTCACAGGTTTCGGCCGGACACACCTTTTTGGGGAAGGTTTTATTCAGCCGCCTGCCTACCTTGCCCAGTGAAAGTTTACCTGTGAGAACCAACAGCAATGAGATGAGATGGCCCCTGGTCCCATCCGAATCTTCAAAGATGCTGCCCCACGGGACCCTTGGGTAGAAGTTCATAGCGACGTCTACAGACCCCTCAGCCTCGTTCTAGGTGCATTGGTTGCGTTGGCTTATTTGATTCCTGCAACCAGCCTTGGAGGCAGGTGCTGTGTTATCGCCTCCTTTTTACAATTAAGGAAACGGAGAAACATGAAGGGTCAAGTCTCACGGGTACCAAGTGGCTGGATTTAGGCCTCCGGCTCCAGAACTGGTGCTCCCAGCCGCACCCCTGCCTCCTTTACTTCTCTCTTTTAACTTGACCCCATTGATTTCCTATCCAACCCACGTCTCCGGTCTGTTTCTTTTGCAGGTATTCGGTGGACACTTTCATTGTGTGCTCTGTGCTGATCTAACTTCAGGTGTTGACCTTTAAACACCCGGGAGGGACTCAGTGAGGTTAATTGTGCCGGTTGGCGCACAAGGTCACCCGAAGAATGGAGGGGAGATGTCACTTTGTTCCTGGTGAGTACCCAAACACCTGCCAGGCTGACAATGAACATGCAACGGGCCTTCATTTTTAAATCAATGAAAAAGAAGAAACTGCCTGGGCCGGTGTGGCTCAGCGGATTGAGCGCTGGCCTGCAAACCATAAAAATTGCTGGTTCAATTCCCAGACAAGGCATATGCCAGGGTTGTGGATGTGTGAGAAGCAGCTCAAAAACTTCAGTGTTTCTCTCCTTCTCTTTCTACTCCCTTCCCCTCCTCTCTAAAAACAGATAAAATCTTTTTTGAAAAAGGAGAAACTAAGGAACAGCGATGGCCTCTGGAGCTGCCCATAGGCCCTTGATTTTTACCTCCTCTGCCCGCACCGTGCCAGCAAGCCCAGTGGCTCTTGCTCTTTCTTCAAGAATGAGTTCTAACATCTGTTAGGCTTCCTTTGAGCCCCACATCCTTGTCGCCCTGGCACACACACAGCCCTGGTGACTGAGACCTCGACAGAAAACCCACGCAGTTTAGTTCCCTCTGGGTCTCCCCCCCCCCCCCCCCCCCCCCCCCCCCCCNCCCCCCCCTCCCCCCCCCCGCAGGCAGCAGGCAGTTTGCACACCGGGGTGGAAGGCCCGCGCAGCCTGTTCACGTTTTTTTTTGGTTTTGTTTTTTTTTCCATCGGTGGCCTTATGTGGGGCTAACACTCAATAATCCCACTGTCACATTTATGTTTAGTAACAGCTGTAGAGAACTAGGTTAGACCTCGGGATGGCATTCTAGCTGGAAGTTGTTCTAAAACATGACTCTAGAGGGGATTTCAGGGTTTTTTGTGTCTAGGATGAGGCCGGGGGCTGCGCTGCCCGGAGACAAGCGGTGGATGGCCGTCTGACTCGGGACATTCCCGCCTCTGAAATCAGGTGAGTATCTGACCTTTCCGGAGCAACACTAGGCTGGAACCAGAGAGTGTGGATGGCATCCCAGGGGCTCTCCTTTGGGGGGGAGGAAAGCCTGCTGGGACGACTTTCATGGGGTTGGTCAGCCTTTGCTCTCCCAACTCGGGACCAGGGACGGTCCGAGAGGGCGTCTTCAGCAGAAGGTACAGGCTCTTCCCGGCCTGAGTCTCCGAGGCAAATGCGTTGGTCCTTGTGTCGTGCCCAGTCATCCATCCCTGATCACAGCCAGCCGTGTGAGGGTACCGGAAGGGCAAAGCCAAGTGCGTTACGTAAGGAGTAGGGACCCTTCCACCCAAAACGGTCATGACGTGTCTTCCTCAACTGCCGAGGGACAGCAACCCCCTGCCCTCACAATCAGCCTCCCAGTGTCTTTACGCAGCACCCTGCACACCGAAGTGTCCAGCCTGCCAGCTGCCATGCGTGCTCTGTGGGCTTTCTCCCCTGCTCGTTTAAAAAGTGTGTATCCAGCCCCAGAGAGTATGGGGTCAGTGGATTGAGTGCCAGCCTGTGAATCAAAAGGTTGCCAGTTCAATTTCCCGTCAGGGCACATGCCTGGGTTGCGGGCCGGGTCCCCAGTAGTGTGTGTAGGGCGTCATAGGCAACCAACTGAGGTTTTTCTCCCTCCCTTCTCCTCTCTCTGAAAATAAATAAATAAATATTGTAAAGAAAAGTGTGCATTGAGCACCTGCTATGGGCAGAGCAGTGGACAGACACGAATTGCACCCACATGGGACTAAAGGTGGGCTTCCCCTCCGTGGACGGTTCACTTGTCTCTGTCAGATGCTGGAGGTTCCCTGGCTTAAGCCACAGCTCTTCCCGAGGGTGCCTATGTTTACAGACGGATGAAGACCCTAACACAAGGGACTGATGGAGGCATGGTCCAGCCCTGGCTGCCCAGTGGAAAACACTCAGGGCAAGGCAGCCTCCTGTTCGGGGTCCTTGGAATGACCGCATTGGCCGTGGAAGCCACACCTCTTGGTCTGTGCCCAGGTGTCCCCAGTCAGAGTCCTCTCCTTCTTCAGAACGGCATGCCAGGACCGCCTCGCCCCTCAGACCCTTCTCCAGCCGTACTTCTTTTCTACACAGGTATGTCAGCATCTGACACTTATGGATGATTTGCCGTTATTTGACCCCCTGCAGTGAGGTGCAACCCCCCCAAAGCAGAGAAGTTGGCCGTTTCATTCACTGCTGGGTCCCCAGCACCAGAGTAGTGCCCAGCACACAGTAGGGCTCCAGAAATATTGTGAATGAATGAGCAAATACATTCCCTTTCTTTTCTACCTGTGCCCGTGGAGTTCTCTCTCAGCTCCGGGCACACCTATGACCTCCATTCTAAGGGACTTCTCATTTTCCCCATAAGTGACAGCTGGCTTCCTACAAGCTCACGTTGCAACCCTGCAGATCATGGTCACGGGGGTCACGCCTGCCAGGCCTGGGCGCACAGGCTGGGAGGAGGGGCTGGCCAAGCAGATCGCCCTCCTGCAACTGTGCCCCCTTCAGAGCCGGCCCTCAACTCGGAGTAAAATGCCAATGCCAGGCCCCGGAGGTGACAGGGTCCCCGCCTTCCTTGCCTATCCCCTTCCCTGCTGCCTCCCCTCTGCCCCTCTGTCCTCTTCCTGCTCAACCCCAGCAGCTTCAGCCTCCTTGGGGGGTGGGGTCTCTGAAGCACCACTTCCAGTCCCCCCTCCTCAGAAATGCCACCAGCTGGCCTGCTCCCTGGCAGGTGTCAGCCTGGTGCCTCCTCTGACAGCTCTTTAAAGTTATTTATTTATTTTTAGAGAGAGGAAAGGAGACAGAGAAAGAGAAACACCTGGCCTGCAACCCAGGCAGGTGCCCCAACTGGGAATCGAACTGATGACCTCTCAGTTTGCAGGTCAGCATTCAAGTTCAAGCCGCTGAGCCACACCAGCCCAGGCTGAGGGCCTCCTTTGGCAGCTCCCTGTCTGCTTGCCCCACCCCCATTCCCGGACAGTCGCCCAGACCGGCCTGTGCACCTCCCTCCATTCTCGGGTTCATCAGTCCTTTCGAGCACGTTTCTGTCTCTTCTCAAGACGACAGCGTCCATCACTGAACTCCGTGTGCCTGGAAGAGCCGCTCGAATCAGTAACGGCGAGATGACAACCATATCTGCTGGACAAGGGGATGAACGATGGCTTCCAGACTGTCTTTCCACAGCTTTCTGTTCCAACACCTGCACCGATCTGCCCAGGCTGCATGACGGAGGACAGCAGACCAGCCGCACCAGCAGCAGGGGTCGGTTGCCTCCCAGTCCTGCCGGGCACAAGTCTGAGGCTGGGGAGTCAGCGGGCAGGTTTCTCTGGAGGCCTCTCCCCTCATCTTGTCTCTTCGCAGTGTCCTCACATGGTCACCCCTTGGTGTGTCCTGTCTCCTCTTTTCATCAGGACACCAGTCATATCGGATTGGGGCCCATCCTAACAACCTCTTTTAACCTTAATCACACTTTCAAAGACCCTGTCTCCAAAACGGGCTCATTCTGAGGGGCTGGTGGTCAGGACTTTGGCATATGAATTTGGGGGACACCCAACAATACCCACGCTGGCCACCAAACCTCCCTACCCACCATCAGCCGGCTGCATGAGCTCCCCCACTCTCCTCTGACCTCAACACCCCCTCCCAGGGCACTCAACGCCCCTGTGGCTCACGTTTGACGCACGGAAGCTTTCTTCTCTGGTCCTTGTTTCTCCCACTTGGTTATCTGATTGTTAAGCCCTCTTAGTCCCAGCCAGACCCTGCCCCAGCCTTTCCCACACTCCAGCTCACAGAACCTGCGGGGTGGCTCTGACCCCCCCCCCACATCATTATAGGGGGCGATCCAGGCTCTGACAGGTCAAAGGAGTTGCCCAAGGTCACAGAGCTGGTAGTGGGGGGACCTGGAGTGGAACCCAGACTTCCAACTCCAGGGCAGGTGCTCTGAACACTGTGTTTGCCCACAGATGCTGAGGGCACACCCCCAGCAGGGCGGAGCTGGGGCAGACAGACAGACAAGCATGCTGAGAGAGCAACGGACAGGCTGCTTGTTAGACTGACAACCAAAGAAGACACAGAAACCTTCTTAATTGCCGGAGAAGAATTGAGAAGCGTGGCCATAGGACTCCAGCCCACAGATGGGCTCAGCCTTGCCCTCCGCCTCGGTGCACCTCATTATGACTGGCAGCAGGGGCACGGTGTTGGGTCTGGGCCGGCGGAGTCAGCAGATAAAAATGCAGGGCTCCCTGTTAAATTTGAATTTCAGATACACAACAAATTATTTTTTTAATATCAGGATGTCCCTTGCAATATTTGGCACATGCTTTTGCTAAAAATGCATTTGTTGCTTATCTGAAATTCAAATTTACTGGGTGTCCTGTCGTATCTAGCAGCCCTATGCTCATTACCTGCTTGGTTCAAAAAGGCAACACATGTGTTCCAGAGACGTTTCCTCCCCAAACGAGCAACATAAAAAGATCGGCGCTCAAGGGGTCTTTTATAACAAATGTAACAGGTAAGAACGGGGTAAATGACATAAGCGATAAATAAAGAGACTTAGAAAAGAAGTTTATTTCTCTTTCCCATAAAAAAATTCCGGAGGTTAACGGTCCCGGGATGTCATGGTTGTGCCACAGTATCACAGGGCCCTGGGTTCCTTCTGCCTTTCTCTTCTGTCATTCTTAGTGTCTCATTCCCTGTCTCACTGCAGCCTCATGAGCCAAGAGAATTGCTGGAGCCCCCCTGTCACATCAGCATTCCAGGCGAGAAATAAGGAGCAGTTAGGGAAAGAATATGACAAAAGCTCATGCCCACTGTCTAGCCCCCTTTTTATGAATTTTAGCTGATGACTTTTCCTTTCATCTCATTGGCCAGGACTTAGTCATGTGACCAGGATTACCTGCAAGAGAAGCTCAGAAAGGTAGTGTAGTGCATTGCCACGTGGAATATACCCAGGGTCTGTTACCAGAAGTCTACATGGGCAAATAGATGCAGTAGATGCAATTTTTCTTCCCTTGTACATGAGAGCCCTGGGCCTTTCCACGGGAGGGTGTGAAGAGCCCAGTTTATAAAAATATAAGTAATTTCAATGTGCCTGCTATTTTGTTTTGTAGACTTCACTTGTTACAGTTCTAAGCCACCAAGGACCCACTTTAATATAAGAGTAATAAAATAAAGTAGCAGACTGATTTTTTAAAAAAATTCCTAAGATCTCATTTAAAAGATTGTTTTGAAGAAGAGTAAACTGCTTGAAGGATAAATTCCTGGTCTCTGCGGGTCTCCGCAGAGATTGTAATTCAAGATTGCCATTCAGCCCAGCTTTGTCCACATCCTGCTCCACGCAGCCGGCACCAGGGGATTCAGTGATGGGAGGAGGGGGTGCCCAGTGCGGGGCTCGCTCCTGGAGGTGAGAAATGTGTGTAAACGGCCTGAGGAGGCGCCTGGGTTCCCTCATTACGCAGGCGAGAAGCGGAGGGAAGTACCTAGGAAGGAGGGCGCTGGGGGGAGCTGTCCTCTTCCCGGCGAAGCTCATCCAGCGCGAGAGAAACCGGCTGGCGGACGCCCCCTCCCGTGGGCGGTAAAGACCGTCCCTCCCGTTAGAGAGCTCACCAGTGACTCGCATTGGGGGGCACTTTTCTCCTGAAGTCACTCAATGATTCACTCGTGGGTCCCTTGAGTTCTGCTGGGAACATTTTACCTTTTAGATTTAGCAAACGCAAAGCTCGTCAACGGCGAAAACAAGCAATCCTCGCGTGGCGCTCCATCCTGTCGTCACTAAACGGGACGTTAAAGCGGGGCTCAGGCCCCAGGCCCATCGTAGGCCCAGGCGCCAGTGGCCCCCAGTCCCAGTTCTGAGGCAAGGTGTGGGCGGCTGGACAGACAGGCAAAGGAAGGGTTAAGTGGCAGTTTTTGCATAATTAGCTCAATTACTACTTGGAGGACGAAAAAAGAGGCAGCGTGTTTGTCATTGAGGAATATTGCGGGGAGGCGGGGAGGGGGGTCTTGCAGTGTTGCCCCCACGTGGAGAAGCCGGGGCTTGCGTCCCCCTCCCTTCCCCGGCGGGAACGGATCCTTAGGCAGAGGATTCAGAGGTCAGACCCAGATCTGGGGCACGGCTGCCCAGGGCGCAACTCCCACCTGAGAAATCTGAAGGTGGGGAGGGACGCCGGCCTGAAGCAGCCCCTGGCAGTGACTTTCATTCCCTGACAGTCAAGGTGGGAGACCAGCTGTGGGTCTGGCAGAGTCCTGGAGGGGAAAGGACCCCTGAAGGAAGGGCCTGAGATCTCCAGGGGCTGAGAGTGGAATTAAAAATAAAAAAAAGACCAGTCAAGGCAGGTGTCTTCCCGGGAGTCAAGAGAACCGCAGGGGAGAGCTCTTCCCTACTGAAGGACCCTTGCAAGTGGCTCTTCTGCGGCGAGCTTAAATACCTGCCCAACCCAGGGAGCAGAGAGGTCAGGCCAGGACCTCCCAGTCCCGGTAGACCTCCCCTGTCCCCTTCCTTTGTCTCCTTCCCACCACCCTGCCCCCTCTCCCTGCCCTGCTGCAACCCAGCAGGGCACAACTAATAAGGGATAAACTCAGAGTCAGAGAAACAGAATCCCAGCCCCTCCCCTCGCCCTGAGCCCTACCCCAGCCGCAGCCGGGGGTGGGGGCTTTCATTCTTAGGGACTAGACGAGACTTTTACAACCCCAGCTGGAGGGCAGGGCCAGGCAGGTCCGATTTCATCTAGGAGTCCGTCCTTACACTTCTTGCAAGGGTGGAGGGAGAACATTCCAGCAGGTTCCCAACCCGCCGTGGAGGGCATCTGAAGTTCTCTTTTGCACCAAATGAGTCCCGCCCACGGCACTTAGAAGCTTTAAAAATATGTCAGGGTTGATCTCCCAGTGGCTGGGAAGCGCCATTGGCACCTGCGTTAATTGGGGCTCCATTTACACTCCCTGCCTCACCTCTCAACACCCGTTTCTGCACAGCTCACGGTCCAAGGGCTGCGCTCACTAGCGTTCCATTCGTAATTCATATTTCTCCTGGTGCCTACATGGGAGCCTGGCGTTACCACTACCCGGTGTCTGGGAACTTAACACAGATGGACTCGCTCGGGGCCTCGTCCCCATGGTGCTGAGTTCCACAGAGTTAGGGAAACGCCAGTGCCGCATCACCCAGCTGCGTGGGTGCTGGGAAGGAGAGGTTGCGGAGACCTCGGCGTGTGTTCAGATTCCTGCGTCATTCGGTTTGGAACTGCGACGCACCTGAACTCAACATCCTCCCACACTGGGCCTGTGCTCAAGGCAAAGTGTCCGACTTAAGCTAACACGTAACTGTCCTTCATGATGAAAGTGTGGCTGGACAGGGTGGCATTGAGAGGGACACAGAGGGAGTGGACACGAGATCTGGTTTTTGCCGTGTGCACATTGGTTGCTGTCCCAGCTCGGACAAGGGGAAGTGCTGGGGATAAACCTCCGGTGACTTGCCCTCTCCGCACAAACGTAAAAGGATGACCGGCTTGTCCTGGCCAGTGTGGCTCAGTGGATTGAGTGCCAGCCTGCAAACCAAAGGGTCGCAGGATCAATTCTGTCAGGGCACATGCCTGGGTTGTGAGCCAGGTCCCCAGTGCAGGGTGCTCAAGAGGCAACCCCACATTGATGTTTCTCTCTCTCTCTTTCTTTCTCCATCCCTTCCCCTCTCTCTAAAAATAAATAGATAAAATCTTTTTTAAAAAGGGTGACTGGTTTGTCCTAACCCCAGGATACAGGGGGCACAGGGACATCCTGGGTTAAATGACCCTGCATGAGTGAAATGTCTCTTAGCTCCTCACCCACAAGATGCTGCCCCAGTGTGACATATTGTTCCTCTTCAGTGACTTTTAAAAATTGTGATGAAGTACACATGGAATAAGATTTACGATGATTTGTCGCTGTTTGACACAATGGCATTGAGTGTTCACGACACTGAGCAACCATCGCCACCATCCGTCCCCAGAACTCTGTTCCCCTTTGCAAACAGAAACTCTGCCCCCAGTAAACACCAGCTCTGCCCCCCTCCCCCAGCCCCTGGCACCCACCATTCTGCTCTCAGTCTCTCTGGAGGTGCCAGCGTCAGGTGGCACACATAGAGGGATGGTAGGACATCTGTCCTTTCTCATCTGGCCTCCTGCCCTCGGTGTGACGTCTTCAAGGTCCATCCACGTTGTACCGAGGACCCGAACTTCTTTCCTTCTGGTGGTGGAATAATATTTCATTGCGCGGATCTTCCTCCGGTAGCGCATCTGTTTATCTGTTGGCTGACAGGTGGGCTGTTCCCATCTCCTGAGGGTCGTGAGTAGTGCTGCTATGATCGCCAGTGTGCAGGTCTCAGCCCAGCTTCAGGTTCTGCGTGCATCGCCCTGGAAGTGCGGCTGCGGGACCCCACCAGAATTCTATGTTCACGTGTTTGAGGAACCTCTAAGCTGCTGCTTCACAGCAGCTGCTGGTGAAACTCCCCACGCCCAACGCAAGGCAGGAGGGACCCGATGCCTCCACCTCCTCACGACGCTTTTCCCTGTGTCAGTTAGTTTGATTCCCGCCGGCCTAGTGGGCGTGACGTGGTGCCTCACTGTGGTTCTGCTGTGCTTTTCCCTAGCAACCAGTGATGTTGAGCATCATCTCGTGGGCTTGTTGGCCATTGTGGAGCTTCTTTGGGAAAAGCATCTGTTCAAATCCTTGCCCATTTTTAATTTGGTTTTCTCGTTGTCAAGTTACGGGATATTGGGTTTTAGTTGTAAGATATTTTAGACACTGAACCCTTATCAGACGTACGATTTTCAAACATTTTCTCCTATGCTGTGGGCTGCTTTTCACGCTCTTGATAGTGTCCTTTGATGCCCAACCAAATGTGACTTTTTGCATATGTAAGAAAAACCAGGTGACAAGGATCTGCCAGCTGCCAGCTGTGCTGTAGTGACCAATTCGCCCAGATCCAGCAAGCATGGATTACGGAGCCTCGTGCTGGGCTTGGGGGCGGGGGGTTCACGTTTGTAAGATACAGTGGCCGCCAGACCGCTCACCCTCCAAGTGTCTGCAGTTTAGTTGACAAGACACATAAATCAGAGAGGCTGGAAACAATGACCACGGATGTGTGCGGGTGCCACGTGACCGTTTCAGACACGTGAACTCCAGTCGATGTGACCACAGAGACCCAGCGTCGGGGGAGGTGGGTCAGGGAAAGCCGCACAGCCCCTTGTCACCTGCCCCAAACCACACGATCGAATTTCTCACCAGCAATCGATACTTCCATCCTCACAGCACGTGCCATGTGGCACCTACGTCAGCAAGACCTGGGGAACGTGAACTCCAGGGGCCCCAGTGTCGGCAGCTCAGCCATGGCCGGGTTCTAGGGAGAGAGCTTCTGCGTCGTCTTTGTGAAGGGTGTGATGGTCCGCCTCTCGTGGAGGCAACACCACCAGATCCAGTTCCGGGAACTTTCTTACTGAGCGCCTGTGTTATATCACAGGTGTTCTGTTTTCTCAATCATGGCTTTAAAATCACAATAAAAAAGGTTTTTACTGTTCTACGCAATTGAATTTAATGAAGTTAGATCTTATTACAAAAGCATTAAAAGACAGTTATTAACATGAGCAAAAGAGCATTTTTAGAAAGGCTTCATTGTGAATGCCTATGAGGAAATTTCTGCATCTAGAGGAGACAGGGTGATCAAAGCATGAAATTCCTGGACCCCAGCTGCAGAGACCCCCAACGCGGGGGTCCTGAGCCCTGGACAGGGCTCAAGAATCAGAAATCATGGTTGCTGAAATGCATGTAAGTACTTGGGGGGCATATGATTTCTTTTTTTTAATCCTCACCCAAGGGTATGTTTATTAATTTTAGAGAGAGAGGAAGGGAATGAGAGAGAGAGAAACATTGATGTAAGAGAAACATCGATCGGTTGCCTCCTGTACGTGCCCCCACCGGGGATCGAACCTGCAGCCTTTTGGTGCACCAGACCATGCTCCAACCAACTGAGCCATGGGGACAGGGAGACATATGGCTTCCAAATGGTTATCACAAATTTTTGCCAATCTGTTGCTTTTCAGCAACATTTCTGTTGTTTAAGGCAAGGTGCGTTCACACTTCAAGGAGCTCCACTGAGGAGCTTTGTCAGCTTCCCCCACTTGAAGCTGGGCTCCCCCGGTGAGAGTCTCAGCTCCCTGGGAGGAGCTAGGTTTCCTGAACTCCAAAGACTTGCTTCGAGAGCAAGGGGACCCACTTGCTGAAGCCGAAAGCCCAGGCAGCATCCTCGATTCTTCCCCCTGCCTCCTCATCTGGCCCATCAGCAAACGCCGTCAGTTTCCTTCCCAGCCTCTCTGCACGGAACACAGGTGCCTCCTGTGAATTAACCATGTGTTTCTGAGGCTTTGACATCTGGAGCCTGCCTGACGGTAGAGGAAGCACCCCTCTCAGAAGCGGCCAGTTCCTAGAGATGGTAAATGATTCACCCTGGAGCGTGCATTTCACACACAAACCCACCCATCCAGGGCCCACCCCTCCAACCTCCTCCTCTAGGGGGTCTCACACGCAGGCCACAAGCCCCTGATCACCCAGCGTAGGTACCAGACAACCCGGGGCAGCCCCTGCACCCCAGAACCGTTGAAAGTATTCAAACCGGCCAGTCCTGAGCCTGCTCACCCCGTCTTCCCTTTCCTGCCCCCAGAAACCACAATAAAGGGGCTTGTTCATGCCCCCCGGCTCCCTCTGCCTTCTGGCCAATGCTGGCGCTTCCCCACATGGCTGTGTGGATAGCGTGGCCTGCCCCTTTCTCTTGGGGACTGTCACAAACTACCTTTACCATGGAGGCCATGTCCTGACCCATTGGCCTTGCCGTGCCTGAAAAATGACACATTTTCAAACACTCTGGAGTTGTGCCTCTTGCTGGCCTGGACCCTCCAGTAACCCCGACCTACTCAGGGTGCTTGTCCTCGAGGCCCTCCACACAGGGGCTTTTCCAAAATGAAAACTGATTATTTGCTCTCCCCCAGATCCTTCCACTATGTGTTAAAATAAAACCCACATTCCTCGCAGGATCTCTGAGGCCTGCATGTTCAGCTCCTACCTCTTGCTCAATATTCCAGCCACGCCAGCTCCCTTTCAGTTCCTCAGAGGTGCCGAGCTCTTCGCTACCTCAGGGCCTTTGCACGTGCTATCCTCTCTGCCTGGAACACTGTTCCCCCAGCTTTGCAGGACGAGTCTCTCCCCCTCTAGTCTCAGTCAAATGTCACCTCTTGGAAAGGGCTTCCTTAATGGACAGTCATATTCCTGTTTTATTTCCTCTGTCACACTTGTCACTCTGTCACCTTCTTTCCTTGTTTGTCCATCTCCCCACCCACACCCCCACCAGGAGTTGAACACGAGCTCCTTGAGCACAGAGGCCTAGTTCACAGCTGTGTCTCCCAGGTCTACACAGCCCGGCACATGGTACTAGAGGAACGAATGAAAGGGACCTTACCTGTATGTCCAGGACTGCAGTGGGGGGGGGGGGGCGGGGAGTGGCAGGGGCTGCTGAGTGCAGAGCCGTCCCCAACTGTAGCCCTGAAACCACCTGGGAGTGGCTGGCTCACTAGAGGCTCCCAAACTCCTGGACCAGGAGGACCGGGAGCCTCTAGTGCGGGGCTGCAGTGCGGGGCTGGGAAAGGCAGACAGTGCCTGCTTCCTGGACAAGCCAACGGGAAGTAGTGTCTGTCTCGTGAGGTCCTGCTGACCATCACATTTCCCCTGCAAAGGTGCCCTGTCCTTCCCCAGACCCCAGGCTCGTCCGTCGCCTGCTCCACAAGCTGGGCTGTGCCCAGGCTGCATCTCCCCTTGGCCCGAAGGATACGATGCGGCTTTTGCTGGTGCAGAGATGTCTGGGGAGGCTGCCAGCACTTTTATCTTCACATTTCATCTGCCAGCCAAGAGCTTTTTCCTGCTTTTGCCTCTTAAAGCTTAAAGCAAGAAACGTTGACCTTGAGTCCAGGTGCTTCTTGTTTTGTTACTCAGGGTCCCCTGTCCTGGTTCACGTCCAGGCCAGCTGCTCCCCAATCTTCTCTCTCTTTTTTTCCCTTGACCCCTTTATCCTACACTCCCCCCTCCCCCCTGCCCCCAGGCAGCCTTGGAACAATATTTGGGATTTTCCTCCTGAGATCTGGCTCAGGCAGTAGTAGCCTTGCTAGTTACCCCCCTTTCCCCAAGGGCACGATGCACCTTCTCAGGCTGTGGTCACATGACCACCTGCAGAAAACATTCTCAGAGTCCCAGCCACGTGCAGGGCAAAGGGGACTCCAGCACCTGAACTTGGTGGCTCTGGCTCCCCACCTTGTATCACATCCACTCGACAGGCCAGACATCCGTCAGCCAGGGTCTGTCGCCTTGCGCCAGGTAGGGACGGTGCGCACGTCCACATTGCATTGCTGTCCAAGCAGAGGTCGCAGCCCAACGAAGCATTCTGGGGCCACCGAATGTCCACATGCAAGGGAGTGAACCCACTACCTCTCACTTCCTACACAAAAATGAACTAAAAATAAAGTGGAAGTCTAGCCCCAGCTGGTGTGGCTCAGTTGTTTGGGTGTCATCCCGCAAGGTGGAAGGTCGCCAGTTCGATTCCCGGTCAGGGCACAGGGCCAGGTTGTGGGTTCGAACCCTGGTCAGGGCACATACAAGAGGCAACTGATTGATATTTCTCTCTCACATCGATGTTTCTCTTCCTCTCTTTCTTCCTTCCTTCCCCTCTCTCTAAAAAATATTTAAAAAATTAATTCTGAATATAAGAACTAAAACTATTAAACTGTCAGAAGAAAATGCAAGCATAAATTTTCATGACATTGATTTGGCAAAGCCTCCTTAGATACAACACCAAAGGCACAAGCAATAAAAGAAAAAATAGACAAGTTGCACATCAACAGAATTAAAACTCTGGTGTCTCAAAGGACATCATCAGGACAGTAAAAAGACAACCCACGGAGCCAGAGGAAATCTTTGCAAGTCACATATCTGAGAAGGGACTTGGTGCAGAATACATGGGAATTCTAACAACTCAGTAATGAAAAGACGACCCAACTGAGAAACGGACAAAGAATCTGACTCGATTTCCCCAGAGGACATACACAATGGCTGATGAGCACATGAAAAGATGCTCAACATCACAAGGCATCAGGAAAATGCAAATCAGAACAACGATTAGATGCCACTTCCCACCCACGAGCATGGTTTGACTCAACCAGTCAGATCATAACAAGTGTTGGCGAGGGTGTGGAGAAGCAGAACCCCTTGTGGGTTGTTGGTGGGGACACAGAATGGCGCGGCCACTGTGGAAAAGTCTGGTGATTTCTGAAAAACTTAAACACAGAGTAATCATATGACCCAGCCATTCCAGTCCTCGTAACGAAGACAAATGCCCACACGTGTCCGTGGCAGCATTATCCAAGACGGCTAGAAAGTGGAGAAGTCCGGGAATTAATGAACGGATAAATGGAATGTGGTGTAGCCATACAACCAAAGCTTATTTAGCAACCACAAGGAGTGATGTGCTAGTACATGCTATGACACAGATGGCCCTTGAAGACATTATGTAGATACACATATGTATGTGATTATAGAACATATATGTAGACCCACGGCCACATACTGTAGGATTCCATTTACGTGGAAAACCCTGAATAGGCAAATCCACAGAGAGCAAGCAGACCAGTGGCCTGGGCGGGGGGTGACTGCCCCTGAGGTGGAAGGCCGTATCGTTGGGGTGACAAAAACATAGTGACTTGATCCTGCCAACCACCACATAACTCTGTGACTGTTCCAGAAATCAGGGACCTGTCCCCTTTAAATGGGTGAATGGCGTAGTCTGCGAATTATATCTCAGTAAAGGTGTTGTACAAAAAAAAAAAATCACATGATAAAGGTCCCCGACCACCCAGAGGGCTTGAGAATCCGCACACCGACAATCTGTGGTGGGCAGATGACGACTCTGTAAGGCTGGCCAGTCTTCAATGGCCGGAACCTCTGTCACCTCACCTGGCAGACGGCACTTGGCAGATGTGACTGAAGGCAGAGACCCTGACCTGGGGAGACCACCTGGATCATATGAGTGTGCCCATCCGGTCACACGAGTCCTTAGAAGGCAGAGGCCCTTTTCGGGCTGGGTCTGAGAGATGAACCTGACGGAGAAGGAGAGCTTCAAGGCACTTGACCTTTTGTTGCTGGCTTTGAAGATGCAGGCTGGAGGGCCACAAGCCAGGAAATGTGGAAACTTCTGGAAGCTGGGAATGGCCCTCTGCTGACAGCCAGCAAGGAAACAGGAATCTCAGTCCCAAACCACGAGGAACTGAATTCTGCCAACATCCGACTGAGCGAGAGAAGGGCTCTCCTAGGAAGGAACGCAGCCTGTGATCCCTTGGTCTGAGCCCGAGACCCACGTGGGACTTCCGACCTACAGGACTGTGAGATAATAGACTTGCGTTGTTTAAATCACTAAATGCTGGCCCGTTGTTATGGCAGCAAGAGAAAGCCAGTACACAGCTACTTCATGGAGACCACATGAAGCTGATCTTTAAAAAAAAAAAGAGCACTGAGTTTTCTCATGTCTGGGGAGGGAAAGAGCCACGTGGCTGGAAACCCACGAGGCCTGTTCTTCCCCTCCCCACCCCCTGGGAAAAGCAAAGCGTGACCATGCACGCAGAGTAGACTCAGGGAAGGCTGCCTGAAAGGGAAGCCTCACAGACACCTCATCTCCCAGTGAGTCGTTCATCGCTCTGGGGCTCGCTTTCCACGTCTGTGAAGCAGGCTCTTACCTGGACCAACGCCTACCCCGTCATTTGGGAAGACACAGCAAATCTGCTCCCAGATGGCCCCAGGGGGCTCCTGGACAGGCCTAGCTCAGGTCACAGGCCCCTTCGGAAGCTCATTCCTTTCTCCGGTTTCCTTCAAAGCATTTGGGGCACACCTGGTCCCTGGGGACGTGGCCCAGGGTGCTGCTGTTGGTTCAGAACTGAGAAAAGCTTTGGGTCGACTACGGGGCTGAAGCCAATGACCAGGCCCAGATGGATGAGGAGTCAAGACTTTCGGTTTGGGAGACAGCATTGTCACTGGAAGGCAGCCTGTCTGTCTGCGTGATGGAGAGAAAGCGAAGCAATGGTCCCGGTTCGGGAAGAAGGCACAGAGTGGGGAGGAAACAGAGACACACACTTAGGGGAGGGAGGAGACCAGAGAAATAGAGGTGCCTCGATGCCACAGCAGTGGAAGGAGTATGGGGGATTGGGGTGACACCCTAGGCTCATTTCCGCCCCTCCTCAGACCCCCACCCACCAACAGGTACACGAGCACACACATTTCCTTAATGAGCTGGCTACAACGGACTGGCTTGGGGATATTCTTAAAGATGCCTTCAGGGTGCCTGAGCATCACCCTCGTGACGGCTGTACAGGGATCTGGGGAAGGGCCCCTCTGCTCGCCTTGGTCTCTGGGCACCTGCCTTCTCCCTTCTGTGCCTCCCTGGCCTGGGTTTACATAGTTGTGTGGGTGCACGATGCACCCAGGGTTACAGAGCACGGGAAGGATTCTGGACCAAGAGTCCTGGTATTGCCCAGGTTGGTCTGGCTGGTCCCCACCCACACCCTCCTGCCCACTTCCAGGTGTGGAGGCAGCCCGTGGGTAACAGGTTCCTCCATCCTCTGAACAGGTCCCACTCAGGATGGCTGAAACCCTTCCCAGGTTGCACTGCCCACTGCAGGCCCTCAGAAGGCCCTGGCCTTGGTGACAGGGGCACCCAGCCCCCCTTGGTTCCCCAGCCTTCCCGGAACCCTCTTGCCCAACATCCTGTGTAGTAATCAAGCCTGTTGCCCCTGCTTAGTCCTGCTGGCCACTGCCATGTTCCCTCTGCTGGTCCCCGACCCTCTACCTCTACAGGAACCTTCCTGAAATGAAAAGCTGCTACATGTTTCTGGGCTCTGGTCAGAATCACTGTCTTGGGGGCCCTGTGTTCTTTAGCAGAGATGGGCATGCATCTTCCTGTGTCTGGGGTGGGGAGAGGGTGGGTCTGGAGAAGGGATGGACTGGGAACGGGGGATCTATGCCCAGGAGGTGGTCCCAGGTGGTCTGGCTGGCCAGTGTGGTGCTGCCCCTGCCTTAATTTACCCAGGGTCACTGAGGTCTGCTGAGGAACAGGAAGGGGCAGCTGCCTCAGTAACTGCTGGGGCCCCACTAGGTGCACTCACAGCGCAGTAGGGCTGGGAGAAAAGTGGGCATGGGCTGAGGCAGCCACAGGGGCGGAGGCAAAGCAGGGCAGGGAGGCAGGTACTGCATGAGAATGGTGAGGGGTGGGTGGAGGACAGGCACACCACGCACTGGGTGCACTCACACACCTCACTGACACCCTACAGGGAGGGCCTTCTTCCCCTTTGCTGCTCTGCTAATAAAGGCACACGAGTGCAGGCTGCCATTTACTGAGCACTGGTCCCAGGCCTGACAACCCGCAGGGCAGGGACCCGCTCATTACCCTCTGGTACGATGAAGAAACAGAGCCTCGAGTCAGGGGTAAAAGCAGGGACTTGGAGCCGCCTGGTGAAGCCGTGGCAGTGGCGTGTCCTCTGACCCCTAGATCATGACTCTGGGTCTTGCACACGGGGTGAACTAAGCTGCTCCACCAGACCACCCACCCAGATGGAGGAAAGCAAGGCCTGGGGAGGGCAAGTAAACTGTTCCCACAGCTCGTGCCAGATTCTGGGGAGGAGCCAGCAACCTGGCTCCCTGACCTACTCCTCCACGACCACTTCCCTCGGCCACTCGTGTGTCTCGCAAGGTAGCCGCTACGATGCTCAGCAGAGCCCAGGGTGGGAGAGGCCGGTTGCCGGTAGGAGGGCGGACCGGCGATTCTGGAGCAACCAGGAAATCACCCTGGAGGCCCCGCCTACTCCTCCCGGGGCTGCCCGGAGCCAGGGGGCGTGGTCTCGTCTCCGCCTCCGCCTCCGCCTCCGCCTGGAGCTCCTGGCTCCGTCCCGTTGCGCGCGCGCGCGCACCTCGCCTGGGGCCAGCGCGCGCGCGCGCGCGCCGCCCCCGCCCGGACCCGGAGACCCCTGCACGCGCGCGCGGAAGCCGCCTGGGTCTGAGACGCCGGGCGCCGCGCTTCCGGGGAGGGAAAGGGCGGCCGGGCTGAACTCGGCCTCACGCCCCTCCCGCCCCACCCCCCGCTCGCCGTCCCCGGTTCCACTGGTGAAACCCGAGCGCGCAGGAGGCGCGGGGCCGCGTGACGCGCACCTGTCGGGTCAGCCCAGGCCCGCGGAAGACGATGCGCGGGGCCCCGGCCTGAGCCCGGGCAGCAGCGCCCCTCTCAGCGCGCCGCCCCGACGTTCCCCGGAGCAGCGGCCGGCTCTGATGGCTAAGACGAAGTAAGCTGCCTCTCCCGCTTTCTCTCCGGCTCCTTTGGCCGCAGGCGTTCCTTCTGGCCGGATGGCGGCTGCGCGCGCGCGCGGGGCCGAACCAGAGGTCGGTGGGTCGGGCCGCGGGCCCCGGAGGCCGGCCGTGCGCGGCTGTTAAAGCCTTGGGCATTTTGTCGGGAAGAGTCACCTTCGCCACCACCCGCCAGCCTGCAGCCGCTGGGAGCCAGGCTGGGCCGGAGCCTGCCCGAAATCTCCTCCCACCCTCTTTCTGCAAAATAAATTAATTGTTCACGTCCATCTCGGTCGGATCCCTGGGCACAGGTTCTGTTTGTTGGTGGTCCGGCGGCAGGCAGGCAGGCCTCTGTGAGGCTAGTCCAGAGGGGCCAGTGGGGTCCCTTCCTAGGCCTTCTGGAATTCAGTTCAATGAGAGTAGGGACTCGTTGCTTTTTCATGGGATCTGATTAATCTTTGGCATTAACTCTCAGATTTCACTCGGTGTTTCCAATACACCCAACGAATGGTTTTCCAGAAGCAAACCCTCCCAGAGCTCTGGAAATCAGCTCACTCAAATTTGAAAGTTTTGCCAGAAATGAGAACTGGAAAAATCATACGCCTGAATTCCTTGCCACGCACAACCCGGTGCGGCTCCCACCCCACCCCCACTAGTGGCTCACGAAGCGTAGTAGATGAGGGGAAACTGGAGGAGAGCGGGCACATTTTAAGTTGTTTTCTGCATCCCTTGCAGCGATGGATGACTGATAGAATTTCTGAGCTTATAAGGCTAATCATTTGGTGAGTTTTAGCACCTGAGGGAAAAATAACGCTCAGTGTTTGGCATGAACAGACCTCGTTTTTCGGAGAGCATTTTGTGCAACTGTTTCTTCGAGGTACATGGACGCTCAACAGATAATCACTATAGGCAAACATTCAAGTCAGCTGTAGCCCCCCTCCGGAGGGTACTAAGTTACTCTTCTCAAACCCTAGGTTTTGAGCCCGTTAAAAGGGAAATAGTTAAATCTGTGGGCAAGAAAAGGGAAACCAAGAGGCACTTTGGTCATCTGTGGCCCGGCCACTGCTCACTTTATGGATGGCATTTGAACAAGACAAATGTCAGCGCAGGTTGGCAGACGTCCCCGGGAGTCCTGCAGGCCCTCACCAGGGCACAGCAGGAAGTCTGGTTTTGCTTTTTCCGCAGTCCAGCATTGGGAGCTGGGTGCTTTTTGTCTGCGAGAGTTCTTACCACCGTTTCCTCCCAGAGTATTTTCACAGCCGTGATCTGGGTTGTCTTTGTTTCAGCCAAGGGTTAACAGGAGGCGATGACCCCCACTATACAGCTGGAGAAAAGGCCTTCAGCAGTGAAGTGAGAGCCTGGGGCTACAGAGTGAGAGGTTTGCCTTCCCGCTGTGTTCTTTGGGCCAGATTAGCAGCCCCTCAAAGGCTGGATTGGGGACCTCACCATCTCAGCATCACAGCCCCTGTGTTTTTCATCCGTGTGGTTGGAAGGTCAGGAAGCTGTCCTCGAGCTAGCTGTTCCTGGGCACCTTCTCTGTTATGAGGTGGTTAATTGGCCTGGCAGCTGTTCCAAGAAGTAGCAAGAAATGTCCCTTTACTCCTGATGCTGTTGGTTTCGTAATAATTGGAGCTAACATTTCTTGGGTGCTTGCTCTGTGCCGAGCATCGTGCCAAGTTCTTTATATGGAGTGTCTCGTTCTGTTTTTATCGACTTGTTTTCCCACTCTGTGGCCGAGGTACAGAGAGGTTAAGCAGCCTGTGTAAGGTCACACAGCTCCGTTCCCCCACTTCACCTGTTCGTCAGAAACTGAGTGGCCCTTCCGGGGTTTAACAGAGCAACTCAGGCTTGAACACAATGTTTTTATGACGTCAAAAGGGAGAAGGAGAGTGAGTCACCGTTAGCCATTTACAGCAGTTAGTGTTCCGGGCACCTTGACCTCAGGGTGCAGAGCTGCCTCCCAGCTCTCGGAGCTTATGCAAGAGAAGGAGCCTATTTGTTTAAACCACTGATGTTCCCATTTGTTACAGGAGCGGAAGGGATGGCCGCACTGATGCAATGTTATGCATGTTGCCATATGGGGTCGCAGGCAGGCATGCACAGGTAGAGGGGCAGGAAGTGCTGGAGCCAGGCGGCCTGTCTGTTCTTATCCTATCACCTACCAACTGCAGTAAGTCAGTTTACCTTCTGCACCTTAGTTTCCCCTCTACTCCTTCTAGAAATAGGGACAATAATAATACCTACCTCACAGGCTGTCACGCGATGCACGTCGAGCTCTTAGACTACCATTCCATGTGCAATTTAATACTCTGTAAGTATCTCTTTTATTATTAGTATTATTGTTACAGGTAGCGAGCAGCTGCTAATAAGTACTGTGTCACACATTAGTCCCCACTCAAGGTTTGTTCCTCTGTGCCGTCGTCATCCACGTGCAGAGAGCTCAGACACAGGTGACAGAAGTCTTGTGCAAATTGGTTTGTCTGTTCACTCAGCAGATGTTTGCGGTGCACCCTCTGTGTGCCAGGCCCCTCTCTTGTGTACCGGAGATACGCAGTGAACAAAACACAAAAACTTCTGTCCTTGTTGGCACCTACATTCTTGAGGGGCGGGATGGCAGACGATAAACAAAGTCAACATCCTTCTCTCACCCAGGTATGTTAGAAAGCGATAGATACCTTGGGGACAAATAAAGCAGGGGAAGACATGGGGGTGGGAGGGTTACAATTTTACATAGTTGGCCGAGAAAGGACACCCCGAGAAGGTGACATTACAGCCAGGACTTGAAGCAGTGAGGGGGTGGCCCTTGTGGACATCCGCAGGGAAAAGTAGGTCAGGCAGAAAGCACAGCAAGTACCAAGGTCCTGAGGCAGAAGAATGGGTGGCTGCAGCCGGAGAAGCAGGGAAAGAAAGAGGGAACAGGTGGGAGGCCAGCCCCTGTAGACCCTGCAGGCCACTGGCCAGACGAGCGACCTGATCTGACCCAGGGACTGCTGGGTTCAGGCAGGGACAGAAACGGGAGGCCAGTGGGGTGGCCTCTGCAGCAGTGTAGGCAGAGGCGGCGGTGGCCAGGACCAGAGCGCAGTGGCGGAAGGCCGAGAGAAGTGGGTGTTTTCTACATAAATTTCAAAGATAGAAACTGTAGGCTTTGTGACGGGGCTGGTGATCCCAAGGTTTCTGGCCTGAGTGCTGGGAAGGAGAGATCTGCCTTTTACTGAGAATGGGGGAATCTGTGCCTGGAGCAGGTTGGGAGATAAGTCAGTTTGATTGTAAACTGATGGAAAGCTGTAGACATGCAACTGATGGTGTCACAGGAGCGGTTGGTTGTCTGAGTGTGGAGTTTGGGGGGAGAAAGTCCGACGGGAAACATGGACTTGGCAGATAGGCGGGTCGTGCTGGTAAATGTGTAACAACCAGCTCTGCAGAGGGTAGGAGGCGGGGTGCTTAATTGTAGCATTTGCCAATAACAACCAGCTCTGCAGAGGGTAGGAGGGGGGGAGTGGCGGGTTGGTGGTGGTGAGGTGTGCTGGATTGTAGCATTTGCCAATAACTGCTGCGTAAACACTACTAGCTGGCCAATTTCAAGCACATGTTACAGAATATCTTCTTCTTACAGACACAAAAGGTGAAAATAATGTCCAGAGCTTGGATCATAGTAAAATGTAGCAAAATAATTAGGAAGTCGTGAGTTTTGAGTATTTATGACCTGTGCTGTAAATATAATGGGTTTAGTTATAAGTGTGTATAATTCGGTTGTTAATAATGGCTATGCTTAACAACTGGCTGGAAAAATTCCGGAAAATTTAGCGATCGAATCTTGTGGGCAGGTGCAAGGCGGCTCCAGCACACCCTCTGAGTCTTTGGGACCCAAGATTGGAACCTGAACAGGTGATGGGCATAAGGACTCTCTCAGATTAGGAAGAAGGGCCCTAGCGTTCATCTCACCTTCAGTTCAGCCCTGGGTGGTCGTTGACGAGGGTCTGGCCTGCATGTGCAGGGGGCAGGGGGTGGCACAGATGGGCCCCAAAAGACAGGAGAGAGAGCAGGAGAAAGGAGAGAGCAAGAGAGTAGGTGAGTGTAGAGGAGACCCGGCCCAGTCCCTGGCACTTTAGTTGAAAAGGATCTTCAGTCTCCTTTGTTTTAGTCCTACACATTCTTTTAAAAATCCCAAACTCCTGGCTGTGGTTTAAGGAAAACCTCCCTCCTCCCCTCCTGGCAAACAGAAAGCAGAAGTCAGGGGACCAGGGTGGCTGCAGCCACTGACCTTTACCTCCCAGCCCTTCTCCCGCCCCTTGGTTCTGGGAACAGAGGCCCAGAGCCAATTCCCCCTGGGGCATGCCAGAAACCGCTGGCGCCCTGGGGCTGCACCAGGCCTGGGCAGGCACGGCTCTGCAGGTGCCCCCCCCCCCTCCATAGCTGCCCCTTTCGCTTGGGTGGAGACAAAGACGGGAACCTGATTCTGACCCACATCCTCTGGCTGGGCAGTGCCCTCGGCTTTGTGGATGTTAACAGACCTGAGCTTCAAAGGTGAGTCCCCAGGATGCTGGGCAGGAAGCCCTCGGTCTGCAGTGGGAGCAGTGGTGGGTACCTGGACCATGGTCGTGTGCCCTGTCAGTCCTGAAGCCAGGAGGAGCCCCGTCAGGGGAATGACTGCCACACCCCCAAGGACGCCCCCTCGGCCCTCACTTTGCAGTGTAGTGCATTTCTGGAAGTGTCTTGAATCATCACTGTTGTGTGTGAGTGAAGTGACATCTTCTGAGCACGGACGGTACAGCTTCAAAAAGCTTTGTCTTAACTTCCGAAGGATGCGGTTATCAGCTCATTGCCTCAGATTTCAGCCCTGCATTTCCCTGGCCCGCTACCTTGGCCTGGGGCTGAAAGCACTTAACTGCCCTTCCAGAAAGGTGGTGGGTGTCTCTCCGATAACAGTTATCTACTTTCCTTGGGGAACATAGGGCTTAAGGGCAGGAAATTTTGGCAGTGGTCCTGCAGCCCCGTCTCTCCCAGGTGGCAGAGGAGGCTGCAAGGTGCAGCCCAGGTAAAAGACACCGAGTTCCAAGTGACGAGGTGGTTCAGCGGCAGGACCGGCAAGGACCGCCTCGCATTCCCACTCGCAGCCCGGTGTGCTGCCTGCCCCATCCTGTAGCTTCTCGGACTTAAAAGAGAAGAGGCTTGTAACAGGATCAGCAGTGAGAGCGCCACTGCCGTGCTTTTGGCCAACTGCAAGTTCGTCATTTCAGAAGATGCCTCTCACAGCCCCCTTCTTCTCACAACAGGCCAGGAGGCGGGAGGAGGAGCTTCAGGAAAACCTTCCACAGCAGAGCCTCGCAGGGAATGTGCTGGAGCCACCTGGTGTCCCCGTTTTTAGATGAGGGAACGTGGACCCAAACCGACTAGGTGACTGAATTAGGTCATAGAGCCCAGAGGTGGCTTTGAGCCCAGGCCCTCTGATCCAAATGCCACGCTGCGGGGACACGGGGACTCTGGCTTTGCGACTCAACAGTTGACCTCACCTGCGGTTTTCTCGTCTGTACGACGAGCGTTACCACAGAGCCTCCTTCCCAGGGTGGGTCTGAGGAGCGAGGGAGACAGCGCATTTAAGTCCTCTGCACACGCCGCCTGCTAACTGACCACTAGGAATTGCTGTCGAGGTCTACGTAGTTAGCAGCCAGTTTGCAGGGCAATGGGCCAGTCGAAACCCCTGCAGGCAGTTTTGAAAGATCCCCTGTTTGCACCTGCCAGCCTTGCACCCGAAGCCCTTGGCCTTGGCGAAGGCGGCAGCAGGCAGGTGCAGTTGCTTTAGACTCAGTGCGCAGCTCTCCTGCGTCTCGCTGTCCAAAGTGCGCTCTTTGGGCGAGCCGTCACCCTCTCAGGCCCCTCCCTGAACTCTCTGAGTCAGAATCTGTGTTTCAAAAGGACCCTCAAGAGATTTGGTTGCACATTAAAGTTTGAGAAACACTGTTAAGGTTAAGAAAAAAGGTAATAAACCAAACACACACACACCACCCACAGGGGTTCGGGAAAGACGTGGTCCCTGGAGTTGTGCAACCTTGTTGCCATCACTGACGGCTCTGATGTGCTTGTTTAAAGGAGTTCTGGGGACATACGCAGGAGACAAGGGGACAGGAGACAAGGGGGGCTTGACCTGGGGGACCGCAGCAAGACCCTCCACGTCAGAAGGGTGTTAAACAGAGGGCTTTCTGTGGTCTTCTGGCGAGGGACTAGAGGTTCTGGCCCTCAGGGCTCCCTCACCTGCCCACCCAGGCCCCCTGAAGCTCTTGAGCTCCTTCTGCTGCCTGTACCAGGCACGTCCAGAGCCCTGCCTGCCACTCTGGCCGGGAGCTCTGAGATGCAGCCTGCCAGCTGGCGGCGGCTCCCTCCCCAGGCACTTCTCTGGGCCTTGCAGTTCTCGCTGCCCGTCTCCCGCACTGACCTTGCAGCTTTGCCTTCCCTCCAGACTGGGGTGGCTGCCAGTTGAGAAAGCAGTGCTTGAAGGGACAGGGACAGGACTTGGAAAGCAGGAGAAGAAACTAGAAGGGTCCTGTGGTCGCTCTGGACATGGGGGTGAGCGCAGATAAGGGAAGAGTGGAGGAGGGGCAAGGGGTCCCTTGGTCCACCGGTGAGAAGCTCCATAAGGAGTATGTCCGGTGTCTCATAGAGCCTGCGCCAACGCTGCTGTTGGGCCCTCTTCTTGGCTTGGCTACTAGCTGGTGCCGTCTGGGGGTAGGTCTCGAGGGAGACGAGGATGAAGCAAAGGGAAAAGTGGGAGAGGGTCAGAGTCAGGAGGCCTGCGGGGCCCTGGTCAGTTCCTGTGATTTCTTTTTTCTTTTTTTATAAAATATTTTGTTTATTTATTTTCTGAGAGAGGGGAAGAAAAGAGAAAGAGGGAGAGAAACATTCATGTGTGGTTGCCTCTCACACACCCTTTCCTGGGGACCTGGCCTGTGCACTGACTGGGAATTGAACCTGCAACCCTTTGGCTCACAGACCGGCACTTAGTCCACTGAGCCACGGCAGCGAGAGCCGTGTCTGTGATTTCTTTAAGCCTGGATTTCAGTATCTGTATAACCAGATGGTGGCCCCATTGTTGAGGGTATCGTTCGTCCTTTCTGTGGTAGAATGCCTGCCAGGTAAGTCAACAGGTGCTAATTGGTCCTTCCTTGTGAGCACACCGCAGGCTGGGCCCCATTCCCTCCTCCAGTCCTGAGACCCAGTTGCTGACCATGATTACTTTCTTCCTCGCTTCGTCTACCTCTCCCTCGAAGCGCTGGCCTTGGTGGGAAGTTGGAGAAAGGGCGTCAGATCGAGCACACCGAGCTTTACAACCTCGGTCAGACCGGAAGGCCGGAGAAAGCGAGCCCTCCGCTGCCTCTGTGGCAGGTCCAGGGCCTCTTGCTTTCATCCACATCAGCTGCTGCAAGTTAGGCTGGAAAGCAGCCAAGGTGTCAGGCCGCCGCCTTGGGGAGGCCGCAGTGTGCATTTGCCGTGCAGTCAGCTCGGGAGCAGGGGGCTGGTGCCTGTCCGGCTCCCCGACGTTCTCACCCGGGGACAGACCTTCCTCTGCCTGAGCCTCAGCTGCAAAAAGGCGACTAAGGTGGTGCCCCCTCCACTGGGTCTTCTCAGAGCCCCGGCCCACATTCGGTGAGACTGATGCACCCACACACCGAGTTTGCCACTCTCATTACCATCCCGTGGTAATAGCTGCCGCTTACATAGGACTGAATAGGTGGTGGGCACTGTCCTAAGCACAGTACGAAAATGAACTCCTTGTAACCTTATAATGATCTTAGGATGTTGGTGCTTCTGTTATTCCCATTTCCATCGAGGAAACTGAGGTACGGTGAGGCTGTGTAACCGTTCCAGGGAAGGGTTCGAGCTGGGATTCAGACTCAGCCATCCGGCTCCAGGGCCCATGTTTCTGACTCCCACACTATTGGGAATTAGAGCCCCGTGGGCGTGGGAGAAGCAAAGAGGTGTGAGAGGAGGTGACCAGCATCATCAAAGGGCCTGCCACATCCCTGAGCTGCCCCGGGGGTCCAGGCAGCCTGTGCTTAGGGGGAGAGCCTGCCCTCGGTCATGAGGTGCACAGCTCCCATCCCACGGCAGCCCTGTGGGCCTCCCCCGTGGCTTGTGCCGTCTTCCCGTGCTCCTGTGGACAAATGTCCCACCTCTCACAGTGGCCTGCCCCCTTCCGGGGCATAGTCCCTGTTTACAGAGCAGGCTCTCTCCCACTGGCTTCCTGGCACAGAAGCAAGCTCCCGGGCAGGGAGGGGGAAGCCGTGAGCCTCTTAACATTTTCCTGAGAAACACGTGGCTGTTTCTTGCCAGGCAGGAAGTGTTTGGTAGACTAGATGTGTGTTCACCCCGCCGGGGTGAGCCACCGGGGCCGTGTCTGACCCTTCCTTGTTCCTTGTGTCTCTTTCCAGGCACCCCGGGCACCCAGGCTTGCGGAAAATGCTCGCGGTGGTAATGTGGGTGGCCCTGCTGGGCTGCCTGCAGGCCCAGGAGCTCCAGGGACATGTCTCCGTAATCCTGCTGGGAGCTACTGGGGACCTGGCCAAGAAGTACTTGTGGCAGGGGCTGTTCCAGCTGTACCTGGATGAGGCGGGGAAGGGCCACCATTTTAGCTTCCATGGGGCTGCTCTGTCGACCCCTGAGCAGGGCCAAGAGGTTCTGGCCAAGGTCCTGGAGTCCCTCTCCTGCCCCAAGGATGCGGCACCTGATCGCTGTGCTGAACTCAAGGACCAGTTCCAGAGGTTGAGCCAGTACCACCAGCTGAAGACAACGGAGGACTATCTGGCCCTGAGCAAGGCCATTGAGGCGCTGGTCCAGCGGGAGGGCCTCCGGGAGGCTGGCCGGATTTTCTACTTCTCGGTGCCCCCCTTCGCCTATGCAGACATCGCCCGTAGCATCAACAGCAGCTGCCGGCCAGGCCCGGACGCCTGGCTGCGGGTCGTCCTGGAGAAACCCTTCGGCCACGACTACCTCTCAGCCCAGCAGCTGGCCACGGAACTCGGGAGCTTCTTCCAGGAGGAGGAGATGTACCGGGTGGACCACTACCTGGGCAAGCAGGTGAGCTTCAGGTCAGAGCCCGCCAGGGTTGGAGCAAGCTGAGCTAACTGTGGGCAGGGCCACACCTCTAATTGTGGAATGAGTTCCAAAGGCATGTGAAATCTGAGCTCCATGGTCATTGTGAAGGTCAGAGGACTAAGGAAAAGCAGTGAGCAAGTCTGTATGGCCCTTGCTCACGTGTCCCGCCCACTGCTGTCCAGCAGGGGCTGGGTCTGCTCTCTGAGGGGTGGCCCCCAGCCCCTGGGAGCTGGACTCGGCTTCCAGCCGGGGATGCTGTGGGAATTACAGCAAACCACCTATTCCACGCCTCTCTGCCTGTTTTTCAACATCGTTTTCTTCCCGAGTTCTGTTTCGAACCAGAAGGCTGGTAACAAGATCTTAACACTGAATAGGACCCGAGGTCCAGGCTTCTCAGGCAGGCCCCTGTGGCAGAGTGTGGGGTCAACCTGGGTGATGCCTGGTCACTCTGAGTGTGCCCTCAGAGCCCCTTTAGGACATCTGTCCCCAGATAGGCCGGCAGAGAGCTTTCCTGCGCTGAGCAGGCTGGGGGCCCAGTGCCCCCGGGGGCAGCCCTGCCTCCAGCTCTCTCTGGGGCTGTGGCTGCCAAGGGTGGCCCACAGACCCTGCCTGTCCCTGCGGGACTTTCGCTTGTTTATGGGACAGTGAAAAAAAATGATATACTGAGTGTTTCCAATTTGAAGCTTTTCTTACTCTATTTTTGGTGTTACAATAGCTTTCTGGTATTAAAGGTCGATGGTGACAGATGCTAAATAACCTTAAATATTTTCTTTCCTGGCAAAATAGAAATCTGGTCACCCATGGAGGTCCCTTAAAAGTGCTTGAACCCTTGCGGGGCCGGGAAGCCCTGAAGTCCAGGGACCGACCACTGCTCCGAGCGCCTTCTCGGAGCGGGGCCGAGAGGGCGCGGGGCCCTGCCAGGGCGTCAGGACTGCGACTTGGTGCTGGGAGGAGCGTGCAGCACAACCAGTCTCCTTCCCCGCCAGGCTGTGGCTCAGATCCTGCCTTTCCGGGACCAGAACCGCAAGGCCCTGGACGGCCTCTGGAACCGGCACCACGTGGAGCGGGTGGAGGTCGTCCTGAAAGAGACGGTGGATGCCGAAGGTGCGTGGGTGGGCCTCCTGCCCCGCGTCAGGTGGCGCCCTGGCAGGCTCTGCCTCTGCCATTGCTCACCAGTGTGTGGACCACAGTGAGCCCCGGGGCACCTGCAGGCAGACCGGAGGGGTCACGGCTGCCCTCAGGGAGCGCGGGTCCGGTTAAGCACGCTTGGCTCCCACGCCGCTGGCCGACAGTAAATGCAGGCAGCTCACCACAGTTCTCTGGTGGAGGCCCTCTGGTGGCAGGAGGCTTCCCACAACTTCTCTACTTGCCCAGGTGACCAGTACATCCCTCACCTGCTGGTCCCTCCGTCCTTAACCCTGGGCACAGCTGTCACTTCCCTGGGGGGCCTCTGCTGAGCATCCTGGCAGGGTCCACTCTGGAATGGTGCTCAGCGAGCCACGAGCCTCCCTTCACTGCCCCTCCCGGTGTTCTCCTTGTTGTCCCCGTCCAGGGCATCTGTCCCAGCAGGTCGCAGGGCCCAGGCTGTCCCCGCTCGAGCACCAGGCTCACGCCTGGGAATGTGCATACTGAGTGTTGACCTGGGCATCAGAAGACCGAGTGTCACCTCGGCATGAGCCAGGGAAGTAGTGTTGGTGGCAACAGCTAAGGCCCCTGTGAGCTCTGGCATTCTGGGGTTTCATCAGATGTTTTGAGCATGGACTGTCCGTGTTTAAAGCAATGATAAAAATGAATTCTTGTGGTGTCCTAATCCCCCCAAATGAGGTGGGTACTATTATTAGCCTCCACCGACAGATGAGGTCTGGTGACGTGCCCAAGGTCACCGGTAGGAAGTGGTAGGGCCAGGTCCTGGGAAGGCGGTCTGGCTCTGCACCCGACATGCAGCTCCCTGCAGACCGCTCTGCAGCCTGGGAAGGAGGGTCCCTGCCCATCCGCACCCTGCAGCGTGTGCCTGGGTGGGGTGGGCCCCAGACACTGCGGGCCTGGGTGGGGGACGAGGAGGTCTGCCTCTTTCTCTGTGCCTTTTCCTCTTGTTTTTTAAATTAAATAATTTAAATTCTTTCTTTCTCTTGGTCTCTCTCCAGCTTTCTCTCCTTTCCTCTTTGGATGTATATTTAGAGCTAGACGCTCTCCGGAGATACAGAGAGCAGGGAGACCCCTCCTCTGTGCCCTGATACCTCACCGATTCACTGGGGGGGGGGTGTATGGGGCAGGGAAGGGGGCAGGGTGGGCTGGGGCAGTCAGGGAGGACTCGGGGAGCCGGCCGGGAGGGCACTGCTGCCCTGGAGTGGAGCTGGGTTTCTCCAGTCTGGAACCCTTATCAGAAAAGGGGTCCCCACTGCAGTGAGCCTTTGGGGGTCTCAGGATGCCCCTAGCCCTTCCAGCTTTCAGCTGCTGTCCTCAGCAAGGGTTCAGGCTGTGGGTCCCCTCCTCGTGCCTGTGTATGTCTGATGTCCTGGCAGGAGTGAGTGCTGGGCCTTGACCTTGCTTTATCTGCAGAGAGATGAGCTGCAGACCCAGCGCTGAGAGCGTGAGGCGGAATAGGAGGAGCTCCACCACACCTGCCATGGGAGCCAGCGCCTGGTTCTGCTTGGACTTGAACTTGGCCTGGTTACTGGCAGGGCTAGGCCACCAGGATTCCCCCCACCCCCTATTTCTGCCAGTTCCTTCCCATTCCTACTATGGGTTAGAGAAGATCCATGATATTTGCAAATACCAGTGGGCACTATTACCTCTTATTTCTTCTTGGATCCGCTGCCATTTGTGGGTTTCTTTGCAGGATCCCTGTGGAGCCAGGGGCTAGAAAGAGTGTAGCAAAGGTACTTTTGGATTTTGGAGGAAGGAAAACAGAAGGCAAGACAGGAAGACAGGCAGGGGCCTGGGCACGTCTGGCTGTCAAGGGCCAGCCTGGGGCAGGGGGAATCTCCCTTTGAATGGCAACACCATGGGGGGAGGGTGCTCGGCCATTGCCTGCAGGGGTGCATTCTGAGGGGAGGGTCCCAGAGCTGCCAAGCCCCAGGGCACAGGGCTGCTTCGCTGCAGTGGCACTGTGCCTTCAGCCCAGCCGCCAAAAGACCTGGGGCAGGGCAGATGCAGGGGGGCCCACCAGCCCCCAGGGACTTGTAGCCAGTGAGAGTGCAGTTGAGGGGACTGGTACAGCCCACTGTCCTCGTCAGAGGTGTCCAGGAGGACTGCAGCCATCTTGGGGATTGGGTCTCCCTAGCTGGCCTGTTTACCTGCCAGTTGCATATTCAGGCCCCAAACAGTGTATAACGGGGTGACTTCCCGCTACTGTGCTCATTGGGGCCTGGGATATACCAGTCCTTTGGCAATAGAGTGAGTTCTCTGTCTGTCTGTCTTTCTGTCTCCTACTCCTTTTCTTCCTCCACCCCCACTCCCCCACTGGGACCCAGAAGGACAGGCCTCTTCACGTCCCAAGGAGGTGGCCTGGTGCAGCTCTGGTGCCCTAAGCATTGACCCTTGCTATCCCTTCCGGGTCCTTCTTTGGAGCCTGGACCGTGGCCAATAGGCCCCGTGCACAGCACATCAGGGCCTCAGCTGACCTTCTCCCAGGGTTGGGGACTGGACACGGGCAGGAGGAAGGACTGTCCTGCTGGAGGTCCAGGCGTCCTCTGCATTGGGGCTGGGTGTGGCCAGCAGGCAGGTTCTGGGCCCACATTCTGACTGACGAGCCAAAGGGCAAAGTGTGGCTGGTCTTCTCTTTGCAGCGGTGACCCCCACTTCCCCCACCCTGGCAGCCAGCTCCAGCTTTCCCTTCCCTCCCGGTGGCAGTTGTGCAGCCCCCACTGGGTCCTGTGCGGGGAGGCACTGACCGGGTCCTGCTGGCAGCCTGGTCTGCCCCCGGAGCGCTGGGAGCGGATGGGGCTGTGAGCCAGGCCTGGAAAGGGGGCTCTTCTGGTCAGAGCTGCTGCCCAGCCCTGGGGAGGGGGCCTGCGAGCTGCAAGGGCCTTTGGACGCCCCCCCACACACACACTCACATCCACGGGGTGGAGGCAGCTTCCCTGGCTCCCTCCCTCATAGCTGGGTGAGTGGATTTTTCCTCCTTTCCCCCACAGCCTCTGGCCCAGCGGATTTGCTGCAGCGGGAAGTCTGCTGCCTAGACATCAGGGAGAGAGAGGGGAGAGAGACAGACAGACAGACGTGGGAGGGTGGGGAGGAAAGGGAAAGTGGTCTTTCCTCCAGTCCCCCAGTACGCAGCTCCCTGTGTCATCTGGGGTGCCCTCCCGGGCAGTGCCCACCCAGTGAGCCCCAGAGAGTCACAGAGACCCCGGGCAGCTGGGTCTCCTGAAGCAGCACGGTGGGTCATACAGGGAGTGACCTTGACAGGCCACTTGGCTTCATTGTGCAGTTGGCCCCTGCTGGCCCCTGTCATAGCCCCTGGGAAAGGCTCTGCCAAAAGCAGGCTGGGTCCCTAACAGACAGGTTGGCTTGGGGGGGTCCCTGTTCCAACACTGCAGAAGGAGCGTGACACATGTTCACTTCTGAGGGCTGGAGTGACCGTTCTGTGCCCCTCGCTGAGGGATGAGGCTGCCAGGACCCTCCCAGGTGCACACCAGCTGCCCTGCCTTCCAGCCTGGTGTCCGAAGGACCAGGGCTCACTCAGCGGGGCAGCTCCCTGCCCGGCTGTCGGCTCTTGTGGGAGGAGCTCCGGGCGGCTGCCAGGCTTCCTCGCCAGCTGCTAGCTCTCTCCTCAGCCCAGCCCCCCTTTTTATTTTTAGTGATCCCAGAAGGTATTGGTGGGGATTGCAGCTAGTTTTCGGTTGTTGTGTGTTTTTAAAGCCCTGTTTTTCCTGGGAACGTTTGGATCTCTCATACAGTGGAGGCAATAGCACAGGGTTTCTGGCCCCAGGTCCGAAGGCTGTGGTCCTCGGTGCAGTCTCCATCGTATGAGGCCTGCCCAGAGGGATCCAGCCATGTGTCATGAAAAAGACATTTATTGGAGAAGATACAGGATGCAGAAAACACTGTACACAGGACAACGGTGCTCAGTCCCCTTCAAAGCAGGCCCCCTGGGACCTCACCCAGTTCTCCCAGTCACCGTCAGCTGCCCTGTCATTTGTTCCTGAATCTCATCAATGATCTGAAATCTCTTCCCTTTCAAAGCTGATTTTAGTTTTGGGAAAAACCAGAAGTTGAGGGGCACCAAATCTGGGCTGTACAGGGGCTGAGTCACCTGGGTGATTTGATGTTTTGCAAAAGACCGCACGAGACATGATGTGTGAGCAGACACGTTGTCATGATGAAGCTGCCCATCACCAGCTGCCCATATCTGTGGCCTTCTGAATCATCTGAATAGTGTCCACAGAGGAAAGTTCAAGCTTAACGCAAAATTTCTGATGCAGATTCGTTGCTGTACTCGCTCAGTCACTTTGAACGTGACGGCCACACAGTACCCGGGCTCACTGAATGGTGGCTACCACCCACTGCCTAGTACAGTGAAGTTGTCATTGTTCCCACTTACACATTCCAGTCCACTCGCCTTGGCTGCCGGGTCACATCGATGTCATGCAAACCCGTCTCGTTACATTAACAGTGGCGGCAGGACTCTTTCCAGACAGGCCTCCCAGAGTGACGATAACCCATTGCGTCTCTCTTGGGTTGTCGGGGAGGTTGAATCAGACGACGTACGTGGGAATGCTTTACAGGTGGACATGCAGTTCTCCCTGGACGTGGGCAGGGCAGGAGGCAGCTGTGGGCCCGGTCTCTGGGCTCCACGCAACTAACCCGCGACTTGTGAGGGGCCATGTAAAGTCCCGCAACTGGTCTGTGACAGCTTTGTGACCACACTTCACCGAGCTTTCCCTCTCTCTGCCACTTATATATGCATTGACAATCTGCATAGTCTCTGCCTTGTAGTAGCTTCATATTTCTGTTCAATTCTCTTTATGCCACAGGGTATGAATTGTTCTGTGCGTCGAGGCATTTTGGTTGTTTCTGCTCTTTGCTATTTTAAATGGTTCTTTGTCAGCTTTCCAGAAAATTAAGATATAATTCTCATGCCATAAAGTTTACCCTTTTAAAATATACAATTCAGGAATTTTAAGTATATTCACAAACTTGTGCAACCGTGATCTAATTCTAGAACATTTATGAGTATTACATTTTTTCCCTTTAAGTCAGGGTGTCAAACTCATTTTCACCCAAGGCCACACCAGCCTCACAGTTGCCTTCAAAGGGCCAAAATAATTCTAGGACTGTATAAATGTAACTACTCCTTGACTGTTAAGGAGTTGAAATTACATTCAGCCCTTTGAAGGCAACCTGGAGGCTGATGTGGCCCCCAGTGGAAATGAGCTTGACCCCCCCGCTTTAACTATGCTTCTGAAGTGGAATTAATAGGCCACAGGTTCAAGTCTACTCTGCAGCTGTTACTGCATCTCACTGGACCTCCCTTGCCGTCCGTGGGTGGGATGCCACCCGCAAGGGTCCGAGGGACAGCATCACTGGGGGCCAGAGCCATGGGTCCCCCCTGCTTGTGGTCTTGGATGGGTTCTGGGTAGAGGCCCAGTGTCCCAGGGCCTTTCTTCCCGGTGTCCACCCTGGCTGTGCTTTGTCCCATCCTTGTTCAGACATTGGTGGGTTTTAATCCCCTCACCTTTCAACCTAGAAAAGGACGTTAGGGGTCAATAGAGATCATTTTTGGAGAAAAACAATCAGTCCCCAGTAACTGGTGGGAACCAGAAAAAAAGAGCTTGTTGGGCGTCTTTAGGAGGCCAAGCTGCCTGCCCCCGCCCCCCGGGCCCCCGCATCCTGTGCTTAGCTGGGTGGCCTCCCATGAGAGGCACAGGCCTGTGGCTGTGGTCCTGCACTTGAACTGAAGATACAGCCAGGAAAGGATCAAAATCCACAAGTCTGTGGGCTGTGCTGAACACGGTGCACCCCCCGAAGCTTGAAATTAGGGAGAAAAGAAGCTGCCTTTTCCACAGCGGGTAGCAAACCTATGAAAAGCTCTCTCCCCGTGGATTGAGGGAGGATAAAAATAGGAAAAGGGCCACTTTGGGATTTGCCAAACTAATGAATAGTAAGCAGACAACAGGGCTTTTAAGGACTCTGTTGTGCTCTCTCCATCAAGAATTCATCTGTTCTCAGAGCTTTATTCTCTATACTCTCGACTCCGCTGTGATTCATTGATTCTAAGACCCACTTCCCCCCATATCTGAACATCTCTGAAGTTGGGTTTCCCACGGATGGGGCGACATAGTTGAATGGGCAGCCCAATTCTTCATGGTTATGCGTAAGGATTCTTCCACCAGCGAAGGCATTTTTGATATGATGAAACCTGGTGTCTCTCCAGCATCCGTTGCCTTTGCTGGTCCCAGCTGACACCTGTAGCCATGTTTTAGATATTTTCACAGAACCACTTCAGACTTAGCACATTCAGAACGAAAACCATCATTGCCTTTTTCTCATGAAAGACCAGCTGCTCTTTTTAAACTTCTCGTTTCCAAGCAGTGACCACTCTCCGAGTTGCCTAGCTGCTGGCCTCTCTCTTGTAGCCCCCGTAGCGATAAAAACACTAGCCAGTGCTGGTTGGTGCTTCCCGTGTGCCAGGCACTGTTCCAAGTATGCATACGTGTTCAGTCATTAACCCGCAGCAGCCCTGCTGGGGGGCACTCTGACGATTCCTCTCTTGTATGAGAGACAGAGTCACTCGCCCAGGGTCACAGGGTTAAGATGTGGCCAAGTAGGCAGCCTGGCTGGAGCCTGCCACTCCAGGTCGCAGCTCTGAGCCGCCTTTCCCCGAGCCAGCCCGTCTCCACCCAGTTTTCACTCAGCCGTTGAGTCCTGGCTGCCTGTCACTCCGTGTGACAGCACCCTGCTGGATGTCATCACCACCAGCCCCAGCCCCTCTCTGAAGTTCACCTTGCAGATCCTAGACGTCTTGGTCTTCCCCCGAACCTACTCTAATACTTAAAAAAACAAACAAACGAGTTTTATTGAGGTGTGATTCAACTATCACACAATTCACCCATTCAAAGCACGCAGTTCGGGGGCCTTAGCATGCTCCCGGAGCCATGCAGCCGTCGCCACCGTCCGTTTTAGAACATTCCCATCACCCCTGAGAAGCCCTGGGCCCCTTAGCTGCCGCCCTTGAACTTCCCCGTTCTCCCCAGCCCCTCAAAACCACCAGTCTACTTCCCATCTCTGTGGATGTGCCCGTCCTGGGCATTTCATGTAAATGGAATCCTGTGGTGTACGGCCTTTGTGTTGGCTTATTTCGCTTGGCATGATGTTCCCAAGGTCCATCTGTGTCGTTGCTTGTGCCAGAACATCATCACTTTTCATCGCTGACTAATATTTCGTTCCACAGACAGACCACATTTTACTGATGCGCTGGTCCGTTGCCGGGCGTTTAGAATGAGACTCTTTTTTGGCTGTTGTGAATAATGTGGCCGTGAGCATTCACGCACAAGTCTTTGCGTAGACACCTGCGTTCTCTTCTCGTGTATACGTGGCAGTGGAATTGCTGAATCACATGGGAACTCTGTAACTGGCCGAGGCCAAGAGCTTTGAGTAGCTCCTTTGACTCCTCCATCTCGTTTCCCGGGCCCTTTTCATCCGCCCGAGGTTTCTGCTGTTCGGCACTGCGAATGGGCTGCTTCTGCCGGGCCAGGCTTCTCATCTGAACCGAGTGTCCCAGCCCTGCCTTCCAGGTCGTGCCGTTCACCCCAAGTAGGACGTGGCCCCGGGGCAGAGTCGGCTCATGCATACGTGTCTTTGGGACACACAGGCTTTTTAACAATGTGAACTGTTTGTGCACATTTAAAAATCGTGTGACCAGCCCTGGCTGGTGCGGCTCAGTTGGTTGGAGCATCATCCTGTAACCGAAAGGTGGCAGGTTCAATTCCTGGTCAGGTTCAATACAGGAGGCAGCTGATCAGTGCTTCTTTCTCCCATCAATGCATCTTTCTCTTCCTTCCTCTCTCCGTTTTTCTCTCTATAAAAAGCTATAAAAAATGTCCCCAGTGAGGATTATACACACACACACACACACACACACACACAATCATGGGATTACACTCAATGATGCAAGTGTCTATGTCCTTCACCTCCTGGGGGGCACCGCCTAATGGCGGCTGAGGGCCATAAGCCCCGCCCCCTCCTCCTCACACTTTTACTGGTCACTGAGGCACAGGGGTCCTGACCTTTGACCTGGTCCCATCCTTCTGAAGCCCAGCCCGGCTTGCTTGGGTGACCGTTGTACTCCACTCTGCAAGTCCTGGTGCTCGTGCCACTCAGCGCCACACTGAGCGTGACACACTGTTGTGTGGTTGTTCGGTGGGAGTGGCAGGGAGTTAAAAGAGAGCCATTCTGGTGGTAGGGATTGCGGGTGCTGAGGCCGACTGTCTGGGTTCGAACCTCAACCAGCTATGTGACCTTGGGCAAGTTACCTAACTTCTTAGAACCCCAGTTTCCTTATATTTCAGACAGGGGTTACGGCAGGACCGCCTGAGGTATCGCTGCTGTGAGGAGGGGCAAGCAGACGGGTGGACCCCCCGTTGGTGCCACTCCCTTCTGCTCTGATTGGGGCGGTGGGGAACTCTGGTTGGGAGTAGAAGAGTCAGAATTCTACCCCCGGGACAAGGGCGCCTTCCGGCAAGAGGGCTCCTGGCCTCCTTTCCGGCCCCGACCCCGGCACTGCCCTCAGGCGTGGCCTGCTAGGCTGACCTCAGGGCAGGTCGTCTGTGGCCCAGGCCCAGTCCTGCCGCCATCCCGCCAGCCGAGTTGTATGGGGGCCTGGTTGGGGCAGGTGGCTCAGGACCCGCTGCCAGGACCCAGGGAGGTCGCTATAAAGCAGGGTGCTGGGCCAGGGGGGTTGGAACAAGGAGCCTCTTCTTTTTGTTTGTTTGAATTAATGACCAGATGGAAAGAGAATGCTTCCAAAATATGTGTAAGCTCTACAGAACTAAGGTAAAACAAATATTATGTACGTACAAACCCATCTTGTAAAAAAAAGAACTTTAGCCCTGGCTGGTATGGCTTGGTGGACTGAGCACCACCAGCCTGTGAACCAGAGGGTCGCCAATTCAGTTGGGGCACGTGCCTGGGTGGCAGGGCGGGTCCCTGGTTGGGGGCGTGTGAGAGGCAACTGATGAATGTACCTCTCACACATCGATGTTTCTCTCCCTGTCTTTCTCCCTCCTTTCGTCTCTAAAAATAAATAAAAATCTTTAAAAAAGAACTTTACTGTCTCCTGTGTCCCTCCCCAAATTCTGTCCTGTATCCTCATTCACTGTTCCAAATTTTGTGCAGATTATTCTCTTGCTTCTCTCTGTTGTTTCCCCGTATGTCTGCTCCACTAACACTATATTGTGGACACTATATTGTGGGATGCCTGAGGGGCTGTTTCGACCCCCTCATCCTGCATTCAGGATAATCTCCTCAGATCTGGCATCTAGTAACTGGCTCTTTTCAACTGTTCCTAACACATAAAACCCATCCATTGCATTAACAATGTCCAGTGATATTTTTGCCTTTGTCGAAGTTCTGTTTTTTCTGGTCATTTCCCATCCTACTTCCAGAATTCGTTTTATGAAAGAATTCGTTTCTTCCTGTCGACCTGGTTTTGCGCCTGGTCCATGGCATCATGCGTACATTTGTTCACTGCACGGCGTCGCAGGGTTGACTGGCACTCTGTCAGGGGCCCGGGACGCAGCGGCCAGCAGAGATGCAGCTCCTATTCCAATGGAGCTTCCAGCGTGATGGGGCAGAGATGATCGGGCACTGAGTCCTTTGGGGGGACTGGCAGAAGGCGGGGCCCCCAGGAGGGTGGGCCTGAGGTCAGTGGTGTCTCCTGGGAGCGGAAACCTGCAGGATGGTGGGGTTGCTGGGTGCAGGGCTGTGGGAGGGGCCCGTGCCAGGCTCTGGCGGAAGGGTGTGTCCAACAACCAGCTCCTGGCTCTGCGGGTACCAGCCCTGGGCATCCGACTCTTCCCCTCACACAGAGCAGGGACCCGCGTGGATCTAGTGCCATGCAGGATCTATGAGTGGGACCAGGAGGGGTGTGGAACGTCCCAGCCCCATGCCAGGCCACGGCAGGCATCCAGTTGGCATCGCCGGGCTCTGTGCTCTCAGTGTTCTGTGGTATGCCCTTTGACCCTCGCGGTAACCTGTCCCCCGACCAGGTTGACGTCTCCACCTGCATGTCCTAAGCTGAAATACACCCTAAACGGAACTCATGGCTTCCCCTCCATCAAACTGCCCTGCAGATGTCCTTTGTTTAGGCCCCGGTTCTAGGAGTTACCTTGGGTCCCTCCGTTCTGCTTAGCCAGCCCGGTCAGCGCCGACTCCAGAGTGAATCAGTCATCCACTCTCTGCAGCTCCCGCTCTGCCCCAAAAGCCTCCTCCGTGGTCTCCTGGCTTCCACAGCCATTGCCCCCTCAGCGGGCCAGGAGGGTCTACTCCAAATGCACGTCAGAACTCATCCTTTCCTGTGGGACACCCTCCAGTGGCTTCCCCTGAACCGAGAAGCCTTCTCACCTGGGGTCCCAGGCCCCTATGCTCCTGTCCTCTCCCTCTGGATCCCCCTCCAGACCCCCGGCCACAGAGCTCTTTGGGCTTCTGCTCTCCACGTGCTCCCTCCCCGGCTCTTTGCAGGGCCGACTCTCCAGGTCTCGAAGGGACCTTCTGGTTACCCTCTGTTCCGGCACCATCTCAATTTCTCTACTGACTTAATGTTCTCCTCCTTCCCCACCTCCCTCCCTGTAAGCTGAGGGCAAGGACCTGGCTGTGCCCTTGGTGCTTGCAGGCTCCTTGGCACATTTGTGTACTTGGTAATGGGTGGCACTTGTCAGCAGGAGGCAGAAACAGAGACTCAGATGTCACACTAGTAAGCGGCCTTCAGACCCCAGAGCCCAGGCCAGTGCCCCGGGTTGGGTGCGGGGAGGGACAGGGAGAGGGCAGGGCCGGAGGCCAGCCACATGCTATGAGTGCAGTCTGGCCCTTGCTGGGACCAGAGCCTTCCCCACGCTCTTCCTGGAGAAGCTCAAAGAGTTCGACTTGTCTTAAATGGGTCCCACGGACGGGAGGTGGCCCAGAGACACCGTTTCGTGCTCTGGCTGAGGTTTTCTGCCTGAACCTTTTCCGGAGGCTCTCTGGACTGGGGAATGCGGGTGCAGGGCAGGGTGCTGCCCAGGCTTCACGGCCCCCTCCTCCTCTCCTCCTCCCTCTCCTCCCGCTCAGGCCGCACCAGCTTCTACGAGGAGTACGGGGTCATTCGCGACGTCCTGCAGAACCACCTGACCGAGATCCTGACCCTGGTGGCCATGGAGCTGCCCCACAACGCCAGCAGCTCGGCGGCCGTGCTGCAGCACAAGCTGCAGGCCTTCCGGGCGCTGCGGGGCCTCCGGAGGGGCAGCGCCGTCCTGGGCCAGTACCAGGCGTACAGCGAGCAGGTGCGCCGGGAGCTGCACAAGCCAGACGGCTTCCAGAGCCTGACGCCGACCTTCGCAGGTGGGCTCGGGGGCCGGGCAGGGGCTGCGGCTGCGTCCCCTGGACCATCCCCACTTCACGGAGCTTTCTGGGAGAGGGGGGCTCCCTCAGACTGCAGACAGTGACCCCAGAACACGCGCAGCAGCCACGGACCAGGCACCTGCTCTGTGCCAGGCACTCAAATACATCATCTCATCTAGTCCTTGCACGCACACACCTACCGGGCAGTTAGGTTTATTATCCCCATTTAAAGGGAAGGAAAGCAAGGCCCGGTACAGTGAAAAACTGCCCGAGGTCCAGCAGAGACAAATCCTGGGGAAATGGGCTCGGAACTTGAGTTGGGAGTCTACTTGGTGTCTGGCCGTTAGCGCCCCCTGCAGGCGTCCTTGCCTAGGCACCACCCCTTCCCTTCTCCTGCACCTGACCTTGTTTGGAGTGTGTCCACAGTGCCCCCCACCCCCCAGCATGAGACTTTTCTCAGAAGCCCCAGGTCGGAGACTCAGCCAGTTCTCCTTTCTCGGAGGCCTGTGGGTCTAGGAGAGGGGCGGTGTACTCCATGGTCCCCGAGTGCTTGTCCGGCTTTGCTGGGGAGAGGGTGACCGGAGGGGTGGAAGGCGGGGGTGACTCTAGCGAGGCCAGGGGTGTCCTGGTGCAGTGGGTGCCTGGAAGAGGGTCTCGGGGAGGGGAAGGGCTGGCTGGCAGGAAGGTCGAAGGGAAAGCCGAATGGGCCAGGAAGTCCCCGTTTCCCTGTGCCGGAGCGTCACCTGGGCTGTCCCCGTTACTGCAGGCATCCTCGTTCACGTGGACAACCTGCGCTGGGAGGGCGTCCCCTTCATCCTGATGTCGGGCAAAGCCTTGGACGAGAGAGTGGGCTACGTCCGGGTCTTGTTCAAGAACCGGGCGTTTTGTGCCCAGAGCGAGCGGCATTGGGCAGGGGACCGGAGCCGGTGCCTCCCACAGCAGGTCGTCTTCTACATCGGCCACGGCGAGCTGGGCAGCCCTGCCGTGCTGGTCAGCCGGACCCTGTTCAGGCCCGCCCTGCCCTCCGGCAGCTGGAAGGAGCTGGAGGGCCGGCCGGGGCTCCGCCTCTTTGGCCGCCCTCTGTCCGATTTCTACGTCTACAGCCCCGTGCAGGAGCAGGACGCCTACTCCATCCTCATATCGCACATCTTCCACGGCCGCAAGGACTCCTTCATCACCACGGAGAACCTGCTGGCCTCCTGGGTCTTCTGGACGCCCCTACTGGAGGGCCTGGCCCAAGAGGCCCCGCGCCTCTACCCCGGGGGAGCGGAGAACGGGCACCTGCTGGACTTCCAGTTCAGCGGCAGCCAGTTGGCCTTTTCCGTGCAGCAGCCTGAGCAGCTGGTGCCGGGGCCGGGTTCCGCTCCACTGCCCAGCGACTTCCAGGTCCTCGGGGCCAAGTACCGAGACAGCCCCCTGGTCACTGCCTGGCCCGAGGAGCTGATCGTGAAGCTGGCCAATGACATCGAGGCCGCAGCGGCGAAGGCAGTGCAGCGCTTCGGCCAGTTCCACCTGGCCCTCTCGGGCGGCTCCAGCCCTGTCGCCCTGTTCCAGCAGCTGGCCGCGGGGCACTACAGCTTCCCCTGGGCCCACACGCACCTGTGGCTGGTGGACGAGCGCTGCGTCCCGCTCTGGGATCCCGAGTCCAACTTCCAGGGCCTGCAGACCCACCTGCTGCAGCACGTCCGGGTGCCCCACTACAACGTCCACCCCATGCCCGTGCACCTGCACCAGCGCCTGTGCGCCGAGGAAGACCGGGGCGCCCAGGCCTACGCCGAGGAGATCTTGGCCCTGGTCACCAACAGCAGCTTTGACCTGGTGCTGCTGGGCATGGGCACCGACGGGCACACGGCCTCCCTCTTCCCACAGTCTCCCATCGGCCTGGACGGTGAGCAGCTGGTCGTGCTGACCGAGAGTCCCTCTAAGCCGCACCATCGCATGAGCCTCAGCCTGCCCCTCATCAACCGCGCTAGGAAGGTGGCGGTCTTGGTCATGGGCAAGCCGAAGCGTGAGATCACCCTGCTGGTGAGCCGCGTGGGCCGCCAGCCCAAGAAGTGGCCCATCTCGGGCGTCCTGCCCGATTCCGGCCAGCTCGTTTGGTACATGGACTACGAGGCATTCCTGGGATGACGGTGCCTCCGCCCTCTGCTCCCTCCTGTGCTGTCTTTCATCTGTCCTGTCCCCTCTCCTCTGAGTCCTGCCACCTGCCCACATGCCCCGGCTCTCTGGAATCCGATGCCTCGGGGTCAGGCTCTCCCCCAACCAGTCCCTCTGAAGGCCCCTGTCTAGTTGTGGTGGGCAGATACAGAAAGAAGGAAGACACAGAGGCTCGCGCGGCGCTTCAAATCCAAGGCAGGAGAGAAACGAGACAAGACAAGACCTGTGCAGCTGCACCCAGAGACAAGAGACAAGACCCGTGCAGCTGCACCTGAATGTCACCAGCAGAAAACAGGACGGTGCGAAGGCCCCAGCCCCAGAAGCAGGCATGTGGTTGGCCACTGGGAGCTGTTGGGGGGGCGGCCTGGTAACTGGCAGCTGTGAAGAGTGGATAGCAGAGAGAAGGGAGCGCCCGCCGAGTGGGTGCTGGGTGCTGTCCGGAGCGCTCGGGCTGCTGCCGTCCTCACTTCCTGTTTCCCTTCTTCTGAGCGTCCAACCTTCAGCCTCCTGTCCTGTCCACCTGCTCAGAGCATCCGGTCCCATTCTCCTCAGTCTCGACTGTGGGTGCCCCCCCATGTCGGCTCTGTGCCTTGGCTGTCCCCCAGACCCTCCATTCACAGACAGGTGGAAGACGATGACAGTAACAGCCACAAATACCAGGTGCCACAGTGCCAAAAACCTCGTGACTTGTTGGGAGCCCCCCTCCCCCCTCAGCAGTGCACTCTGCGCGGGGGGCCGCCGGTGCCCCAGCTCCTCAGGGAGGACCCCGTCCCCGCCGTCACACAGGCTGGGCGCGGGTACTCAGGCCGCTCCAGGGAGCCCTTTAAGAGGGGCCTTTGCATCTCAGGGGACTTCCTGGCAGGTATTCCCACTCTCAGTACCCTCTCTCGTTTTACCGGGAGACCCAGTCACATCTTTCTTCGGGGCAAAGATGTGTCATCGAGCCACAGACCATCCAGACTCTGATCTGACCAGACGGGCCAGGCCTTTAGGGGGCAGCCACGGAGCACGGTAGCGTTGGCTACCGCCCACCTTTCTCATACTACCTCTCAGTGGCTTCCAGCCTGCTGACCCCCTGCCCGCTGGCCCCTCCTGCCACCTCTCGCTCCACCACTGATGCCCTGCCGGGAGACTGGGGGCACAAACCAGCAGCTTCTCCCTAAGAATGAGTTGGGTGCTCTGCCCTTGAGAGGTACGAGCCAGCACTACCTGTTTTCCTGGAACCCCCAGGGGGTATGTCTGAAATGCTTTTAAAAAATTGAAATCACCAGTTTTTCCTTCAGCTTCCCACAGAGTCATGCCCCCAGGCCAGGACTGTGCCCGTCCCTGCCCACACTGTGCACCAGGTAGATGGGATGCGCCTGTGTCAGGCAGAGGGCTCTCCTCGGGGAGGCAGAGAGTCATGGAATCTGTGTCTTCACTTCGGACTGTTCGGACTGTCTTCGGGGCTGTGGAGGTACAGAAATGACTGCTCTTGTTTGAGATGGGAGCCTGTGAGACGGGTGCCTGAACTGGGGCGCTCTTTGTTAAAATTCCGCCGCCTCTGGCCTCCAGCAGCCAGGCCCAGACAGGGCCTCTCTCTCTATACCAGGAGAGCTGACCTTGGCGGAACAGGATCACAGTACCGGGGTCGGGAAGTCTCCTCCCTTGCTGGAGGTCAGCATCCTAGCTTCGTTGCTGTAGAGATGCTGGTGGACTCAGGTGGTTGCAGTTCGGGTGCTACATGTGGCCACATGGGGGCGCTCGTGCACCACCCCTGCTGATGTGCCGTCTGACTTCTGAGGAATTCCCTCCTCCCCACTCACTGGGTTGTACTTGCATTTTCATAATCTGCCTCCCTGCGCCCTTGGCCCTGAGCACTCCCCCAGCTGTTCTCAGGGAATTTCTTCTTCTGTGGTTGCAACACCAGAGAGAAAGCAGCCTCCACAGGCCTGAGTCTCAGTCCAGGATAAAGGGTGAGCTGCCACCATTTCTGAATGATAGTGAGTCACTGCAGGCCTGAGCCTGGCACTTCCCGCTCTTAGAGTGTTGCCCAGCCTCAGAACGCACCCTCTGCCTGTGGAGAGCTCCCATCTGGGGGTAGGGATGGGGCAGGAGTGCCAAATGCTTCCTTCCCAGAATCAACTGCTGTCTTAAAGTCACGTCTGAAAAGACCCCGAGGAAACATTGTCAGCATTTGCTTCCCCCACCCGCTCCCTTGCCCCCTTCCCTCCTGCCCTGCGCCAGGAACCAGAGAGTCTCGGAACCGGCCAGCCGCATGGCCGCTTCCCACACTCTCCGGACCACAGTCCACAGCCAGAAACCCTCCACATCCTGAGTCCCACCGAGATCTGTCCCAAGCACCAGGGGCGTGACATGGGGTGCACTCTCTTTTCTATTTTTCATTAAAAAATGCTGCTTGTTATCTGCTAACTTGAGTTTATACTCAGCTTGAAAAATGCTGCTGGAACCCAGCTCTGCCCTGTTCCACAAGCCGAGGACCCAGGCTTGGCGGGGGCGTTGGGGAGGGGGCACAGGCCTGGCTCCCACGGGGACGCAGCTGACCACCTTGGGACTGGGACCCAGGCCTTGCAGTCCCACAGCCCCATGCCTTGGGCTCACCCAGCCCAGTGAGGCTGCCCAGGCCCCTAAGCTGGTGCTGCTTCAGCCCCGGAGGTGGGATGTGTAGGCCCCATGGCCAGGGAGGGTGGTAAGCAAGCCCTAATCAGAAGCCTGGGAGTGATCGTGGTGACATAGGGATTAAGTACCAGGCTGGACACGGAGCATTCTGCCCAGCGTGGCCTTGTCTGAATGCTTCCAACTACCCTGTGAGGTAGGTGGAGGAGGCCTCCCTTACTGATGATTTTGAAACTGAAACTGAAGTCTAAAGACAACAGGCTAGTCTCTCTAAGCCAGGCATGGGAGCCGGGTCTTGAGGATTCTAGACGTGCCCTCCCAGCCGCCCTGCGGTGCCACCTCCTGCCCAGGGAGCCCTGGGGTGCTCGCTGCAAATGACCGATACCCAGAGTCCTGCAGAGGCAGCAGGGCCCCTCCTGCAGGAGCCCTTGTCCAACCTGCATCCCCAGAGCAAGCATCATTGCCACGTGTTTTCGGGAAAGAAGCGAGGGACTTTCCGGGCTGCTGTGAGCTAGAATCTGATTTCTATCTGGGAACACAGTTCTTTGCTAACCGCAGGCTAACAGTCTCGTCCTGTTGTTCTTCCCCGCTCCCCTTTCTCTCAGACAATGCTTTATTCCCACTCCCTCGGTTTAGCAGCGTAATGGGCTCTCTGCCTGTGGGCGAAGATTCCCAAATACCCCTTCGGGGACTGTCACTCCAGAATGCGCAGGCTGGTCTCCCTGGTCCCTCTGGGAGCTTTGCCTTTCCCCGTGGTACAGCCAGCCCAGGCAGAGAGAGCTGGGGACCGTGTGACAGAAAGGAAGGGAGAAGCTTCCGTCGTCAGACCTTTCCTACTATTTTGTTTTCAGAAAGAAATCCACCCCCCGCCCGCAGAAATGCATGCACCTCCCATGAGCAGTGTCTGCCTCGTTCTTGTGCAACTGCGCTTTTACCTCAAGCAGACAGGGCCCTGCAACCCTCGGTCCCCTAGTGGAGGAGTGGCCTGGCAGCGTGTGGGAGAACCAACGAACGAGTCACAGGAAGGGCCAGCAGCGACCCAGCAAGGTGGCCGTAGTGTCCAGCCCACTCGATCTGCACCCGCCCACCCCACAAAAGACAGGGGCCTTGAGAGGGTGGTCCCCTGGCCGGCCACTTGCTGAAGGGAAGGATGTGGGCTATGGTGCACCCCCCCCCCCACACACACACACACAGCCACTCCTCTGGGCACCGCCCTCCCCCTGCAGCCCCCACAGCTCAGCTTTCTTCAGGTGACATTTCAATGAGAAAGGGCGCTTCCTCCGTCCCCCTGGTTCTCATTCAGAAGACCAGGGTGAGGGCAGATACCAGCAGGGCCTCCCCTGGGCCCCAGGGCCGTTTGCCGCCCACCTGTGCCTTGTTCCCAGGCAGGAAAGCCAAGTTGGCGCAGTGCTCGGGGGCAGTCCCCAGCAAGACACCTGGGTGGGTGGGGGGTGGGTCCTGAAGGCAGGATGCCAGAGACTGGCCTCAGGCCCCTGCCTTCTCTGGCCCTTGCTGGGAAACTCGGCGCTGGGCTTCGGTCAGGCAAGGAGAACGGAGCAGGGGAAACTCCCCGTGTGGTGGGGAGACAGGGGCCGGAGAACGTCCCTCTGCCGAGCAGGCAGTGAGACCGTGCCTTTTTGCAGAGAGAGAGAAACTGCCCCTGGTTTTTAATGGAAATACTGGGCACGTAAAGATGCCTCACACAATGAGACACATTCAGAGTTTTTAAAATGACTTTTTCTATGTCCAACATAACACTTATTTTTTAAACAATAAACTTGTTTTGCCAACATCCATGTTTTCCCTCTTTGTCTGGGAGATGGAGGGTGGTGGGTTGCGGGCCTTGGCACGTGGCTGTGTGTGCTGGGAGGAGGGGGAGGTCGGGTGGGGGAGTCCTGGGGCCAGGCCCTCATTCTGGGTTCGGCGCAGATCCTGGCACGGCTGAGCGGAGCAGCCGCATTCCACTGCCCGAGGGCCCCCGGGCCTCCTGGGAGGCAGCAGCGGCGGGGGGGGGGGGGACCCTCTCACGGATGCTCCCCGACTTCCTGGCAGTCCACAGGGCGGAGAAGGACAGCACCCGAGGACATGTGCTGTGGCATCTCCAAGCAGCAGGACCAGGTGCCCCTCCCGTCCCGTCACGTCCTCTGCCTGTGTCACGCTCCCGGGATGGGAGGGTGGTGGGGCAGCCGAATGAAACTGCAGGACCGTAGGGTGCAAGCGCCACAGCAGGGCCAGGAGGGGCCCACAGAGCCCTCTCCCTGCCTCCCTCGCCTCCTGCCTGCCCGCCCCCCAGTACTCGGCTGTGAACAGTTGAGATTTTCTCAGTCTGTCAAGTGCCACTTCAAGGCGAGGAGTATCCAGCTCCCTTTCTGATCAGATTCCTGCCCCCAAAGCCCTTCCTCCTGGGAACAGGGAGAGGGCCTGTCTCTGAATCAGCCTCTAGGTGGGGAGAGGAGTGCTGGTCTATCCCTGGGGTGTTTTGCCAACCCAGAGGGTCCCTCCCGAAAGGAGAAGATGCTGCCCCAGGCCCACAGGGCGCCGCCTCGCAAGCTGAAGCCTGTCAGAGCTCCCAATGGCTCACTCGGTGCCCAGCGGCCCTCAGAGGCTGGGATGTTCTCCTTCAGAGAAATGGCAGCTTTGGCCATTGTTATTTCATGTTCCGGAGAAGGGAACACCTGCCCAAAAGGTCTTCTAATCATCAGATTATCCCAGAAGCCCAGGTTTGGTCTGCAGTTGGCTCCGACACTCACTGGGCTTTGAGAGCGAGGTCAGAAAGGGACGGCAGGGGACATGCCCGCGCAGGGTGGCCAGGCTCAGCGGCCGCGCTCAGGAAACAACAGGGACCAAGCGCTTGGTCCCTGGCTCCCCCACAGCCAGCTGCTATGGTCACTCCCAGCGCCTCCAACACTGCTCCCCCCCCCCTCCTGTGTTCTCAGCCACTGTCTTCTGATTCCCTGAAAATACTACAACTCAAGGTGCTGCCCTGGAGGGTCTCCATGGGGAGTGTGGTGTAAGGACCAAGGACGATGGAGATTGCCGTCCCCTGGGTCTTATTTGGAGCGGCATTCCAAGCCGGCTCAGCTGCCAGTAGGCCGGCGGGGAGCCTCGCAGGCGCTGTGCAGCGGTCACCGAGGCGCAAAGCCCTCTGGGCGGGACCTCCGGTGACACAGGGCATCAGTGGGCCAGCATCTGGCTGCAGCTTCTGCTCCCAGGCTGCGTCTGCCCCTGTGACACCACTGCCCTCTGCCCCCCACCCTGGACGGCCCCTTGATGGAGAGCTTCCTGAGAAGGAATGCTCTGGTGTCTCACAGACAGGCTCCAAGTTTCCTAAAACGTGACTCCTTAGTTGACTCCTTTGTTGCCGTTCCCTCTCCGCAGTCCCCAGGCCACCCCTTCCTCCCCACGGACTCATGCCCCAGGACTCACTCTGTGGCTCCCTTCAGGGCTGTCCCCAGCTAAGTGCAGTGGCGTTGAGGGCCTCTTCCCAGGGCCTGGTCTCTCTAGCACCTTGTCCTGGAGAACAGCATTTGGGGGGTGTGAGGGAGCTCAGTGCTCCACGACAGGAGGGGACCCAGGGTGTGTCCCCCAGCCGTTCCCAATGTCTAGAGCAGCTCAGCATTGGTGTCTATGCCCAAGACCGGAACCCAACACCCATTCACTGCCCAGGAGGCAACTGACAAGTGACACAGGAAGGCGTCTTCTGTTTGCCCATCCTCCATCTCCTTGCTCCCCTCTCCATCCTGCCCCCCGAATCTGGGCTGCATCTCCAGCCCCCTTGGCCCCTGGCTCCTGTCAGATCCATCAGTGGGACTGGAATTTCAGGGGCAATTTATCACCGCAGCTGGGAAGGGTTGCCCAGACTAGTCTCGTCCCGAAGGAAGGGCGCGACATTCGTGCAGCCCAGCCTCCCTGTGTGTCTCTGTCCCCTGGGGCTCTAGTCCTNAAGGACCAAGGACGATGGAGATTGCCGTCCCCTGGGTCTTATTTGGAGCGGCATTCCAAGCCGGCTCAGCTGCCAGTAGGCCGGCGGGGAGCCTCGCAGGCGCTGTGCAGCGGTCACCGAGGCGCAAAGCCCTCTGGGCGGGACCTCCGGTGACACAGGGCATCAGTGGGCCAGCATCTGGCTGCAGCTTCTGCTCCCAGGCTGCGTCTGCCCCTGTGACACCACTGCCCTCTGCCCCCCACCCTGGACGGCCCCTTGATGGAGAGCTTCCTGAGAAGGAATGCTCTGGTGTCTCACAGACAGGCTCCAAGTTTCCTAAAACGTGACTCCTTAGTTGACTCCTTTGTTGCCGTTCCCTCTCCGCAGTCCCCAGGCCACCCCTTCCTCCCCACGGACTCATGCCCCAGGACTCACTCTGTGGCTCCCTTCAGGGCTGTCCCCAGCTAAGTGCAGTGGCGTTGAGGGCCTCTTCCCAGGGCCTGGTCTCTCTAGCACCTTGTCCTGGAGAACAGCGTTTGGGGGGCGTGAGGGAGCTCAGTGCTCCACGACAGGAGGGGACCCAGGGTGTGTCCCCCAGCCGTTCCCAATGTCTAGAGCAGCTCAGCATCGGCGTCTATGCCCAAGACCGGAACCCAACACCCCTTCACTGCCCGGGAGGCAACTGAACACAGCTGTGCCCGGTGTGCCCTGCACACCAGGCTCTGCGGCGCCTCATGCGTCCACCCACCTCCATGCTGACTCATCCGAGTCCAAGCCTGGCGGAGGGGGCCACCCCAGGCTCTGACCCCCTGGGGCCCAGCGTGTGCCTGGTGGGTGTGGGGACTGTGGCGTCGGCTCTCCCAGCACCCCATTTCTCACTCTTGGGTCACTGTTCCCGCCCCTCTCCAGAAGGACAGTTGCCATCCGGTCCTCCTCCCTGGCCACAGAGAGGTCCAGGGAGAGAGGGTGACACAGGAAGGTGTCTTCTGTTTGCCCATCCTCCATCTCCTTGCTCCCCTCTCCATCCTGCCCCCCGAATCTGGGCTGCATCTCCAGCCCCCTTGGTCCCTGGCTCCTGTCAGATCCATCAGTGGGACTGGAATTTCGGGGGCAATTTATCACCGCAGCTGGGAAGGGTCGCCCGGACTAGCCTCGTCCCGAAGGAAGGGCGCGACATTCGTGCAGCCCAGCCTCCCTATGTGTCTCTGTCCCCTGGGGCTCTAGTTCTGTTTCCTCCCACTGGCCCTTCCGCCAGCTCTGCCCCAGCTCTGCCCCAGCTCTGCCCACACTGTCTGCTCCTTCTCACTCACAGAGGGGCCCCTGCCAGGAGCCCTTTCCTTTCAGACCTGAGGCCTATCCAACCAAACAGCCAGCAGAGCTCCACTCAGCCTGGGGCACATTCTCTGCCCCTCAGTAGGATGTGGGGAGCAAGGACTCGGGGTCCCTGCTGTCATGGCCTTTGCAGGACAGTGTATCGTGAAGTCAAGAGCTAGGCTGCGGATTCGAATCCCTGCTATGGGGGTTGGCTGCGGAGTGGGGGGCCTGACTTGACTGAGGGGCCCCGTTACCGGGTCATGAACCCTGCTCTCTGGCAAGGGACTCGGCGTGGCCCTTGCTGTGGCACCCTCGGCGGCAGGAAACACGGGCCACTGCAAAAGCAGGGATGTGGGTACGTACACTCACCACGTCTGTTCGTCTGACAGTTGCATGTCTCTCATGTCCCAGGGGCTCTGTCTTATGCAAAGGTGACAGGCACTGGGCCCTGCACCCAGGAAGTGATAGTCTAGCAGGAGAACTGAGCACCTGACAAGCGGGGCTCCCAGGCGCCCAACTAACTCGGGCGGGGACAGCAGGGCTCCCGGCAAAGCTGGCCAGGGGCCACAGATTATGTGTTCAGTCACTGCTGCCAACTGATTGCACATCCCCCCACAGGATTTATTGAGCGCCGACTGCGTGCCAAGCACTGTGCTTGGTTTGGGGATAAACGGGGCCCAGGACAGAGGGGCACCCCGCTCAGGGCTGCCAGTCTGGTGGGGAAGGAGACAAGGACCCAGGTGACCATAGGCTGCCTGGGAGCTGCGGGGGCACCTGCCCACCCTGGGGGGCATCACAGACGCTTCTCCATGAAGGGTGCTCCAGCTGGGAGCCCCTGAGAGAAAGCGCAACTGCAGGACATAGGCCAGCCCCAGCCCAGCTCTGGGCCCTCAGCGCCCCCACCCAGGAGCTGGAGCTACATGGGATGCAACCCCCAAGGTGGCCCCGGCTGTCCCTCCAGCGCCCCAGCGGGTGGGGGCCCCCTCCCCTGCACCTGCTTCGCCGGGTGCCCTGGTCTCAGCCCATGTGCTCACTGTACCTCCACCAGCCAGGCCCAGAGCACGGAGTCCCTAGAGGAGGCGGAGCTTCTTTCTGGGCCTCTGCTGCCATCCCTGTGTCCTTCCCAACCTCCCTGGGAGACAAGGTGACCCCCACACAGGCTAGCGGCAGGATGACCTGGGGCACCTCCTTGCCACGGGCCCTGCCAGGCACGGAGAAACACAGGTTGACAGATGGCACTGGCTTTAGGCATCTGCTACCGCGTCTCGGAGTTGCGGCTTCCGGACAGAGCTCGGCCCTCCCCTGCGGAGTGCCCGCGGCCTGGGTGGTCCGGGACCGGAGTGAAGTCAGAGGCCAGAAGGAGCCCGGGTTCAAATTGCCACCAATTTCCTGCAAGCTCCTTCTGGAGCTCCGGCAAACCCACTGGTTGGACGGGGAAAGAGACGCTGACCCCTCACTCGAAACCAGGCGTCGGCGTCCACCCTGAACCAGCCCAGGGCCGCTGCCGCCTGCCCCCCGGCAGGCCGGGACCCCGTGCAGAGGAAGCCGCTTCTCAGCTGGCACCTAAAAAGACTGACTTGTTTTTTCCCTTTACATAGAAAGGAAATGCGACTCACTCCACCCCAGACCTCCTCCTTCTGGGGTCACAGCGGGCACTGTGGGGACCTCACCCAGACTCAGCTCCCCCGGCACCGAGCAGCTGAGGATATGGGGGGGCTTGGAGCAAGGACAGCGTGAAGGACAAGGAGGGAGGGGCAAGGCCACCCCTGAGGGGCATTCCCAGGGGAGGCTCGGAAGGGCTGGCCGGAACTGGGCCGGCCCAGTAGCCCAGTGCACCATTCATCCAGAGAGGCACTGGGCATCTCTGGGGCACATAGAAATCAGAGGAAAAAGGCAACCTGTGACCCATAACTTGAGAAGGGGCAGGGTGGCTCTGGTGCCCAGAGCCTCCTGGCTTATGACCTCGCCTTCCTGGAGATCCTCCATGGGCCTGTGCCAACAGCGGTCAGTGGCTGGGGCAGGACCTGTCCCTCTGGGTCAGGTGCCAGAGCTCTAAGCTCTGCCTGGGACAAGAAGCCACTGGGCCTGATGGCTCCACTCCCACGTCTTGGTGGCTGGCTCCACGGGGTCCTCAGACATAGGGGAGGAGCTCACCTAGAGCCCCGCAGCCGGGAGATCTGAGTTGCCCTGAGCCACAGCCATGGGTGGAACACCAGAGAGAGACCGCTATGACCTGGCGGGAGCCATCTTAAGAACGGACAGTTAAGTGGAGAGAAGAAGAGGGAGGCGGTGTGTGGTGTGCAGCCCCGTGCTAGCGAGCACCCACAGGTCAGAACCGCACACAGGAAGCTGGCCAGGGGCTTGCCTTGAGGAGGAGGGATGCCTTCTGAATTTTCTGATCTTTCTTTTCTTTAATCCTCACCTGAGGACATGCTTATTGATTTCAGAAAGAGGGGAAGGAAGGGGGAGAGAGAGAGAGAGAGAGAAACATCAATCGGCTGCCTCCTGCACACGCCCCGACTGGAAATTGAACCCACAACCCTTTGGGGTATGGGGGCGACGCTTCAGCCAACTGAGCCACACCGGCCAGGGCTGAAATTCCTTTTCTTGACCTGATTTGTGTTTTAATAAAAATAATGCATGCAAATAGTTTTTTTTAAAATAGAGTAAAACAAACGCCCAGCCATTCCCTGCCCCAGGCTTCCCCACAACCGGGGGCCGCACCTCAGGGGGTGGCTGCTTTCAGTGCCCAACAGTCGTTCTCCAGATGTCTCCCGCCGCACTCCTCAAGGGCCTCCTCGTGCTGCTGTTCCATAGCCTCTTCCATTTTTGGCATCTGAAATCTAAGAAGCGACATAGCATACTGGCTGAGCTGTCGACTTCTGAGCCAGAAACCCTGGGTTGGGATCCAGGCTCTATCACTTACTAGTGCTGCAACCCAGACAAGTTACTTGTAACTCTGTCTTGGTGTAGAACCCTTAACCCTTCACATCTCCTCCCCGAGCCACTGCTTAATGCCGACACAGCACCTCTCAACGACCCAGGATGATTGACAGGAAGTTCCTCCAATCAAAGCAGATTTTCCATGGGTTAGTGATGGTTCTTACTTAAGGGGTGAAAATGGCAAATACTGTGTTGGGTATGCGCTGTTGCAACTCCTTCTGAGTCGCCGAGGCAGTGCCTTTACCTTCAGCCACTTCAGCCCAACAGGCTGAATTTGATACACTTGCTAAAAAAATTTTTAGCCCTGGCTGGTGTGGCTCAGTGAATTGAGCGCGGGCCTGCGAACCACGCGATCGAGGTGCGATTCCCAGCCAGGGCACATGCCTGGGTTGCAGGCCAGTTCCCAGCAGGGGACGCACAAGAGGCAACCATACATTAATATTTCTCTCCTTCTCTCCTTCCCTTCCTCTCTGAAAATAAATAAATAAAATCTTAAAAAAAATTTTAAAGTTCTCACCCAAGGATATGTCTATTGATTTTAGAGAGCGAGGAAGTGGGTAGAGAGCGAGAAACATCCATGTGAGAGAAACGCAGATCCGCTGCCTCCCGCGTGCCCCCAACCAGGGACCTAACCCTCAGCGCTCTGGTGTAGGATGGTGCTCCAATCAGCTGAGCTGCCGGGCCAGGGCTGGACTACACACTCTCCTGGGCTTGTACTTTAGCCACGGGAGAAACGCCAAACATTTACTCTGGAAGCTGGCTTGCCGCTGGGGTAGCCCGTGACTTTGGGATGTGAGAGAAATAGTGAGGTTCCTTACCTCTAAAGGAGGAAACGATTTTCCATGGCTCTGGCACCCCAAATCCGTTAGACTGTAGGGTCTTGCCAGCCACCTGGGCTGTTATTAACATCCCGGGGGACACCACACTCCCTGGAGGCTACAGGAAACCACCTCAGGACAGTTCCACCCAAATGCCACCCGCAAAGGACCCAATGGCCAGACAGCTGTCATGGTCCAAAGGAATGCTCCCCAAGAGGACAGCCGAGAAAAACCGACTAGAAATGCCCAACGATTGATCTCAGAAAGGAAAAAACAATATTGGAAGTCTTTCATCAAACTGTTGGTTTGATGAAAGAGAGAGAGAACTCTGATTCGGCCAAGTAACAAATGGGTCCCACCAGAGACTCTAAGATTCCCACTCCTCACTGTACCTGCCTTAAAACGCCGGTCTGCTGGCACAATGGCAGCATCCATGAGCCAGCACCGCTGGGAAAATCTTAATAACCTGACAAAAAGTGCCCACCCCCCTTGTCCCGCGGGTCTGAAACACAGTCCAGGGAAGCCTGCGCTCCCTGCTCTGGGAAATGTCGAGTGGCCTAATGGGCCTTTGAGATTCCGCGGACAGACTTCCTACACCTCCCCCATCTCACGGGTGTAAATGTTTTAGTCGTGGTGTGTACGTTTCCTCCCCAGGCTGCGAGCCTTCCCTTGCAGACAGGCCGCTGCCTCTTCTGTGGCTAAAATTCTGTTCGCAATGATTGTCCCCATGTGGGGAACCCCCCCCCAGCTCCACAGAGATCGGGGAGCCCACCTTACTGGTCAGGTGTTTCAACAACTGCGTACTGGGCAGCAGGTCTTACGTTTTTATCCTGCTCCCTGCCCTCAGCCCCTGGGCTCAGGAGAACACCCTGTGGGCCTCGTTAAAACCCAGGTGGACGAAAGCACTGTGACTAGGTCCTCTAATCTTAGGTCAAGGCCGTCCCATCACTGGTTGGGCCACATAGGAAGAGATGCCCCTGGCATCACCCCTCAGGGCTCGTTATGACCTTTCAAGATAATCACAGATGTCCCATGCCCTTGGCTGCTGCTTCTTTCAATCCACAGTGGATCAAGGAGGACACACTTCAAGGCTATAAAAGCCCAATTGCTTCTGTTGGAAATGATCGTGGTCTGGTGGTGCGCTCGGGGACACGACAGCCCCACATCTTCTGCGTCCTGCAAGTTGTTCTACTGGGAAAGACACCCCCAAAAGGATTTCCTTCAGCTTCGTACTGTGATGAGGTTAACGTCCTTCAGGCTCTGTTCACAAACCCCTGTGCCGCCGAACTCCAGGAGTGGCCCCTTGGGTCCCAGTGGCACACCCAAAGCAGGCACCCCGAATGGACCTGTGTGATGTCCCGTGACCGGAAACTAAAGATGTCCAGGAGCTGAAGCAGGCGGCACCGCAAGGAAGAAGCTTTCCCCCGAGGGCCGGTCTGGGCCCACGTACCCTGCTCTTACCATTGCTCCTCACTTGGTTTTCCCGCTCTCCATCTCGGAAGGACAATGCACTTGACCACAGGATCTGTCATCGGAAGCCTTGATCTGTCCGAGACAGTAATGACCTCTCGGCTCATCCTGCTAGGAATCTTTCTGGAATTCCAAATGCCACCGTACATTTCAATGGCCCCACGCGCCCATCTTGTAAAGTTAGGGTCCTAAGCCCACCTAACCTCGTTACTTGGCTCAATCTAACCCAACCCTGGCACAGAAAAACAGGGTGTCTCGAAAATCTAGAGTGTGGACAAAACGCCGTGGGACAACCAAGGGGAATCAGACCGTTTGTCAGCTTGCTGACACTGCCGTGTATCTAGGCAGCCTTTCCATACAGAAAATGCACATTGGCTGAATGATGTTAGCACCCGTGTACCAGAGGATGGGACCCCAGACACTGTCCCTTAGCCTGGCGCCTTCTGCACGCCTCCTGGCTACACCTGTACCCCAGGAGGTTCCGGTGATGGCCTCAGTGCCTGGGTGACTTACTACCTCGACAGCTGGGGAATCAGAGGGCCATGTGCCCCCGCTATCCTCACTCCCCTATTTCTTCTTCTCAACACAACAGCAGCCTCCCATTGGCTCGGCCCAGGAGATCTTGGACCCTGCGCTAACCGAGGACTCCCAGGAGGCGCGTTCGATTCTGGGTCTGCCTCCAGAGGGAGCATTTTCACTCCAACTGCAGGGAGGGCCAGCGAGCAGACAACCAGAAATCTCTCCCTAATGTCAGGAGAGCTGGCCGACTCCGCAGCCAAGCAGTTTCAGCTCAGCAAGATGGCTTGACGCGTTGGCAACGACTCTCGGATACCCGTGTCGCCCTTGAGTAAGGAGGCGTCTGCCGGTGCGGCCAACAAACATCTCCCGCCGCATGCGGATAAATGTCTCTGGGGAAGGAGAAACCCCATCACAGAAAATCAGGAAACAAATGCATTAGCTGGTGCCTTCAGGTCTAAGAGCATCGAACATGTGGACTGGGTTTGTTAAGTTGTTTCTCATTTTGCTCCGCACGCTTCTTGTTGAGCTTCGTATCTGTTGCTTGGCGAAAGTGGACTCAAGCGATTTTTCTGGTCTGGGCACTTCCCCTCTGCTGGGGGACGAGGCGCCCAGGAAAAGTCTTTCCTGGCACCAAGGGACAAATGCGACCAAATGCGGAAGACCCTTCTGTCATAAAATAGAAATCGTCCTGGTACTCACCTCACAGGAGGGGTGTGTGAGATGATACGTGTAAAAAGACAGCGTGCAGCGCCCGGCACAGAGCCGGCCTTCAGTAAACGTTAGCATATAGGTGCAGCCCTCTCTCTGCCTAAAGGAGAGGCAGGCCACAGAGCACATCTGTACAAAACGATTCTTTAGCAGAACTCGGTGCTCTCTGACACGATCCGGTCACTGGGTGTGGGCTGTCTCTCCAGCATCAGAGGAGGCTCTGCTGAGGCCAGGAGCCCAGTCTGTTCCAATTACTACGCACTCTCCAGTATGCAGACTAGGGCCGTCCTATGTTTAGTGAAAATAAATAAATAAATTCCGGAGGACTGAAAGGCTGAATATTTGCGGGGGGGGGGGGGTATTGCATTGTTTTAATGGACGTTATTATGTAATGTCACAGGCATCCTGGGGCGGACAAAGGCCTGGAGAGGCTGCTGGAAATGTCCGGTGAAGAGTTAAAATGGGCACCAGGCTGACCAAAAGTGTTTCTTTCACTGAAAGTATTTTTGGAGAACTCCGTGATTATTACTACCACAATCCAGATTCACTCATTCATTCATTTTTTTCAGAGTTGTAGGGACTTTCCTCAAGCCTCGTTGTCACCCAGTGTCTCATTTAGAGCCACGGACACTTCGCCTCCTTCCTTCATTCCGAGGGGGTGACAGTGTCTGATAGAGCTATACTGCAATGTTACACTTTGCCAGCAGGTGTCACTGTCTAATATGTGATCTTGCATGAAACCTCCCATCACAAGTTTTAAGGCCTAAGAGCTTGTGAAATGAAGCCACGTAGGAATTCCTTTCTGTAGGATAAGGGCCACTCTGCTTCAGTTCCACTCCATGAGATAAGAAAACCTTACGTTAGAGATGCAGCCTGGGCCTAAATTTTGTTAATACTCTTCAGTGTTTTTTCTGTCCTGGTGGATCTTGCCACACTTCTGTGTTACAGATCCCATGCTTTTCTAGGAAACCTCTTTTTATTATTATCAATAATAACATGTAAAACGTGCCTATTATCTTGAGATTCTTCAAAACCCTCTGATTTCATGCTAACACAATCCCCTGCCCATGGCGTACTCAATATTTGTTGAATGATTGCCCCCTTATCACGACCCCCCTCAAATTCTGGGAAACATGGACAGCTACTCTACAGATGAGGAAACGGAGTCTCAGAGAGGTTAAGCAACTTGCTCAAGGTCACACAGCTGGTGAATGGCAGAGCTGGGGTTCGGGTTAGGCTTGTCTAGTTCCAAACCCCTTGTGTTCATTCACTCCAATCAACAAAGGGACTTGGGGAGAATGGAGACCCTGACGCTTACGAAGGCAGCAGGCTTCTGCTCTGCGGGCCCAGAGGGTGCCCAGGACATCTCTGGACAGACTTTTCATCACCAGAACAAGCAGCTGATGTTCATGGGCTATCTTCTCATTTCTCCCTGTCATTTTCCTGAGGCAGATTAGAGACTTGAGCAAATTGTACTGATATAAGTGATGAAATGTGTGTGGGGGTGAGGGGTGAGGTTGTGGGGGGGTTGTACCACCAGGCTCCAAGAGTCACCCTGCTTCCTCTTCACCCCTGTGGAACAGAGACACTGTACTTAGTTGAAGACTGGAGGCAGCTTGCAAATTCCTGGATGGTGTTTATCAGCTGATGTCACCATATTGTAAGATTATATATCTTTAAACAAACAATAGTATCAGCACTGATACAATGAGCACACAGGGACACAGTCCGGGCCTCACGATTACTCAATGCTGCTCCAGGCCGCCGGGGTCCCTGCTGCATGACCAGCTTCCTGCATCGTCCGGCCCACCTGCCCGGTGTCCTAGAGGAGAGGAAGGCCCACTCCCCAGGGCTTCCTCTGGGAAATGTAGGTCAGCAGGACCTAATTACCCGAGTGGAACAGGGCTGGGATTTCAAGACTAATGCTGCGGGCAGGGGCGGGGGGGGAGGGGGAAGGGGCGGGAGCACTGAGGACCTCAAACTGGGAACCGTCTGTCAGGGTTCCCATCAAAGGTGGGGTCTCTGGCCCCAAACAAACAGACCCTGCCCCTTGAATCACGTCTGTGCAGTCCGCTCCAGTCTGTCCCGTGACGTGTCCCCCAGGATAAGAAGAGAAGCGGCCCCATGCGAGGATAGCACCGGTGGGGGGGGCTCGCACTCCATGCATAACAACCCAGGGAGCACGGTTACCCCTTCCAGGGCGAGACATGAAGCGCAGAGGGCATGGTGCTTTCTCAGGACTAGAGTCTGGGGTACAACCAGCAACCTGGGAAGAATCTGACTACAGGGAGGTATGGGCCCTTTTAAATTCCAGCCACCCCTCGGTTGCTGACAGTGGCTGCCCACCTGACTAGCCTAGAACACCTGAACCAGGTGTGTCAGCTGAGCAGCCAGAATGACTGCCCAGGCCCCTCTGCCCATGGCAGCCAGTTGAGCCACAGTCTTTTAAAAATATGTATTTTATTTATTTATTTTTAGAGAGGGAGAGAAACATCAATGTGTGGTTGCCTCTCGAGTGCCCCCTACTGGGGGCCTGGCCCACACCCAGGCATGTGCCCTGACTGGGAATAGAACTAGCCACCCTTTGGTTCACAGTCCAGCGCTCCATCCATTGAGACACACCAGCCAGGGCATTTAAAAAAAAAATTCAATTAAAGCAAAACTAATTTACAGCACAGTGAGGGGAGAAAATATTGAACTTGGGAAACTAACAGAGTGGGGTTGGGTTCCAAGCTCTGCTAGGGAAGGGCCTCTGGCCTTTACTGCTTCCTCCTCTTTACAATGAGTTAACAGCCCCGCCCTTACAGGTGCTGGTGAAGATGAAATAACTAGAAACCACATTGTTTGTTAACAACTTCTCCAGTAATGCTAATGCCCCATTCCTTTCAGTGGGCACAAGAACAGCGAGGGGTGGAGGCACGTACGGTTTTGTTCTTAAAACAGTAATTTCTTCAAAACCTTCCCCGTTCTAGGGTATAAAGTGGCTGCTCTGCAGGGGGTATGGGGGAAGGAAATTCCTTTGATGAACTAGAGCCACAGCACGCGGTATGAAAGAAGTCCTCCGGGGTGTGGACATTCACTCAGGCCTTCGTCCGCGGCCTGCTTGCTGTACGCCTGGAGCCGTCAGGCGCCGGGCCCCGGGGTCTGAGAATCCGGAGTCCCTCGCCCCTTGTGGGTACCGACGCGGGAAATGTGTCGGGGAAGTGGGGGCGGGGGCGCTCAAGCAGGGCTCGGGACGCCTTGGCTGATCGGCCGGCCCGCAGGCTCCTCTTCTGTGCCCGAGAATTACGGAACTTTAAACTGCTGGGAATTTCAGATGAGGCAAGCAAGGCCTTGCTCCGGGATTACTGAAACAACTCTCTCCCAAGAGATTTTAAAAATTATTATTACTAAGCCCCTCACCCCCTTCTCCCGGGGCCTGGCACTGCCGCGGCGGCCCTGCGGGTGTTGCAACCAGGGTCTCTGGCCCAGCGGAGGCCGCCCGGCGTTTCCCAAAGACGCCCCCGGAGGACCGACGCCTCGGCGCCGCCCCGCGCGCCCGCTCAGCCTCGGCCTCCAGCGACCCGGAGGCCTTCGGGTGGGGCCCAGTGGGGATGGCGGCGGGGGCGGTCGAGAGGGCGCAGGACGCACGGGGCGCTGCGGGGTCTGGGCTGGAGCCGCCCCGAGACCCCGAGACCCCCGGGCGCCCCAGCAGTGCGCAGCTGCCCGCGCGCCCGAGCCCCGGGGCGGGGCGGGGCGGGGCTAGGGCGGGATCTCGTCCGTCCGGCCCGGCCCCCGGCGCTTTTCTCGTTTTTCACTTTAAATCCTTGGGTTGCTTTTCTTCTTTGCACAGAAGTCGCGCTCGGGCAGCCCGCGCGCTCGCAGCAGGAACCAGGCTCCAGGCGCTGGCGCCGGGGCCGCGAGGAGGAGGCGACTTCGCTCCCTGCGGCGGGCGCCCCGAGCCTCTCGGCCCCGGAGAGCGGGCGGCGGCAGCGGCCTCCCTGGCGCGGTAGGCAGGGCCGGGCGCGGGAACCGGGTGGCTGCGGGGCGGGACGGGGTGGGTGCGGGGGTCGCGGCACCCGGGGACCGAGTGGTTGGGAGCGGGGCTGGGCGCTGGGGACCGGTGGGGTCCCGACTGGGGACCGTAGGGGGCGCGAGGAGCTTTCTCTCGCCGCGGGTCCCGGGAGATGGGGTCGGGCGCCGCCCAGCGCTGCTGCCGCTTCTGCGGTTGCATGTGCTGGCTGCTCGCGGCGTCCACCGGTCCCACCTGCGGGGGCGGACGGGGCAGGGGTCCCAGCGCCGGGACAACCTTTGCGCCCGAGGTTGAGGCTCCGCAGCTGCAGATCAAGCGAAGGCGCCTGGGGCGCTCGGCGGCTCGCGCGGACTTCTAAGTGTCGGGGTGCCCCAGGGCCTCCGATCCCGGGACGCGACAGTTCCCGCGGCAGAGGCGGGAGCCCCGACCAGCCCCTCCCGCTCCGCGAAGTTAGTTTCGCTTTTCCCGCCAGTCCGGGCCCGCATTTGCAGCACGGCCCGACTGGCCCCCTCGGTGTTGCCCCGCCCGGCCGGTAGCGCCTCCCCCGGGGAGCCCGCCGGGCGACACCGGGCGGCGCCACCCTTCCCGCCTCCCCGGAGCCACTGCGGCTTCTCCGGGCAACCGAGGGAGAGCCGAGTGTTATGTCAGGAAATCAATCAAAACGGAAAAACTTGAGCAGCCTGGTCGGGCGGTGGAACCGTGGGATCCCTGCCCCCCGAGTGTGTGCAGGGACTTGGTAATGGTGCTGTTCAAGTTCACGGCAAAGTCTCCTCGAGATGTTAACGCCCCGCTTGGCCTGCCGTCACACTGCAAGTGGTGTGTATGAGTGAGGCGGTGTGTGCCCGAGTGTGTGCCTGTGTGAGCGTGTCTCTTGCACCTGTCTGGGTGTGTGAATAGGTGTGTAAATGTGTGTGAGAGTGCACATGTGTGTCTGAGGCATGTTTCTGGGTTTCTGTGTGCCCGAATGCATCTGTGTCTGTGTGAATGTGTCTGTGCATTGGTGTGCATGGGTGTGGGGTGACAGTGTGCCATCTACGGTCACCGTGCAGTGGCACCTCTGGTTCCTGACTTCGGGCTGTGCCAGACCCCACACTCCGGGCCAGGGAAGCCCGGCTGGTGCTTGCTGGGGAGGGTGCAGGCAGCTCTCCCTGCCTCTCTCTCTTTCTCTGAAAATGAACTGAACTGCGTGGTTTAGGGGTGAGTTGGCAGGGGCTGCTTCCTGGGTGAGTAATATTTAATTAAACACTCCAGCCAGTAGCATCAGAAACTGATCATGAGTGTGCTTTAACAGGTGTGGATGGTAAAAGTGCCATCCCAGGGACTCGAGTTTGGTGTCCTGGGAAGAGCACAGGGTCCTGGGATGGGGGAGGGGAACAGCAGGCGAGGAACATCGGCTGCTGCCCCTCTCTTCCTGGCACTCCTGCTCTGGATGGTTGGAGGGCTGGATTCAGCTTCAGGGGCACAGGCTGGTTTCTCCCCTGGGAAAAGTCAAGCAGCCGAGGGAGCCCCACCTTACTTCCCAGGTATCTTTCCCAACAAAGGCCCAGAGAGGGGCACTGACCGACCCCAAGTGCTCAGCCAGGGCTCCAGAATGCCAGCTGTTGTGGCTCCTGCCCCTGGTGCCGAGGTCACGGCCCAGGCACTTGGGCTGCCACAGCTGTAGAGCGATGGATTAGATCATGTTAAGCACGTCTCTTGTTCTCTCACTGCTGTTTCTTCCGGGGAGTGCTTTACCCAGTAGACGGAGGGAGAGAGGGGGAGAGAGGACCTGAGTGTGCACAGATTGGGGGCGTGGAGTGGCCTCACACAGTAACTTGACAGATCTTCCTTTTCTGTCCCAGGAAAGCAGAGACAAAAAGACAGGAACACATCAACTGCAGTGGCTCTGACAGCCGTGAGCAGGGACACACGTGGCTTCAGGGAGGTTGGGCGTCAGGGGTCCCAGCGTCTTAGGAAAGCGAGGTCCTGCCAGGGGCTCCCAGGGATGTCGCTGTGGAGCTGGGTGAGGCTGCGGTTCTCAGGCCACCCTGGGCTCTCCAGGGCCACCGCTTCACCCTCGAACGCCCCCTGGGGAGTCAGCACTGATGTCGGATTTCTCCTGTGACCAGCAGCAGGAGGATGGCGGTCCTCCGGGTGGAGGCCAGCACTGGCCACTGCCCACCAAGGACAATGGATGCTCTCTTCCTTGTGCGGTGCTGGGTCCCTGGCACCCACCCCGGCTTCTGGGTGTGCAGAGATGTGATCCATTTTCACACTGAGCCAAACCTCTGATCCCTGTGATGTGTTCACAAGCTTAGTTTGGGAATTTCATACCAGTTCTTCTCAAGAAATAGGTTGTGGAATGCGTGACTCAATTTATCTTTTGTTCCTGAAAAGTTGGAGAATGAGCATCTATATTGGACCAAAGTACAGGGTAGGAGCAGGTGGGGCTCTGTCTGCCTTGGGCGCTTAACCCTGTCCTTCCCCACGAGCCCGACCAACAAAATACGCCTTACAGGGAGGCGCTTCTAGCTTGGACTTTCAACTGCCCCAGTTACCTGATAGCATCCCTCCCACCTCTGGGTGAAAGTCCACTCCTAGCCAGGTGCCAGACGCTGTGTGGCCAAGCACTTCCTGGCCGTGACCTTGTTTGAGGCTGGTGGTGGTGGTGGTTGTGGTAATGACGGCAGGACTTACGGCTTGTACTAGTACTGGGCTGCGAAATGCGTCCCCGACCCATTCAGCCTTGTTTTCTCCAAAGAGCCCCAGGCACCAGCGGGCTCTCCTGCCCTCCACCTGCCTCTGAGGCTGGAACAGCCGGTGACTCGGCCACAGTCCCGCCTCCACTCCCCAGGGGTGGAGCAGAACTCTCGCTCCGATTCTGGTGCCCAAGCGCTGGACTGGCACAGTGAGTGTGCCACTGCCATCGGCTTCGCCTTTTTTTAAAGAAGTACATAATTTTAAATGAAAAATTATTATTATGGACAGTTTTAAGTTGAGAGAAGAATATATAGGGTTCTCTCATCAACTTTGAGTGTCTATGCACATGCGGTTGCACGCTCAGGCACACACACGTGTGCACCAAGGCACACGTGCACACACACACTCAGGCACACACGGGTGCACACTCAGACTATGTTATTAGGAAGCCAGTCTCCTACTGATATCTGGCCATCTGTAACGACCCCCTGAGAAGCAGCATTTAAGGGGAGCATTGAGTCTCAGAGAGGGGCCTGTGACCCCCCTAGGTGGCACGTCAGGATAAGCACACTCTTCCGGACGTGGATTTGAGGGACCTTCCGGGCTTTGAGGAGGGAAGGCCCATCGGGTATCTGTGTGGTTGCCCCCCTGTGCCCCCCTTGCCTGAGAGCCTTTGAAAAGCTTCTTACTTGTTTCATATTTTAAAAGTTCTGTCGGCTACTTGTCAAATGGTGGCGTCCGCTGGCCACGGCACAAACCGGGTCAGCCATAGTCCCCTGTGTTCATCGGGGGGGCAACCTGGCTTTGCCCCCGCTGTGCTGATGTGGGTCAGGGATGGGTGGCAGGGGATGTGGGAATGGTTTGTCACAGGCCCTGGACCCGACCAACCTAATCTCCAGCTTCACTGGCTTGAATTCGCTGTCGGGGAGATGGGTGGAGAGCGTGGGAGCGTCCGCAGCTCGCAGGCACTCTGGGAAAGTGGAGGAGGCAATGGGTGCTCTGGGCCAGGATCGAGGGCGCGGGGATGGAAACGCCACACTGAGTGGTCATCCAGGGTCTGCATGGGGACAGGGTGTGGACGGCTGCACCAGACAGGCTGCAGGTGGGCTTTTGGGCCTGTGTTTGGGCCTCTGATGATTGACACATTTTCCTCGTGTTACTTCGCGTGTCTCCTGCCAGCTGGGACAGGCCGGCGGCGCTTGTAACGTGGGTTCGGCAGGTGTGGCAATCAGCTGGAGGTGGGAGTGAAGAAGGGTGAACAAGTGTGGATGTCCTTACGTTCCCCGCTAGGGTGGGGGTCATAGTGGATGATGACCCCCTGGAGAGGGGTGGGACAGGGGGCACGGCGGTGCCCTGAACCTGTCTAAGTAGAAATGGTGTATGTGATCTGTCCAGACCACAGCTAGGCCTGGGTCCCTGGGAGAGAGGCCTGGGCTGGAGTCAGGGACCTGCTTTCAAAGCAGGTTATCGCTATCAGCCGCAGAGCCTTTGGCATGAGATGAGGCACGCCTAGGGGAGGGCCCCTCATTCCCAGCACTGTCACTGGGAGACCTCTGCTCCAGTGTCCTCAGGCTGAGTGCTGCGGCTGGGCCTGCCTGTTTGGGGATAGTACACCTCTGATGAGAGGGGTGTGTGCGGGGGTCTCACCCGGGCACCAAGGTGCCCGAGAGCCACCTACAAAGGTTCTCTGGTTTAGGGGTTTTGTACTCCCCTCTCTCTAAGGTCGCAGTAACATTCACACAACATCACATTTACCATTGTAACCATTTGTAAGCGTGCAGCTCGGGGGCATGAAGTACATTCGCACGACTGTGCGTCACCACCATCCGTCTCCAGGATGCCTCATCCTGAGGAACAGAGTCTCTGACCCCCACTCTGCACCCCCAGCCCCCAGCATCCACCTCTGTCTCCTTTCTGTGTCTATGCATGTGATGACTTGAGGTCCCCGGGAGAAGCAGAATCACACAGGCTTGCTTCCGTGACTAGCATGGTTCCCTCCGCACAGTCATCGGGTTGTAGTGGGTATCAGGATGTCCTTCCTTGTTAAGCCTGGGTGACATTCCACGGTGTGGGTGGACCACGTTGAGGTCCTCCGTTCCTCCACCCGTGGACACCTGGTCTCTGGTTTTTTATCACACTCCCTCAGTTACGGGGCCCAGGGACGGGCCTCAGCATGTGCTTGTGGGGCTGAAGGGGCTCTGATGGTGGACTTTGTGGGCCCCTGCACTGCCCTGAGGTGACCGGCCCAGCCTCACAGGCTGCTGCCCCTCCAGCCGATCAGAGATGCGCTGAGGCTGCTGGGGGAAGCCAGGGGAGAGGGGGGCTGGGAACCAGGGCTCAGGCCAGGGGACCCAGGGGTCTGGCTTCAAGGGGCCCCTGAGCCCCTGGAGCTGCTGTCAGAGTGGGAGGAGCGGCCCCTGGAGCCAAAGCCCAGTCTCATTCCTGGGGCAGGACACCTGGTGTCCACTCCCTCACTTCCTGGCTCCTCCAGACCTTTCCAGCAGCCCCTGGAGGGCACCATCCTAGCCGCCAGCTCACACAGCGTCTACCCGCCAGATCTGCTGCTCTGGTGACCTGGCCTCCCACCCCGCCCTCCAACTATCTGCTTAGAGAGCACTCCCAGCCCCGCCCCCCACCCCCTCCGCCTCTGCTGAGCCTCTGGGCCCTCCCTGCTCTGTCTCCCATCCCCTCCTTACCGCCCTCTGGGCTTGTCCGCCTCCTCTCCCCATCACCCTCCCCCCAAGGTGCGGTCCCCCGGGATCTAGACCCCACAACCCTCAACTCTTCCTCCTGCAAATTCCCTGCCCCACACAGCTCATGCCGAGCAGACCTGCACTGTCTGTCTCAACAGCCTGCAAGCCCCTCACTTGACTTTTAAAAGCCAAGCTCCTGTCCTGGCTGGTGGGGCTCAGGGGATTGAGTGCCGGCCGGCCTGCAAACTAAAGGGTCGCCAGTTCAGTTCTCAGTCAGGGCACATGCCTGGGTTGTGAGTCAGGTCCCCAGTAGGGGAGCACGAGAGGCAACCACACATTGATGTTTTCCTCTCTCTCTCCTTCCCTTCCCCCTGTCTAAAAACAAATAAAATCTTTAAAAAAACAAACAAACAAAAAACCTGAAGTTCCTCATGCCTCCCCTCTTCCCAGACGCGCCTGCTCCCGTGATCCTGTCTTGCACCAACAGTCACCCAAGCCAGGCACACACTGACCCCCGCGAGGCCCCATGGGCAGCTGGCCGTTGTCCCACTGGACTGTGGGCTCCAGGAGAGCAGGACCAGGACACATGGACCTTGTTCATTACTGCATCCCCAGTGCTCGGTGCACACAGTAGGCTCCTGCTGGATACTCACTGGATGGAGGAGTATAGCCAAGCTGGTGGTGTGCTGGCTCTGAGCAGGGTGTAGAGAGGCCTGGGCCCGGGATCAGAGGACACATGGTGCCTTCCGGTTGGGCGACCCAGTAACGAGCCTCCCTTCCTAGCCTTGGCCTGCTTGACCGTGCGGGGTGGGTGCCACCCCACGGGGCGGTGGTGAGGTCACGTACATGGGCACTGGCCATGTGCCAGGCCCACGGCGTGCTGGGGGTGGGGTGGGGCAGGGTGGGAGGCGGCACCTCCCTCACAGAACCTGACTGCCGGGTTTTCCTGTCCTGGACCTGAGTCCCCCGTGGCCCCACGGGAGGTCGGGAACTCCGAGGTGAGGTTCCTCTTGTGTGCTAGTGTCGGGCTGCTTGTTATTCATTCTTTCACTCACACATGTATTGAGCGCTTACCATGTGCAGCGAATCTGCTGGGGCTGAGGATGCAAAGGATGGAGGGGGACCCTTCCTTCTCTGTGTGGCTGGGGAGACGCAGGCCCTGGGATGGCAGTACTCAAGGCATTATGGCGACGGTGGCAGGGGGAAGGTGAGGGACAGAGGCAGGTGGGCGTTCCTGGGGGGAGGGTGGTGATGTGGAAAGTGAGCGGGGGCTGGGGTGGGCCGGGACCCAGGGGATGCTCCTGGTGGGGTCCTCTGACTGGGACTTCTCAGGCACCAGCTGAGGGCCACCGGGGCGGCTCCTCTTTCCCGTGGACTGTCACCTCCTCGTCCTTGGGTCCCTTGGCCTCCCTCGTGGTGGGTGCTGCTCCCTGCAGTGTTTGCTATAAATAGCCAGGGTTTGACCCGGGGAGCATTCTGGGCAGAACAGAGTGGGGTTGGGGGTGTGGGGAGAACCGTCCTCCACAGGATTAATGGGGACACATGGGACCGAGGACAGTGAGAAGTGGCCCCAGGTTTGTGAGGAAATGGTGGCGCCCCAGCCGAAATGGGATCCGTGGCTCCCAGGAGACTCTTAACTCCCGGAGGTCTCTTAGCATTCTTAATGTGCTGGTGTGCTCTGTGACATTGGCCAATGGTGGTGTTTCGTTTTGGTTTTGGTTTTGGTTTTTATTGGGGTGAATGCCACATCACAGCAAAAGGGCTGTTTTAAAGTGAACAATTCAGTGACATCCAGTACAGTCGGCCATCTGTGTCCCCGGGTTCTGCGTCCGCGGAATCAACCAACCACAGAGGGGACAGGTCTGGAAAATAGTCACATGGTTGCCCACGCGCACTGTGCAGTCCGGCCTAGCTCTGTGCTGAACACACACCGACTTTCTCTCTCTCTCTCTCTCTCTCTCTCTCTCTCTCTCTCTCTCTCTCTCTCTCTCGTCATTATCCCCCAAACGATACAGTGTATCAACTGTTTCCAGAGCTCTTACATTGTGTCGGGTGTGACGGTAACCTAGAGGAGATTTACATAAGTAGGCGGGAGAATGTGCTGAGGATACATGCAAGTACTACGTCATTTATATGAGGGACTGGAGCACCCGTGGACTTGGGTTTCCACAGGGGAACTGGAACCAATCCTCCACAGGTACAGAGGGACGTTGGACATTCACCGTGTCCTGCAACGACTCCTGTCTTGTTCCAAAACATTTGCGTCACCCCAAAAGGAAACCCTGTACCCGCTCAGCAGTCGCTCCTCAGGCCCCCTCCCCAGCCCCTGCAACCAGCAATCAGACTTCAGTCCATGGGTTTGCCTGCTCTGGACATTGTCCTGTGAATGGCACCGCCCGCTTTGTGACCCTTGGTGTCTGGCTTCAGGTCCCAGTGGCTCCGGGAGGGAGGCTGGATTCCCTTCCCAGTTTACGGCAGGGCTACTACAAGGGCGGCACAGCTGGGTCTAAAGCTAGTCCAGAACGGTCACCTTGAACTGCAGACACTGCGTTTCTGTCGCTGTCATGGCCGTCAAAGACTCAGCCCCAGTCATCTTGCAGTTAGCCATCCTTCTTGTTGTTTTAAATTTTTCCCAGCGACCTTTTAAAAATGACCACTTGGCAATGTCAGCTCTCCTTAGAGCTCATCAGTAGCGGCTGCTGCTTTTCAGGTAAATTCCCTAACCCATGATGTGACCTTCCGGGCACGACATCCCCATGAACCACCCCCACCATCTCCAACAGGGATGCCCGCCCTGAGCCTGGGGTCTGTCCTTGTGGGGCTCATCCCCCGGGGCCACCCAGGGTGGGGCTGTTTCCAGGTGCGTTCTCTGACTGCTGCGCCCTGTGGCCCGACTGGGGCCGCAGCTTCAGCACTGGCCAGTCATGGTTTCTTCTTTTCTCCTGGTGTTTTGAGACCAGTCAGGCCCTGAAGGGTGTGGACCGTCTCTGTGTCATTTGAGGTGTGACCCAGAGCTTCCTGCCTCTCCAAGGCAGTGCCGCCCTCACCAGTGTCAACCAGCAGTGGTGCCATTTGCTCTCTGCCCGCCCTTGACATCACCAGCATTCAAGCAGTGAGGGGTGCTGGCCCGGGCACCCCCAGAGCCGTGGTGCCGTGACTGTGGGTGGAGGCACAGCTCGTATAGAGGAGATTGCTGGGGAACTGCCACCCCCCGAGGAACACTGGCCCCTTGGTCGTTGGAGCCCCTGACGTCCTTTTCCTGCCTTCCCCCTCCCACTCTCGACCGAACATTGGGTTCAGGGCGTCTCAACCCCCAACGGCTCTGCATGGGATTCTGCCAGAAATGGTCTCAACCTTATCGAATGAATGCACACCGCGCGCCAGGTGCAGCGCTCAACGCCGTCGATGGACCTCTCACCCTTCCGACCACCCTGTGAGTCGGCTCTGACCTTGCCATTCATGCACGAGAAACATGCCCTTCAAGGGCATTTTCTGAGCTGCAGGAAGTGACACGGCTACCTGCATGATGTGTCCTTTCTACTGTGAGTGTGCAACGTGGTGGCATGGATTACTGGGCACGGGCCGCTCACCAGGGGTGACTCTGGAGGTGTGCGAAGCAGCCTCGGCCCCGGGAGTCAGCGGAAGAACAGGTGGAGGCGGCAGGTGTGTGTGGGATGCCCAAGCTCACTGCCAGGTGTGCTGGGTGGGCCCGGGGGTGGGGGGTGGCAGCTCGGGTAACTCTTCCAGGGGGTTTGTTCTAGGCTGGGAGTCTTCACAGTGGCAGTGACCCCAGGGAGGAGGGACTGGCCATGGTGAGAAGGGTCACAGGAAGGCTGCTGTATGGTAGGGGGGCCTTGAATGCCTGGTCCAGAAGTTGTCAGTGGGTACAGCGTACCCTTGCACCCGTCTCCTGCCCCATTCTTTCACCCCAAAAGTTGCTCCTAAGAGGCATGGAGAAACCAGAAATCTTTGTTTCCATCTGTCGGTGCCTCCTTGGTTAAACGCTCTGGCTGTCTCCCTTTGCAGCCCCAGGTCAACTCCCAGGACCTTTTGCCTGGACACCCTGGGGTCCTTCCCGGCAGGCCAGTAACCGTCCACTGGGCGGCTCGGCTCTGAGTCTGACTGAGGCTAGGGTTTCTGGCTGGGGTGGGGCTGCCTTGTGGCTCCGAATCTTTCCAGGGGCAGGGGGAGCTGGAGACTTCCCCTGACAGTCCTGCACCCACTTCCGGAAGGCCATGCCGGACATGGGCCATGCTGGCGGGTGTGCCTCTTAGGTAGATCCCAGGGAGTCCCCAGCAACCCCGAGGTTAAACAGGATTCAGAGCATGGCAACTTTTGTGCCAGGCGAGTTCTTGAGGGCACTGCTGTGGATTTCTGGGGGATGAGCCCCTGGGTAGATCAGAAAGGACCTGGAAATCAGAAGTCACTGCTTAATGACTTTGAAGATGGGGGTGGGGGTGCCTGGGAGAGTTTTTGCTTCTCTAAGGGTCTTCTCAGTCTGAACATTTTAAGAAGCTGTAATGAGAAAAGTCACCCAGCATTTGTGAAGCTTGGAAAATCATCCTAAGAGGCGACCCTAGTGTGGAATGTGTCCTAACTGTGTTCAATTACAGGTACATGTTAGAGTCTCTTTCACAAAACTTCCTGTCTCTGGAAAGATGTGATATTCAAAAGGCAGGATTTCCCCCTCCTTCTGGCTCTATCGTTCCTCTTGGGCTGGTTTTTAACCATTTGTATGAGCAGGTCCCTCTTTCCCCGCCTGCCCCCCGGGGTCCCCGAAAGCCTGTTGCCCTGACTGTCGAGTCACACTCGGGGCGTCTAGACAGCTCAGGGTAGAGGGGTGTGTGTGTGTGTGTGTGTGTGTGTGTGTGTGTTTTGAATTCCTTCATCATCCGGCCAATATTCCGTGAATGCCCACTCTGTCTGGGCCGTCGCGGTGCCCGCGCCGAGACGCCCAGACAGCCCCGGCCTGGGAGGCCACCATGTCTGAGCTGAGTCCTGAGCCGCAACGGGGGTTCCTCCCCCCGCGCCAGAGGGTGTCTCACCACCACGGAGGTTTTGCTTTGCTGTAGTGTTTACGGGTGTTTTTTTTTAATGGAAAATTTTGAGCACGTGCAGGAGCTGAGGCTGGTGTGGGGAGGCCCCCTTCTTCATCGCCATGGGTACCAGTCCTCGGCCGTCTCGTCCAGGTGCACGAACCGTCTCTGTTCCAGAAAGATCGGGCTTAGGGAAGGCACCGAAGTCCAAGAAACGGTCAGTTGGGGTTCTTGTGTTCTGGGGGTTTAAACCACGTTCTGGTGTCCTGGGCAGCTTCAACCAGGGGCAGCGAGCTTTGTGGGAACCCCAGAAGGTGGGCCGGGCTTGGGGGCGAGCAGGCGTGTGGACACCACCTCCCCGGCCCAGCCAGAGGGGGAAGACAGGCCGTCTGAACCGGAGCAGTCTGACTTTGACCTTCATATTTTTTAGGGGGTAGAATTCTGTATAAGGCTTAATTTAGGGGAGAAATCATTTGAACTGCTGAAAGCAAGCTTTGGGGGCCACTCTCCTGGAGGCAGACTGGGGGTTGTCTTCCCCTGCCTCCTCCTGCCTCTGCCTTCTCCCCCAAATCCTTCAGTAGCTGGCAGGAATAGATACAGGTCAAAAGCAGGGTAAGCTGGCAGCATTCATCATGGGTCCACCAGAGCTACTTGGTGTCAGGCACCATGTGGCTTTAGCCACCAGATTTTGGGGTGCGGGATGTGATCCATGTTTTCTTCCTGTGAAAGTGGGTTTGGAGCATCCGTGGGGAATTTTCTGTTGCCACTGAACCTCGCTTCAATCGCAGCCAGATGAAATAGCTGTGCTTAGACCAAGCAGAACCTCCCGAGGCCAGAGAGGGCTTGTCTCGGCGTTACTGTTTCCATTTCCGCCGAATCTTGTAGAACAAAGCAGGTAGTACCCGGCCTTTCTGAATGGGGGAGCCGTGCGTGGTTTGCTCTCTTGGAGGTTCAGAGTAGAAACAGCAGGAGCGAAGGTAGGATTTCTTTCTAACAGAATAAGTCGCCTGCCGCCCATGGCAAATGTCTGCTCGGATGGTTTTTTGTCACCGTGCACAGCCGGGCAGCCCGCTGCGCCATCCTAGGCTGCATTTCTTCTCAGCCCTGAAGCCTGCTGTCTGTGTGGGCGGGGCCCGGGGGGGTGGGCAGTGGCCCTAGTCCCATTGGTGTGGGAGCCGTGCAGGCAGGGGTGGTCGTGGAGGTTTCTGGGGGAGCAGCTCACAGGCTGCATTTCGTGAGGATTGCATCGTCTTGCACTTTGTCCTCCTCACACTGAAGCAGAGCACCTTGGGAAAGCACCTGCTGAAGGCAGTGAAGGTGGCCAGTGACCGTGCATGCCGGTTGTCCCAAGCTAGGCCCAAGGCCGTTGTGTCCCTGGAGGACCTGTGCACACGGGCCACCTTTTCCTTCTGGGTTGAGACCTGTTCACTTAAGATTCGTCGAGTCCTCTCTGTGTGCCGGGCCCTGTTCCTGGCACTTCCCACGCATGAGCTTTTCTATCCCTGCTGAGAGTTCTGCTGGGCATGGCTCAGGATGCCCATTTTACAGATGGGAAAACGGAAGCAGGAAAGTCAAATAGCTGGGCTGGGATCTCCCAGCCGAGAAGTCAGGCTGGACGCAGACCCAGCCTGTGCTCTGAGTCACCACGCTGCATGGCCTCTGAGCATGATGAGGCTCGTGATCTGGGGAGGATGGGGGTGGGTCAGAAGGTAGCGCTCACCAGGCTATGCACAGGTCGGCTCTGTCATACAGGTGTGAGGGATTGCACCAGGTGCTCCGGGCACGTGTGCCCCTGTTGTGTCTCGGCAGCCAACCTTGAGCAGGCCCGCAGTGGAGGCTGGGTGAACCACGTGTCATTGCAGAGGCAACAGAACTGGAGGTTCCGAATCATGTGTTTCTCCCTTCAGAAGTGACCAGGACAGCTTGAACATGCTCTCCGATGTCCACTTGACATTTTCTGTATCTCTGCTGGGCCGTGGGTAGATCTGGTTTTATCCTCCGGACCCTGCCTCCCCGGCCCCCAGGTAAACCAAACGGAGGGCTGAGCTGCGAGAGCTGGGGGCGTCCCGTTCTGCGGGCAGCTGTCCTAGACCCTCCTGAAGGGTGCGTCTTGACGCCCACTGCCCACCTTCCGTGTGTTCCGTGTGTCCAGAGGGAAAGACCCAGAGAAGGTGGAGGAAGGAAGCTGGAGAAATGAAGGGCAGGACCCCCGACACCTGCTCTGCTCTCTGTCTAGTGAACCACATAAAGAATCATAAAATTACCGCCTTATCACCGGGTTTCCCTCAGCCAGACTGGGGCATAGGTCTTCTCACATTGCCTTGTTTTTCTGGGAGAAGAATCAGTCTTAAGTGTCAGACTTTAATTACCTTCCCGAGGGACACTTCCTGTGAATATTTCGAGGGAAAAGTGGCTAATGTTATGTTCCTACATAAAATTAGGGTTTGAAACTGGGTCACAAACTCACATGCCTCGAGGCATCCGGAAGAAGGTGCAAAATGAGCAGCCGGTGGGAGGCCGTGGGGTGGGGGGGACTGTGCCAAAGTGGAACCACGTGTCCTGTGTGAGGCAGTGGTTTCTCCTACCTGCAGGAGTAGCGTCTGGCACACCAATAGCATCCATATCTTTCTCCCCCTAAGAGAAACTGGGAATCGGGATTTTAAAAAATGTTGGTGAATAACTTTGTTGGTTTTTTCCTTGTTTGTTTTAAAATAAACAACACATTATTAAATGTCTGTGCCTCCAAGTACAGATGAGAAGGACAAGGTCAAGGAGCTCGGTGGGGTCACTTAGCTTGGGGCTCAGGGTGCTGGGACTAGAGCTGTGCTCGCTGGTACCTGGCCGGGGCTGCTTCCCACCTGACCTCGCAGTGTCCTAGGGACAGTGGGAGGGTCGGAAACCAACTCAGCAAATTCCACTCACTGCCCCTCGGGCTCAGAGCTCTGCAGCACCGGACTCTGAGACAGCCCCATGCATCTAGCTCCCCTGCAGACGCCGGCGTCCATGGCTGCCTGTTGGGTGCCAGGGGCAAAGTGCTTCATGTGGGTGTCTGGTGATCCCGGTGAGGCACCTGGTAGGTTCTGGTGTCCCCATCTTCCCGCTGAGGAACCGAGGCTCAGAGAGGATCAACTAAGAGGATGGTGTGGATTTCTTTGAATGAGGGTCAGATTCCCGAGCTGGGGGCTTTTGAACCATCACCTGTGGTGACCGGGGCACCACATTTCACCCTTGACCCGATGCAGGTGAACTTGCCCATGGGACGGGCCATGCCTCTCCTTTGGATCCATGCCCGGGCGTCCCCTGCAGTGTGGTGTGGAGGCCACGGGAACCTCCAGAGCTGGGGCCGCTCCACCTACCGAGGGGCCGCACCTCTGCTCACGATGTTGCTGACTAATTCCCTTTGCCAACGGTTCAGTTTCACATGCTCGAGTTTCCAGTAACTACGTGGGTGGATTTGTTTCATTTAAGGGGAAAACAAAACAAAACAAAACATGGAGGGGGTTTTCTTTCCCAAGAAGAGGACTCACCAATTATGGGTTTTAGTGTGTGCCGCTCTGGGCATCCTGGTGCAGAGTTCTGCAGCCAGCAGGGCCTCTTGGCAGGCAGGCTCTGAGGTGGAAATCGCTTAGTCATTTATAAGTGGGGACCGGGTGCAGGAGGTTAGGGAGGTGCAGCGGCCACCAGGTCCTGCAGAGGGAACCGTGGCCCTGTGTTCTTCCCTACTCAACCTTGCCCAGCAGGGCAGGGGAGGGGGATCTTGGGGGGAAGAGGAAGGTGCCAGGTGAGACAGCCAGCCTCATCTTCGCTGGGCTCGCTCCCCTCCCAAGGGAACTGAGCTGGGGAGGAGACACTTTCCTGCTGCCCCGCCAGCTGGGCTGCTGGCTGTAGGTGAGTTGGAGACAGTGGTGCCCTCAGGCACCTTTGATTCCGGGGGTGGGGGGTGATGAGAGGCAGGCAGCCTCCAGGGGACAATGGGGGGCTGAGCGTGTATGTGTGTGTGTGTGCACATGTATGTCTCCCCACATGGGCTCAGCCAGGTGATGTGAGCACGCTGCTGGTTTGAGTGGGCACTGACCCAACAGAGCAGGGCTGGGTGTTAGCAGGGTCCGGGGGTCTCCACGATGCCCATCATGGGGGCGGGGGCGCTGGGGGGCTTGGGGCAGTCCCTGGGCGTGTGTGGGCATCTTAAAGCCCACGCACCATTCAGAGCACAGCAGGCGGTCTGTCGTGCGCAGCTTCTGGTTCGTGGGTTTCTTCTCTGGAGGAGGCTGCCCCGGAAGCCGTTGGGGTCTGCGTGTGGCGGCTGGAGCAGCTAGGGGCCTGGCTGGGGAGGCAGGTGGAGGTGGCTGGAGTGTAGCTCTGGTACTTCCTATCTGTGCGACCCAGGCCGCAGTTTCCCATCTGTGTAATGGGGGTGGGTAAGGAGTACTCCATGAATGGAAGGGGTTGATGTGGGCGAGCTCTCTGGGGCCGTCCCTCCCATCACTGGGGTCTGAGGCCTGAGGTAGAGTGGGGCCTCACCTTCTTGTTTTCCTTCCTGCTCTGGGGAGGGAACATGCCTTGGGATTTGTCATCCTTAATCCTGGCCTCGGAGAGCTTGCTTCCTGTGCTTTCTAGAAGGGAAGAGAGCGCATAGACAGGAATATCTCGAACAAGATCATTTTAGGCAGGGGGTAATAGGAGGAAAGATAATTGGAGTTCTGGAGGATTTTAATGAGGATAAGGGTTTATGCTCAGTGGGTGAATCCAGGAAGGCTTCCTGGAAGAGGTGACATTGAAGCTGGCCCTTCAGATACGTAAGAACTGGGGGTGGGGAGTGAGGGAAGATCCCTGTCACTGGTGGCAGGGCACATGTGTGTGCAGAGCCTCCAGGCACTTAGGTGGTACCTGGCGTGTAGTAAGCACTTAATAAACATCATCGTAAAAATCAGTATGATGCCAGGATTTTCAGTTTAGGTATCTGAGAGAAGAGTGTGGGGGAGGGGTGGGGAGAAGAGGAATTTTTAGGCCACCAGGTGGGAAAAGATTGTTTCAAAGTTCTTTGCAACAGATTTCCTGTGGCCAGGGAACCAATTTATTTTTCTTTTTTCTTTTTTCTGAGCTCTGCAGTTCCTCAAGCTCCTTGGATGGTACTTTTCCTTCTTTGACCTTCCATTTGTTCCACGTGTTAGCTAGAACCTCGGTGTGCGGGGCTGCGTCCTGCCTTGGTGGCCTTGTGGGGCACACAGACAGGAAACAAGGAGATAGGCGAAGACCCAGGGGGAGCCCCGGCCCTCTCACTGCCTCAGGGGGTTGAAAGACCAGGCTCTTCTGGAACTGCCCAGTGCCTGGGGCCTGCCCTGGAGTGGCCAGGATTCCTGCAGGCTCTGAATTTAGTCCCCTGGGGGTCAGGGGAAGCGTCTGGACAGTCTGGGCTCCTTGGCCAGCCAAGTGTGGACCACAGGAAACAGCTGTGTTCACTGTCCGTTACCAGGCAGGTAGGGAAGCGTGGCGTAGGTTCTGGAAGCTCCAGTCTTGGAGGGATGGCATTTCCTGTGGCCTGATGAGGGGGGCAGGGGGAGGGGGGAGGGTGGACCTGGGCACCCAGAGACCGGGATGCATCCCTGGCTCCTCAACTGGGGATACCCTCAGGCCTTAGCTGCCACCCCGACTCTGGTCCCCCCCGGGTCTGTGCTGTTTCTGCCATCTGTCCCCTCTGGCCTCTGCCCCTTTGCCTCTTCCCTGACCCTGTAGGCCCTGCCTGAGGCCCAGGGAGCAGGAGGGGGACCAAGACAGCACCCTTCACCTGTGGCCCACGAGGCCTTCCTGTCATGCTCTTTCTTCTTTGTCCCCCAAGGGCCCCCCACCTCTATCAGACTCCAATGTCCTGGGAGGGCCACGAGTTTGGGTTAGGGCTTCTGACCTGGACCCCAGATAATCACTGGGCCTCAAGCCTCAGTTTCCACGTCTATAAAAATGGGCATGAGACTCATGTGGTAGAGCAGGAGGAGAGGCCAGGTCCTGGGGGCCCTGCCGCTCTGCCCCCTCCTCAGGACGTGGGACCACTGCTATTCCCCTCTGAAGCCCAGTTGAGGAAACAGTGGGGATGGGGCTGGGTGAAGCTTGGCCGTTGTTGAGAGAGGAGGGGGCCTTACCACAGAGCAGCCCCAGGTGTCCTCCTGGCTCGGAGAGGGGCGGCCACAGGGGCCCGGAAGGGGCAGGTGGGAGTTGGATTGGAGTGGCCGGTGTGGTATGGGTGGGGGGTGGTGTTGGTAAGCCCACGTCTTGAAGGATAGAGCTTCAAAGTACCATCCAGCCTGGTGGCTAGAGACAGGACAGCCTCTCTGAGTGAGCTCCCGAGTCCACACCCACTGGTCCATGGGTGGGAATCTGCTCCCTGCCTTTCCTGTCTGCAAGCAGCCAGCCCTAAACCTTCCGGAAGGACCCTGGCTGGGCCTGACCCTGGCCCTGGCCCTGGGCCAGCCAGCCACCTGCCTTCCTGGTCCTGGGGTCAGAGGCAGGACGCTGTCCTCAGAAGGGAGGAAGGAGTCCGTACTTTCGAGCCCATTGAACACAGTGACTTTGCCTGTGGCAGCCAGATGTACCTGCTCAGGGGACAGGGCCAGAGTCCCCTGTTCCAGGCTGGTGTCTGTTTCCCACTGTTTCTGGTCCCCACCCCCACCCTAGGTTTGTCTTTGCCTTCCTCTGAAATGTTCCCAGCAGAACTTCCTTCTGCAAACGCTTCCTGAGCACCTATGATGTGCCAGCATTGTTCTGGGGTGGGGGGTTGCAGCGAGAACAAGACAGGCTGGGGTGAGAACGGGCCACTGTCGTCTCGGGGCAGAACCTCCCTCTGTGCAGTGGCAGGTGTGTCTGCCTTTCTTCCACCACAGTACCCCCCCGCCCCCCACCCCAGCCAGATGGCTTGTCCCCTCCTCTGGCTTTTCCTCCCCTGGCACTGCCTCAGGCGTACGCCGATGTGGGGGGTCCCTGCTCCCCCATTTGGTTGGGGGTCCCGGAGAGCCCGTTCACCTCAGTGTTCTGGAGCGTGTAATTGCTGGGGTGCTTTATACCCAGTGGGCTTGCTCGGTGTTTTATCCCTGGTACTTGGGGGAAGCATGCGCCCACCCGATCTGTCTGGCAAGCATTTCAGGCAGTGGAGCAGGAGAAATGGATGCACCCTGCGGCACAGAGGGAGATGGAGACCTGGAGCTGGGGCTGGTCCCCGGGCTCGGTGCTCCCTGGGGGCTTGTAAGGGATCGGGGGCCCCATGGAAAACCTGCAGCATGTGCTGGGGTCACTGAAACACCCTCCAGGGCAGAGACCTTGCTTGTCACTGTTGGACCATGGTGCCAGTGTAGCACAGTGGCCGGGACACATGGGGGCTTGGTGGGAACTTGTTGAATGAATGAATGAATGAATGAATGAATGAGGTAGCCAGCCTCTTCGTAACAATGGAAAAGTTAGCATCTTTGACCCAGCTCATAGCTGGTCAAAGCTTGTAGCCCTTGGCTGTCTGTGACTGTCTCCATGAGGCAGGGGCTCCCTCTCCCTCCTCCAGCAGCCCCTGAGCCTAGGACAGCGCCTGGCCCGCAGAGGGACTGGAACAGCCGGGCGTTCCTCAGCCACTGCTTTATCCCAGCTTTAGGGTCTGCCCGCACTCCTGGGGGGCTGCCCGCACTCCTGGGGGGCTGCTTCCATGGAGGCTGACCAGGACCTCCCTTCCAAAGGTGACTTGGAGGCTGGACTCTGTGTCTCTTGTTTCCTTGTGGGGGACTTTTCATTTTCATCACTGTTATTTTGGAGGCCGGTTTGAGTGGGATGGGATTATGGGAAAAGTTAGTGTGACCAGGAGGGGTCTCCCCCAGGCTCTAGTGGAAGACCTCCCACCCCCCTTTAAGATGGGCATCTGGCTTCTCCACTGCTCTGATCCTGTCTCCGAACCCCTGAGCGTCTGAGCCACTGGCCAGGCCAAGGCCATGGACTGCGTCCGCAAAAGGTGGCCGTGGAGGTACAGTGCTGGAAGCAGCCTGCTTCCCTCTGCACCTCCTCCACCCAGGCCTCCCCTCCACCCACCAAGATGACAAAAGCTCTTAAACCTTAGTTTAGTCTGCAGAGCATGGCAGCAGGGGCCTTAAGCATTTGCATTCCTTGGGCTCAGCCGACTCTTTTGTGTTGCGTTTCTGGGCTAGTGGTGCGTGCAAGGGGAAGCCGGGACCTGTTACAAAGGAGCATCTGTGTGAAAGCCTACACATCCTATGTGGCCCTGGTGGCCTCCAACCATGGGGCCCCTTCTTGGGAGAGGGCAGACCCCGTGCCACCTTATCCAGACTTGCCCTGACCTGCCCGTCATCATCACCATGGAACCCACAGTCCGCCTTCGCAGACCTTTAGCGAACACATGCTATGCAGCTAAAAATGAGTGATAGAGCCATTTGAGAAGCTGGTGAACCAAGGGGGGGAGGCAGACCTGGCAGCTGGTGGAGGCTGCATTTCTTCACATCTGAGACCCGTTGAGGGGAAGAGGGGGTCACTGTTTTTTAGTAACTTGTCCCGATTGTCCCCGTAACATGCTGTTGACTCCAGGAAGTGAAGGTGTGACTCAAGCTGAGTCACAAGAGACAGGACGGGAGAATGAGACTGGCCTCGGGGCATCGCCGAATTGTTCGGCTTCAGCAGGTACCTGGGGGGCAGCGTCTGGGAAGAGTGGGGCTAGGGCGAGCAGCAGCAGCAGCAAGATCAATGCTACTGGGCACCATTGACCGAGGGCCCGCCCCATGCAGCCCCCTCGGGGCTCTACTGTCTATTTACTGGCTACGGCCTCTCATCCTGGGGGGTGAGGAGTGGCCACCATGTGTCTGTTATACAGATGGGCAGAGGCCGCCCCAGGTCCCTCACACCAGGAACAGCACTGGGCGGGGGTTCAAGGCCTGCTTCCCCCAAGCTCCCACCCTGGAAGGGCCTGGATGGGCTCTTTATTAAGGATCCAGATCCCTGGGGCTGAGTCCTTGGGGCCCGAGCTCCCTCTTCTCTGTCTCGGGCGTGTCTCCGTAGCTTCTCTCTAATGCACACTCGGCGTGAACCAGATACCGAGATGCGTGTGCACCGGCATCATCTCCCCTTAAAACCACACGTGGATTCACCCCTGTGACACAGATATGGTCATTGACCTCGTTTTGCAGATGGGGAAACTGAGGCCCCCCCAGAAAATCTCAGGTCATAGCCAGGGAAGGGTGAGAAGCTGGGATTGGAGCCCAGGGCCGTCCATTCCAAAGCCCGTGCCAGCTTCCAACGCTCACAGGTTTTCAACGGAGTCTTGACGCCAAGTCCGCCCGGTGTGTGTTGTCAAGAAGGATTCAACAGTTCTGGCTTGTGGGCTGACCGAGAAGGGGGTCGGAGTACAGCCCCGTGTGCCGAGGGCTCCTCAGAGCTGAATGAGAAATGGCATGTTTGCTGGGGAGACGTGGTGGGCTCGCGGGGTCCTGGGCTGGGAGGCTGGAAACACCTCTGGGTCCACCAGGCAGAAAATTGGCAGAACATTCTGGAGGGTCAGGGAAGCCAGTGCAAGGTGTAAATGGTAGAGTACGCTTGGCCCCGCCGTGGCCACCCTGATGGTCAGTGGGGGGCTGAGGTACGGAAGGCCCCGTGATGGAGGGGAGCGCCCCGCCGGACTTTCAGACACCTCGGCCCACCCAGCTCCCCTTCCCTTTGTTGTCTGGCTGCGTCAGACGTCTGGGCTTGCAGGGAGGTTCCTGAATGGGCCCTGGAAAGAGGTCACTCCCTTCCCGTGCCGGCGGCACTGACCGACATGTGACCTTCCCCGTGGTGACAGTGTCTGGCCGTCACTCTTTGATGCTGACTGTGGAGGGGCAGTCAGTGTCTGGCAGCAGGGTGGCCGCCCCTCCCGGGCTCTGGCTTTCAGCGACTGGTCCTGCCAGCCGCCCCTCCTTCTATGTGCCATCTTTGAACGGGGAAATCCACAGTCCTGACCCTCGGTCTTTGCGTCCAACCTTTTCCTCTCCGTGGAGCACCTGGCTGGGCCCGTAGCTTTAGCTGTCTGCGTGGGGCAGACTGGTCCAGCGCCAAGGGGGGCTGGCAGCTGGACTTGGCCCCTCTCCACCCCCCGCCCCAGATGTTTCTTCCACAGAATTGCTGGGGTTTTCCATTTCTTCCCTGGCTGGTTTTGGGGACCTGTCCCCTCAGGGCCTATTGGCAGAGAGCATGGTGGATCTCACAAGACGCTGTGTGTCCCTGAAGGTCCATGCTGCCACCTTGCTGGTGCCTGGAATTCAGTGCTGGGCTGCGTTGCCCCTCGCTCGGGCCTGGAGCCCTGTCTACAATGGGGGGCTTAGTTTGGGCTTCATCTTCAATCTTCAGGGAATGCACAGGTGCACGAAGCAGAGAAGGGAGGAAGGACTCCAGACCTGTCTTCCTCCATGGGGTGGTTTCCGGCTGCCCCTGTGTCTCAGGTGCCGAGAGCCCAGGCTGGGCAGAATCTGGGGAAGGAGCCCTTGCAGATCTCTAAGGCCTCCTGGGCCGCAGTGAGACAGTGCCCCGTCCACAGGGCTCACACCCTCCCTGCAGCCGGGCTCTTGGGGAGCTGAGGAGTCGGTTTCTGCTGAGATGCTCACAGATGGCAGGGGCTATGCCCCACGGGACTGTGGGCCTCTTCCCTCCCTCTCTCCCTCTTTCCTTCTTAGGCCCTTCCCCTGGAGGCCAGTGGGAAATCAGGGGGACTTTTCCTGCAAGAAGAAGAACCAGGAGACAGACTCCAAAGAGGGGGTCACATGCAGGCTCGTCACTGTCTCCCCTTGGCCTCCTGGACTCGATCGAGCTCTGAACCCCTCCTGGGGCGTCCTGGTCGCTCCATTTGGTCCCAATTCCTGTTTGTTTTTTTGAGGGGGGGTTTCCATTTCTTTTTTCCTAGGTTTTTTTAGGCCATATCTTTTTTGTGTGCCAAAGTAAAGGGACCAAATTCCTGATGAGCAATCACACGTTGATGCTTTTCTCAACAAGGGGACGCGTCTGATGCAGCTGCAAAGGGCTCAGGGGGGCGGTGCTTTGTTCTCTCCACGGCGGGCAGGCGCACAGAGGGGCTCCCAATGACTTGTTGAATTGGTACAACTCGTTGACTCGTTGTACTCTGAGTAGCCGTCACATCGGTCACCCACCTCTACCGCAGGTTCCACTTTGATTCTATTGCTCAGCGTGTAGTAGGACCTCTGTGAGGTTTTGGTGGGAAACACGGGCTGCATTCAGTGTGGGGTGCATGCCCCTTGCTGTCGTCCGTGGTATCTGTTTGGGCCCAGCCCCAGAAGGGGTAGTTGGAGGGGATTGGGTCCTAGACGCTGTGTACTCCACAGGGAACCCAGCCCAGGCGGTAGGGACAGGCAAAGCCAAAACAAAGGCCCGGTTGTGCCCGAGGAGAAAACCCAAACCTGCGTTTCCCTGAGGCTGAAACTGCCTGTGCCCAGCCGCCTCGTTCCCATAAAGGGAACCTTGTGTGGCTCCCGGTGGGGGGAGGAGGCGCCCAGGCTCTCCCTGGGAACAGGCCGGACTGCCTCGGGGCCGCAGCTCACAGCGATGATAACTCCTGTGACCCTTGACCTCTGAGATAGAGCTGACACCCGGCCAGACGGTCATGTTTGGGACAAGTCTGCAGTGCGTGTCTCGGGGCCAGCATTGTCTGATCCAGACCAGACACATTGTTTCTTGGAAAACTGAGTGGGCGGGGCGGCAGGGAGGGGCTGTGATGAGAGGGGCCTCCTGGGCAGGTCTGTGCCAGGCGGGCAGTGGGGGGCAGCTGACTCGGGGTTTTCCAGGAACAAGCAGCCAGCTCCTGCCGAGGGAAGGGGCTGGCTGTCCCCTGCTGTCTGGACACTGGCCGGCCTGACACACTAGGGACAGTTTGGGGTATGTAGGAGTGAGCTGTGGCCACGCTCCAAGACTGAGTTTTCAAGGAATGAGGGGCCCCACAGACCTGGGAAGGCACCCACAGGTGTTGAGAGGACACAGCATGGAGGCATCTGAATGATACGGCAGAGGGGTCCGGACAGCCGCCCAGAGGGAACCCGAGCCCAGGGTCAGAGTCTCCCTGGGAAGGCGCCTGAGAAGGGAGCCAGAAGTTCCACGTGGGAGAAACAGCAGCAGCAAAAAAGCGAAGTCTTTAAAAGCTTGGCTGTGAGTCAGGTAGGACTTTTCCAGTTGTCAGGGACAGAAAGCCCCATCTACACGGCCTTACCCACATGACGGGTATGCTGAGCTGCACACAGCTAAAAAGGGGCTGCAGGCACAGATGGATCCAGAGGCTCAAACGCTGGTGTTGGCAATGACCTCTTGCTCTATTTGAGCATCTGCTTTCCTTGTTTTGGCCTCCTCGGAAGGCCAGTAAAGCAGACGTCCCAGGTTGGGCTCTGGCCTGCATTCTCACTGTCACAGGGGTGGGGTGCTGTGGACTGAGGTGTGTCCCCACTGCTCCCAGAGCCAGGAGAGAACAGGGCCACTGCCCAGGGCCAAGAGTGGGAAGAAGGAGGCCCCCACGTCAGAATTGAGGTACATCACCAGACCAGGAGGAGCCAGGTGCTGGCAGAGCAGCCGGGTGCCGGCCCCCCACTCGTTAGGGACAGTGCATTGCCTTCCCTGGCTTTTATCTGTTGTGCCAGGGAGGGCGGTGCGGGGTGAGGCCAGAAAGGTAGTCAGAACCAGGCCACCAGATGCTTTTCCGTGCGAGATTCCATCACCGTGTTCCCTCACAGGGGCCCGGCCCTGCATGGGGCTGCCTCGAGCCGGCTGCCGCGTGTGAGCGCTTGACTTCGTGGAGGGCAGACCTCACCACACGAGGCCAGGTGACTGTGAGAGCACGTTTATGAACGCTGGGGACAGTGATGCAGGAGGGCTCAGCATCGAAGAAGCAACAGGCGAGCCCAGGCTGGACTGCCTTTGCTCACTGGGGAGTCAGAGAAAAGGGGGCTTTGGGGACAGGTTCAGGGGGTCAGCCAGGACAAGCTGCCAGCTGCCCATTGCCTTAAAGTTCAAGAGTGCCTGTGAGGAAGAAGAGGGAGAAGGGGAGGGGGAAGGGGATAGTCCCGAGGCATTTACCTCTCTCCTGCAGATGGGAATCTTAGGGGAGGTCTTGGGGGAGGGTTCAGTAGCATATCTGTCAGTTCTCCAGGTGTGCCCTTCCAGGGTCCTCGTCTGTACTAACTGGTCAGTGCCAGGGCAGGGGGTCTTCAGTCATTGCATCGGGTCCTGGTGCCTCCCACCTAGTTTTGCTGCTTCGCTGGGCCTGGGGCTGAACTGCAGCCGAGGCCTGGATGTTGTCTCTGGGGAGGAAAGGCCACCCTGGGGGTGACATCCTTGTTTTCTGAGTTTACCCTATTGACCCCCACCCCCCAAGACCGTCTGCTCCTGGCTGCTCAGCCACTGTGTGCAGCCTCTGCCTCAGTTTCCCTATTCCACTCACCAAGAAATATTCCTGGCTTCTTACTGTCCTGTCTGTTGTCCCTGAGGTGGCCCTCTGACACTGGCATGTAGTGGGCACTCAGTAAGCTTCTAGGGTCACCTGTGTGTTTCATGAACAACCAGCAGACAGTTTTAGCTAGCCACCATTTGGGGGGACTCTGGGTGGAGGCCAGTGGGGAGGGTGGGGACACTCAGGACCCCAGGACAGCTGGGCACAGAGCCTGGCACCTCCCCCCGCTCCCTCCTGCAAGGTCCTTGAACGCTCCAGGATGCCCTGCTCCTTAGAGGGCCGTCTGGACAAATTTGGGTGGCGGAGTCGAAGCCTGTCATTACCTTTGCCCCCCGCATCCTCTCTCTTGTCTTCTCCAGAGAGCTGTTTCATTCACTTCCTTCTTTTAGCCGCCGGCTAAGGTTTGTGGCGGCCCAGCGGGGTGTGTTTCTAAAAGCAGCCCGTCTGCCGTCTCCCGGGAGGCTGCCTTTTCACTTGGGTGGCCCTGCTTCCCGGCTGGCACCGAGTTCCCCGTGGTCAAATTTGTTTTCTCCATAAACATTTGAGGGGAGCTGTATTTGGGTCCTCCTGTCTGACCCAACTCGTCTGGGGAGCAGAGAGGACGCTAGGAGGAGTCTGGGGTCCATGAGGTCACCATCAGCCCCTGAGGGTGTGGCTGGGCAGCCAGCTTGGGAGGGGTCAGGTGGCGTGCCCTTGTACTCTCTGTGAGGCTGAAGGTGTTCTTCCCTGCCCTGGGCGGCTGGGCCGGCTGGGAGGCTGGGACGTGGGTGCGGATGAGAGGCCTCGGGCAGTGAAGCACCTCCCCCTGGTTAGTCCCTAGTCCCAGCACTGCTCGCATCACTTTTCGGAGCCCGTCCCTCTACCCCAGGCTGTGAGGCCACCAGACTTCACCTGTGGGGCACTCAGAGCTGCCTGACGGGCCCACAGGAAGTCAGTGGGTGGTGCCCAAGCAGCTACCCCAAACCACCCCTGGAACAGCGCAGCCACAGGCCACCGAATGGCTGGGAAGGCGAGATGGCCCCTTGATCCCCCGGGGTCACTGGCAGCCGGTGGCCCAAAGTTCTCCCAGGTGGGTGGGCTGCCTGGGAGGACTGGGGTGAGGGTCAGAGGGCCCAGTGTGAGAACTGGGGGGTGGCCTGAGAACCCCTGGACAGCACCCACTGGCCGGGGGCACCCTGCCCTCCTGTCCTCTCCGCCACTGCCAGCCGGTCCTCAGCCCTCTTCCCTCCCCCTCTCCTGGCAGAAGCCATTGCCCTGCCCACTGTCTCCAAGGGGCTTTCCTCATGACTGCCCTGTAGCCTGTGCTGGTTTAATCTGAAAGACTATTGCTCTGAGTCAAAACACAGAAATCCCCCTGCGTGGCCCTGATATCTGCTGCTGGGGAAGCAACTGGCGCCTTCTCTGGGGGGGAGGGTCCCTAATCCTTCCCTTCCTGCTTGCTGCCAGGTGGGGATACCTCCTGGGTCCTGAGTCCCCAGCCTCCCCCTGGCCCCTGGAGTTTTCTGGGGCCTTCCTTGCTCAGGGCAGAGCACTGGGAGGGTTCCTGGCCTTTATTAGCTTCCCTGCCGGTCATGGGAGAAGAGACGGGCACGGTGCCCATGTCTGGTACATATTTCCAAGACAGGGGGCTGCTGCACAATATAGGACTTTGGGGGGTACTTGTGTGAAAGTTTGCTAATTGGGTGCATAATCAAGAGAGGCTGGTAGCTGCCGTAAACGAGGCTGTGAAGGGAGGGGCCGCATGGGGGTCCAGGGAAGTTGGGGGTGGGCGTGGTACAGGTGTGGTGGAAGGCAGGCTTGGGCGTGGGAGGATGGACAGCAGGATCCTGACACCCCCTGTGTCACCCAGTGCCCATGGGCATGGGGGCCTGAGCCTGGTGGACGGGTCCTGGGGAGTTTGGGACAGAGGTTTGGCCCTGTTTCTTCAGGGGTTGACAAAACTTTCTAAGGTTTGGACCAAAGATCAGCCAACTCTACGGGTCAGAGCACATGTTTAGGCTTCCTGGCCCATATGACCTCTGTGGAGACTACTTGACTGCTGGTAGAGCCAGTGAGTGAGAATGCTAGAGATAGTAATTGAACAACAGGGCAGGGTTGCCAATAAAACTTTATTGACAAAACCAGGCAGGGGGCCAGATTTGTGCATGCGTCATTGATTGCCAACCCCTGGTCTCGAGTCCGAGGATGGGCCCCACAGGGCTCAGAACCAGCCAAGATTACTCACTAAAAAGCAAGTCCCTGACCCTGGGCTCATGAATGCATATGCTGGTCAGACCTACTCTGGGGGTTCTTGGGGACACGGTGTGGACCCCACAGAGCATCTACACAGCTGGAGCAGGTAAACAGCCCTTCACGTCACAGTGTATCGCACTTGACTCCACCTCCTTAAGAACCAGGTTAACGGGGCTGTGGGAAGAGGCAGGGCCTGGCCCAGCGTAGGATTGAGAGGCAGCAGAGCTGCGAGAGAATCAGGGACCCTCCATACCCCCTGGGATGTGGGGGGATGCGCTGTGAGAAGAACGGCCCCTTCTCTCCCAATGTGGGAACCACCAGAGTCAAACAAAACCTGCCAAGCTGGCCCTGCAGGACTTCTCAGAGCCTTGGAGATGCTGGTGGGTGCTGTGACTCTCTGGGAGGGGATATATTTCCCCAGACTTGGGGGCTTTCCTGTGCATAAGAACCTGTCTGGACCACTTTAGGGAAGAGCCAGTCTCCTTCGGCCCTTTGTTTCCTGGACGTGGAAACCAAGGGCCCAGGGAGACCAAGCATCCTGCCTGGGGCAGGTGACCATGTTAAGACAGTCACTGAGTGCTTCTTGCCTGGCGGAGCAGACCCCTGGTGGTGAGGTGCCCCTGCCCAGTCTGCCCTGATGCAGAGTCACAGATGTGGGTGCCCTGGACTGTGCTCCTGGCCACACGACGCCGACGTCATCCCAGGGCTGCACTCTGTCCTTAGAGGCTCCCTCTGTCTCAGGGTTTCTCGACAGAGGCGCAGCTGACATTTGGCAGGATACATCCTTGCTGTGGGGGCTGTCTTTGTACTGTGGGATGTTTAGTGGCACCCTGGGCCTCCAGACTCCACCAGCACCCCCACCCTCATTTACAAGCACCCCAAATGTCTCCGGACCTGGTCAGGTGCCCTCTGGGGGAGAAATCAGCCCATCAAGAACCACTGGCCTACCTTCAGCAGGTAGGGAGCTGCATTTTCTGGGGTTCTCTGGTGAACAGCAGAAGGGTTTCTCTGAGCTCTGACAGGGTGAGCAGCGTCCCTGGGGGGGCAGGGGGCAGGGGGGGTCGGCAGGGAAGGCATCCCAAGCAGGTTGCTGCAAGACTCCTGGAGGTATGAAACCATACAGGGGGTGGTGGCAGCTCAGTTCTGCATTCAGGCCAGGTGCCCTTGGTTGAGGGAGTCAGGGCCAGAAATGCAGTAGAGAGGAAGGCAAAGGCAAGACCCCAAATGGATAGAGGATGTGTGTGCTCTAGTCAGAGGACCTCACGCCAGGGCAGGAGGGGACCTTGCAGGGGGAAGTGATCGAATGTTCTGGAAAGTCAGTGTGAGGTGAGACAGGTGCAGAAGGCAATGAGGGTGGAGAGTGTTTCAGGAGTGAAGCCTGACAATTGGCTACAAGTCCAGGCTGGGGTCCAGGAAACATCCTAAATCTCAGCCTTAGACGGATAGCCGGGAGCACTTGGGCTTGTGTGTGGCTGTGTGCAGCGGCAGGGGCATGGGGGCCATCTGTAGATAGTATCCCTCTGAGGACATTTCATCCTCCAGACTTTGACAGTGGGAAGCTTCTGGAGTCTTTTCTGGGGCTCACTCCCACAGTCGAGGGAGGAACGTTCCTCTGGGTGACAAGCAGCTGGTCCCGAGACAGGAGCAGGTGGCCGCACGTGTGTGCCAACAAAGAGGAAGCTGACGGTCTGCACAGGGCCCGCACCACCGCGGTGGGGACCCAGGACATCCGCTCTCACCAAAGGCCGTTAGGGACCGCGGGGTCTGAGGGCAGCAGGCAGACACTGAGGTTTGGCGTCCCAGTCCACCATGAGGTCATGGGAAGCAGAGGCTGTGGCTGCTGAGTCAGCCAGTCAGCTGTGGTTTACTGAGGTACTGGTCTCACAGGGGTTCTGGAGGGTCTGCGTGGTTCTGGGGCGGCGGCTTCTAGGTGTGTAGACCAGGTGAACAGTGTGAGCATGTGTGGGAGCTGAACTGGGGGGGGCGGGAATAGCTCTTAGAGCAGACGAAGGGTTCGAGAAAGTCTGGGGCAACGTGGGCCAACGCCAGTGTGGAAGCAGCCTTCAGTGCCCATTTCAGGTTCGGACTCGCCTGCCAGGCGGGAGGAAGCCACAGACGGCATCAGAGCAAGAGCGTCCCGAGGGAAGTTGCGCGCGCGGAAAGCAGAATGTGTGCACGTTCTGGGGGCTTTTCCGCCAGATGCTCCCAGGAGACACACTCGGTCTGAATCAGCAATGTTAACAGTTGTCAGTTCTACGTGGGAAAAATCTGAGGTTGGTCGCTTTCTGTAGGTGATTTTTTCCCACAAGGAACATAGCTTCACTGTGCCTGATGCTGCCCCACGCCCGTTGTGAAGAAGCTGCCTGAGGCACACGCGTGAATGTCCGTGAGGACAGATGGCCTGAGACCCTCAGGTGCCCGTATTGACATCCTGACGCTGCCTTTGGCCATGCCCATGGCTCGCACACATTCGTGGCTTCACGTGTGCACGGCTGGGGCCCTGCTTCGTGTTTGCCAACCGCCCCTCCTGCCTCCTTCCCCTCCTGTCTCCCTCCCTCCCGTCCCAAACTGATGTTAACCTGCAGCATGTCTTTCTGTTCTTTTTTAAAAAATTGTGGTAATACACATAACAAAATTTGCCGTTTGTCTTAGTCATCTGGTGCCACTGTGACAGGATACGGTAGACTAGGTGGCTTAAACAGCAGACATTTATTTCTCACAGTTCTGGAGGCGGGACAAGCCAAGGTCAAGGTGCCGGCTGACCTGCTGTCTGGTGAGAGCCCTGTGTGGGTTGCTCACAGCCATCTCATTGTCTGTCCCCTGCCGGGAGAGCTGTGACCTCCCTGGTGTTCCCTCTGGCAGTCCCGTGCCCAAGGGCCCCAGCCTTCTCACACCCATGCACGGGGGGCTCAGATTTCAGTGTAGGACTCTTGGTGGGGACACAGATGTCCAGGCTGTGATGCCGTCGTAGCCGTTTCTGCAGGAACCATTCAGTAGTGTTGAGCACGGTCACAGTGTCATGCAGCCGCCGCCGCCGTCGCCACCACCCGTCCCCCGAACTCATTTCATCTTGTAAAACTGAAACTGCCCCCATTAAACCATAACTCTCCGTGTCCCTCTCCTCCTCAGCCCTCGGTAGCTGCCGCTCAGATTTCTGTCTCTGCACACTTGGCTGCTCCCAGTGCCTCGCACCAGCAGGACCCTGCCATGGGCGTCTTGGGGTGACTGGCCCATCGCACTCAGCGTCATGTCCTCCGGGTCCCTCCATGTCGTGGCGTGTGTCGGGCTGGCCGTCCTTTTTCAAGCCAAATCATATTCTGCTGCAGGAAGGAGCACACGCTGTTTATCCCTTCACCCTCACTGAGCACACGCGTGGCTTCTGGCTGTTGGCTGTTGGCTGTTGGCTGTTGGCTGTTGGCTGTTGGCTGTTGGCTGTTGGCTGTTGTGAGCAAGCATCCGTCTGGGACCCTGCTTCCAATTCTTTGGGAAGTATACCCAGAAATGGAATTGCTGAGTCATAAGGTTGTTCTGTGTGTGTGTGTGTGTGTGTGTGTGTGTGTGTGTGTGTGTGTTTTAATTATTTATTTATCTTTAGAAAGGAAGGGAAGGAGAGAAGGAAAGAAATATCAATGTATGGTTGCTTTTGGTGCATCCCCTGCTGGGAACTGGCCCCTGCTGGGAACTGGCCTGCGACCCAGGCATGTGCCCTGACGGGGAATCGAACTGCGATCTTCTGGTTCGCAGGCCCGAGCTCAATCCACTGAGCTACACCAGCCAGGGCAAGGTTGTTCTATTTTTCGTTTTGGAGGACCCCAGCCCCTGGCCCATTTTACATTCCCACCAACAGTGCACACAGGTTTGGTTTCCCTGTGTCCTTGCCAGCACCTAGAATTGTCTAGGTTTCTTTTGAACATCAATCTTTTTTTGAAGAGTGAGGTATCCCAATAGTTCCGTGCCTTCCTTCTTGCCCAGGCATATAGATTTATGCTTCTTGGGAGACACCATTATTTTATGAATAATGGGCTCGCCCTTCATATTGTTCCCTGCTCCACTCTGGTTCTGCCTTTGTCTTTTTGCCTGCTGTGTAAGAGTTCACGGTGCAGAGAGACATGCCCAAGTTGCCCACCAAAGGAGCTTCCGCCGAGGGCAGTGCACTTCATTTGGAGTGGCAGGGCGTGGCCGCGACTCTGTAATAAACACTCTGTCTTTAGTGCAGGTGCTTCCAGTCCTGTGGGCCCAAGCCCAGGAGCGGAATCGCCGGGTCGATTGCCATGTGGTTCCCCAGACCTGCATCAGTTCAGGGCCACGTGGGCACACACTACCTCCCCTCCCTACCTGCAGCAGCGCCATCTCTGTATTAACTGTGGAGGAATGCGGGGGTGCAAGTGACAGCTTATTGTCACTGAACTCTGTGTTTGTTTCCTGGGGAGGTTGGGCATCTTTTCACTCGCTGACCGTTCTTCTGAACTGCCGTTCGAGTGCTCTGGCCATTGGACAATTGTGCAATAAAAGGACCAGCAGCAAATGTAACAAACTGTTGACAGCTGTTCGACTTTAGGTGTTGAAAAGATGAGTTTCTTTTGTGCCTTTTTGAATTGCAGATTTTCAAAAGGAAAAAGTGTGTCTCGGTGAGAGTGTTTTAGGAAGATTGGTTGAGGTCTGAGAGATGCTCTGGGTCGGCCGGACCAATTTGGAGACTTGCAGCACTAGCCTTGCAGGTGACAAAGACTGAACAGTGAGGATGGGGACAGGTTTGGGCAATTATGCAGGAATTCCTACCTTTTGCTGATAACGTGAGAAGCCAAGAAGAGGAGGAATCCAGGGAAATGAGGGGGTTGAGTCTGGGTGACCAACTGGACATTGCAAAGATGCAGAGGCTGGGAGGGGGCTGTGTGTGAACCTGTGGGGCAGTGCTCAGTGTGCCTGGGGGGCAGGGCTGCCATAAGCATGGTGCTGGCTGCAGCGGCTCGATGGATTGAGCCCTGGCCTGCAAACTGACAGGTCGCCAGTTCGATTCCCAGTCAGGGCACATGCCCAAGTTGTGGGCCCGGTCCCCAGTTGGGGGTGTGCGAGAGGTGACGGAGCGATGTTTCTCTCACACATTAATGTTTCCCTCTCTCTAAAAATAAATAAAATCTTTAAAAAAGTAAGAGTGCTGCTATTGGGCCACTCTGCAAAGTACATGAGTGTCCAGCCACGGGGCCGTGCGTCTGACACTGATGCAGGATAATACTGAATGTGAGCTGTAGCTGGGAAAAAAGAAGATGCTGATGGTGGATGTGTCAAGTTCAAGAGGAAATGCTCCCCAGAGCCATGAGAGCAGAGGAATTGTGGAGGGAGGGCCCCTGAAGAACATCTGTGTTTTGGGGCAGGAGGGAAAACTGATGAAGGAGCTGGGCGGGGGAGCCTTGTAGAGCAGGGAGAGCAGCACTCCGGGGACCGAGTTTCAAGGTCAGAGACGTGGCCAGGAGTCTCAGACGCGGTCGGGAAGTGAAGAAGATGCTTCTCTCTGCCGTTCAGTGCATCGATCAGGAGGTTGGGACTCGGAAGAGCACTTTCCCTAAAGTGCTGGGGCGTGAAGGGAGCTTGCTGTGTTCTGCAGCCTGAGTGTGTGCAAGGTGCTGGAGGCCCCAGGAAGTGTGGGTGGCTACGGGAGAGGGTGTTGGGTACACGGGGCGGTCTTGGCACCCGGGGCTCTGTGGCACTGCGCCCCGGGTTCTCGGCTCCTCACCAGCCAGCGTGGATCGAGCTGCCCTCGTGGGCCGTGCTAGGCACCGGCCACCCCAGGTGTCCAAAACAGGCCCGTCAGGTTTCACGGGCCGCTGGGGGAATCCGCCAGACGCGTACTTCCTCCTGAGAACCGTGGTCCCCCCTGTGCAGTGTCCGTTCCCAGTGCAGCCCCGAGGGACCCGTGGAGACATGAGTCATTTCCTGAACAGCGACCTGTCCCAGCTTCTTAGCCATTTTGGGCTCGGCCTTTCGTAAATGCACCTTCTTTTTCAAGGCCGCTTCTATTTCCTGCCGGTCTCCGTGTCAGGTCTGTGAAGGCGAAGAGGCCTCAGGAGCCCAGGAGCCAAGTGAAGGGTGACTTTCTGCCGCTGCGTAGGCCAGCTTGCCGCTCTGGCGCAGCTCTCGGGAGAGCCGCTCCAGGTGTGGGCAAGCTCGGCCGCCAGGTGGCTTAAAGATGCAGGCGGGTCCCATCCGACAGCTGGCCAGGTCCCCGAGCACCATTCCAGTGGCCTCAGGGTGGAGGGACCCCCTCTCATCATGGAATTTTTCTATGCCTCAGGTTTTTCTCTTTTCTTTTCATATGAAACAAAGCTTTTTTAAATTGGGGTAAGATATACATAACATTAAAATTTACCATTTTAACCATTTTCAGGTCTCTATTTTAGTGGCATAAGCAGTCACGTGGCTGTGCAACCATGCGTGCCTCCGTCTCCAGAACGTTTCCGCCTTCCCAAACTGACCCTCCGTCCCCAGGAAGCACTAACTCGCCATCCTTGCTCCTGGCCCCACACTGTCCACTTTCTGTCTCTGTGACTGTGTGGGGGTCACAGTGGCCTCCAGTGAGTGGACTCCTGCAGTGGCTGTCCTCTCGTGATGGGCACGTTTCACGTCACATGTGTCCTCGAGGTTCACTCGTGTTGCAGCGTGTGTCAGAATGCCCTTGTCTAAGACTGAATAATGCCGTTGTATGGACCAACTGCACACGGCTCGCCCATTCATCTGTCCACGGGCACTCGGGTTGCTTCCACCATTTGGGGATTACGAATCATGCTGCCGTGAACACCCGTCTGTTCAAGACCCTGCCTCCAGTTCTTTTGGGTTAGCATACCCAGAAGTGGAATGGCAGGAACATACGGTAATTCTGCCTTGAAGTTTTGGAGGGTCTGCCGTCCTGTGCACCCCAGCAGCTGCACCATTTTACAAACAAAGCGTTTTCACTAGGTGACCTTTAAGATTTCTCTGCGCTTTAGAAGAAAGTGGTAGTCCCCCGGTTCTGTGGTCAGTGGCTGGAAGGTGGTCTTTGGTGTTGAGACTAGGCCCGGAGCACAGGGCGCAGTGATGGTGACGGCCAGCACCTAACACACTGACACGTGTCGAGGGCAAAGCGTCTGAAGTGCCCCAGCGCAGTCAGGGCCTTGTAAGCACCCAGTGTCGTTTGAAGGCCTACTGCGTGCCGGGACCTGTTCGCCTCTTCGTGGGCCTTCGTTACGGCCTGGGACTCTCTCCGCACGCCTGCAGAGCCGAGACTCACCCTTGTTCTTGCTTCTGCAGGGAGAACCAACCCGGTTCTTGGGCGGCCGGTTCACAGTGGCGTTTCTTGTGTTGTTAACACGCTTCCCATTTTCTCTTTCTCTAAAAGAAATTTTCTGATTCTTTCCTCTCGGCTCTTAACCTACCTCCCCCAAGTGACAGGACAGAGGGAGGGAGGAAGCGTCCAAGGAAGCGTTGGGGGCGTGGTGACAGGAGACCACCCCCTCTGCCACGGCCCCCTCATCTGGAGACAATAAAAGGGCACCTGTCCCGTGTTTGTGGAACCACTGCCCCTCGTCCCTCTGGCACCTGCCACTAAGCCATGCAGGTGTAGCTGCGATGTGGAAAGAGGGGACGTCAGTTCTCCTTTCAGAGTGCTTCTCGCTCTGCAGGGAAACCTGGGGGCTGGGGCCAGGGGGTGGTGCTCACCTGCCTGAGTCCCGACTCCCTGTCATGGCCCTTGAAGGCCCTCGCCATCTGGCTCCAAACTCTGTTCCCTGGCCTCTCTCTCTCCCTAATTATTGACCACCCTCCGCTACCCAAATACCCCTCCCCAGCGCTGGTGGCCGGGTGTCTCTCCTTCCCACCTCTTCCCTCGACACATCTCTGCTCCTGAGATCTCAGCCCCTGGTGAGGATCTCCAAGGGGCACGTCCTCCACCCTCACCCTGCCCAGCCTGCACCATCCCACCCAGGCTCTGCCATGCAGGGCAGGCCGTTGCATCTGCCAAACAGGTCCCTGGGGCTTAAAAACAGGCCAGGCTGTGTTGGGGGGCATTTTTTTTTTTTAACAGAAAACTCCTCTATGCGACTTCTTTTCAGCTGGGCTCTTGCTGGGGGAGTGGCAAGGGTTGCCTTGCCCAGGGGACGGTCTTCAAAGGGAGGAAGGGGAAGGGGAGGGGTATTGGGGTAGCAGAGGGTGGTCTGCTACCCAAGGAGGGTCGTCGTGTGGTCCAGTGATCCTTGGCCCTTCCACGCCTCCTCCAAGGTCCAGGTCCACACCTGAAAGTCTGGAAGAAACATCTCCGTTGAGTCACATTTGAGGGGCGAGGGGGCCTTTCTGGCAGTTTCTGTCTGGTGGTTCTAAAAATACTCCATTGCATTCCCAGCACGTCAGGGTCGGGGTCTGAGACCAACTCTGTTATAACTCCGACAGCTAGGCCCCCACCCGCCAAGGAGCAGCTGTGTGAGGTGTGGTAGGATGGGGTGTGGGACTGGCCCCCGCATCCCTCTGAGACGAGCAGGGGACTGGGAGGTTGTCTCCTGATTCTCAGGTGAGCCAGACCTTTGTCCCCAAAGGACCTGATTTGTAGCCCCGGAGCCGACGGCCTGCCTGCCCAGTGAGGCTGTCGACTGGTTTTAACTTCAGACCTCCCTGTGTGGGAATGGGAACCCCTCTTTGGAAGGTGGGAGAGCAGAACGAGGCTAGGGACAGTCGGAGGGGCGCCTCGCCTCCTGCCCTGCACCCCAGCCCCGGCCGTGGGCGCGGGCCCTCCCGGTGGGCATGCTCCAGCCACCGGGAGCCCCGGCTGACACTTGTTGAGGCTGCCCGGCCCCCACCCTGCTGCCTCCTCTTCCTTCTGCTCCCTTGCCAGGTTCACACTGCGTCTCTCTGTTTCTCTCTTTGCCTGTGTTTGTTTGTACCTCCCTCTGTCCCCTGGGAGGCCCTCGAAGCCAGGGTGGACTCTTCCAGCCTGGAAGGCCGGCCTGACTTCGTCAGGACTGGGGAGAGCTGACCCGTGTGTCTCGTGGGGTTGGGGGGGAGTAACTCAAGCGGGTGAGACAGGTGTTCTGGTGGCTCCTCCTATTTGTTGGGAGTTTGCACCTGCTGCCACGTTCCTCAGCCAAGGTCAGTAGTCTGTCCCCAGAAAAGGAGATAGGGGGAGGGGCTCGTGCCCCACTGCCACCTGGGGAGCCCGGGGTGCTGTTGCCGGGCTCTTCCTCTGCCCCATTCCACTCAGGACCCCCACTGTCTTCTGCTCATAGAGACCTGGGACCCAGCCAGGGCCCAGGACCATGGGCTTCCCCTGCGTGGGGGGCACCCTGTTCCCTGGGAGGAGGAATATCACTGTGTCGGGGTCTCTGCCAGGAGGCAGTGGAGGTCAGTGGCCAGGCTGTGCCCCTGGGGGGTGACCACAGTCCTGGCTGTCACCCACCAGCACCATCTGGAACCTGGTGAGCAGAGCATCTTACGTTCACTGGCAGGTTTTCTGTTTGTTTTGTGACAAGCGGCTTGGGGACAAGCAAGCTGGCTGTTGCTGGAAAGGGGTCTTGAAGGAGGCTCAGGGCACAGCACGCCCCTGAGTCCACCCTGCAGACTGAGCTGGACTCAGTGGGGACGGCCCCTCTCCACCGGTCCACCTGCCAGGGGCCCACCTGTCCTTTTGGAAATGTGACTTAGTGGCCGTGCAGATGGGTGCTGTGTTTTGCCCTGCTCCTGCGTGGGCCCAGCCTCCTCCGTAACTTGCAGCCTTGCTCCTCTCAGTGTCCCCGAGTGGAGCAGAGGGAGGGTCCCTGGGTCCTGGGACTGTAGCGGCAGGGGGCAGGGCTCGGTCACAAAAGGCCTCCCCTCGGCCTGCAGCCTGCCTTCGGGAGGGCTTTGAAGAACTGGCCGATTACCTTGCCCTTGTTCCCAGCAGCGAGGAGCCAGCCCGAGGAGCAGGAGCAGCTCCAGGGTTTGTTTGGCCTTCTGTGTTGTCCGGGCCCGTGGTAACCAAGGGCCGCTTCCCCTTGGTGACGGAGGAGCTCTGCAGGCCAGGGCTGATCCGGCCCCAGCGAGGGAGGTCAGGGGACCCAGCAGGGCCCGTCAGCCAGCAGAGAGGACGCCAGGTGCTGCCTTCCTCCTCTCAGACCCCCCCACCCCCCACCCCCCGTCTGAGGACTTAGGGCTTCTCTCCTGGCACTTTCCCCAGGCACTGGCCCGAAACATTCCAGAACTCCAGATCCCTGGTAGGTGTCCGGGAGACTGTGCGGCTCCTGGCCGGCGGGCCCTGTGCGGTGGGTTTCAGGCAGGGTTGTGGACCTCAGCCAGGATGTGACCTGCAGCTACGAGTAGCCTTCTAGATTCTGGTGAGACCCAGGGTCCTGGAGTAATTGGGGGGGGGGGTCTCGGGGGAGGAGGAGCCGAGCTGGGAAGGAGCCCCTGTCCTGGAGCAGGGAAGGTGCTGCGGCCGAGAGGAGCCCCACTGGTCATGGGGGCCGGTCGGGTGGGGTCGCTGACATGAAATGACAGGTGTGGTCACGAGAAAGCTCGAGGCAAGGCTGGCTTGGCTAGGTGGCAGGTGGGGAACACTAGAGGAGCAGAGTGGAGGGGGGCTTACAAGGAGCTTGCAGGGGGCAGAGGGGAGCCCCCACCGAACTGTGAGCCCAGGAGGGGCCTGGATGTGGTGTTTGCCATAACCTTGGTCTTTCCAACCCTGAGCACCTAAGGCCTTCTAGAAAGGCAGGGAATCCGTAGTGTCCCCCTCCCAAGTCTGGCAGAAGGACGGGGACCTGACAGGCTCTGCTGGTGGCTTGTGTGCGATTTGTCGGCTTCCAGGTTTGGTTTGTTGTGAGTCTGTTATATTTCAGGACTGGCTTCCTGGAGAGGGATGGGCACTCTTCCGTGTTTCTTTCTGGTGTGCGTTGCTCCGGGCCTGCACCTTGGCGAGGACCCACACCACGGCCCCCACCCCTGGGCACACACGGCACCTGGGCCTCTGGCTACAGTGCCATTCTGAGGCCATCGGTGGGCGAGGGGCCTGAGACTCCGCATCTCTGATGCCTGAGCTGGGTCTGGGGGCCACCCTGGGTGGAACCAGATTCGGGGTCCCTGGCACTCTCGGCCCTAAAGGGACTGCTTCTCAGGCGAGCGATCGGACTACTCCACATGCAGAATCTCAGTGGTGTCTGGTTTTCCATTTGGGGGCCTCGGGAGGGGGTGCTGTCCATCAAGAGAGGTGGGATATCTGGGTGGGGGCCTGGGACAGGGCGCGTGGGGACCGCCCGAGCTCCGCTGTCCGACTTTCACACGGATTCCTTCCATGAGCCCAGCTGCCGAAACTATTAAACCTCAGTGATTCATTGTAGCGCGTTTCAAGGGAAGGCGTTGTGTTACGAAAACGTGGGTCCCAGCGGCTTGTTTTGTTGGCAGGTCTTGCTGCCTCAGCAGAAAAGAGGCGCTTTCGATATGGGAACGGAAACTTGGGACGGCGTTAGAAATACTCAGTGTGCTGGGCGAAGAGGGCCTGTGGTCTTCCTCCAGCTTTGGAAACCCACTGCCCCAGGCCGGCCTCGGCACGGGGGGCTGGGCAGGGTCCCCACACCTGGGTCTGTGGTCTTAGCCGCCCTTGGCTGGGACAAGCAGGCCTTCCTTGACATTGAGGAGTGTGGGTCACAGCCCCTGCTCCTCATTTTGCCTGTGAAGGCAGCACGGTTTTGTTTTACGGGGAAGTCCAGCTTGCAGAGGAAATACCTTTGCGGCACAGCCCGCCTGATGTCACGGTGCAGCCCCGCAGAGGCGGGCGCGGGAAGTGTGCATTTGTAGGCCCTGTGTGTCCCTGGGACCTGGTCTGGCTCCAGTGGCTGGTCCTGGGCACGGAAGCGTCTTCACTCATGCTTCTTCTCCTCTTAGCACTGGTTGCCATCCTGGACTAGGCCATTAAATAGAGATGAGTCCAGCTGCCTTATTTCCCACCTATCCTTTCTTCCTTTTGTGTTCTTCGAAGTGACAAGTGGGACAGAACCACCCCAGATCAAAGTTGCTTTCCTGAGAAACTTCCCAGCCATCTAGCCTCGGAGAGCACAGAGCCGTGGCAGCCCCCTCCCGCCCCGGGACCCACAGACTCCCCGCTGCAGCTGCTACCCCTTCCTGGGGCAGGCACAAGGGCGGGGGGAGGGGGGGCATGCGGGAGGCAAAACCGCTGCTGTGGAAGGCTTCCCATGGGGGCGTCTCTGTCACCATTAACGGGCTTCAGATGAGGAGCGTCAGGGACACACCTGGTCTTTGTGGAGATCGCTGCCTGTGGGCTGGGGAATGGGTGGCTGGGTGTGCATGGCCGCAGTCCACCGTGGAGGAGGCAGAGACCTCCTTCGAGAGCAACCGACCCCTCCCTCCCCACGCCCTCTCCCTCAGACCACCGAATGGCAGCGTGTCCCTGGTGCTGGCTCTCTGTGACGTGCTGAGCTTTCCATGGGCTTCTCATCTAACCCTAAAGCCAACCGGCAAGGCAAGCAATCATCACCCCCATGGCCATGGGTGAGCAACCTGAGGCTCAGAGAAGTTAGAGGATTTGCCCAAGGTCGCTCAGCCTGTGAAGTTTAAACCCAGGAGGCCTGACTCCAGACTGCGCGTGTCCTCCTTGCTTTGTAGGCCCTTAATGAGTCGCCCTTGACTGACCCTGTTCCAGTTCCAAGAAGTCTTGAGGAGGGGCAGCAGGGTTACTCAGGTGAGGATCCCAAGGGGTGGGCTGGGCCCTTGGGGTCAGTACAGCCCACCCACATTTTGCAGGAACTGGATTTCAGGAACTGGATTTCCTCCCAGGGAACCCAGCATTGATATCGTTGGGAGACTTCTGCCAGATTCACCAGAGACGGATGTACAAACTGGGGGCCCTGGTTCACACTCAGTAAGGGGTAGGATAGTTGGGTGTGCTAAAGGTTTGGGTTTGCCTCTTAAAGCAGCAAACAGGAGGTGCCAGTCCATAGTCAGGGGACCGGCGAGTGGCCCTCAGGACTTTTACCTCTAGCTTTGTAGCCTGATATCTCTGTCATCACCCTAGGGGTAGACCTAACGAGAGCTGGGGTCCATGGATTAGGACCCCATCTTTCTGGATCCTGGCTTTCTGCCACCCCCCAGCCCACCCCCAGGTGCACCCTAGCACTGACTCCCTAGCTGGTCACACCTCTTCTCAATGCAACAGCCTGGAGGGATTCTGTTGGCACAGAAGTCAGACTGCGTCTCCACCTGCTCAAAGCCCTCAGCTGGTGTCTCATCGTGCTGAGGACAAAATCCAACCCTTTTCGGCCCCCAGCACCTGGTGTGCCTGCCCTCTACATCTCTCATCCTACCTCCCCCTTGCAGCCTCGCCATCCTCTGTTCCAGCCATTTGGCCTCCATGCACCCACCTCAGGGCCTTTGCACGTCCTATTCCTTCTGCTCAGGATGCTCCTCTCCTTGAACAGTCCCATGCTTTTCTTCCTGCCTTCATCCGGGTCTCTGTTCATCTGTCACAGAATCAGAGTCACCTTCCCTTGCCCTCCACCCTCATCACTTGCTTTGCTCTCACTACTTGGCCTCATTTTTCTTTGACACGTAACTACCCGGCCCATTCATTCATTCATTCATTCAATGCTTGTTTATTGAGCACCCACTCTGTTCCAGGTACTGTTCCAGGCTCTGGGGCCACCACAGTGAACACAACAGATAAAAACCTCTGCCCTGGAAGCTTGCATTAATTATTTGAATGGTTGCTATCTGTGTCCCACTAGCCGGCAAGCCCCAGAAGGGCAACACGTTGTACCTGGGTGTGTGTGATAGGCACCTGGCAAATGTCTGTGGACCGATTTCCATCCCTAAGTCACCGAATTCAGACCCAGGTGTTTCTCAAGCACTTATCAGACCACCTCTCGGGTGGGCTCACTTCTGCAGGTGACCACCTTACCGATTTTGTCAGTTCCTGCCGGTTTCATCCGGAGGAGGTACCTTCTGCCAGTGCAGGATGCCTGGGATGAAGTGACAAGTGGGACAGAACCACCCCAGATCAAAGGATGCCTGGGGCACCCCAGGATGCCTGGGCCCACAGTTAGGAGCCGTCGCTGTGTTGAGATATTCAGGGACTAGGGAGCACAGAAGGGGTCTTGGGAAGCCCGTGCTAGCCCACTGGGGCTCAGCAGGTGCTTGTGGGGTGGGTGAGCAGGCCCCTGAGATTTGTTTGGTGCCTATTACAGACACAGAGGCTCTCAGTGCAGACAGCTCTGTGTGTTTCGTGGGAGGGAGTCTGGCAGAAGGGGCCTGTGGGGGTTGGTGGCGCCTGGCACGAGAAGCATGGATCACTCTGGATCTGTGAGAAGCAGTCTCGGCGAGGACGCAGAAACTGAACCCCGTGAGACAGGTTTCCATGTGGCAACAGGTGCAGGCAAAACATGCGTTAGCCTGGCTGAAGCCCCGTGCCGTGGCATCACCGGTGACAGGCAGGCCCCGGCACCAGGGGCAGAGGGACCAGCGGGATCTGAGGGCTGTGATGGCTTCCTGGCAGCACCAGGTAGGGCCTCTGCACTTGGAGGTGGCCTCTGGGTGTTGACCTGCTCTGTGGACAGGCAGGACCTGGGAGGCCTAGCCCGTCCCTCTCCTCGTCCCGCCTCGTTCCCAGAGTGGGGAGTGTGAGTACCCGTGACGCGCCATGACAGCAGTTCTTCCATGTCCTCATACTCCAGCCGGCCGCCCTGGTGCGTGTCAGCCAGCCCCTCCTAGACCATATTCTGGGTGCCAGCGCAGAGATGCAGGCACGCATTCCAGATTCCTCCAGAGAAATGCGATCTACAGGTGCCGTCTCAAGGCCGCGGGGCTGCCAAACCCCAGCTCTGCACTTTTCTCCTGGAGGAAGGGAAAGGGGGTGGGGAGCAGGGGACTGGGTTGCAGACGCAGCTCTGGAAGGCTTTCTCCCCACATACGAATCTCGTTAGCCGATCCCTGCGTGTAACCCTGGTGACAGGCCTGCCGCCGCCCGCCCCAGAGACCTTGGTGCCTCTCTGCAAGGTGGCCCCTTCCCACCTCACCTCCTGCTAGGCGGGGTTTGCAGAGGTGGACATTTTTCACTTCTTTGTGATTTTTTTACTGGTTGGGGTGAAGTTCACAGAAGGCAGCATTAACGTTTCTAAAGAGTGCAGTGCAGTGGCATTTAGTAGGCACCACGTTGTGCGGCCACGGCCTCTATCGAGGTCCAGAACGTTTTTGTTCCCCCTGAAAGAGGCCCTGACCCCATCGGCACTCACTCACCCATGTGCAGCCCCTCCCCTCCCCCATGATTCCTGGCAATCACTCATCTGCTTCCTGTCTCTGTGGATTTACCTCTTCTGGTTACTTTGTGTAAGTAATGCAATACGTGACCTTTTCTATCTGGCCATTGTCACTCAGCCTCAAGTGTTTGAGATTCGCCTACCCTGGAGCATGTATCGGTACTTCGTTCCTCTTTGTGGCTGAGTCATATTCCATTGTAATGTGTTCTAGTTTGTTTATCCATTTATGCATGCATGGATGGACATTTAAGTTCATCCATTCGTGGTTTTTGCAATAATAGTAGAGGGATGGTAAGGAGAGTTGAAAAAAGGGAAACTCAAACTTATCACCCTAAACACAGACACTTCCATTTTTCTGGTTCCTTTTTGTCTCTTTCCCTGAGAATGCCTAGATAAATTTTTTCTAGATTTTACCTGGGGGCAGATACAGTTGTGTGCTTCCTTTCTTTTGACATAGCCAACCTGTTGGTCCCGGGTACAGGGGTCCTTCTGGCTAGCACCTTTAGGAGCTGTGTCCTAGTCCACAGACGTGTCAGCTGGGGAGGCCTCTTCCCATGTCCTTGCTGTGCCCCTCCATGGGACCAGCTGGTGCCACTGGAACCTGGCACCCAAATCCTTCTGCTCACCTAGAAGTTGGGGATCATTTATCTGCCACCTTTAGACTCACCGAGGCCACCCCCTGCCGAGCTGGCAGCCCAGGTGTGCAGGACAGTCCAGGTCGACTGGATCGTTGGGGAAGGGCGGCCACATGACAGAGGGAGCTCCTGCAGGCGGGTGGCTTCTGGATCTGAGTCCTCTCCCTGCCGACTGGCCTCTAGGCCCGGGATTTACCTCGCCCTTGGCGTCCCATCCAGTTCTGAAAACCCCGCAGGGAGTGGTGATCAGGTTGCACTAGGAGACATAGTGCCCAAGTCCTCTGAGAACCCTTTCCAAGTTCATTGGCTGCAGTCCATTCCAGGCCCAGTGGACAAACCTGCAGTCCAGCTAGCTGTGCAGAAGCTCCGAGCGCCGTCAGCCCACCAGGGTCGGTTCAAAGACCAGGAAGTCTGGTGGCGGGTTGTCTGGACACTTGATTTCTTCTATTAAAAATGGACAGTGGGGCACAGGAGAGGAGGTTGCTGAGGTCCAAGATTTTAAGGGGGATGAGAGGAGAGGTGGCCGTGAACTACATGAAAAGAAGCTGCTCCAGGGCCATCTCGTGATGGAGAAATTCTCAACTCTGCATCATTACCGTCAAACAACCTAGGTGTCCATCTGTAAGGGAAAGTTACAAAAACTCTGACGGTGGAAGGCTGTTCATGAAATCGACCTAGGCGCTGATGTATCACCCCTTGGGGAAAGCAGACCGGGGAGTATTTTGGGAGGTGGACCCTTTGCTGTACGTGGGCTGCCTTGTGTGTGCCGGTGGACGTGCACCAGAGTGGAAGCGCAGACACTTCGGCTTATACTTTGTCCACTTCTGGATCGAGCTTTTCTAGGAGCATATATAACATTTGAAATACTTCAAATCAAGATAGAACAAGAAGTTGTAAAAATTGTGGTTATCCATCCGAGCCTGACTGTTCTCACTTAACATGGATTCAAAATTCCCAATGTCGAGCTGGAGTCCTTTCTTCCTTTCAACCAGCCTTGCCCCAAGCCCCCGGAGGGCTCCTCGGGATGTGGATGGCAGGGCCCCCTGGAATCTGTGATGCGTAGGTCGGGGCGGGGCCTGAGCAATTGTGGCTCTAGCAGGTGTTGCTGATTGGCTGGTCCGGGGACCTCACTTTGAGAAGCACTCCTGTGAACCTGACTACAGCATATCCCTACAGCCTCTCCCCCCTACTCCCTGTAGAAAGTTTATGGGATTTTGGCCCCTGCTGTGGACCTAGGGGCTTATCTAATATAGGGGCTCTGAAGTTGTGCACCCACAGGCAGCTTTGTTGTAGCTGTGGCCTCACAGGGGACTTCCTGCCTCCCCACCCTCTTCCCCGCCAGGTACAAGGATGCCCGTAGGTCCCTTCCCTCCCCAAATGCCCCTCCAAGTTGGGGCTGGGCTCCCTGGGCCATCCTGTGAGGCCTCAATCTGTGCCTTCCTGGCCCTTTCCTGGCTGAGCACTTTCCTGCCCTTGACATTCAAGATTGCATCCTTTCAGGTATCCTCCAGGGTTAGAGAGAGGCAGGAGGGAACGGGAGCTTCATATAACAGGCACCTGGTGTGAGCTCGCTGAGGCTGCCCAGTCCACCTGGGGGACTGAGGGCTTCTGTCCCCAGCCAGAAAGGGGCGACCATTGTCCCTCAGCCTTCCCCGCCTTGGGCTCCCGTGGAGGTGGCCATGGCACTGCCCCCTGCCCTGTCTTCCTGCCCCCTTTCTGTGGGGTGGACCACACAGGCCCAACGAGGTGGATGCCCAATCCCAGGCTGGGTGATGTTGGGGGCCTGCAACCAAGACTCCCTTCCCCCTGCCACTAGCAGGCGTGTCTGCCACTGCCCAGGTAACCCCTCTGGAAGGTCTCTGTGGGTCATTGTGTGCCACTGAAGGCCTCCGAGGACAGGGTGGCTGGTTTGGAGGAGGCACAGGCCGTAGCCATCACAAGCCTGGCCCGGCCGCAGTCATGGCTCTTTGTTTTAGTTTTCAGTCTCTGTATGAGTGTCAGGCTGGTTTCCCAGAGGCGCCGCTCAACCGACTGGAGCCCTTTCTGAAAGTGCCGTATGAGTAATCTGGGTCCTTTCGTAGGTGTTTACGGCAGGTGCGTTTTTGGTCTTTTGAGGTCAGAGGCTAGAGCTCTGGACCGGCCGTGTGGGATTTTTCTCTCCAGAATCAGTCGTCAGAACTTTCCGGAAGGGTCCAAGACTTTTCGTTGATTCTAGGGGCAGACACTTTTGTGTCCCTGCCTGGGCAAGAACCCAGCTCAGTGGACAGGTGGGCCGGGGCAGGGAATTGTAAGTGCAGGGCCCCACGGCCGGCCTGGCAGGGAACACACCCTGGGCGCGCCCACTCCGAAGCCTGCTGGTGAGCCATGGTTCCCAGGAGGCCGGAACCCTAACCAGCAGGCAGAGCCAGCGGCACCGGGCTGCAGAGGTCGGTTCTGCTATAATCACAGATCACTCAGGGCAGCTTCTCTTGCAAAATCCTGGGCTGCCACCACCCGTGAGGGAGGCGGGGCAGCGGAGGGAGGGAGGGAGCGTGTTTGATCTTCAGGTGAAAGGCGGCTTTATAAATAGGTCACCTTGTTCCACATCCTGAATTTCATTCTTTCCCCATCTTGAGTCAAAACAATGGTTTTACTGTTCTGGGGTCAGTCGCCCTGAGGGGGAACGGAGCCCAAAAGGAGGTGATTGGGTGTCTGCCTCCTGCGTGTGTCCCCTACCCCCACCCCTACTCCATCCATCTGTCACCCGTCACCTAGGCTGCGTGGTCGCCAATACCCACACGGAGTGCTGCTGGTTCAGTGAACTTTCTCTTCAACAACAGAACAAAGGGACCGGTTCTAATAGGGGCGGGGCTCCGGGCCAATTGATCTGAAGAGATGTTTTTTCTTCAGGGTCAATTGATCTGAAGAGAAGGTGAACTGCAGAGCTGGGCTTTCGTGGGAGGGACAGCATGGAGTTTCGGGCAGGTGCTGAGCCTGCTGTCCTACCAGAGCCCAGGGTGGGAATTCCTGCCCCTCTCCGGTCACTGCCCTCCCGCTGGTCTGGGTTCCCCTGCGCGCCCTTTTCTCCTGTGGGGCTGGGAGGGACAGACAGCTTCCCCATTTCTACTGGGCAAATTAAAACTTGTCATTTAGAAAGCTGTGTCATCGGATGTCCTAGGAGAAATCACTGGAGAAAGAATGTCTCTCCTGCGGATGGTCTCAGAGCTCCAGCTGGGAATTCCGACCTTTCAGTTTAAATGTCCTCCTCAACTCTGGGTTCAATGTGTATCTTGGTGGGCAAATGAAACCTGTGTCATGTGCTCGATTAAAAGAAGCGAACACACAGGGCCACCCGTAGGAATTGCTCTGAAGACAACTGGTTTTTGTGGATGTAGTGTGTGAACCTGGTATTTTTCAGCCTTGCATTCTTTTTTGTGTACTTAAACGTCATTATCATTACAATGCATGCATACAATGTATGCATTTTTGGACAGTTTCCGTTCAAAAAGTTTTCTAAGTGAACCGTCTCCCCGCCACCCCTGTGTCCTGCAGGATCAACCACTGTGCAAGGTTCAGGGATTACGCTTCTAGCCCTCCGCCTGAGCCTACGAAAACGTCTCACAGAGAGAAGCCTTGTAAACCCCGTTCTTACAGAGATGGGGTCACACTCTGCGTATTGATCTCCAAGTTGCTTTTTAACACGGAAGCGCATCACGTTCCATTTTATGTTAAGTCAGTACATCCGAAGGGCTGCCCCCTTCTCTCCAAGTCTGCTGGAGCACACGGTTCCGTGCATGTCTCTGTCCACATGTCCCTGGGCGGGGCTATGTGGCTTCAAAGACCCTGGAAGAGTGGGTGGCGGGCGATTGTTGGATGTTTTACACCCCGATGGCACCTGCAAGCCAAGAAGTGTGTCCCAGTCTGGGGGTCTGTCTGTGTGTCTCAGACACTCACCCTGCATCCTCTCGTGTCCCTCGACCTTTTTTAACCCTGTGGACCCCACGTGGCTCGTCCCCTCTCACTGATAGCTCTCAGCCAGCACCCCACTTCTCCGTGGCTTGTGTATGAAAACAGTGGGTGTATCCAATAGGTGTCTCCATCCCCATGTGCCAGGGGACATGGCGGTGGGTGTGCCCATCCCCTCCCCCTTTGGGCCATTAAAGGCCCGGCCCGGGTCTCAGCCCCCCCACAATGCACTTGGGGATGCCTTGGACTCCTCACCACCTAGGGCTCAGCATCCAGTTCTGGGGTTCCTTCTTCGTGCCTCCACTAATTCCACCCGAGGGCACAGAGGGCCCCACTGGAGGAGCCCAAGCAACAAGAGGGAGGATGGCTTGGGGGGTTCTGCCAATGCCTAGCTTAGAAGTGACCTTAAACTTGATCTGCTCTAGCTCATCATTCTAAGCACTTGGGTCTCGGCCCAAAGACAGAGTCCATCTGTAGAACCAGGTGTGGTGACCCAGAGGAGGGATAACAGTGATCTTTGTTCAGGGCACGGAGCACACTTTAGAGGAAAGAAAAGTGACCTTGCCAGTTGTCCCCGGTCTCTCTGGAGCACTGTCTCCGTGGAGCCTGGGCCAAGCGTGGGGCACCCATCTCACAGAGGAGCAAGCAGAAGCCTGGGCAAGCTATGGGGAGTCCTGGGCAGTGTCCCCAGCCTCTGTTTCCCCCAGCATTAGAAGCCCCAGGGGAGGAGCCTGGGAGAGGAGGCATCCTGCTAGACAGCAGTCCCCAAAAAGGGGGCGATGGGAGCTCCCGGGGGACGTGCAGAAGGACAGATCACATTTTAAAAGTGATGGGAAGAGGAAGGCGGACGGATGGCTTCAGGGGCCTTGTGGGGCTGCGGCCGGGTGTGGATGACAGAAAGGCAATGAGAACGGAGTGGTGGCCCTAACCAGGGCTTGGACGTTGGGTGGAGACTGGCAGGTGACCGGTGAGTCAAGAGTGGCCCTAGGGTTGCCACAGTGATTGATCGCTTAGGAGGCGACTCAGAGGGCAAGGTGACCCAGAAGTGGCAGATCCCACGTCGCTCCTGGCTAGGCCCTGAGCTGCCCCTTGTGCGGAGCCACCGCCAGGTGCTATGTGTGCCCTCCCACCTCTTCCTCCCAGAGACTCCCTCCGTTCAAGGTCGTGTGGTCCAGTGGCCCTCCCTACGGGATGGCTCCCTACAGGGCGTCCAGGAGGGTAGGAGCTTAGCACAAGGACCCGTTACGTAGACTAGCCTGGCACCCGGCCTTGAAGGCGGCGGACTCTCAGAACGGGAAGAGCCTGTGGAGCCGACCTGGACAGACAGAGGGCCCGCCCCTGTGAGGTGATGCTGCCTTTCCTCGTCACTCGTTCTGAGCTTGGACTGAATTGGCTGCTTCGAGATTCCTCCTCGTACACATCTTGTGCTTTCCTACTGCTGCCATTGCAGCAGAGGTCACGGGCGGGGGCTGGGTCAGGGGAACCTTCATCTCCGTCAGGGGTGGGCTGGCACACCACCTGTTCTTGTTAACGAAGTTCTGTTGGAACTCAACCATGCTCGCCGTTTACTTACACACTACCTGTGGCTGTTTTCTTGCTCCAAGCAGAATTGGGCAGTTGCATGGAGACTGTCCGGTCCACAAAGCCTAAAACATTTGCTCTCTAGTGCTGTACAGACGAAGCAGATCCCTGCTCCAGCCCAAGCAGGAGTTACAGGTGTGCCCAGGCCCAGACTCAATGGCCTGAGAGCTCCCTCCCTCTCGCCCTTTCTCACCCTGCACCCCGTCGTCTCTTCCCTCCCCTCATCCTCCCTGTTACGGTCCTTCTCCACTCCCACCCATTTCTCTACACGTGTTTTAAATTAATGTGTTGGAAGGACTCTCCCCCAACCTGCACACAGAAGAGTGTCACTGGCACCACTGTCCAGGCCAACGCAGCGGGACGTGGGACCTTCTGGGGAGGTTGCTGCAGCCTTGGGGCCTGCCCAGCCAGCAGCCCCTGTGGCCTTCCAGCCGAGCCCACTCGCCGCCCCCAAGTTGAACTTGCTACCTACTCCAGGGTTCCCCTCCCTGGTGAGAGCCTAGGGGCCTGTGGGAGGCGGCTGTGCTGGAAAAGAGGAGGAGCAGGGAGGTGGCATCTCAAAGAGCTTCTGCTGCCTCCCGAAGCAGCAGGAAGTCGGCTCCCCCTGCTAGGACCAGGGGAGATGCCCACTGCATGGGCTGACTCCAGGGTCTGTGCCAATGCGGCCTTCTGTCCTGAAGAGCCGCGATTAGGTACGTGGTGCACCCAACACAGTGGAGCACAACGCCAGCCCCCGCGCCTCCCTCCCTCCCTCCTTCCTCTCGGGCTCCCTTAGGACGACCTAGCTACAGAGACAGAGCAGGGTTTCCAAATGTGCCAAGGCTCCAGCCTGCCCCGTGTCGGGTGCTCTGAGAGCCCAGACCGCTGGAACATGGCAGCAGTCAGCCTGTTTGAATGTACTAGTTAACTCCCTTTCCACGTCCCTGCACCCCTGCTCACCCCACCCCCTGTTCTTCTTTCTACCCATTAGGCCGTACTGACCGCTCCGCGACTCACAGAGGTGCCTAGCAGCCTTCAGGAGAAGAGGCCCCGCGATTGATGAGTTTGCCCTGGGAGTCGGTGACTAGGTGAAGCAGGCCACCATGGGTCAGAAGGTCACCGGAGGGATCAAGACTGTGGACATGAGGGACCCCACGTACCGGCCCTTGAAGCAGGCTCTCCAGGGCCTGGACTACTGCAAGCCCACCCGCCTGGACCTGCTGCTGGACATGCCCCCTGTGTCCCACGATGTCCAGCTGCTGCACTCGTGGAACAACAATGACCGCTCACTCAACGTCTTCGTGAAGGAGGACGACAAGCTGATCTTTCACCGGCATCCGGTGGCCCAGAGCACGGACGCCATCAGGGGCAAAGTCGGGTACACGCGGGGGCTGCACGTGTGGCAGATCACGTGGGCCACGAGGCAGCGGGGCACGCACGCCGTGGTGGGGGTGGCGACAGCCGACGCCCCCCTGCACTCTGTCGGGTACACGACCCTCGTGGGGAACAACCACGAGTCCTGGGGCTGGGACTTGGGGCGCAACCGGCTCTACCATGACGGCAAAAACCAACCGAGCAAAACATACCCGGCCTTTCTGGAGCCGGACGAGACGTTCATTGTCCCCGACTCTTTCCTCGTGGCCCTGGACATGGACGACGGGACCCTGAGCTTCATTGTGGACGGACAGTACATGGGAGTGGCTTTTCGGGGACTCAAGGGCAAAAAACTGTATCCTGTTGTGAGTGCTGTCTGGGGCCACTGTGAGATCCGCATGCGCTACTTGAATGGACTTGACCGTAAGTGTCTTCTGCACTGTCCCCAGGTTGCCTGTGTCCCTGGGGCCCCAAGGGCCTCGCCAGAAATCTGTGCGGTCATTGTAATTAAAATGTCTTTGAGTAGATATCCCAGCATATTCGGATCCTCAGAGGTGATTCTTGCCTGCCTCTGGTTAAATGAAAAATTCTAGCTGGAGCCTGCCAGCACCTGGCAGCACCTCATGGGTGGCTGGACAGAGATGGGTAGAAGGTTGGGTGGATGGACGGATGGTTGGGTGGGTGGGTGAGTGGATGGGTGAATAAGTAGATAAATGAATAGATGGGTGAGTGAGTGGGTAGGTAGATGGGTGGGTGTATAAATGAATGAATACATGAAAGACAGATGGGTGGATGGATGGGTGAATGGATGGGTGGATGGATGGGTGGATGGATGAATGAGTAGATAAATGAATAGATGAGTGGGTGGGTAGGTGGATGGGAGGGTATACGAATGAATGAATAGATGAAAGACAGATTGGTGGGTGGGTGGATGAATGGGTGGATGGGTGAGTGGATAGACGGACGGATGGTGAGTAAGGCAATAAGTAAATGATAGATGGTCTTTGATAGATGTGGTTTGTTCCCAGTTGACCTATTGCTTCTCGGCCTTTTGGCCAAGATCAGGTGTTTCTGGTTGACCAGTCTTTAGGTCTGATACGAAGTTGGCCAAATTCCAGCACAGCAGCCAGCGTATCTTGGAGCGGGGGTTGCAGCCTTGGCAGTTCTTGGTCCTCCCCTGTAACTGAGCCAGTGGCTTCTCGCTCTCATTGGACAGGTGTAGGGCCTTTCTCCCCTGGTGCTGGAGGCTCCTACGTAGGCTCCCTTGGAGCACAGTTCCCTGAGAGGGGCTTGTTCAGTCATGGCATCGGGGGCTTTTCGGGAGGAGGACCTGGGTTAGCAACAGGCTGAGTCAGCAGCACTTCCCGCCTGTCCCTTTGGAGGGAGGAGTGGCCTCTGTCAGGCTGTGTGTGAAAATAACTCTCACGTGACAGTACTGTCCTTGTTTGGGAGGCGGAGGGCTTTGTGGCCACCTGGCTGGGAGCCCGTGGTGACAGGCAGACCTGGGACTCTGGAGCCATCCACCACTGTGCTTGACCCTCCCTCTTGGGTCCCTCCTAGAAAGCTCCACCCACCCTTGTACCGACTGTCGTTGAGCAGCAAGTGCCCCCAGATCTAACCCCCACCGCAGGCCAGGTGGTGGGGAGGCCCCTCAGTGTCAGGAGCACAGATGCTTAGCCTGGTCTTGCAGTCTCCAGGCCTTCCGGTTTGAGGGGAGGGGGTGCACTGGGAGGGAGCTGTCGAGAACTTCTCCATTATGAGCTGGCCCCTGGGGGGATGCTGGGAGTGCCCGTGGCCTGGACCCACCTCCGGCCTTCGTGGACAGTGCTGAGGACTCCCCTCCCCAGCACCAGATTCCTGACGCCAGACGTGGCTTCTCGCCTTCCCCAGTCTGGGCCCCACTCTGCACAGTGTTAACTTTGGAGGATCCAGATGGGAAAACCCATGAGGTGTGGCAGCGTCCTCAGCCCACTGCACATGTGGGGAGTAGGGTGAGGGGCAGTGTGTCAGAACTGCCAGCCTCGGCCGCTTCCTGACACACCTCTGTTCTCTATTGAGGGGGTACTCCATATCCCAAAAGGGTCAGGCTGCTGTTTAGAAATGGACATTAGGGGAAGACTGGCCACTGGGAGGCCAGGGAGGAGCTATGGCAGCTGCCCAGGGGAGAGGTGATGGGGGCTAGTTCTCGCTTGACGTGTCCAGATGGCTCTGGAAGTCTGGAGACAGGGTCTGGGGCAGTATTAGTGGGGAGGCATCTATGGCCAGATGGTGTTTAGAGGTGTGACCCCTGGATGAGATCACCTTGGGGTGACGGGAGAGGGCTCAGGCCATGCCCTGGGGTGCGTCAGTGCTTTGAGGTCAGATGGATGAGAAGGAGGGGAGACAGTGGCNCACACCTCGGTTCTCTGTTGAGAGGGTACTCCATATCCCAAAAGGGTCAGGCTGCTGTTTAGAAATGGACATTAGGGGAAGACTGGCCACTAGGAGGCCAGGGAGGAGCTATGGCAGCTGCCCAGGGGAGAGGTGATGGGGGCTAGTTCTCGCTTGACGTGTCCAGATGGCTCTGGAAGTCTGGAGACAGGGTCTGGGGCAGTATTAGTGGGGAGGCATCTATGGCCAGATGGTGTTTAGAGGTGTGACCCCTGGATGAGATCACCTCAGGGTGACAGGAGAGGGCTCAGGCCACGCCCTGGGGTGCGTCAGGTCGGATGGATGAGGAGGGGAGACAGAGTGGCCCTGGGGCTGGAGGGGAGATTGGTGTCCTGGACACCAAGCAAAGAAGGACTTCAAGAAGGACAAGGTCATGCCAGGTGGAGTGTGTTGATGGCTGAGAACTGTCCATGAACTCTAGGGACGAGGCAGTCACTGGAAACCTCGATGAGAGTCACGTGGGCGGGTAGGGAGGGGTCAAACGCCTGACTGAGTGGCGGTTTAGAGAGGAGCAGGAAGGGTGGAGTGCTCGTCTTGGGGGCTGTGGGAACAAATGACCACCCGCTGGGCGGCTGAGAACAGCAGCCTTCTCTCACAGTTCTGTGGGCCAGAAGTCTGAGACCTGGGTGTGGGCAGGGTCAGCTCCTGCTGAGGGCTCCCAGGAGACTCCCTCCTGTGCCTCCTCCTGGCTCCTGGTTGCCAGCAGTCCTTGGCTGGCAGGCACGTGGCACTCATCTCCGCCTCCTCCGTCACGCGGTCTTCCCCTCTGTGCCTCCCCACCGCTTCTAAGGACACCAGCCATCGGGTTCAGGGCCACCCTACTCCAGTGAGACCTCATCTTACCCAGTGACACCTGCCAAGAACCTGCTCTAATGGCGTCACATTCGGAGGTTCCAGGTGGTCCTGAATTTGGGTGAGGGGCAGATAGTAGCCCACCCTCTAAAGATGTGCAGACAGCAAGCAGAGCCCATGCCCATGAGACCAGCCCTTCCTCGTGCCACTGCCTGGGGGGGAGATGAGACAACCCAGCACTAGGATGGTGGGGTCCCGTCAGGTGAGGGCAAAGGGTGCCTAAGTCCTCTGCCCAGAAGGGTTTGCTTTACCTTCCAAGGCAGGCGAGGACGAAGGAATGTCACAGCTAGACTGGGTCTGGGGTCCAGCCAGGGAGCAGGACATGGCAGGTGGAAGCTCTGGCCAGGTTTTCTTGGAGTTAGGCCTGGAGTGGGCTTTGTTGTCAAAGCCTTGGAGGTCGTTCTGATCCATTCCTCCGCCCTGGGACACCTGGGGGAACCTGTCTACACCTTCCTACCCCCTCCCAACCCCAGCCACCAGGTCTCCACCTCAGCTGGGAGCAGCTGTCTGCAGAGCAGGCCAGCTAAAGCTGCCCCTGAGTACACCCTGCCTGGGACTGCAGTGGGCACGTGGTTCCCCAGCCCACCTTCCCCGGCACAGCAGGGTCGTTGCCCCATGCTGGGGACCCTCCCCCACCCCCCAGGCAGCTCAGACCACAGGCCACTTGTTCTGACTCCTCCTTGGGGGGGGTTGATACCTCTGGGACTGAGGCTGCCACCAGACAGGTTGCTGTGTCATTTTGTTCTTTCTTGGGGAGAAGGGCAGGGGATGGCCCTGAGGTGGGGACACAGAGCCCAGCTGGGGCCCCAGGACCGCCTGCCACCCTCCTTGGAGATGCAGAGGGAAAAGGCCTATTTGCAAGCAGCAGTCCACTGTCACCCGAGGGAGAGTCCCTGACCCGAGAGTCCCCCCGTCCACCCCCGCGGGGAGCAGGCGTCCTCCCCATGGGAGCGTTTTCGCTGAGTGAGACATTCTCAAGTTCTCCCTTTCAGGCGCCCAGATAAGTCTGGTGCAGTCTGTCGTGACTGCAGGCTCAGTCAAGGCTCAGCTCACTTCCTCAGGAGTCTTTCAACTTGGTGACCTCCTCCCGGTGTCCTCCTGGGGCACCTCACTCCATGTCAGCCTCTCCCTACACCCCTAGTCCAGCTGGGGCTAGGGAGGGTCCTATCTGGGGAGACTGACCACCCCACCCTGTGGCGGCTTCTTTCTGGGGGCAAAGGCCATGTGGAGGGATAAGGTTCTTCTAGACCCCACGCCCCCCAAAAGGCTGGTCATACAGGGACAGTAGCTCTCCGAGTTGAAGGCCAGGGACCAAGGGTATCCACATTACCCAGCGGGGTGTCAGGCAGTCTTCCCTAGTTGGCAAAAGCAAGGGTTAGTGTTTCGTTTCAATGCTTTTGTGTAAGAACTGCTTAATTCTAAAGGGAAATGCACACGTATCCTGGGGTGACTGTCCCATAGCAAGTTTCTAGACTCCGTCTCCGGGAGCATTTTCGCTGATGCTGCTTGCAGGAGTAAGCACAATGCCAGTGACTGCAGTGGAGAAGGTGAGGTGGGGACATCGCTGAATTTGGGGCACTTCCTGACGTGAGACATTGGTCTTTGACTCCACCTATCCCCCCCAAAGCTCATTCATTTAGCCAAGAACTAGACACAGGGTCGGACTCTGGAGTTCAAGCTGTGTCGTGGTCTCAGGGGACTTCAAGAGCCACGGGCTGGGGTACTGGGGCCACCAGGTCACCATTTCTTCAAGACACGCGGAAGTTGGCACATGGACTGGCCAGTTCCCCAACCTCCTGCTCCCAGAAGTAGCCCCTGGTTCACTTCCCAATTTCTGCGCTGCGCACTGGGCGCCTCCCCCTTTCGCTCACTTGAACCACGTAAATGGGCTTCGGAAGATGGCCGAGCCGCCAGGAGTCATCAGACCAGCTCCGCCTTCTGTTTGGAAACCCTCAGTGGAATCTCAGGGGGCACCCAGCTTTGAGGATGGGGCTGGATACAGAGGCCACAGCCCCCAGTCAGAAGTATTGAGGGGGAAGGGGGTCTTCTTGGGTCCTGTTAGCGACCGACCGAAACCTGTGGGACAGACATGCATGGTGCCCACGTCTGCTTCTGTGGCCGGGCGTTCTCAGCCTGCCCGGCGCGTTCTCAGCCTGCCTGGCCTTTGAAAAGCAATCAGGCCGTGGGCCGGACATCACCGTTTGGCTCCTACAAGGTCGGCGGAGGGGGGTGACCTCTTTGTCCTTGAGGCCCCTGAACATAGACCCGCACTGGGGATGCTTGGGTGACTGGTCACATTTCCGGCTCATAACATCAGCATGGCTGTCAGCTGCCACCCCTATAGTCCATCGTGCAAGATCTGGCGTGTCTGAAGGACATGTCCCTTCCAGTTGCACAGACCCCCTCGAGCTGGCTACTTAGGGTAGTCCAAAGGTGCTCAGGCTGTGGAAGCACCCCCCCCAGCTGCTTTCAGAGGGGCAGGAGTGGTGGCTGTAGGTCCTTGCCCCTTTGGGTAAACTGCTGGGAGCTTCCTCTTCATGCAGGCGTAGAAATAGCGGCACTTGAGAATTTCATGGACTGATGTCCATCTTCTAGCCCTTGGCTCTCAGGCCTTGGACCCTGACTCTCCCATCCCCGAGCTGCTTCCCCATCTGCAGGCTGGGCACCAAGGTCCCCGGCAGGCACACAGTAGGTGCTCCACAAGCCACAGCTATCACCAGTGCTTCGATGCATACCAGCTAAGGGTGAGGGCGGGACACTGGCTACAGAGGCCTCTGCTGTTGATGGTATTTCTCCATAAGGCTGTACATGAGTTGACCAGAAACCCCTCAAGCCAGGAGGGCATGATGGGAACTACCTCTCAGCCCTCACTCCACAGCCCGGCAGGGTCCTTGGGCAAGTTCAGTGGCTCTTGATGCTTTCTCCAGTACCTTCGGCCCCCAGGGAAAGCCCCTCTGCCTCCCAGTGGGGGCTGAGCTGCATCCTTGGGGAGGCAGGGGCTGGGGGAAGATGGGAGAGAGCCCCTGAGTGGAGGAGAGGAAGCACCTCCAAATTTCCCCACGTGGTCCAGTGCGGGGGGCCACTCCTCAACTGTAGGTCCAGGCCAAGAGCGGCTGTTTCTGGCCTCCAGGATCGCAGCTAGATGGGACTTGGGAGACCAGCTACACATCTTAACAGATGGAGAAACTGAGACCCAGGGAGAAGAGTCATCTTCCGTGTGGGGCGGAAGCGAGGAGCCAGATCTGGGGTCACCGGGAAAGGATGTTCTATGATGAGGGAGGCCCAAGGCTCTGCAAGCAGTCAGGGGGAGAAACCCGGCTCCACTCATCTGGAGTCTGTGGGCCCCTTGTCTCAAAGGACGCAGGGTCATTTCATTCATCCTCCTGCCGCCAGCAATGGCCCCGCTTCAAAGCTCTCCACGAAAAACCTTTACTACTTCAGTCCGTTCCGGCGATGACCCTCGAGAGATGAAAAGCAGTCAGTCGTCTTCTTTCAAAGCCTAGAATTTAGCAAATACGTGACCAAGTCTGAGATTTTCTTTTAAACATCTCAAGTTAGTGCATTTTAAATGACATCTCAAGATTTGTCCAGATGTAATTTGAACACCGCACCTTCGCCCGTTTAAAAGGCATCTCTCAGCGGTCCCCAGTATGTCCACAGCTGCGCGGCCGTGAATACAGTCAACTCTAGAACGCGCTCACCACCCCAAAGAAACCCAGACGTGTTCACAGCCAATCCCCGTTTCCCCGCCACCCCAGCCATAGGATTTGGTCTTCAATAATTTGGTCTTTACCAATATTAAATGTTACTTTTAATAGTCTGAGACATGGTGTTGATGTTAAAGAACCTTAATCCACTTTTTGGTGGTAGAATGGGCTCTCTAGGGAAAAGCTGGAGTTCTTCTGTTTTTTTTTTTTTTTTTTTAAATTTTGTGTGTGTGGGTGGGGGCGTGGGGATTGGTCTGATCTTTGTGTTGTTCACAAAGGAGACTCAGAGTCAGGGGAGACCATGGGTGAAGACACAGGTCCATTCATGTCAGCTCTGTGTCCTGAACACGGTGGGGTGGCCCCAAGCAGCTCCAGACGCGCTCACCTGTACCAGGTTTTAGAGAAGAGGTCAGGGAAAAGTCAGCAGTGGGAGGAAGGGCGAGCAGAGCCTCCGGGCCTTAGAGGGAACGACTTCCACGTTCTTTCTGAGGAGGAAAGTTGATCTGAGACACGGGCTGCACGGCGCTTCAGGGACACAGGACCCTGGTGCCCGTGCAGGCTGCAGTTAGAAGCTTCTTTCAAATCCACGTGCCTGGCACGTCGGGTCCCCTTTGTGCCTAAGGGTCGTCCACTGTAAAATGCAGATGAGAACAGTACCCGCGTGAGGCTGGGTCGACACAAGAGGCGTCCCCACCTGAGAGCTGGCGTGGGGTCTGATGGCGTGGGGTGCTGCGCATCCTGAGTGGAAAAGCAGGGGCAGCCTGGGTTGGGTCCTGTCTCCTCCTCTGCTGCGATCTGAAATCATCATAAACCATTGTGAGGGTTAAATGAGTTAAATTAGTGCTTGCTGAGAGCTTACCGAGGTGCCTGGCCCAGAATGGGTTCTGTGTTGGCTATTAATAATTCATCTAAAATGAAAAGTATCAAATGATCCACTGTGCCCTAAAGCTACCATTAGTGATGCTCCTCCCCTGCCGATAGTATTCCTTGCAGACCCGTCCGGAGCTGCGCTAACCCACGCTCTCTCTCTCCTCCACTTCCACAGCCGAGCCCATGCCCCTCATGGACCTCTGCCGACGCGCCGTGCGCCTGGCCCTGGGGAAGGAGCGGCTGGGAGACATCCACGCGCTGCCGCTGCCCGCCTCCCTCAAGGCCTACCTCCTCTACCAGTGACCCTCCACCCAGGATCGCAGCAGGACAGCCACCTGGTGCCAACTCACGGAGCCTCCTCTGCCACACCCTGCGCCTTGGACGGGCATCCACGGCCGTGTGAGGAAGGCCCTGCTCCTCCTCTTCGTCTTCCCGGCTGCCCTTGAGGACACAGACACCAACAGCTCTGGACACAGGCCCCGCCGCACCACTGCCCCTCCCTGGGGAAGGACACAGTGGACTCCGACGAAGCCAGCGCTGAGTGCCCATCTGCTCTTGGGGGCGCACAGGCAGCCTCCACCTGCCGGGTCCCAGGGCAGGGCCGATGGGAGGGGCCAGCCTGGAGAGAAGACCCCAGGGGTGCTAAGAGGTGCTTCGACGAGGGGTCGTGTCCCGCAACCAAGCTCAGGGCGTCAGAAACGTACCGAACACCAGGCGCAACCCGAAGTGGACCTTCCCGTGGGCTGCACGCTCAGCATCAGCCCCCGCTGCCGGCGCCCCTGGACCCCGTATTTATTCTTTTAACAATAAGAAAAGCCATTTATTTATTCCATTTAGAAAGGGACCTTGTCATGGTCACCTCTCTGGAGTGTTCTCTTGCTTTTCTTCCACCTGCTGCTCCGCCCCCATGCGTGTGTCTCACCTGCCCTTCTCCCTGGGCTGGGCGTCTATGGCGTGTCCCCAGGTGGGCACGGGGGTCTTTGTTTGGGTCCCTTGACCTACAGTTTCCAGGGGGCTCCACTCCGAGTCCCCGAGTGGGCCCTTCAGGGGGCGTCAGCCTCAAGTGCAGTAGGAGTGCCTTTGGGGTTGGCCCCACAGCTGCGGCAGCCTCCGTGTCTCCACCCAGTCACTTACACGTCGGCTCATTCACCATGGCACGTGGTTTTATTTCCGTGGTCTTGCGTGGCTATAAGGCGGGGTGAGGTTTTGCTTCCCGGCTGAGATTTCCCACTTGCGCCCTATAGAACTACCGGACCAAGAAGGGAAGTGTGGGTGTCTTCCTCCCGGGTAGCCAAGAGCATGGTGAGGCGGGGGAGGCCTTGGGGAGGTGCGCCTCACGGGGAACCCACACAGTCCCTGCTTAGTGCCCCCCTTTCATCACGTACAGGCAAGGTGGGCTGTCTGCAGGAGAGGGACGCCCCCTCCAGGCCGCAGCCCCCCAACTAGCAGACCCCATCCCCTGCCACTGCATTTCTGTATCTCAGAGTCAACTCTGTCTGAGAGTCTGACTTCAGCTCACTTCTGTACAGGTACAATAGATAACTTTATTTGTTTAAAGTGTTTAATATATATGCATATATATTTGTCCGTAAGAATTATGTTTTAAACAGCTGCTGTAGGGTACCTTTAAAAAAAAAGTCTTCCAGTGGAATATATTTTTTAAAGCACAAAGCTGGTGCCAGGACTGGGTGAGGAATGTAAATTACCCCCTTATTATTGGGAGGGTTTTGGCTTTTTTTTTCCCCCCAGGCATGGAGACCTTACCTGTAAGACTTGTGAAGGTTTTCCTCGCTCCTGTTCCAGGGTGGGTCCTTTCTGATGAATGTTGCACACGAGAGCATTTCACTTAGCAGATCCAGCCTTGTCGCCCTGGCCCAGCACCTCCCGCAGCGGCCGGCCGCATCACAGGGCGCTCGGCCATCTCTGCACTCCCGGCCCCCAGCGCCCCACCCTCAAGCCCACCCTTCTCCCCTCTCAGCCCAGAGCCCCGTGGCCTGTACAGTTTTGAGACTCCCAATCTATTTTATGATGGTTGATCATAGTCAGTAACATAATAAAGGAAAGTTTATTAAAATACAAAGCCACCTTTGAGTCCTCCTTTGTGCCTTGGCGGAAGGGAAAGAGGTATGCCTTCCCCTCCCGGGTCCGGCCAGCTCCGCTGCCCACAGTTTTCGACAGATGATGCGGTGATCACCTGCCCCCAGCCCCACCCCTTGGCCGGAGGCGGGATGCCAGCCAGAGTCGCAGAGGATCAGGAAGATCCTGGAGAGGTGGATCCTGGAATGTCCCCATCCCTTTTCAGAAGTCTGTGAGCCAGCGCGCCACCCCCCCCCCCAGACCATGGGACTTGTGACCTGATAGAAAGGATGCCCCGATATCCACAGGGGCTTCAGGCTTGTCCAGGGGTTAGAAACTTGGGTGGGCGTGTAGAAGCCAGCACGGAGGTCCGTGGTGGAGCCCAGGCTGTGGGCAGTGGGCGGGAGGAGCCGGTCACGCCCCTTGGCGTCTGTCCCCTGTGCCAAGCACAGTGGTGCTGAGGAGGTGCAGGGTCCCCACACCCACCCCTCAGCAGAGAAAACAGGAAACTCTGGCTTATTTCGAGGATTGGTAAGTGATAAAGGGAACCGTGACCAGAAATGCGCGGGATAGGATCACAGGACATGACTTGTTTCCAAAGAATTAACAAGAGTGCAGCCAGCTCCCTCTGCGCATCTTTAATTCTAAAATTAAAAATGTCAGGGTCGGATGGTGCTGGAGAGAGTGTCCTGGCTCCAGAGGCCAAGACCCCTGGGACCAAAGTCCTGTGTCCCTTTCTCTGAGGGCCTCCTGGCCAGCTTTCCTCCAACCACCTGCGCCGGCACCACCTGGGAGGCGTCTGTTTAAATGCATGTTTCCAGGCCCGGCCTCAGACAGGCTCATCAGCGTTGCTGGGGCCAGGCCCAGGAATGTGCTGTTGTCTCAAACTCCCCGAGCAGCCCTGCCTGAGACGGTCTGAAGACCACTGGGACGGCACCAGCTCTCTCTCTCTCTCTCTCTCTCTCTCTCTCTCTCTCTCTCTCGAAAAGTTGCTGGGCAAAGGGAAATTCCTTCTGCGTGGTGGTGGGTTGGCCCAGCGACAAGCACATGGCCTCCTGAGTCAGACCTGGGTTCAAATGCTGGCTCTGACCTTCACTAGCTGTTTGATCTTGGACGAGCCTCCCTCAGCGGCTGTCAGAATGGGCCCATCTCCCGGGCGGGTGGCAAGGGTGAAATGAGGTTTTAGAACCGGCCAGGCGTACTAGTGAGTGTGCAAACAAACGCTTTAAAAGCAGTGCTTTCTGTTCTGGAAAATGGCAGTTCCTAGGCTGGAACTGATCTGCGAGAATGAACCAAACAATCCTAAACGAACTTTCTGGTGAATGTTCTTTCTTCCTGGGTACCATCTCCAAAGATCAAGGTGGGTATTGGGAGACGGACCCCCAGATGCCTTCCCTAGACATGTTTGGAGGAAAAGGGTGGTCTGAAATTATTTTTAGATTGGAGTTCATGTCTGGGTTGTAGTTGGAACTCCAACTTGCTTTGAAGGGGGCCGCCAGGAGAGGAGTGGGGGTCAGGTGGTGGGGGTAGGGAGGGCGTAGGAAGCACATGGAAAATGAGGGCTTTTGTGCGGCCCGGAGACTTCTGGGGGAGCAGGGTGTCGTGTTGAAGGGAGCGGTCTTCATAAAACCATCTTGCAGACTGACCCATGTGGATGCAATTAATGCCCTGCCTTCAAGCAGGTAGCAGCAGCCTCTCCTGCTTGGCCATAGATGGGAAGAGCCCCCCGCACCCCGCGGTCCATCTCCTGCACACGGCTGCCCTCGTGCCCTTCCTCCCACTCCCTCGGTGAGATGAGGAGTGTGGACTTTACTGAACCATAAAGTATGCCGGGGGAGCTGGGGAGAGGGCCGAAGACAGAGCAATTAGTTCATGTTCCAGTCCAGACACCCAGGCATGGTTGGAGTCCAGCTGCAAGGAATATTTGAAATAAATGAGCTGCCCGGGGCCAGGCATTTGCTGTGTTTTCTGTACGGGGCCATGGCAACCGGGGAGGAAATCATGAGCTAGGGACTGGGCTGTAGAATCAACAAATGATGTCCTGGCCCGGCGAGCCCAGAGGAAGCCACTCACGGCCCTCCCGGGGCTTCTCGGGGCCCAGCGGCTGGCGGGAGGCCCTGGCCTGACTGTCCGCCTGTCCTCCCAATGTCCTAGAGAAATCCTGTTCCAGCTTCGACCTCCTGTGTCCTCAGCAGGGCTCTGATTTTTACTTTTCTTTTTCTTTCTTTCTTTTGTTTTTTTAAGAGAGCTAACACTTCTCTGAACCTTTCTTCCCAGGCTGGAGAAGCAGCTGCTGCTGTTGCCAGCCTGCCTGATAATGAGTTTCCTGGGCAGAGGGTGTTCCCGGTGGAAAAGCCCAGACCAAGGGCACCTGGCTGAATGGAAGGCGGCACTGACCTTGCCCCGGGTCTGTCTTTCCCCCCGGCCCAGCTGCACCCTCTTCCTGGTCGACTTCATAGGCAGGAAAAGCAGAGGCCTCATTTGTCCCTTCCCTGACTCTCCTGAGGGTGGACCTTATAGCTGTCCTTAGGAAGGTGTCTTAGAGAAGCACATGAGTACCAGGACCTAGGTTGGGGCCTTAACTTGAACTTTACAAGTACCTCCTACATCTGAGTCACCAAGAGACCTTGGGGGGAAAGACAAATCCCAGAAACTTTGATGCTGGGGTGGGTCCCAGGTGTCTTCGTGGTGAAACACTGGGAACTGATTCTGAAACTTTACCCCGGGGGGTCCCTGGGGCCCCGGGATTATATGCAGAGTTGTACCCACACAGTCCCCCTGCAGGTCCCTACTTCCTTCAGAAGCCTGCAGGGGGCTGGGGCCCAGTGAAGCCTGGAGCCCACCGGGGTGGCAATCAGCTCTGTCTGCTCTGGGTCTCAGAGCACAGGTGAGGGCCCAGAGAGCGAAGCTGCACCACCACCCTCTCCCCAGGCACCGAAGGGCTTGTCAGAGGAATGAGCAAGGTGAATTTAAGGGGGGGACTGGAGGGGGAGTGGGGAACCTCCGCTCTGGGCTCTTCCCTGGGTCCTCAGTTTCCCCGAGGAAATGAGTCCTGGAAAGCAGACCCGGGAGCTTGGAGACACCATGAAGGCCTCAGAGCCCCACTGTCCAGGCGCCGTCTGGCAGGGCCATCCACCCAGAAGCTGCTCAGCACCCACCCAGGACCATGTCTCCCTGCAACCGTCTCCTCACAGACCTTCCATCCTCCCTCCCACCTGCACCCCTGGGCCCCACCTTCTGAAACATTTTTCAACCAAAGTGCGTTTGTCAAGGTCCTTCCCAATGGCCTGTTAAGCAAAGCTGCCGTCAGGGTTGCCGATGACCACAGGTGGAATGAATTTCTGCCAAAAAGCAAAGGACTTCACCTTCTAGCTGGTCCCTTCGTGGGGGCTGCAGGGTGGGGGAGGGGCCTGGGCTTCACTCACAGCCCCTCCTCACTGCCCTGTGCATGGAGACCCGAGGGCCATGTGGCCTTGCCCGGTCCAGGCTCTCTGACCCCTGCTTTCCACCTGGTGTTAGTTTCCGGTGGCTGCCCCGATCAGGTGCCCACACTGGGTGGCTTTGTAAGACATGCATGGCAAGTCCTGCAGTTCTGGAGGCCAGATGTCCAAACTCCAGGTGTGGGCAGAACCGTGCTCCCTTGGGAGACTCCAGGGAAAACCCTTCCTGCCCCTTCCAGCTGCTGGTGGCTCCCCCTCGGCTTGCGGCTGCGCAACTCCAACCTTGGCCAAGTGGCCTTCTCCCCTCGGGGTCTCCCTGTCTATCACAAAAGGACCATTGTCACTGGATTAGGCTCCCCCCCCCTGGATTATCCAAGATGAAGTTATTTCAAGATCCCTAACTCAGTGTCATCGGCTAACACCCTCTTCCAAATGAGGTCATGGTCACAGGTACTGGGGTTAGCACCTAGACATGCCTCTGCACACCTTTAGAACCAAGATGCAAACAGTCCCCACCATGGGATGACTGAGAGGATTTAGGAAACTGCAAGAGTGGGGAACAGCCTGCTGCCAGGCCTCTCTGGGGTGCTGCCCAAAAGGCCAATCTCCCCATTGTTATCACCTTCCTCCTGCCCCCGTCTCGGACCGCGAGGCCCACGAGAGCAGGTCTGCTGTAGAAGTGATGGATGCTCCTCTCCAGGGTGGGCTCCAGGGCTGTGCGTGGGATCCACGGGGTCAGTGTCCAGCCAGGGTGTGGAGTGAACGTGACACTTGTGAGTGGACAGAGGACGTGGCATCTCTCTCTCTCTCTCTCTCTCTCTCGGTGTCCCTCTGACCAGTTCCAGTAACTGGGAAGACACGGGCATTGCTCAGGAGTCATCAGAAAGAGGCTGAGCCAGGGACATGATGTCCTGCATGCCAAGTTCCCGGTGGAGGCTCCGTGCCCGACTCCCCCCATCTTTCTTTGGGACAGAGGAAGGCAGCCCGCACCCCTGCAGCTGCCCCAGCTGGGCCCACTCGGAATTGATCGTACAAGGAAATGGAATGTGAACCCCGGGCTATTTAAAGAGCAAGGGAGACTGGAGGCAGGGCTGGGCCCCGGCCGAGCAGGGTGCCTCGGGTCGGCCCAGGGCTCCTCTCTGCACATGGTTTGATTTACTGGAGGGCCGAGAGCAGCTCCAACTTCAGACAGAGAAGTATTTGAAGCAGCTGCCAGATGTTGTGTCTGAGTTGGGTTTTTACAACTTGCTTACTGGTTAGCAGCCTGCCTCCCGCCGGAGTTCGGCTTGCCCCAGCGGGTTCAGGGCCCTGGCACTGGCCCATGGGCCTTTGCTCAGCGCCCTTGCCGCTCCCTCCCCCACCACCCAAGTCTGTTCTGCCCGAGAGGAGCCAAGGGTGGGAGCTCAATTTCCAAAGCCTCCAACCTTCCTGGGGAGGCAGCTGGCCTGACTTCAGGGCGTCTTGCAGGCACCCTGAGTCTGTGGAATGTTCTGACTGCTGGACCTTCCGGGACAGGCAGGGTCTAAAACAAGCCGTGAGACCCCACAGACAGCCTTGCAGTGAGGCACCTGTCGGAGAGAGAGCTCTACTCGCCGGCGCTGTCTGCGGGGAGGCGGTACCACCCACTTCTTCCACTTTGGTCACCTGGTGTGCCCTCTTTAAATGGGGCACAGGAGGCCACAGCGGACCAGGGCTGAGCCCAGTGCATCCAGTGGGTTCTGGAAGGTTCCCAAACCTCTGGAAATCCCAGTGAGCCAGGGAATTTCCAGGGAGGCACCGGTAGGTCCAATCTCTGGATGGAGGCCATTGTGTCAGGCCAGAGGGATCCCCAATGTGAGACTGCTGAGGTTCATAGGGTTCGGGGTCGGGGGTGTGTCTCAGCCCCTCCCCCCCGGGAGGAGGCCTGTGACAAGAGGTGTATGACTCAAGTGTCCACTTCCTGAGGCCACTTGGAATGGCCTTCTCAGATGTTTGCTCTGGAGCCAGTGGGTGACAAGGGGAAAGGGGTAGGGACGAGGGTGGGGCGGGCGGGGTGCCTGTGCAATTAGCCCGTTGCATGTGAAAGCACACTTGTATCCGTCCAGGAATCCTGAACGCCGCCCAAGTGGACACAGTGTTCAGTCCCCTCCTGAAAGCACCAGAGCTGTTTTGTCCGCTGGGCAGGAAAACATCCTCTGCTAACGCGCTGGCGGTTGGCTCTCCCTCGGATGGGACATGCTCTAGGGCTGAGCTCGGAGGCTCAGGGCCTGGAGGCTGCGGGGCTGGGGCTCCAGACAGGTCCCTAGAGACCTGCCTCCCCGACTCCTCTGCACCGCCCTCCCACGCCCCGCCCCCTCCTCCACTTCGGAATCCTCTGGAGAATCAGAAAGAGAAAGCACAGCAGGGCACCCTCTCCCAGGAGCCTGGTTCCCAGCAATGGTGGCGGGATTTAGGAAGCTCCCAGGTCGGCCCACTACAGGGTGAAGCCCACAGCACCCCGCGGATGTACAAAGAGACCCAAGCAATGGGACGGGGGTGCTAGGGTTTGGACTCAGAATGTGAGTCGCTGATCCCGTGACTCAGGACACGGCCTTTGGGAGCTCTGGTTTCCCCTTCCATAAAATGGGAATAACGATAGCTTCTGGCCCAGCGGGTTGGGCCTGGGTGTGGGCAATGCCTTAAAAGGTGCAAGGCCTACACATGCCCAAGGTTTTATTATTATAATATCTCTTTATGGGAAAGGGGGGAGATCAGCGCTGAGATGCGCCTGCCCCTCCCAGAGAGCGCCCCCCCTCGGAGCCTGTGGCTGGCCCTCATGCACCCTGCAGCCACCCTGGAGGCTGGGGTTACCTCTGAGTGTCCCCCACCCCTAGCCTCCTGGAAGGGTTCACTGGGGAGGAGCTGAGGCAGCAGCCCAGGCCAGACTCCCCTCAGAGGGCCCCGGCCATCCCGGAGTCACCCTGGCCACCTTCTCCTGCAGGAGACCCTGGGGGAGCAGGGAGAAAAGGTGCCACAGCCTCCACTGCACCATGTGGCAAACACTTCTCGACCCCTTGTCTCTGCCAGACGCATGGGGACACCAGGGATTCCGACTCAGGAAAAGCAAGCTTTTGAGCAAAGGCCTCGGGGGTGGGCACAGGTGAACAGACATGGGAGGTGGGACTCGAGGGACGTAGGGGATGCGATGGGCCCTACTGGGTGGTGAGGACGGGATGCCCTCCCAGAGTTTAGAAGGCTGGATAGGAGTTTTCCAGGCGGAGGGAGCTGAGCCCGTTGGTGCAGGCTCCTCTATAAAACGGGGCCGGTTACAGCCCTGCCTCACTGAGCAGCTCTCTGCTGGGTTCTGGGAAATGTGTCTGGCACACAGTGGGAGCCCGTGTAATGGGGGTGCAAACAGTGACTCTACATCTGATAATAAGAACAATGCCGTCTACGCATGCAGCCTCCCTGCCTCCCACAGGCAGCCGCTCGAAGGAGCCTTATGCCCAGAACGTCTGGGTCATTTATTCTGCTTCCGTACAGTTCTTCCATCTGTAGGCAGCTCCTGGTCCAGGGCCCAGCTCTGAATTCTCCTCGGGGCTCCGGTCTCCGCTCCAGAGACCAGCCTGGGCCTATCTGCGCGGCTCCTTGAGCCCCACTTCCTTTTGGGGGAGCAGTCACAGTGGCCACTCAGAGCCCACTCAGCACAGTGCAGTGTCCTGGGAAGGGGATCTGTGCTCCCAGACCTCTTCTGTGCATGGCGACCAGCGCCCCCCTCCCAGGTGCTCTGGGGGTGAGGGTGGCTCAGCCCAGTGATGCAGCTGTGGTGCCATGGGGTGCAGGGCAGGAACAGGGCCCCAACACCCCTAGGTAGATTGAAGCTGCAGGCAGGCAGGCCAGAGGCTGGGACTGGCAAGAGATGAGGCCGGCAGCAAGGAAGTCTGGGCTGGGGTGCCAGCCTGTACCTCACAGGCCCAGGTACCCCTTTAACTAAGGGAGAGATAAGGTCAGATCATCTGCGAGTCCCCAGCATGTCACTCCAGAACCTGAGTCTGTTTTTTCATATCTGTCTCCCCCCATGACCCTCTGACAGTGTGTTGAAGACAAGACCTAAGTCACGAGTCATTGCCTGGATGTTGTAAATGCTCAATACATATTTGTGGGTTAACTGAGGGGATGAACAAAGGAACTAATGAATGAATGAATGAACGAATGAATGAATGAATGAATGAATGCGTGAATGAGTGAATGACATGATTCGCCCAGAACACATCGCCTTGACCCATTCCCAGAGTCTGGCTCTTCCTTGAAGCCTAGATACCGGGGCTGACCAGCAATGGTCACTGTGCCGGTTTCTGCAGACGGTCTCAGCCACTCCCCAAGGCCTGTCCCAGGTGAGGTGGCAACCCCTTCACCTCTTCCTGCCACCCCATTAGCGAGGGAGGGACCCCAGAGCTCCCACACACATCTGCGCTGAGGAATACCAGCAGGACGTGCTGGCTTCCCCGGGGCCACGTCACCCCTTGTTTTCTCTGAAAACATCCCCCTGTCCAAGACAGCTGACCTAGCCGGGTTACCTTGGGCTCCCCGGCCCAGTGTTGTTCCCAGCTTATTTTTATGAGCTGCTTAATCTGCACACTGTCTTCTGTTCTCAATAAACGGGGCTGCGCATTCCAGGATGGCCTCGAATGATAACACCAGCTGTCTAGACAGAGGCCAGCCCACTGACACTATCATAAATAAAAATAGCTTTGTGTTCCAGTCTCCTGCCAGAGCCTGGGGAGGGGCGAGCAGACTCCCGCAGGCACTCTGGGACAAGGCTGCTCATCTCCCTGTCGGCCTCTGCCCCTGCCCCCAAGGGCCCAGCCCCAAATCTGGGGGCCCCCTGACAAGCCCACACAGCCTGTGGGAGGAAGGAGGTCAGGTGTCCCTGGAGGGGTTAACTGGGACCCCAGTAAAGCACCCACTGCCCCCTCCTTGGCATTTCCCCCTCCACGTAGCCAGTGGCGGCCGCTGTGGCAGAGGACACCCAGGTGGCCGGTGGGGCTTTAACTTTGAACTCCAAAGTCAGCACTCCACCCACTGGTCCCTGGGCTGGGAAGTCTGCAGATGCCGGACCAGAACCACCTGGGTTAAAGGGAGAAACAGGGGAGCTCCCTCCACAGAGGGAGAGCACTGACCCAAAGCTGGCCAGAGCCCTGGCTTCGCTCAGCCCAGGAAGTCAGGGCAGACTTGTCCACCTCTCGTCCACTCCTTCTGTCACCCATTTGCCCCCGTGTCCCTTGCCCCACCTTCATTCGTTCACTTATTTGGCCTCCACTTGTGCCTTAAGCCCTGCCCAGTGACGGTGGAGATCAGGGCTGAGAACAGCAGGCTGACGGAGGGACCTCGGGGTATCCCTGAGCACAGCTGTGCCCATGTGAGCCAGGAATGTGCAGGGGCCTCCCCGAATGTGTCCAGGCCATGTAGAACAGGCTCGCCGTAGCGCCCAGCGCTCAGGCCCAACTGCTCACGTCCGCCCACACGTCCACACCGACCGCAGGGCCTTCACAGGAGAAGCTTTTGGGTGCCCAGCGGAAGCCGAACACCGTACATGGCAGCCACCCCTCCCCCTCCTCTAGACCCGGCTAGATTGAGTCTCTGGAACAGAAAACTGGCTCTTTCTTGGTCAGGGGTCTTCATTTCACCCTCTGGTGTGGGCTCGGGGAGCCCCAGGGGCTGCTGGGTGAGCTGGAGAGGGAAATTTGCACAGAACGAAGAGGTGGATGCTTTGAGATGGACCCTGGCCATGGGGAAGCTGTGGGCTGGACTCGCCGAGGACACGTGAGTAAGTGGGGCCTGGGGACCCCTAGTCCAGTGTCCCAGCCCCCCCAGGGGCTTCCCAGGATGAATCACTTGCTTCTCTGTCCACAGAGGGAAGGGCCCCTGGGAGCCCAGACGGGGGCAAGAGGCTGGACAGGTGTGCCTGGCCCTCCCCCGGCTCCCCAGAGGGACAGCCAGGCGTGTGCCTGCACCTTTCTAGGGGTCCCTGCTGGCCTATGGCACCTTGAGGCCAGATGTGCAGTGAGGAATTCCCCAAACAACGAGCAGCCCGTGGGGGGCGGGCAGGGGAACTATCCCACCAGTGCCTGTGCCGCAGACCAGCCTCTGCCCGGACCACCTCAGATCCGGCCAGGCCTTCGGGGAAGAGACTGCGCGCTTCTGGGATTTTTTTCTTTCTCTTTTCCCCTTCCCTCCCCGCTCCTGCCGACAGCAGCAAAAAGAGAGGCTTTGTCCCAAGCACTTGATAGTCATGACCATGTTACAAGGGAAGAGTGAGCGAGACACTTGCTGCACCCCCAATTATCCCCGTCTCAGTGACCCAGAGACATTCTGGGGGCCACTGTCTCTCTCCTTACCAGGAGGCCACCCCCCAGGCGTCTCCCTCCCCTGACCTCAAGGAAAGCGGTCGGGGAAGTGCCGAGGAGGAACGAGAAGTTGCTTGTCCCCTGGGACGATTCTCACGCCCCCCACTTGTCCATGCCTGTGGCAGAAGCAGGAGGAACGTCGGGCAGATGGCGGGCAGGGGGACGAACTACAGCTGCAGGAGGCAACAGGCTGTCAGTCTTATTCGGCGCCCAGGGAGGAGCCAGGGCGAGGGTGGCCCTTGGCAGGGACAGCAGCTGAGGGGAAGGGGGGAGCACTGCCCTCCCACGGGCTCCAGAGGGGACAGCAAGGACTATGGCAGATGAGGCCACACATGTCATGTCTTGTCCCCCGCCCCCCACTCCAGCTCGCAGGAGAAGCTACCCAGAAGCAGAGGGGAAAAGCATAAGAGACGCCTCCACTTTTTAAAATAAGAGTGATTGAAGACCTGTGAGCCCACAGCCAGCAAGGAGTGGCTTGACCGAGCAGAGCAGGGGGCAGCGACCCACGGAGTCAGGCCCCCGGGGGCTGCTCCACAAACCACCCGAGAAGCCCACAACTCAGCAGCGAGGCCCTGGGCAGGGCACCGGAAGGTCAGCCTCCGTTAGCCCTCGAGCACGTCCGTGAGGTCGCTGTCCCTCTTTGTTTTACAGAGGAGGAAACTGAGACACGGTAGGGGGGGCAGGTCTGTCCACAGGGTGACTCACTGGGAGGAGGCAGCGTCTGAGTCCACAGAGAGCCCTCTCTGATGCCTAGCTGGTCTGGCCCCTCCGCCTCTCCGTGTCCCAGGCCGCCTGGCACCGCATGGGCACAAAATACGTTTACTCAGCACGTGACCGGGAGAGAACAGAGACCTCCCTGCTTTGCTCCTGAGTCTCTAGCATTTACTGAGGATGCTGAGGGAGGCAATGACATCATAGGACTAGTGGCCCGGACTTCATGGAGACTAGGGAGGACACAAAGGAGACAGAGAGACACGGGACCCACTGCAGTGTGGCCGGGTACCAGGCCCAGGGCCGAGACTCAGAGGCTGAGACCTCAGATTTGGGTAGGGTGCTGTTCAGTGTCTGCTGGGGCCCGAGTCACCTGCTCACACCCAAACTCCCATGTGAGCCCTTCTACAAAGGACAGCAAAGGACCCTGAGGTCCAAAGGGTGGAGAGGCTGGTTCAAGGTCACACAGGAGGGTGCAGCAGACAGACCTCCAGCCTGCCCATTCACTACGCTGGAGCCTTTGTGGGGAGCAGCTAGGCCGACTGAAGGGTAGCCCCAGACCTTAGGAGGTTTATGGTGCCGCAGTCCTGGGGCCAGTCAGGTGTCCATCTGCACCCAGTGCCCAAGCGCCGGATCCCCTCCCAGACAGGCTGCTCGCCACCTTCTTCCCAGCCCTCTGCAACAGAGGACCTCGTGCTGAGGAGGAGGAAGCCCCAGTTCCACGGCTGCCTGTCCCCACTCATGCTCACGGCTGCAGCCGACGAACAAAACCTCTGCCCACTCGTCCCACCACGCCAGAGCCTGCTCCAGCTGCTTTTTCCAGAAGTCTCCGTTATACCCTGATTCCTCTGTGGGGGCCACCGGCCTGTCACAGGACCGCACCCAATGTCTTCCCTGGGATTTCGCAGCCTCGGTTGGGAATGACACTTCTTTCTGCCAGGGGCACAGAGCTGAGGACAAGAGCCCGCTTGGCGGCTGCCGGAGCAGGGAGCTGGCACAGGCCACGCAGAGCCGAGAGACCAGAGGGCGCATGGCTGCTTTGGGCCACCAGTCACACACCTGAATCCAGAGACACCTCAGGCCAGGTGCCCCCAGGGCCCTTAAGGTACTTGAGCCAGTAAATTTTGTCTTTTGCTGGAGCCAGTGGAGCTTGGTTTCTGTCCCCTGCAGGGGCTAGAATCTGGCACGGTCCATGTGGTCAGTGTCCCCCAGTCCCCACACCCTGGAGGACTCCTCTCAGAGGTCACTCTTCTGAAGACTCTGCCTCAGAGGACGCAGAGGTCCCAGGGGGTCTAGTGGTTCTCGTGTCAGAAAGTTCAGGATGGGGTGGCTCAGGACTTGACTGGTGGTCAGGAGGCACCTGGGACCCCTCCCAGTTCTGGGTTCCTGATTTCCTGCTTGGCCCCCCCTCCAGACAGGTCCTTACTCCGCAGTGGCCAGATGGCCACTAGCCGCTCCAGGCTTAGGTTCATCCTCAGCCACTTCAATGGAGAGAGTGATTCTCTCTTCCCCGGCTTCAGCACATGTTCCAGAAGGAAGCCTTGTGGACTCCAGGCCACCTGCCTGTGACCAGGAAGATGCACCCTTCTGACGTTTTTACTTTCTGGTCACCTGCTGTGCTCTGGGCCTGGGGACGGGGATGGGAAGTTCCTGGAGGAAGGTCCAGGAGCTGCCACCGGGGACAGGGAAAGGCAGGCCAGACAGGGCAGGCAGACATCACGTGGCTGCTGTAACAAACTACCAAAACAAGTGGCTTAAAACAACACACACGTATTATCTTACGGTTTGGAGCCCAGAAGTCCTAAAATCAAGGTGCCAGGACTCCACTCCTTCTGGAGGCTCTAGGGGAGAAGCCCTTTCCTTGCCTTTTCCGGCTCTCGAGACAGCCCGCACCCCCTGGCTCGTGGTCCCCTCCTCCAGCCCTCCATCCTCACTCTCTCTCTCCCTCCCTCTCTTAATCTCTGCTCCCGGTGGCCATGCAAAATCCCATTGGCTGGAAGACTTAAACCATAGATTTATTTTTCACAGTTCTGGAAGCTAAGTCCAAGATCAAGTTGCTGGGGGGTTCAATTTCTGGTAGAACCCTCCTTTTGGTTTGCAGATGGCCCCCTTCTCGCTTGTCCTCATGTGGCCTGTTTTCTGGGCACGCACACAGGGCGGGGGAGAGAGAAAGAGAGCCTTCGTGCACGCATGTGACCTCTGTAACATCTCTTCTTGTAATGACGCCAATCCTATCGGATCAGGGCCCCACGCTGATAACCTCTAAATCGGGTTCCTGTACCCAATTCCCCCACAGGGGTGGAGCTGGAGGAGGTCCTCCCCCACCAATGGGCAATGCTCAGAGAGCAGCAGGGTGCCTGAGAACTCAGCCCCGTTTTAACGCTACCTGCCCGGAAAACGCAGCCGGTCCCACAGGTTAGGACTCAGTTCTACAAGGCCACTCCCTCCCCCCTACAAACACACATCCATACACTTCAGACGCCAGACACAAGCCCAGCTCACCTGTGCCTCTGACCCACCGGCTAAAGGTCGGGGGTTCCAATGACCCATTTCCAACTCAGAATGCCAATCACAAGTCCAGGGTGTCACCTGGACTTCTGAGCGGCTGGTTGTGTACCAGAGGTTCCCATGACCCCTTCCTTGGGTTCAATTAATTTACTAGAGTGGCTCACAGGACCCAGAGGCACATGCTTCTTTCTGGATCACTGGTTTGTTGTAGAAAGAGAGAACTCAGGAACAGCCAGATGGAAGAGACGCACAGGGCGAGGCGTGCAGGGGAAAACACCGCGCTCCTGTCCCCTCTTCAGACCGCTGCTCTCCCTGCGTCGCCAAGGGTTCACCAGCCCGGAAGCTCCCCGAACTTTCTCCTCTTGGGGTTTTATGGGGACTTCATGACACAGGTACCGTTGATTAAACCATTGGCCGTTGGTAACCAGTCCCTTTCCCAGAAGTCAGGGGCGGGACTGGAACTTCGAATCCTCTGACTGCGTGGCTGGTCTGACAACAGCCAGCACCGCCATCCTCAAGCACTTCCCAAAAGTCACCTCCTTAAACAACAGGACACCTTTTTTCCACTGTCCTCACTTAGGAAATCCCATGAGTGACCAAAGCTGTGAGCCAGGGACTGTGAAGGAAATCCAAATATACCAAATGACAAATACGTATTTGGTCATCTGAATGACCACATATACATCTCGTATAAATCACAGCACCTCATTTACTTCCTCAGAGGCTCCATCTCCGAACTTGGCCAGACTAGGTGGGGGAGGGGCGTTACTCAGGCTTCAGTGTACGGATCTGGGGACTGAGAACATCAGTCCAGGAGTCTCTCTCTCTCTCACTCTCCTGCCTCTCTCTCGTAAAGACCCCTCTGACGATGTTGGGGCCCTCCTGGATGATCCAGAATGATCTCCCATCTCGAGGGCCTTGACTTAGTTCCACCTGTAAAGTCCCCTTTGCCTGCCACCCATGCAAGGTAGCAGAGGCGTAGGCTCTGGCTAACAGGGCACAGCCATCTTTGGCCTGTTGTCACTCTGCCTTGCACAGCCCCTACACGGATTTGCCTTGCATCCACCCTAATGCACTTACGTTCACGACCTGACTCTTCCCGGTGGCCAAGTACTGGACCCGGTGCCTCAAAGAACCATCTAGCCTGTTAGATCCTGCCCTTCAGAATGGTGCTCCTGACCTCTGACCTGTGCAGATGGGGCCCACACTCAGTCCAGTGGCAGACAGAGTCTTCTCTAGAAAGCACCTGGGGAAGAAGAACAGAGGCCTGGTGGCTAGTGAAAGCCGAGGGGACTCTGCCCTGGTGTGGAACTGTCCCCCACTCTCCAGGGAGTCACAGGAAGGTATCGCCAGGGGGAAGACTGTGCTGAAAAGACGGGAAGAGCCCGGCCGCTTCAACACTCTCTCAGATCCACCTGTGTGGACTCTCAGGGAAGCGTTCCAGACACAATGAAGAGCTCGAAGATTTTTTTTTTAGAAAAAGGGAAGTGATTTACGGGAGGAGAGGAGGGCTGGGTTCCGACAGTCACTCTTCCCTGAGTTGGCACCTCCGGGATTGTTCACACGTTCAGCAGATTCCTGGCAGCCTCCTCTGGCCGGGGCGGGGGGGGGGGGCGGGGGGCCGCAGGGCTGTTTGTGGACCAGGGACTGGGCCCCACTGAGCATGTCCTGGGATGGGCTCTGCGGTCCCCAGGAGGAAGGACAGGACAGCGCTGCCCAAGGAGGGTCCGGCAGAGGTGGGGGTTGGGGCCTGCTGTCGTGCTACCTGCTGCCATCGCCAGGGCCACTCCACAAAAGCCCAGGGCCTCCCTGAGTCCCACCAACCTGGCCCCCAGGGGCCTGAGGCCCCACAAGCTTAGTCACCAGGCTCGGGCGGGACCCCTGCTGTTCCTTTCCTGGAAGAGCAGGAGATCCTGTGGGACTGGGGGTGGAGGCCACTGCCTGGTCCCTGTGGACAGGTCCCCGGGGATGGATTCCAGAGCCTGAATCCTCTGTCTAGGCCTCAGTGACCCAGCAACCGGAGAGATTTAAAATGATTCTTCAGCGAAGTCAGTGAGGTTGCGAGGTGGCCCTCGCACGGGGCCTGCAAGCCCAGGCACGGCAGTGGCTGCTCAGTTGGCACGGGGCCCCTGGCCAAGGCCAACTGGCCACACCCTTGGGCAGACCAGGTTTTTCCTGAGTGGGATGGACCAGGTTTTTCCTGAGTGGAAGCAGGGTTCAAATCCCACGTGCCCTACAGGACCAAGCAAGCCCGCAGGCCATTCGGGCCCCGTAGGGAAGGTGGGGAACCCTGGCCCATGGCCAGGGAGGTTGTGGGGGAGGAGGCCGAGACACATCCAGGCTGCTTCTCCACCCTCCTGAGTCACACGGGAAAGGCAGGCAGGTGGCTGGGGGAGGGCGGGGGCCTTGTCACAGCCTCTGCTGGAATCACAGTGGGGACAGAGGCAAGGGGTTCTGGAGCCAGAGAGGGGAAGCTGGAAAGAGGCTCGGAGGAGGGCACAGCTGCAGGCTCAGCCCAGACCGCACCTCCTCACCCCACCCTGCTCCTTTGCAGGGATGTGGCCCACCAAAGACCTCATTCTCTGGACACGCCGTTGGGCTCCACCCACAGGGACAGGGCAGTGGGGGGGTGAGGGGGGGAGCCCTCTTACTCTCTCCCACCCTCCGGAGCTGCTCTCCTTCATCATCCCCAATACCCAGTGCCAAGCCAGGCATACAGTTGGTGCTTGAAAAGAACAAATTTCCCCGCCTCCTTAGCATCATGACACAGAGGACATCTAATCCCCACTTTATCCCTGGAGGATCACTCACAAATTAGTAACTAAATAATCAGCAACAGCCAGGTTGCATGTCCCTGGAACAGGTGGCTGTGAATGAGCCAGGGCCATCTATACTGAGGGTCTGGGGGAGTCCCCGCCCCACCCTGCCCACAGGAGATGTTGACACGGACCTGCCTCTGCCGGCAACCTGCCGCCACCCTCAAAGCCCAGTCCCTGGGAGCACCCCACCGTCCCGCTGATGTGCAAGCTGCCTTGGGCACCATCCTTGTTTGCGTTCAGAGCTTCAAGCAGGCAGAGCCATGTTTTGCCAGCTGCCAGGCTGGCAGCTCAGGCCCTCCTGCAGCTGGAGGCCCGAGTGGGGAGCCCAGAGGAGCCCTCCCCTCCAGCCTCCCGCCAGGGACTCTCACTGCCCCTTGAGTGGACAAGCACCCCCAGAGCTCAGGAACGAGCAGCGCTCTTCCTGAGAAACATGAAGCCAGGCTTGGCTCTGCTGGAAGCCACTGCACAGCCAACAGCAGTTGCTGGGGGCTGGGGCCCTGGCTCTCTGCACACCGACATGGGCTTTGGGTTGCAGAGGGGGACCAGGAGAGCTCAGGGTGCCGGGCCAGACCAGGTCCTGGCCACCCAGCCTCCTCTTACCCAGGCGGAGCCAAGGAAGACCCGGGGGAGGGCACTGAGTGCCAGATGCTGCTTTGCACAGGGGACAGGAGGTCGGACAGCTGGGATGGGTCAGAGATTCCGAGCTGGGTCCTCGGCCAGTCCAACCATGGGGACCTTCTCTAAGTGGAAACCTCGGCCCCGGCTTGAACAGAGGTTGGCTTAGGAGCTGGAATCAGTCCGCTCCACCTGGTTGGAGACACCAACGGCCAGGCCACACCAGCCTCTGGGATATGCAAGGAGAGGGATTTTGCCTTTGATATCTCCAGCCCCTGGGGGAGAGGGAGGAGAGGGGTGAGCGCTCTCCTGCCTAAGCCGGGGGACCCAAGAGGGGTTTCGACACCATCACCTGAGCCTCCAATTCAGCCAACCAACAAGCATCCCTGAAGCCCACTCTGTGCCAAACCCCAGGGTGGGTGCTGGGGTGCAGAGAGAGATCTTTGTCCCTACCCTAGAGGAATTCCAGCCAGACGGGTCTGCACAAATGCCCGGAAGCCCCAAGAAGCAGGGGACACCGGGGATGTGCCCCCAGGCTCAGCCTTGCAGGATTGGGAGTCAGCTGGGGCAGACTGGGTCAGCAGCAAGGGGTGAGGATGCAGGAGAGAGGCATGGGGGGTCTTTGGTTCAGCAGTCCCTTCCCAGTGCCCAGAGCATGCCAGGCCCTGGGAGGCATGAGCAAGAGCGCCAGCCCCGCAGCCAGGGGAAGTGACTCGCCTCCGAGGCTCCTGCAGGCTGCATCCCTGGAGAGCACACAGGAAAGACTTTGCAAGTTTTATGGCCACTGAAGTCAGCTCAGGCCTGGGGAGGGCGCGAGCCAAGCCGGCCGGTTCTAATTAGGGGATTGGGCTCCTTGCAGTGGCCCTCGGGGCCAGGGGCGACGCCAGGTTTGCAGAACAACCAGCACTGTTTTGCACGGCGTCTCCCAGCAACGGGGCCACTCCGATGGGGGCGTACCCTGGAGTAGGTGAGAGCCACAGCCAGCCTGGCTGAACGGCTTGTGAGTAGCCAGGCCTGGACACCCAGCCTGGCCTGGAACTGGATAGCCCAGCTTCGCCCCCTCGAGGGGCTGCCCCTCTACCGGGCTGACCTCAGGACCCCAGGGGAGCAGGGGCAGGGCCTGGCTCTGGGATTCACTGTACTGCCCTGGGTTGCCCTGGCTGAGTATTCTACCACCCTGCCTGGCACACACACACACACAGAACATGCTAAAAAAAAATGAAGGACAGATAACTGGAACCTAGTATCTACACAAAGCCTAGCACACAATAGGTGTTCCAAAAAATGTAGACCTAACAACCACATTCTGTGCTTAGAACTCTGCCTGGCACACGGTAGGCGCTCGATACACTCGTATGTGTTGGACACATGGAGGAATGGAGTTCGTCTTCCACAGGGTGTATTCAGCTATAGGAGCAGGCACCCTGTGGGGCAGAGGTGACGGAGGGACACCAGCAGGCGGCTGGTCAGACAGTGTGAGTCTGGCCTTTGAATTCTATTCCCGGCAGTTCCTCTGATTCACAGCTGTCCCAGGAACAGTCATGGCTGTGTCAGTAAATATCGGTGACTCGGAACGACCTCTCCCTCTCCCAAGGCCATTTGGGCCTTCCTGCCCGCCCCCCCCAGACCCTTCCTGGGCCATTGTGACTCCAGCCAGAGCTCAGAGGAGTGTTAATCCTCGCCAGCACTGGGGGACCTCGGCGAAGGANGAGATTGGTTTCCTTTGCCTCCCTTTCTCCCAGGTGCGCAACGGGCGAGACCCTTCCTGGGCCATTGTGACTCCAGCCAGCGCTCAGAGGAGTGTTAATCCTCGCCAGCACTGGGAGACCTCGGCGAAGGAAGGGCCCCCCCGTGAGTGGATAACCCGGGAAGTGCTTGCCAGCTGCGTCCTGGCTTTGCATCACCCTCACCTCAAACTGCTCAGGCTTCCCAGGAACCCACCGAAGAGCCTGGGTACGGAGGGATGGGCAACAGTGGGAGCTGAGACTTGGGAAGAGCCAGAAAGATGCTCCCCTGGGACACTGCCCTTCCTCCCACACCCCTGCCTGGGTGGCTCTTTGCCTCCGTCCGTGTTATAAAAGGACAGTCTCAAGCCTCGGATGAATGGGACAGGTGGAGACAAGCTGCCCTTGCTCTGGCCGTGAATGTCACTTTCTAGGTTCAAACTGAGTGAGAGCTCAAAGTATGTCCTCAGCTGTGTCCCATTCACAAGGTGACAGGTTTTATTGAGGAAGGAAAGGATAGTTGTGAGCACACGGAACTGTGTTGTCTCCTCAATTCAAGTTGAAAAAATGTGCCAGGAACTCTGGGGAGTTAGGGGATACCACCAAGCCCAAGATAGGCTTGGCCCTGCCCCTGCAGAGCAGGATCAGGACTGCAGTGGGCAAGTTCAAGTGCTGCAGAGGTGAGTGTGAAGACAAAGGGGATGTGCAACCAGACACCATGTGTCATTCTTGGTTGGATTCTGAATTAGAGCAAAATAAGGACACTACCCAACTTTGGGGACTATTAGAGAATTAAATTATGCATGGCCTGTTATATAATGCTTCTGCATCACAGTTAAACTCCTGGGTATGAACATGGAATTGTTCACACAGGAGCCTGCCCTTGGTCTTAGAAAACACTTGTGTCAACACTCAGGAGTGAAATGTTGTGTGTGCAAGTGATGCAGACATCCGGGTGTTCACGAAGAGCAGGCCCCTGCAGGCTGCTGTGCAGGAAGGAGCAAAGAGGAGCAGGGAGAGGCACAGCGGGCGGAGGGCCACTTGGCCGAGGCCTGCACGCAGGGAAGGCTGCGCAGCGCAGCGTGTAGGTGGGGGCTGGGAGGCCTTCGGGGGCTCTGGCAGTCAGTACTGGGCAGGACCAGGAAGGTGGCAGGTGGAGAGACTTGGGACCCACTTGGGCGATCTAATTCACAAGCCTTGGTGCTGGCTTGTGTGTGGGGAGAGCATGTGCTGAAGGGCGGAGAGAACTCCTGGGTTGTGACATGACCCTCAGGCTCACGGAGGTGCCACTGTCAGAGGCAGAGACCTGGGGAGAAGCAGGTCCCCAGTTGGAGATGGTCAGGGCCTCGGTGCAGACGCCCACATTTGGGGCTTATGGGCTATCTCAGTTCAAGTCCCAGCTATTTGAAAGTGCCTTTGCACAAATGACCACGACACCGGGGCTCTGACCTCAGTGATGCCAGCCAGGCCTGCTGGACGCCCCAGAGGTGGGGCCTGGGCAGGACAGATGGGGACGTCTGGAGTAGATGCTGTGGCTGTCCATCCTGCATTGTCTCCCGGGTCCTCTCCATCTGCCCAGAGGGACAGGCAGGGCCGGGGTCCCAACCTCCTCACCCCCACGTGGCCCTCAACCGGAGCCAGGGTTCTGAGATGCCACCCACCTCCTGTCACTGGTCAGAAAGGGTCTGATTTCCCAGAACTCGGTGGAAACATACTCCAGCCTGGGTTGTCTACACCCCCATGTGTCACATTTACCTCCCACTATGGCCATGCTGGGTGGTCGGGTCAGGTGGGAGTGGGCTGGGCCAACCTCAGGGACACTGGATGCCTGGTCCCTTCCCAGCTCCCAGCAGGCGAAGCCTTTTCCCCATCTTGAGTCACTCAGCACACAACTGCTGAGCCCCCACTGTGCTCCAGGCCCCAGGCTCCGGTCAAGATGCTGGTAAGCAAAACCAAAGTCCAGTCTGTTGTGATAATTTATCATTGTGCTAAGTCATTCTTGTGTAAGGAGACAGTAAAATATCACGTATACATATAGTAACGGTACATGTGTGGCCATGGCTACATTCGCTGGGCACTCCAGACATGCCAGGCGCTGTGCCCAGTGCTTTCTGTCCGCTGTAACCTTCACGGCCAGCTCCACGTAGCATTATTAACCCCACTGGGCAGCTGGGACAACAAGGACTCAGAGAAGCTACGTGTCTGCCCAAGGTCACAGAGCTTTTAAATGTCAGCGTTGGGGTTTGAGCCCAGACCTGGAGCCTGTGCTCTGACCTCTAGGCCTGTGGCTTCCTGGGGACCCCAGCTCACCCCTTAGTAGGTGGAAGTTAAGGGGTTTGAGGCCAGATCTTGATTCCGTTGCAGCTCTGCCCTCAGAGGACCCAGCTTCTTTCCTGGGTCCTGCAGATCCTGGCTCCTCCTTGGTCTCAACTTGACCTGGGGTCCGGGTGGTCCTGCATCAGTGCCGGCTCAGCCCAGCTTGCTCAGCAGCTAGCCCGCCCACGGGGTGACTGGAGAGAGCGGGCGCTGGCCCATGGACCAGCCCCTTGGCCTAAGTGTCACGGAGTTGCAAATGCTAGGAAAGAGGCATGCTTGGACTAAGAAGCGATCTGTTGTTTATCTGGAACTCAACTATAACTCGGCATCCTGTTTTTACTCACCGAATCGGGCTACCTTAAGGGTGGGCCTGCAGGACAGTGTGGGGGCTCCTAGCAGAGGACTTTTTAGCGTCTGCCCAGTAGAGTGGGGGGGCCCTTGCAGGCTTTGAAACTCTCACCTGGCTTATCCTCCCAGGAATGATGCTCATGCAGATTTTCAGACATTTGAGAACCTTTCCTTCTTCCTTCCCTCTCTCTAGAAGCTCAAGTGTCAGCTGCCTGTCTCCTGAGGGTCTTGACCCAACCAGCAATTGCTTCTGAGCTTTACAAGTAAGAGTGATGTGTGAGCCAGGCTTGGAGCTCAGCAGCTGGTTGTGGGGACACTTCCTCCTGATCAGGCCCTGCACGCTGTCTCCGCCCCGGCCCATGCCCCACCGGTTCCAACCATCCCTCCCCCAGCCCTTCCCAACCCCCCAGGCCCCTCCCCTGGCACCCTGTCCTTCCTCTGCTGTGATGCTTATTCTCTGGTTGCAACGTGCTTGGGCTTTGAGGGACCCTGGCCAGGGAACCCACTCCTGAAACACACACACACACACAGAGTCCCCATTTCAGAGGGTGCACCCACCCACCCACCCCATGCCCACTCACAGATCATGTGTTTCCTGGTCACTAGCCTATAAGTGCCCTGAGGTCCTATTCCCCACAGCGCAGTGCTCATAACACAGCATTTATCAATAAGTCATCAGTAAAGATAAAAATAATCAACAAAGTTTATCAAGAAAGATAAAATGATATGAAAATGCTTTTCAAATGCTGTTTGAATGAATGATTCAGCACAAATGACCTCGTGCCCCAAATTTTGCCCTCTGAGTTGGAGTCACTCTGAACGCACCCCTCAGGGTCCCCTCTGCTGCCACCCAAAACAGGCTACCTAGGCCCACATCCTGCCATTTCAACCTGCTCGATGCAGGTTAACTTGGGGTTTCTGGACCATCTTCCAACATGGGTGGATCTGTCCACCCCAGGAAGGTTCCCATCTTGGGCTCTCAAATGCCTCACCCACACCCAGGACACAGCCTGTGTGCCAGGAGCCTAGGATGGCCACCCCAGGTGTCCTCAGGGCAAGGAGACTGAACCTCCAGGCCTCACCTCACCACAGGCACAGGTCACCTTCCCTCAGGGCCCTGGCTTCAGGCCATCGGCCTGGCTGATGCTCTGATCACGCCCTGCATTCAGAAAACTTACATCCCCGCTCACATTCTGAGCTGTGCTGGTCAGTGTTGAACAGCCGGCGCCCCCGGGGGGAAATGCACCTGTCATGACACGTACTTGCGTTTACTACAAATAAAGGCGTGGGTACAACCCAACTCAGGGAAAAATGACAGCTTGTGTCATTGAAGAGTGAGCACAGTTCTGACACACGTGCTGACTGGCAGCTGCCTCTTTGTTAACAAACAGGGGAGGTGAGGCAGTGGAGATGCTTATTTGGACTTTTTTTTTTTTTCTGTATTGGATAACAGTATTGAATACTGGAAGAATATTTCCTTAAATTTTTTTGTGTGGGATTCGCAATGTAATGACTAGAAACACAACTCACTTTCAAGTTTCATCTGCATTGATATTTCCTCCATCACTCTCTTAAATCTAGAAAATCAACAGCAGGATGCAGCCAGCCCGGCCTGACTAAGAGCGTTTTGCCCGTTTCCATGGTGTAAATACCTCTGTGGCTGACTTCCAGCTGCCAGTGTGACCTCCCTGTCATGTGGCATTTCCACCACAGAGACCCCAGCGATGTGAGCCACCCTAGGCACACAGGCAACAGTCAAGTGCAGTAAAATAATCAGGAAGTGGTAAAGCCTGAGTATTGATTAGCTTTGTATCTAATACATTTATTTAATTATAAGTTTGTTGAATTTAATTACTAACAATGGCTGTGTAACACTGGTTTGCAAAATTCCTGAGCGCCAACCCTTCAGCTCTCACGAGCTGGTCCCAGCTGCCTCCACCTTTCCGGAGGGAAACACACCTCCCATCCCCCCCACGCGCCTGGAGGACGGGCGGGTCTTAGGTCCCTGTCTTACAGATCAGGATGCTGAGGCTCAGTGGTCAAAGTTCCAGGGCAGTGACCTGAGCACAGGTGGCTCTGAGGCCCACCGGGAGGTTTCAGACCCGCACCAGTTGAGTGAGCTGGGCTGAGGTGAGCGAGGACTGAACCACCGGTGTGTTGGGGAGCTTGTCGTTGTGCCAGAAATCAGGGCACACACTGCTCTCGGTCTGGGGCGGCCTCCAGACCTCAAGGCCCGGCGTGTAGAATCCACCAGAACAAAGTTACGAGAGGAGGCCTTCCCAAGATAATACGGTGGCAGGTAGTCCTTGGCCAGGATGCACAAAAAAAGAGAAGATCCAGCCACCTGTTTCTAAAGGAGGGGTCAAGTCTCCATAACCCAAACTCTAGCCTTGAGATTCAAGGTCTGGGCTTCTCCCAGCGCAGGAGCCCTAGGGATTTGTGCGAGGAAGACCTGGAGCTGGAGTCCTCTTTCAGACCGACACCCACTCCTTCACTCACTCACTATGCCTCTCACTGGCTGAATGGCTAGGGAGTCCGCCAGGAGCCTGGCACTGCTGGGTGCTGGGGACCCATCAAGTGAGGGGGGGGGATGCTGCCCTCTGGCCTCATGTCTGGCTCCCCTGCTGGGACAAAGGCTCCCAGACAGCAAGGGTGTCAGTTCTAGCACAGCCCACAGTAGGTGTCCAATACATACCCGTCAGTGGTGGAATTTCCAGCCTGGCTGCGGGTAGGGGGATGGCTATATAAATGGACAGTTATACTGGGCCAAGGAAAGCTTCATGGACAGCTGAGCTGGGCACCAAGGGACCAGCAGGAGCTAGACAGCTAAGAGTGCCAGGCAGAAAGCACAGTCTGGGGGAGCCATGAAGGGGAGAGAGGGAGCATTGCTGGGTGAGTGTATTAGTTTCTGATTGCTGCTGTAACAAATCGCCACAAATTCAGTGGCTTCAAACGATATACCTTTACTCTCTCCTACTTCTGCAGGTCAGAAGTCTAATACCAGTCTCCCAGGGTATTTTGGACTGAATTGTGTCCCCTGAGAACTTCATACATGGAAGCCCTAATCTCCACTGTGACTGTGTTTAGAGAAAGGGCCTTTCAGGAGGTAGCTAAGGTTAAGTGAGGTCACAAGTGTGGGGCACTGATCCAATAGGACTGCTGTGCTTATAAGAAGAGGAGAAGACACCAAAGGGGAATACACACACACACACACACACACACACACATACATACACAGAGAAAATGTCACGTGCAGACGCAGTGAAGAGACTGCTGTCTGCAAGCTAGGAAGAGAGACTTCATCAAAAACTGAACTTTCTGTCACCTTGGCCTTGGACTTTCAGCCTCCAGACTTGTGAGAAATAAATTTCTGCTGTTTGAGTCTCCCAGTCTGTGGTGTTTGGTTCTGGTGGGCCAAGCAGACCAATACTCGGGAGAACCTGTGGCCTTGCCTTTGGCAGCTTCCAGAGCCCACCTGCACGCACTCCTGGGCTCTGACTCTGGCTCCAGTCACTCCGGCCTCTGTGCCCACTGTCACAGCTCCACCTGTGACTTGGACTCTCCTGCTTCCCTCCCATAGGATGCTTGACATCACATGCAATAATCCCAAGTCTTTAACTCTGATCACATCTTCAAAATCCTTTTTGCCACGAAAGGCCGCATAGTAGCAGGCTCTGAAAATGTGGACGTCTTCAGAGGGCCGTTATTCCGTCTGCCACACTGAGCTCAGCCAAAGAGAAGCTTGTGTGTGTGAATGTGGAAGTGTGCTGGGACTTGGGGGGCCATTCTTTCTGCCTGCAGAAAGAATCTGGGGGCAAGACCTGGTGTACCAGGTCTAGTTTTTAAAACTCAGCTTGAACTGGTTCCTCCTGAGGATGCCCGAGCCGTTTCCTGCAGGACAGAGCAGCAGCAATAACCCCCGCAGGTTTGTCTCTTGTTTGGTGCCAGGAACCCAACTCCTACTAGCTTACAGGAACAGGGAGAAACCTGTCCGTCTATATCTTCGTCTATAAACTTCGTCTATATCTGAAAACTTCACACATGGGCTAGCTTCAGCTTCAGGTACATCAACATCCAGGAGTTCAAATGGCATCATCCAGCCGCCATCTTTCTCACATCTCTACGACAGTCTTCTCTATGAGCAGGGAATGACGGTCATCGGACCCTCAAGCCCTCCAACCTTCCATCTCAGCAGCCCCCAGAAAAGAGAGCAGTGGCCAACCCTCCAGTGCAAAAAAAAAAAAAAAAAAGGATTGGAGTACCTGGGAGGGTGCTGATTGGCCAGCTGGGGTCATGTGCTTATTCCTAAGCCAATTGCTGCAATCAGAGACATGGGTGTGTACCCTGATTGGCAGGTTCTGAATCATGGCCCCACCCCAAGGAGAGAAGCCCTAGGTCTTGGAATGCTGGGGACACAAGAGTGCTGCTTCTAGAAGAGGCTGGGGTGCTGGACCTACAAAAATAGTGTGGCCCTTGGCGGAGGGTGACCTGGTTGGGATCCCTCCCAGCATTAGCTGCACAGTTAACCCGCCAGGAAACCCCCAGTGTCTGAGGAAGCCTTGAGTGGACCTTTCTGTCCCCCAAATCAGAAGAGTCCTACCATCGCATGGAGGGTAGTTCAGCTCTTCCCCTGGGCGAGAGGCCACCTTATGGGTTCAGCCATCAGTGTCCGGGCGTCTTGGTGTCTGAGGCCTCCCTCATACCTTTTTTCATTTCATATTGTTTAACAGTAATGTCAGATGTACAATCTCAACCTAAATTCATGTCTTAGGGATTAAAGGAAGCGTTGGGAAGAAGGCTCCCTTAAATGCTAACACATCAGCCTAGACACAAGGCCAGGTCCCATGAAGCATCGCTCCCTCGCCCAGCAGGGCCGAGGGCCTGAGAAGCGAGAGACCGCATCACCCCAGGTCTGGGCAGGGAGTAGAGCGACTGGATGACAGACATGTCCTTTGAAAACAAAGCCCATATTCTGCATCCAGCGGGTGCTTAGCAGATGCTTTTTGATAGACTTCGGCTGTTAGAGAATGGAACCAAAGTAATTCTCATCCTTGAAAAATAAACACGTGACCGTGTCCTGTGCACCTCCCCTGGGGGCTCGGGAAAGAGCAGCTACTCCACAAAAATACTCTGAAGGGTCTGCCTGGAGCCTGGTCCCTCGCCGGGCACTGGAGGGCAGTGCAGAGGGTGGTTCNCATCACCCCAGGTCTGGGCAGGGAGTAGAGCGACTGGATGACAGACATGTCCTTTGAAAACAAAGCCCATATTCTGCATCCAGCGGGTGCTTAGCAGATGCTTTTTGATAGACTTCGGCTGTTAGAGAATGGAACCAAAGTAATTCTCATCCTTGAAAAATAAACACGTGACCGTGTCCTGTGCACCTCCCCTGGGGGCTCGGGAATGAGCAGCTACTCCACAAAAATACTCTGAAGGGTCTGCCTGGAGCCTGGTCCCGCGCCGGGCACTGGAGGGCAGTGCAGAGGGCGGTTCCTGGGCACCTCATCCCACCCCCCCACGCCTGCTCTGGTCCCAGCCCAGCCTCCCCACCCTGTCCTCAGCCTGACCCAGCAAGCAGGGCTTGGCCAGCCTGACCTGTTTTGCCTTCTAAGTGGAGACAGGCTGCTGCGAAGGAAAGTCAGCTCAGGGCAGAACTCTGGGTTCATGTTCACATCTGGGTTCATGTTCACATCTGACCGAGAAGAAACAGCTGTGGTTATCAGAAAGCTGCTGAGAGCCTGGGGGTGGTAGTCAGGTGCCCCCCCCCCCCACCATAACCTGGGAGGGAGAAGGAGGGGGGGAGGGGGAGGGAGAACAGAGAAGTTCTGAATCACAGGATCTTATTCATGGGGCAGATGCGGCCTCAGGATGGGACGTTGCGGGGGTGGGGGAGGCAGTCCCATGCTGAGGGCAGGCTGTGTGGACGCCGCCTTTGTCACCCCCACCTGCGTCCTCCCCCCGCCGCCCCCCACAGCACATGGCATTTCCTAGGAAGAGGAAGGCAGTGCTGCCTCTCAGATCAAGGGTGTGTGGACAGGGTCCCAGGCCCAGCAGGGGTGAGCTGACCTAGTCTGTGGGGGTAAATTAGTCACCAGCGCTGTGAGGCCACCTGAATCTTGCTAAGCAGATTCCCAGGGGCCCAGGGAAGTGGCCTTGGCGGAGCCATGGGGCAAATGTCAGCACCTGAGCAGGGTGAGGCAGGGCAGGGCTTGGCCCCCAAACCTGCTGGTGACTGGGCCACCCAGCGGCACTGAGCTGGAAACCCCCACCCTGGGGCCGACAGCTGCTCAAACCACTTGAAACGAGAAAGTCGCTCACTGGTTAGAGAGTTCAGACTTCAGAAAGGTCAGGATTAACTGGCAAATTGGTGGCGTAGAGGTCCCTAGAAAGGCGTAGAGGAGGGCTGGTCAGCCAGCTGTCCCAGGGGCTGCTCCAGGTTGAGGTGGGTGGGCCCAGTGGCTGGGGTCTGAGCAGAAAGCAGCTCTCACCCGAAGAGCCTGGGCCAGTGGCCTGACTCTCCCCTCAGCTGCAGGCAATTTCCAGGGAACTGGGACCTCCGAGCCCAGAGAACGCCTCCAAAATTCCTTGGGCTTTTTCTTCCCCAGTCAACCAAGTATCTATTTATAGATGTGGAAATATGCGTGGAGAAAGGACTGGAAGGAAATACACGAAATGTTAACATGTTTTTCTTCTGTTCCTTATTGGTATTGCCTTACAAAAAATAAATATGACTCTCAAGATAAGGAAAAAGATATTTTTAAAGTATAATTAATCTTGATAGAAGTATTCATGCTTGTTATAAAAAGAGAAAAGGAGGAGTTTGAAATCACCCACAGTACATCTCGCGATGTTTTCTCTTGCTCTTTCTTTCATGCGGACATTTTGGTCAGAGGGTGGGTGTTCGTCGAACATAGCTGTAATCCTTTCCCACCGCGACGAAGCTTTTCTGTGACCACCAAGTCATCACAGGGTTACATCTTTTAAAATGTCTATTCAGTATGTATTCAGTGGTAACGCCGCTGTTCATCTAACCGTTCTCCCGTTTAGCATCCGTGGGGCGCTCCCAATTCCTCCCTGTTATAAACAACACTGGCGTGAACACCCCCGTGTGGCAGTCTTGCTGTTTTTGAGATCACGGTCTCCAGACACAGTCTCACATTTCCAGAGATGGGATTACAGTGTGAAAGGCTGCCACGCGCGCCCACGAAGCAACAGAGTGAACGTGAACCCAAGTTAGTCTCACTCCCAAATCCCCATCTTTAATCCTAACAAAAGGCATTGAAGGGGAAACGGGACAGAGGCCTTGCTGGGAGCCGTGCAGGGCTGGGGGCTCTCCTGCAGCCCAAACCCCCTCCCCCACCCACGTGGTTTTCACTATTTGCAGCTGTGTCGTCTGTGAGCCGGGGCCCTGGCCTCCTGGGGTGGGATGCTGCCGAGAGACACAAGAATTGAAAGCCTTCCCGGTGTCACTGCGGAGCTAAGGTCTGTGCGAAGGAGCGGCCGGGACACAGGAGAAACCCCTGCACCCATGGGGTGGGACAGCTTCTTGGAGGTAAAGCTCTGTCCTCAAAGTTGGGCAGGGTGCCGATGGCAGGGCAGAGGAAGGCACATCCCAGGGCGGGCTAGGGCCATGTGGAGGAGCCCCGGAGGTGGAAGCAGGCGGGGCCCAGGTGATGGTGGATGGAGTCCAGTCCAGGGGCAGGCACTTCACGGGCCTTCAGGTCGCCGAGCCTGTCTGCCGCCCCACCCTTCCCAGCCTCTCTTGGCCACAGGGCCTCCCCCCACTCCCTCCCAGGTTCCCATTTCTCTGTGGTGACCAGTGTTGGAAATGCATGAGAAATAGAGGCGGAAGGAACCAGATGGCCTGATCCAAGTGCCTTTATTTGATGCTGAGCTTACGGGTGGGCTGAGTCAGGCTGAGTTGGGATCGACTGCAGCCTGGAGCTGAAAAAGCGAGGCTTTTGTGGGGGGTAGGAGAGGGGTTAGTCTCTAGTTCTCTCGGGGGGGGGGGGCCTCAGAGTTCCAGAATATGACCTGGGACAACGGGTCAGGTAAAGGCCACGTTGCTCCCAGGTACAAGAGGGTCAGTGTGACCACCCGCCAGTGCCGCTGGGGCCAGATGTCTATCGTTCCTGGTAGGAGAGAGTTTGGATTAAGCTGCGGGCTATCGAGTGAGTTGGGAGAGCTGAGTCATGGGCAGTCCCGCAGGTCGGGAAACTGGCCCGACGGGGTCAGGAGCAGCCTGGGGAGCTGGGAACTGGCCTGACCCTTTCCACTGTGGCATCCTCTCCAAGCCACAGCCAGAGTCTTTTGGGGCCAAGCTGTCCTGGGCGGCCAGGCCCAGAACAGAGAGGCAGTGGGCTCCTTGGAGGAGCACCCCACATGCACACTCACCCCTGCCCCGACACGGCACACTGACATGCCCCCCACACACCCCTGCCCTCTCGTACTCACACTGGCACTCTCACACTCCCTTGCACGCACACTCGTAACCACTGCATGCTCCCATTTAGCCTCCCTCCCTCCCTCGGGGTTGAGAACACGGTGCCGTTGCTGACCCACAGGAGGCGGAGAAACTCTGTCTGACCAGGAGAAGCTGGCTGGCAAAGGGCTAGGGCCCTCGCTGGTGGGGTAGCTGCTGCCCACGGTCACATGGGAGGTTCCCCGCGACCCCTGCTCCCAGCAGCAGCAGCCCCTGCCTCTGTCCTGCTCCCCACCCCAGAGACAGGGTGACATACTGCTTAAGAGGAATGATCCTGGCCCAAGTCCTGGGTCCACCACTTGTAACTTCCTATGAGACGGGACTCTGAGCCTCAGTTTCCCCATCTGTGGATATAGCACCCCCCTTACAGGAAGGTTGGGTGATTCGGTGACACCACGCATGTCAATGCTGCACAAGTCGGACAGGCTGCGAATGCTGGGTAGCCTGAGAGCTTACGCAGCATCGTTATCAGAACACCTGTCTACCCACCAGGACAGCTTCGGGGCCCCAGGGGCAGAGCGCCCTACAGACACCCAAGCCCAAAGCCAGCAAGCCAAGGCCCTGCCCAGCTTCCTGCCACACCCGGACAATGGCATCACAGCCCCTGAAAAGCAGACACTCATCCCCAAACTGGGACAGCTCAGCCCTCCCCTCCTGGGACTCCTTGGGGCCCCCACCTAACAGCTCTGGTCACGAATGTCCAAAACCATTTGAGGGATCCTCTCTGCTCTCTTTTTCATTGCTCTATTTACTCCGGCGCTTGTCCTCTCTCCTGCCTGAGGGTGCACGCTCCCCCCTCCCCCTTTCTGGACCACTTTCCGCCTTACAGCCATCCCCTCCTCTGTCTCCTCTCTCCCCCTCCTGTTGCCCCTCCTTCACGCGGGTCAGCGAGGGCACAGTGTTCTCAGACTCAGCCAGGGAGGGCAGGAGGGTGAGTGGGAAGGTGCGGTGTATGAGTCAATGTTCCTGTGACCCCCGCCACCCCCTGCCAGTCCCCCAGCACCTCCATCCACACCAGCCAATCAGACCAAGCTGGCGTTCCTGGAAGCCAGGTAAAATGTCAGCCAAAGAGGGATCTTTCCTTGGGGCAGTCTCCACAGACCAGGGCTACAGTGCAGAAGGGGCAATTCCAACGGGAGCTTCAGGAGGCCACAGCCGGGCAGGACCGGAGCGAACTGGGCACAAGGAGCCACCCCTGTGTCCACCCTGCCCAGAGACCCAAATGGCTGTGGGTCTCTGCTTGGCTCCACACTCCCTCCATCTGGGGCCACGTGGCCATCTGAGGGGTGCATGTGGGGGCAGGCTGGTTGAGGTCCCCTGCCCACCCCAGGATAGCACGCCTGCCACACTTATTATGAATTTGGTGCCAACAGGTGAGAAAGACAAATGCAGTTCTCTCTGTTTCACATTCTGCACAGACATGATGCCGGGCTGGGGACCGGAGTCTGAGGCCCAGTGAGGGCTCTTCCTCGACGTGTGGCCTGGGCAGGTTGCTGAACCTCTCTGAACACCAGCTTCCTCCTCGGTGTAATGGCCATTATCAGAGAACTTACCTCTAGGATTGTGCAAATTACACAAGCTCACACTTACAAAGCCAGGCACAGTGTGGGTACTCAAACGGTCTCGTAGGAAAGAAGTAGCAGTAGCTGCTGTTGTCGATATTATTTCTCCGCTCCACTTGCGACCAGTTTGGCAGTGTAGGAGATGAGGTGTTGGACCAGGTGCGCCCCTCAGCAGTTTGGGGGCCTGGGGGCCTCCCGCCCAGCCGGGGATGAATCATGGGCCCTGAGCGAGAGGCCTGACGTAGGCTTTCCCCTTCTTTGCAATCTGGAGCCTGCCCACCCCGCACCCCGGAGACGAAGAGGGAGAACGGGTTCACGGCGAATTTGCTCCAGGTCCTTCTCGAAGGAGCACAGGCCAAGCGCTGTTCACTCTTGTCGGCGTCACTGCTCAGCAGCACGGCTTCCTTTGGATGAAGGGGAACAGCAACTGCAGCTGGTTTCCAGGGCGCCGGGGTGCCGCAGCGCCGGGGCCAACTTCAGCTTGGGAAGATTCTGTTCCACTTCCAAGAGAGGCATCTCCTTCCTTCCTTCCTTCTTCCCTCCTTCCCTTCTTCCCTTCCTCCTTCCACTCCTTTTCCAAGTCCCAGGGGGGTAAGTGGATGGGTGGCGAAAAATCAGGGCACAGGTCGAAGCAGGAACCAATGAAATGGGTTCTCCTGGGGAGACTCATTCTGTTACCAAAAGAGGGGAAGCAGAGGCCGGCCAGACAGACACAGCCCAGGAACCTCATTCTGTTGGACGCGGAGCTGGGGTCTAGTTTAGGTTTCAGAAAGGGCTCTTCCTGAGTTGCCTCCCACCCTGAGCTCCCGAGGGGCCCCTGACCAGGCCAGGGCTGAACCCATAGCCAATAGGCAGTCTTTGGGGAGAAGGGCCCAGCCTCCACCCCTCCCCGGACCCCCGCCCCGACAGCCAGTCACATTCTGTGGAAAACGAAGGCTCTTCCTGAGCCTGCCGCCTTCTGAGAAGCCATTCCAGCAACCTAGACCCACGGTTTTCAGCTTGTTCAGCTTTTTTAAAACAACCCTTTCAAAGCAGTTCAGAAATGGGGGTTGTGGCTTGATTTGAGGTTAAACAAATAAGTGCCATGTACCCACCGATGCTCTAGGAATGAAAGATTTCTTCAGGCAAATTCCCAAGCTGTGTGCTCCAGAAATACCGCTGCCCCAAATTGCTGGGTTCCAGGCCAGCGTTCTCCGTTTCTGAAGGTATCTGGGTTGCTTTCCGCTGGGCTCTGCTAGGACTAGCGGGGAGTTGGCGGCCGGGCACTCGGCCTCCTCTGTGTCGGCCTCACGCCCCACGCCCCCGGGAACCGGGGAGTCCCTGGGCCATTTCTTGGCCAGCTGGGAAATGGCTCCCCTCCATCCTCAGGAGCCCGGGCCAGGCTGCTGGCTGCTTGAGGCAGACCGCTTTTCTTCCCACGTTTTGAGGGTAGGCAAAAATGAGGAAAAAGTAGGGGGAAAACCCACATTCTCAAACAAATGAAACTCCACGCCACCAGACAGAAAGCTGAGCTGCTCAGATTGTAGGGTGCGAGAGCCGCTCAGCCGGGGAGCCTTCCTTCCTCTCCTGTCTAAGAGATGTCGGTCCTGGTGCCCAAGCTGGAAATCTGGACCAGGAGTCATCAGATCTCCCTCCTCTTGCAGAGATCCTGAGACAGAAACAGCCAGCTCACCGAATATGCCATTTGCTCCCCTACACGTCCCAGCTGTGCTGTGTGCCCTGTTTTAGCCAATGAAATTGAACAGAAGCGAGGCATGTCATTGCTAGGCAGAGGCAGTACAAAGCCCGTCCCTGAGCCTCCCTCAGGCCCCTGTGACAATGGAGGGGCTCCAGATGGTGCCGCCACCACGGGGAGCTTCTGCCTGCCTGGGTCCCTGAGTGAGTCTGTGGAACAGAGCTGCCTGCCGGCTGGCTGGGTCCAACAGCATAGGGGAAAAATAACCTCTGTGCTCAGGCACTAAGGATTGATGGTTACTGCAGCATGACGTGGCCTGCCCTGACTGAGTCAAGCTCCTGGAACACTCTGGTATACTTCCCCATGTTGCTCGCAGAGACATCAGTGTGCAGGAGGTGGTACAGACACCCACTCCCCCTCTGGCTATCAGCCCTCCCCCAGAGGAATGCTTATTTGTGAACATCCAGGGGCCCCATGGTTCCCCATCTCGCCAAAGAGATCAGGAACTTCTCTGAGCCTCGGGCCTGGGTCTCTGCCCTCCTTTTACTCTCTCCCCAGAACTCGGTTGAACCCTGCCATGAGGATGGTCCTTTCTCACATTCCAAGGCGTTGAACAGGCCATGGAGCAAGTGAGATAGGCTTCGTTCCTACTTTACAGACGACAGCATTGAAACTCAGACAGATTTAATGTCCTGCCAAGGTCACACAGGTGACTGCAGGACTTGAACCTGGGGCTTGTGTCTCTTGACACGATATCAGTATTTCTCAAAATGTAGCTCACAGACTCGGCGGGGGCGGGGGCGGGGGGGGGGCCTGGCATCTGCATTTTCAAAGCTCCTTGGATAATAGCTGTGCTCACCAGGACACTCGCACCACGCCAGGCCGCCCCTTCCATCAGACAGAGCCAGAGCAGGGGACCGCCTCCCCAACAAAATCAATAATGTGTGTCTCCCCGGCCAGACTGTTCTGTCAAACTCACCCAGAGTACCATTTCTTTGGGCTAACATAGAACAGCCCCAGAAACAGCTGAAATCTTCTCATGAAGTGACTCCGGTTATTCTCAGGAAAAACAATTGCCTGCAAGAAGCCGCTCTGCAAAGCAAGTTTCTGCAGGGAATGGTGAGTCACGACCTTGATCCAAAAGTGCATATCCAACTGGAAGATGCAGAAGGAGGCCGAGCATCCTGGGGTCGGGGTCGGGGTCAGAGGTGGACTCTGAGAAGAAGAAAACAGTGCAGCTGGGGGAGGTGGTTCAGACCTCACACAAGAAAGAGTGAGAAAACTGAGAAAAGTCTCAACCTCACCACTTGCTACTTGTGTGAACCTGCAAAAGTTACTCCGTCTCTCTGAACTTAAGTTCTCTCACCTGTGAAATGGAACTAATAGCAATGTACCTGTAGTCAGGTTGTCGTAAGATTCAGACACATTTGTGCCTCTAACAGTTAACATTTACCAGTCCCTTACCACAGGCTGGCAGCTGTTCTAAGTGATATATATTACTCATTTAATTATTGCAACCACCCTATGATGTGGTTATCATTTTACCCGTTTCATAAATGAGGAAACCGAGGCACAGACGGGTAAAGTAACCTACCCAAGGCAGCAAAGCTCCAAAGCGACACAGCCGACACTTGAGCCTTGTCGGTTGGACTTCAGACTTCAGAGACAACGACTCCAACGGCTACGTTTCGCCGTGGATGCCTCATCTCATAGGGAGGGGGGCGGCCAGGCGAGGGCTGCAGGGGAGCCTGTCCAGGCTGGGGCTCAGAGCAGGGGTCCCTGTTGCCCAAGTCCAAGTGCAGACTGAACAGTGGCCATAGTCATGAACACCACGGCTGAGTTAAGGGGTGAGGGAGCACTCGGCCCGTTTTCCCCCACACCCCCGCCTCCCTGGCACCCAGAGAAAGACACTGGGTGCTGCCTCCCAGAGACCCTGGGATAGCCCTAGCATCCCTCCCCATGACAGACAGCAATGCACATGCCAACTCTCTCGCTCCACTGCCCCACCAGACAGTCGTCCTGGGATCAGGGCTTTGGCCATTTTGTCTTGCCTGCTTTTTCAGTGCCTCTCCTTAAACAAACAACAGTGTTGCGAGAAGAAAAGGAGACCAGCGTTTGCTGAGCAGGTACTATGGGTAAGACTTCATATCAAGCAAGCACACATGTGTCATTGGGCCCTGATGACTTTGTCAGAAAGAAACAGATATTAATCTCCCCGTTTCACAGATAAGGAAACCGGACTCAGAGAGGTCAAATTACTTGCGGCAAATCAGAAGCACGATATCGCTTCAATCCCTCATCTGTTTGAATCCAAAGGCCCTTGTGAGGCGCAACGGCCAGCCAGGGCTTTTAGATCCAGCCCCCAAAGTGGAAGTTCCCGGCCCTTCATTCATTCCTTTACGGTTGAGTGTTTCTGAGTGGCTGCCCTACGCCAGGTGCTGGGTGAGGGACTGCGGCAACCTGGCCTCAGCTTCCTTCTACTCAGCAAGGATAGAGGTCTGTACTGATAGTCTATTTGAAGAGGTTTCTAGCATCCCCGGGTTCTTTGAGGGCTGCCCTCAGCCCAAGGGCTGCTTGTCCAGGATGGGGGGAGCAGCCTCCTCCGGGGAGGATCCAAGCTCCGGTGTTTCAGGAAATGTCTGACCTGCCCAGCTTCCATGTGGCTGATCAGTTAGAGCTGAGGAAGGGGGGCCAGGAGGGGAGGTTTCCCGTCAGCCCAGCTTTTGTCTCTCACATGAGCCCGAGACAGACAAGCCACAACCACAGACTCGACCAGCTGTGGAAGCACCGAACAGGAAACCCAGAACATCTGGTGCTCCACTTCCTCTGCAGGCTGTGCAAGTCCGGGTGTGTGTGTGTGCGTCCGCCGGTGTGCATGTCTGTTTTCTCTCTCGCTGCTGTTCAGTGGGACGAGCGTGCAGACAGGGTTGGAAACCACAGGCCTTGTGGCGACAGAGCAGCCAGACACCCGCTCCCCAGCCCTTGCAGCGCCTCGACGTCCTCAGACAGTGACCCAGGAGCTGACCCCGTCTCACGGGCCACCCTCCGACACCCAGTTCATATTTAGCTTCAAGTCACCACGCACTTGAAGAAAGGGATTTTTTTTTTCTCCTTTTGAGTTCGGGTGGTTTTAGAGGAGGTTGTTTGGGGAATGAGTGGGAGGGCTCTGCTTAAATATAACGTGGCCTCAGCACACAGACCCACAAAAAGCAGCGTCTGGATGAAAGCTGTTTTTAAAACAATTTAAGGAGGATCTGCTGATGACCTCTGAGGCTGCGTGCTGGTCAGAGGGCTGTATTCCCACTCGTGGCACTATCCTGTGTAGGGCCCGGGACAGACAAGGACTGAGAAGGAAAAAAAATGTCAGGAAGGGGAAAGAAAAGGCTCCTCGAACCGTAGCACGAGGTTTAACTCTCATATCAGTCACCTTTAGGAGGTAGGGATTAATTCTGCCCATTTTTATGAATCATGAAATCGAGATGCAAAGAGGGTTCATAATTCACCCAGGATCACTCAGCATGGAAAGGGTAGAGCCAGGGTTCAAAATCAAATCTGACTCCTAGAAGAATACTAGATCCTAGAAGATGACACTTCATTTTTTCAGTGAAGAGTAATAATCTAAATGGTGCCTAGCACACAGGTGTTTGATAGATATTTTTCGGATTAATGAAATGAGCTGTCATTGATGGCGGAACTGTGATCATCATTGCTCCCCAGGTCTCGTAGGTTTCAGGACAATTCATTTACCTGGAGGTCATAGCCAGGCAGACTGTTTGGATCCTGGCTAAACATGTGAAAGCAGAAGAGAACCACAAGCAGTCAACAAAACTCTCAAGTCCTTAAAAGTTAAAGTACTTGACTTAGAGAACTCAGGTCCTCAGTAGGAGTCTGGTTACCTTCACTTTACAAATAGCAGAAAAAAGTTGGTTGCTGATCTTATAAGCATTGGTTGGGAAAGGAGATAATCGGATGGAGGAAATCTGCTGGCATCAGCAATTTTGGATCTCAGTCGGCGTTTTCAGACTGGCAGGTGCATTATGGATGCAACGAGGAATGGGCCAGCGTAGGTAAGAGACATAGCCGCCTGGCTATGTAAATGACCTCCAGGTAAATGAATCGTCCTGAAACCTACGAGACCTGGGGGTGCAATGATGATCACAGTTCCGCCATCAATGATAGCTCATTTCGTTAATCCAAAAAATATCTATCAATGAGACAAAGTAAGTGAAGAGTCTGATTCTCGGACATCTGCCCTCAAGGTTGCACCCAGAAAGCCAGATGGAACTGTACCACCTCCGATTGTTGGCTCTGGCTAAGACCGAAGGCGCGACAGCGAGGGCTGGCAGGTTAGTTGCGCACGTTCAGGACTTGGTGTTTAAACGCCACACACACGTCAACCTGAGGTGACACATGCGCAATGCCCAAGACCGCGCTCGTTTTCGTACCTGCCAGCCCAAGGAGCCCTCTCTGCATGGCACACTCTTCAGAGCCAAGGCTGACGTCACTCAAGCGCCGCTGAGCGTGACGTCATCCTAGTGCGCCTCCCCCGCGGTGCGGAAACCCGGACCGTGACTGGCAGAGGCGTTGTTGTGGAGACCGGGCGTCGAGCCCCGCCCCCGAGGCGGGATTGGAGGAGAGCTGTCAGCTGACGCTGTGAGGTTCCGGAAGCGCGCGAAAGCCCCCGTGGACCGCTCTCCGCGTGGGGCCCTCTGACATCCCGGACGCCCTCGTGCCGTCCTGGCTGGCGAGTCCCAGAAACTCTCAAAGGTAGAGTCTAAGCCCAAAATTCAATTTGAGGGGTTTCTTGAACTAAGATACTAAATGTTGGAAGTGCAACTGGTCCAAGAAAAGGAAAATTTCAAGCTGTTTTTCTAGGTCGGATTCCTCGTAGGGCAGGAGGCCCCAGTGAGACTTAAATTTATTGCCTTTCTGCACAGAACCTTCCAAGGACTCCTCCCGTGGAGTAAAACACAGAGTTTTATCATGGCCAGATATGCCTTGCACCGCCAGGCTGCGGAAACCCACTGAGCCTCCCTTCTGATTTTGACTCCCTCACCTCGCTCCAGCCATGTAAGCCCTTTGCCAGGCTTGTGCCTCTGGGACACTGAACTTGCTCTTACTCCTGCAAGGAACTTGTCCTCGAATGTCCCCAGGGCGCCCTCCCTCCCCTCCTTCTAGGCTGTACTCAAACTTTCCTTACTCAAAAGGGCCTCTAACCTCTTGACTCTCAACTACAAATCTGACTCCCTGATTGCACGTTCCCATTGGGCTCCTCTGCATTTGTCACCTAATATACAGTGTAATCTATTTCTTTATCTTATTTGATGTCTTTTCTCCGTACGAAGGCAGCAATTTAGTCTCTCTCGTCATTGCTGTATCCCCAGTGCCTGGACAGAAGCTGGCACGTAACAGGTGCTCAGTCTCTGTTGAGCGAATGGATGTGTTTTGAAACTGGAGGGTTAGGTAGTGGTTAAGTACCAGTGCTTTAGGGGTTCGGGTTCCGTCCCCCTTTGTCACTTTAGGAAGTAAAGTGACAAAGCTTTGTAACCTATAGGAAGTTCTGAGCCTCAGTTTCCTCATTTTTAGTATCAGTGAAATAATACTTCTGCTTTTCATTCATTCAACAACGTGAAACACCACCCCCTGTGACCAGCAAACACTGTGCTGGTTGCTGGAGACATGGAGAACCAAATGCTTGTGTTTCCTCACTCCCCTGTGGCCTGTATCCTGTGGAAGGGTTACTGACAATAGCCATATAGTATCCAAATAAACAATTATACACAAATTATGATAAGTGTGGTAGAGGACAAGCAGTCAGTACCTAAGGGGGAAGGGGTGGGAAAGATCTCTCTCGAGGTGATAAAAAATTATTATCAGAGAGGGAAAGAAACATCAATGTGAGAGAGAAACATGGATTGGTTGCCTCGTATGACCCCAGTGGGGGACCTGGCCTACAACCTAGGCATGTGTCCTGACTGGGAATCGAACCCACAACACTTCATTTCGCACCCTGTACTCAATCTCCTGAGCCACACCAGCCAGGGCAAGGCAATCATTTCATAATTCTATTAGTCAGCTTAGGCTGCCACAAAATATGGAACAGGTTAGGTGGCTTAAGCAATAGCAATTTATTTTCTCACGGTCCTGGAGGGAAGTCCAAGATCAAGGTGACTGCAAGTTTTGTTTCTCCTGAGGCCTCTCTCCTTGGCTTGCAGGTGGCCGCCTTCTCACTAAGTCCTCACCTGGTCTTTCCTGCATGCACTTGCACCCGTGGTGTCTCGCTGGGCATTGTGATCTCTTGTAAGGACACCTTTCAGAGTGGATGAGAAACCACACTAATGGCGTCATTGTGACAGAATTACCTCGTTAAAAGCACTATCTTCAGCTGCAGTCACATTCTGAGGCACTGGGGGTTAGGACTTCAACATACAGAGTGGGGAGCACAGTTCATCTTGCATCAATTAATATCCAAATGATGCATAGGATGGAGAGATGGGACCAGAAGAACCTCTCAGACGAAGGGAAGAATACATGTGGAAACCCTATGACCAGATGGACTGTGACAAGTTGGAAGAAATGACAGGCCCATGTGGCTTGAGCTCGGAGTGAGGGGTCTTGGTAGGAGATTCCTTGGGCATCGGGGGGAGCAGCCTATGCAGGGCCATGGCGGCCACCTAGGTCTGTTAGTGGTGTGGTGAGTTGTCTCATGAAAAGATTACACCAACCACTGGCTGGTTGGGAGGGAGCCACTCCCAGCTCCAGAGCTGTGATACTGAGGGCTGCCTGGCAGACTGCATGGGAGTGTCTTACAGGTAGGGCTCAGCAGGGGGTTAGCTATGAGTATTTTTTTTAACTTTATTTATTTATTTTTAGAGAGAGGGGGAGGGGGGGAGAGAAACATCAATGTGCAAGAGAAACTTTGATCAGCTGCCTCTCACACATACCCAACCGGGGACCTGGCCCACAACCCAGGCATGTGCCCTGACCAGGAATGGAATGGGGGACCTTTCAGTTTACAGGACGATGCCCATCCCACACCAGTCAGGGCAACTCTGGGTATTTTCAGTAATGCCCGCGGCATGCAGTCAATGGGAAGACCGAATGCAAAGGAGGCCAGAAAGGGCCCTCGCAAGCTGAAGTGGTGAGCTAATGCAGGAACTCAGTAAGGATGGGCATCCCAAGTCTGAATCTCTGCACTTGGGGGTGCTGGACAGAGTTTAAGTAGATGTGATTCATGAATAAAACAAAGTTTTAGATGAAATGAGTGCAAATGAGAAAGGTTGGGGACGGAGCCGTTGGACACTTACCCAAACTCGGTCTATTGGGAACCGAAACACAGTAGAATTGATCTAGTGAGAAGGAGCACTCGTCTTTCTTTCTTTTCTTCAGGCCCAGCTAGAAGCTTCCCTTTGGGTTACCTTTGGGGAACTGATACACAGCAGGCATTCCTAAAAGATTTGGGGTACGGCAGGGCGGCCTCTCCCACGGGCTCTCAGGAAGGGTTGTGTCGGACGGCAGGCATTTTTTGCATTTCATTCACAGAATTCAGGGTCAGGCAGTGGGACCTGGGGTGACCTCCCACTCACCTGCAGCCTGAGTGGTGACTGCCCTTCGATGACTGAATGCAGCGAAGACTCATTGCCCCTTCTCGTTGGAAGGACCCGAGGTGGACATTCCACCCCAATGGCTGACGACAACGACTGTCCTCTGACGCCCTGGACAGAGGGCCATCTGCCAGTGATTGGGAATGTACAAGGTGCCCAATTTTGGACAGAATTGATTGTTAGAATTCGCTTTGTACTATTACGCCTCATCTATCTCTTGTAAGTCCTGGTCTGGCCTTCCCACTCCCTCCTCTTTGCAGTGTCGAGTCTTTGACAATGGCTGTAGGGCGCCCTTCGGAGGCCTCCAAGTCCCCTGCTCCAGAATGAACACCCAACTCCAAAAGGGTTATTTTCTTAACAGTGCCTTTGTGAATATCTTTGTACATAAACCTTAGCATACTTGTCTTTGGATAGATGTCTATGAATTAAACTGCTGGGATAAATGGTACATTTTATAGCTTTTGCTATATATTTCCAGATTACCCTCCAGAAAGGGAAATTTTGTTTATATGCCCACAGTGGTTTACAAGAAAGCCTATTTCCCCACGCCCTAGCCACCAAATGTGGAGAATTTTTATTCTTTGAATCATTGCCAATCTGATAGGGGAAAATAATTATCTCATGGTTGCTTTCATTTGCATTTCTTTGATTCTGGGTGAGGTTGGACATGTTTCCCAACTGTATCCTATACTTTTGCAATCAACTTTTGGAGCTGCATGCAGGGCCTTACATGTATTCCGATTACATTTATCTCGTTGGAGTCCACCAGCCATTCTTTCCTGTTGAGATCGTTTGGATGCTTACTCTGTCATTCCAGCACACTGGCCTGCCCTCCCAGCCTCGTGTTATTTGCACAGTTGATAAGCAGTTATCTTTGGCTTTATCCACGTTGTTGATAGAATGTTAAAGAGTGGAGGGCCAAGGACAGAACTGTTTGGCATGCCATTAGAAAGTGCCTTGGGACGCCACTGTCCCATCTGCTGTTAACGTTCAGCCTCACTATGCAGCGGGTGGAGCCTTGGCCTTGGACGCAGAGCCAACTGTGGATTCCGGCCTTGACACTAATTGGCTTCGTGGCCTTGAGCAAGTGGTGCCGCCTTTAACGTGCGGGTGCCGCCTTTAACGTGCGGGTGCCGCATTCACTGCTTTGTTCATAAGGATTTCGTGAGAAACCCTCCCACTATTACCAAAAGGCACTGCACTGTGAAAAAGGAAGGTTTCGCCTGACTTATACTCTAGTCAGAGACAGTCCTTTGATAATCAGTATTGACCTTAATAATCATCCTTTCCAAATGCTGACCAATCATTCATGTAATTTTTGGCACCAGAATTTGCCTATTATCCAAACTAAGTTCATTGGCCTTAAGTTCATCCAATTCATATATATATATATATATATATATATATATATATATATATACATTTTTTAATTAAGGACATTTATCCTGAGTCCCCACAATTCCCCAAAGTACCCCGAGACCTCAGTTGTGCTCGGTGCTCCCTGCTGACGCGTGTCAGCCCTGTCATCCTGGCTCAGTTGGCTTTCATATCACAAAGGGACGAGTCTCTGAGCTCGCCTCCCCCAGCCCAGCACGGACAGAGGGCCTGGGGTGTCAGGAGGTGGGTTAGCCAACAGCTGAGGCAGCGCTGAAAGGAAGCAGGGCAGACGGCTCCGTTTAAGGGAGAAGGGGGTCTTTGTGAGGCCGGCAAGTGCCAGCTGCGCTCGTCCTCGGCTGAAGAAACAGTCCCAATGGGCCGGTGACAAGAACGTCCAGTTGCTCATCTCCACGCGTAACGAAGGGCACAAGCGCCAACAGAGTCACCCTCAGATGGAACAGGGACACGTGACGGCGTCTTTCTTTGAGTTACTTCACTAGTAAAACTCAGACAAGAGATTCTGAGGAAGGAACAGGAAGCATTAACTCTGTGTGACAGATACACAGAAACTAAAAAAGAAATTAGGTGACTGATATAAGTGACATTGTGAATCAGTCGTGACTGAGTCACCTGGCTTTTTGTCAGCATGCCCGGAATGTAGCTGCTGATTCACACCCCGTGAATACGGCACTGAATTGGGCACAGTTTTGACTGTCACCGCTCCTGCAGGCCAGCGATGGCCAGGGCAGCGGCCCTAAAGGCTGATGTTGGCCCTTCTCTGGGGCAGGCGCCGCCCTGAGTGTGTTGCGTGAATTAACCCCGGGTACCGCCCAGCTGGTGCCCCTGTGGAACAGGTGCTGTTTTCACTTGTTTTTCAGAAGTGATGAGATGGGGGCACAGAAGAGAGTTTGAGAGACTGGTCCCAGCTCATCCATCTCGTCAGTGGTGGGGACCTGGGGTTGGAACCCGGGACTCTGGCTCCACCGCTTAGTTCTGCTGCCTTACAAGTCAGTGAGGATAAGAAAGGAACGGCTGTTGGGAAGTGCTTCTCCCAAAGCGGTGACATTGCATTGTGAACAGTGGTCTCGGTGACTGTGGAGTAAACGAACCGGCTCCTTCGTCCCCCAAGTGGAAAAGAAGGAGCAGCGAGCAAGGGGGGACGAGGAAGTCAAGGGCAGGAAGGACCGTGACCTCGGTGCACAGCCTCTGGGCGGTGCTCGCGTGCGGCCTGTGCAAGCCGACAGTGAGTGAGTGTGCCCACGAAGTGGAACACAAACCCCAGGACCAAGGTTACAACTGAGCCCAGATCACGGGACAGATCCTGCTCTCCAGCCCCGTCTTCCAATAACAGGACTCCAGAGCCAAGTGCGGTAACTGCCGGCACGCAGCGCGCTCCAGGCCCAGCCAGGGCTGAGCGCCAGTCAGCGGGTTCCCAATATTGTCTTCCAGTTGCTAGACTACGCTGCTTTCCAGTACATTATCTGGAGTATGAAAACTAAAATGTAAGTAAAGCATTTTCATACAAATAATTTCAACCGCAACAAGGCCATTGGCTTCTGATTGAGTTGGCAAGGGAAGGTAATGAACTCACTCCGATTGACATATTTAGAGTTTCTCTTGCCAAATCCAATTGGCAGCTGCATAATTATGGAAACGTCCATGTTATTTCCACTCCACCAGGGCTAGGCCTGCTGGTATCTGATTCAATGTTTACTTCATGAATGAGGTCAGTTCCCAGCACAGCTGGGGTTTCAGTGAAGGAATCCGAGCCGCTGGTCAGCACACAGCGTTCCCACTCGAATCTGACCGGGGTTGTCAGGCTCCTAGGGCAGCCCTCTCACCGTCGCCCAGGTGAGCCACGGCCTCTGGCACACCCTGGGGCCCGCGTGTCTGGGGCCCCCCCGCTCACCCCTCCCTGCAGAGGTGGTGAGGCTGGGCTGCAGCCTGGCGTGGTGAGGCCCTGTCCAAGCTTCCCACGGCCCAGCAGCACTCACTCCCCAGCCTGCCCCCGGCTCTTGCAACACCTCACCCCTTAGCAGCTTCAGAACTGCCAGGAAATGGGGTAGGTTTGTTTGGGTTTTTTTTTATTATTATTATTTATTCCAGGATGGCTCCACTCGTGTGGCGAGAGAATGACTCAGGGTGCCTTGGAAGCCACCTCCAAAGGTAACTGTCCCACAGGCCGTCGTGTCCTCCAGGCCGACGCCCCCCACTGGTAAAAACAAACCCAAAGCTCCCAAGGACTCAGAACGCTCCCTTTCGAGAATGCAGACTGATGGAGCGATGTTCTCTAAGCTCGCGGAAGTTGCTGGGAAAACTGCTGAGGGCAGAAAGGGAAGGTGGCTACCCAGAGCAGTGACGGGGCTTAGCTCCAAATGACTAGAAGCAGCAAGGGACACGGCTGTCACGGACCTGTCCGCCTGCGCCCCAGCTGTTACCGGAGGACGCCAGCACCAGACAGCGTGTGGTCAAAGCCCGAAGCTGCTCTGGTGGCAAGCTCCGTGATCCAGTCGTCAGGAGCACGGACATGGCACTTTGGTTTGGATTCCCAAATAATTGTGGGCTGCACACGCCTAATGATACCTGGAAGGGGTGAGTCTGGAGGAAGAGATGGTTTAAGAACTGGATGCAATGGCAGATTCAAGGAGAAAGCGTCCTCTTCCTCAACATCCACCAGGCAGAGTGTGTCCCGAGCACCACATTCTCACCCCAGTACAGGAATGAGCCCAGCAGCTGGTGACACCGACGTGAGACTGGAACAGCGTGGAGGGGACACCACCCTGGGTGCACAGAGGGGGGTTCTCTTCTTTTGACCTGAACAGAGGTCATTTTAGGGTGAAGACTCCACTCCCTCCTATCTAAAGGGTAGGCATGGTGGCCACAGCTCTCAGGACCTCTCTCCCGACCTGAGGGTCAGCACTCCTGTAGGGTCCAAACAGCCCACTCGAGGGCACCTCAGGTCACTGCTCTTATGTGCTTCCTCAAGGGCACAGCCCACCTCAGACCCAGGATGCTGAGCTGTCTCCCTGTTCCCATGACACCAGCACCAGGGCCTGGCCCTCAGTTCCGTAGCCTGTTCTATGCACCACTGCCACAGTCATACCATCTTATCATCAAATGGTCATTTATCTTGAGTTTGCTTCTAGAAGTTTTTGAAGATGGGACTCTCAACAAAGTTCACTCCTCCACACTCACTAGCCTCATCGCCTGTGCCCTCGGCACATTTGGCCCGCTCGGCTGCAGCTGCTCTGGCCGCTTTGCTGATGCTCAAATGCACCAGACATTCACCTGCCTCAGGGCCTTGGCACGCGCTGTCCCCTGCACCTGCCACGTGCAGGTCAGCCCCACGGCATCCTCTCTCCCTTTGGGTCTTCCTCACGTGCCCGGTAAGCAGTGAGCGCTGCCCTTACGTGCCTGAGAAGCAGTGGGTCCTTCCACACATGTCCCCCGCTCCTTGTCTGATTTCCCCCGAGCTCACGTCCCCTAGAAGGCAGCACACACTGCTTGTTTCTTCCCTGTCTGCCTCGCCTGTGGGAATGCCAGCTCCAGGAGGCCAGGGAATTCCAACTCGTGCTCACTGTGCCAGCCCCACGACCAGAGCAGTGCTCAGCGCATCTGCGCTGCAAGGTTTGTGGAGAGGCCGCTGCATGCCAGTCACTGGTCTAGGCACTGGGTGTTTTGCAAAAGTTTCTCCAGCGACTGAGGAATTCAGTGTCCGTTCAGGCACTAAGTTCTTTCAGCTCCAGGACACTGTCGATTCCTCAGAGGGATTGGAGGACTTGGACGAATGCTTGGCCTGTCCCTCCAGCTCCCTGCCCCTTTGATTCTGTGGACGCTGCTTTCCCAACAGACACAGGAAATGGGGTTGAGGAAAGACAGAGCCTTCTATGATGCAGGAACGCAGGTGTTCCCTCCGCCAGGGCCCACTGGCCTAGGGGGAAGTGCATCCGAAATGTTGTCACTCTCCCCAGTTGTGAGTAGAGCTATGTAACTGGTAGAGCTGTGGGCGAGGCAGCTGTGCAGGCAGGCAGCCATTCCCCGGGCTTTCCAGAGAGCACGGGTGCTCAAGCCTTGGGAAGGGGGACGGCGCCTGCAGCCAACAGCCCGGCTGGAAAGTCTGTGTAAGGGACACCTGGAGGAAGCGGGGCCTCCATTGCCTTCTCCGCCCGACTGGAACCCTGTATTTCTCAGCCTGGTATGGGTGCTCACCAACCCCCCACCCCAGAGACATGCCAGCCAGCCCCCCCTTTATAATTTGAAAGCTTAGTGGTTACTCCTAACAAATCAGAACTGCTTTGCTTTCATCTAGTTTGAAAAGCCTTTTGTGAGACTGGGAGTGACCCAAAAGTAACCTCTCTATTCCTGTCTGAAGGGAAAATATTTCCAGATCAGAGACCGCACTCAGCAGTGCCAAGACCGGGCCTATATGAATACTTGATTATGCCTCCGAAACCCCGTCTGCTAACCCCACGCCAGTCCTGTTTCAGAAACGAACCAGAAGCAGAGCGAAGAAATTGCAAATCAAGAGGTTTATTATTTTCCCCTATTAAGTAGTTTGAAACCAAAGTTTCCACATTTTTCAGGGTTTGATGTCATAAAATTCCCATGTATGACTGCATTTTGAAAAACAGAGTCATTGTGTGTGTGTGTGTGTGTGTGTGTGTGTGTTTTGGAATGTGAGAGGTTTAGCATGCAACTTAGAAAATAAACTCCTAAGCTTGGAATTTGAGATGCGCAGACAGGACGGGCCGCCGGCTGCAGCCCGTGCTCCAGTGGGTTCATGTGATGTTGAGACTGCCCCGGAACTGTCTGGAAGTTAAATGTTAGTCTTCCGAAACCCCCGCTCCTCCAAGTGCGGTGTCAGCAGCCTTCTATTTAAAACTTTCACACCTGCTACTTGACTCTTTCTTGTTTCCCAAAGGGTGCTCTCCCCTCTCAGCTTCTTTTCCACCTTCCCCTTTCCGTGTTAGTCCACTTCAACCCAACCCGCTGGCACGAAGAGACAGACACCCAGACGGGGCTGGGCAGGGGTGGTCTTTCACCTTCGCTGCTGAACCGGTTCAGTCCTGGAGACACTGCTGGGGACCCAGGGGCAGAGAGGGCAGAGAGGGGCCCAGAGATGGGGAGGAAGGGGAGTTTCCCTGTCTGTGTGTTTAAGAGAAGGTGAAGCCAGACCCTCAGTCTTCTGTGCCTTCGCAGACCTCACCAGGAAGGCCCTTGGATACCCCGGGTCCCAGGGCACCTTATCTGAATGAGCTCCAGATCTGTGCACATCAGGGGTTTGGGGGTGGGAGGGGCGAGAGAAAAGAGACGGAGAAGGAGAGAGAGAATTTAGAAGGGATGAGAAAGACTGGCCACAGGGAGATGGAAGGATGCGCAGCAAGAGCAGTCTAAGCAAGGGGAAGACAGTGTCAGGAACCAAGCCGGTAGCTTCCATTGTCGTCTAGGTCCAGAATCTCCGCTCCTTAATTACGGAGTGAGCAGTGGGGGGGCTCAGCTGCGCAGGGACTGGGGTTCCAGACTGTGGCTGTCTCCCCGATTGTGTGAAACTTCTCCATTCTGACTCTCAAGGCGTCATCCTCCTGTTCCTCCTCTTCCTCCTGGGCACAGCCGTAGTCAGAGGGACAGGAGCAGCTCAGCGTGGCGGCGCAGGGACAGAAGTGCCCTGGAGCCAGGCCCACGGCAGCCAGCCCCGAACAAGGCAGCGCCTGTGGGCAGAAGCTGTTCGAGTTTGTTTCACAGATACGGGGACGTCGGACAGAGAGGAACAGAGAAATTCCAGAGATTTTTCACGTGCAAGCGGATATTTCCTCTGAGAGTTTCTAGACTAAATAAGACTCCAGTGTCGAAGGGACGGTGCACACCGCTGACCAGGCGGTGTTCTGTGCGCCCGGTAGGGCACAGGGAGCCTAGAGGGATATGGGTGGAGGTGGGTGAGGCTACCCAAATAAACGTCTTTTCCGCAAGATCGGTGCGGGTCCCCCTGCCACGGGGGACCTGCCACGCCATCCATTTCAAATGCGGAGGGTTTGTTGGCAGACCTTGGGAATGAAATGGGCTGGGCTTCTGAGAATAAATAGACCTGAGCCGCTCACAAACTTTTCATATATATTTTAAATAGACTTCCATCTTTTAGAGCAGTGTTAGGTTCGTATCAAAATTAAGGGGAAAGTACAGGACTTCACATCTACCCCCACCCCCACCACATTCACAGCCCCCCACTATGAGCACTCCTACCACCAGGGACATTGGTCACAGTCGGCGAGCCGACTGTCACCCACTGTCCGCACATGTCAGGCTCCCTCACCATGTTGTGCCTCCTGGGGGCTTTTGGTGAATGTGTGAGGGTGTGCGCCCCCCCTTGCCATGCCACACGGGGTCCTTCCACTCCCTGAAAACCCCTCCCCCCACTCCCCCCTCCTTCCCCCAGCCCCTGGCAGCCACAGGCTTTTTACCAGCTCCGTTCTTGTGCCCGTCCCAGATGCCACGTGCGATGGTTGAAATCATGCGGCAGGCGGCCTTTCCAGGTTGGCTTCTTGTACGTTCGAGGCCCCCGCATCTCTGTATGGCTTCATAGCTTTCATCCCAGCACTAAATAATGTTCCACTGCCTGGATGTAGCCATTTATATGTACAGGGTGGGGCAAAGTAGCTTTACAGTTGTGAATGGGAAAGTTTATTCTTGTATTATTTATTTAATGATTGTGTTGTTATCTGTACAAACAACTGTAAACCTACTTTTGCCCCACCCTGTGTGCTTAAGAAACCAGGGTTTTTAATAGAATGATATAATGTATTGACAATTAGTATTATAATACAATCTGTAAGACAAAAGCAATACTTGGCTTAAATAGAACAATCTCTATCATGAGTTCTCGATATGAAGGCTATTATCCCACTGGTTGTAATGAGGAAACTGAGGCACAAAGAACTGACAGGAAGTCAGTGTGGGGAGATCCCCTGAAGCAAAAAGAGTCTAGAAACCCACCTGCTGGCCCGAACGCAGATAAGGGCACATGTTGAAGCTTGCAAGTGTCCAGCCCCTCCGGTCGCCCAGCGAAGCTGGTTCCTGGGAGTGTACTCCTGGCCTCTCCCCCTCCCCACTTCTACTTCCTCCTCTCACCCCTTTCTGGGGGGGGGGGGGGAGGAGCCACTTTCCCAGCCGGGTCATAGGGCAGGACTGGGCATGCTCAGAGTACCCTCCCCGCCCCTCCAAGGCGTGGCCGCCCTAAGGCACTGGCCCCCTGACCACAGCTGACCCCCTTCGCACTTTGAATTCAGGAGCACAGCATGAGCTGGGCCCTCTCACTCGCACACCTCAACCACGTCCTACAAACAGCTTTATGAAAATAATGATGCTGACACCCCAATCTCCAACCCCTGCCTCTGGTTGGTTATCCTGATTTAAGAGGGAAGGATACCTGCCCTGGCGGTTGTGGCTCAGTGGGTTGAGCGAGGGCCTGTGAAACAAAGGATCACTGGTTTGATTCCCAGTCAGGGCACATGCCTGGATTATGGGCCAGGTCCCCAGTGGGGGACGCATGGGAGGCAACCACAAGTTGATGTTTCTCTCCCACTCTTTCTCCTTCCCTTCCCCTCTCTCTAAAAATAATTAATTTAATTTTTTTTTTTAAAAGAGGGAAGGATACCCCCTCCCATACCTGATACTGTCATCACCAATAGCTTTTTTCAGGGGGATCTCTTCCAGGAAAGTTTTTTTTTATTGTTATTGACTTTATTGGAGTGACATTGGTTGATAAAATTATACAGGTTTCAGGTATACAATTCTGTAACACATCACCCATGTATTGTATTGTGTTCATTCCCCCCCCCCATCAAATCTCCTGCTGTCACTGTTTCTCCCCCACCGCCCTCTTCGGTCCCCACCTCCCCCTTTCCCTCGGGTCATCACCACACTGTTGTCTGTGCCTATGAGGGGTTTTTTCGTTGCTTCATCCTTTCACCTTTTACACCCCAACCCCCAAGGCCGCTCCCCTCTGTGATCTGTCAGTCTGTTCCACCTGCCCATGCCTCGGGTTCTATTTGTGCTCATCAGTTTGTTTTGTTCACTAGAGTCCACAGATGAGTGAGGTCACATGGTATTTGTCTTTCTCTGACTGGCTTATTTCACTTAATATAATGCTATCCAGGTCCATCCATGCTGTTGCAAAAGGTAAGATTTCCTTCTTTTTATGGCCAAGTAGAATTCCATTGTGTAAATGTACCGCAGCTTTTTATCCACTCATCTACTGATGGGCACTTGGGCAGCTTCCAAATCTTGGCGATTGTAAAGAACACTGCAATGAACATAGGGGTGCATATATTCTTCAAATTCGTGTTTCAGGTTTCTTCGGATATATTCCCAGAAGTGGAAACACTGGGTCGTAAGGCAGTTCCATTTTTAATTATTCGAGGAAACTCCATGCTGCTTTCCACAGTGGCTGCGCCAGTCTGCATTCCCACCAACAGTGCACTGGGTTCCCTTTTCTCACAGCCTCACCAGCCCTTGGTGATTGTTGATTTACTGATCATAGCCATTCTCGCAGGCAGGAGGCGTTATCTCATTGCGGTTTTAATTTGCGTTTCTCTGATGATTCGTGCTGTTGAGCACCTTTTCATATGTCTGTTGGCCGTCTGTGTGTCCTCTTTGGGGAATTGTCTATTCAGGTCCTTCGCCCATTTTTAAATTAGGTTGTCTGTGTTTTTGGTGTTGAGTTCTTTATAAATTTCAAACATTCACCCTTTATCAGTTGTATTGATGGAGATTATGTTCTACTGTTCAGTGGGTTGTCTTTTCATTTTGTTGATGGTTTCCTTTGCTGTGCAAAAATTTTCATTTTAATGTAGTCCCGTTTGTTTATTGTTTTATTTCCTTTGCCTGAGGCGATATGTCAAAAAAACATATTACTAAGAGAAATTTTGCGATTTTAACTGCCTGTTTTCTTCTAGGAGTTTTATGGTTTCAGTCTGACATTTAAGTCTCTGATCCGTTTTGAGTTGATTCTTCTGTGTGGTGTAAGAAGGTGGTCTAGTTTCATTTCCGTTTGCACATACCTGTCCAGTTTTCCCAACACCATTTGTTGAATAGACTGTCTCTACTCCAGTATATCTTTTCGTCTCCTTTGTCAAATACTCGTTGACCACAGAGGGGTGGGCTTATTTCTGGGCTCTCTGTTCGGTTCCACTGATCTATGTGTCTGTTTTTTATGCCAGTTCCAGGCTGTTTTTGTTACTGCGGTTTTAAAAGGCTCTTGTCACATGTCGGCCAGATTCTCCCGTCACTGAGCCTGCTGATTCTGAAGCTGGTTTAGGCCTGAAGGACAAGATGTCATGCACTGAAGTAGTAACTTACATTAAAAGCATTCAACTGGCCTGAAAGTGTAGCCAGCCTGCTTTCAGGAAGTCATTTGATTCCCTTCAAGAAATCTGATGGAAGAACTAACTTTAGACCAGAAATTCAGCTACTTCTAGCTTACATAGCAATTCCATCTAGAACGGTGTACGTACAATCAATTACAAACCAAATGTCCCATAAAAGAAAAACAGATATTAAGGCTATTCCAATTTTTTTTCTGGTCAGGAGTTGCAAAGAATCTTCCTCTTCCCTCCTATGGTTTGAGTCACGTTTTCACGCCTGGAGGCCCATCCAAGTGCACCCAGGACATTTGGCGGGGTTGAAATGCCACCATGACTTGTAACATGGGCGACAATGGTAAAATAATGTAATGATTGCAGATCTCGCCACATAGGGACTACACAAAATTGGGATGAGCCCCTTGAGAACAGAACCTTCTTTGTGTGTATGTAGCATCTCAGCTACACAGTAGCATGAGGAGGAGGAGGAGATAGGAAAGGCTTTCCTGAGCACAGTCACCATCTTGGTTGAGGTGGGTGCCCAGTGGGACGCACACAACCTGTCTGGCACCGTGACTAACCCACGGGTGCTTCCAGCCCTGATCCTGTGCCCACCTCCGCACAGTCGGGGGTGGGGGCCAGCTGTGCCTGGCCAAGTCCTGTCAAAGCACACGTGCAGAGATGTCCTCTGCAGCCCCTCTGGAAGGTCTGGCTCGTCTTCTATAAGAGACAGACAGGACTGGCCATGCCCCTTCCCCTTCTTCCTGCCTTGATGGTGGGCATGATTCCCAGAGCTGCAGCAGCCATTGATGACCATGAGGTGACAACCAACCCTTTAATCCCCAGCCGCTAGTAGCCTAGTGCATGAAGGTTATTCCAGCTGCCAACCTTCTCTCCCCTGGGTGTAACTACAGCAATAGTAGGACACTGGAACTGCCTGGAACCGCATTAAACCAAAGAAGACAAACTGTGTCATTAAAACTCACTTCTGGCCTACTAACCTCAGCAGATACAAATGGAACAAGATGTTTAAAACAAGTCCGTTGCAATTCTGGCAAAGGTCCCGAAGCAGAGAACAAACCAGTAGGTGCCAGCTACTGCCGCGTTCCAAAGTGAGGCGCTAGACCGGGCCAAAGAGCTGTCTGAGAGCCCCAGCAGGCTGCAGGCTGGAGGCGGCCTAGGCCTAGAGGGAGAGCCTGGAAATTAGATGGCTTCTTTAAAGAGAGCTGCCGGAGCCTATGGCCCTTCCCACACGCACACACCACCTCCTCCACTCTGGATGAGAGGAAGGGCACGTGAGGGCTTCGGGGAGGCCACTCAGAGACATGACATACGTACCTAGGAGCTCCGGCACCACAGAACTGGTGTCTGTCACATGCCCAAGAAATCTTAGGTGGGGCAAGAAGCCCCGCCCTGGGTGGTGTGGCTCAGTTGGGCTTCATCATGTAAATAGAAAAATCACTGGTTCCATTGCTGGTCAGGGCATGTGCCTGGGTTGCAGGTTCTGTCCCCTGTTGGACCACGTACAAGAGGCAACCAATCGATGTTTCTCTCTCACATCGATTTTTCTTTCCCTCTTTCTCCCTCCCTTCCCTGCTCTCTCTCTCTCTAAAAGAAGAAGGAAAAGAAATCTGAGAGTCAGACAAGGAGACACTTCTGTAGAGTTGGTACAGTCTCGCCCCCTGGTGTTTTCCCAGTGACCAGACAGGGGCCTTGAGGAAGAGCTGTCCCCAGGGCTGCCAGGAGAGGGGCCAAGCACAGAGGCTAAGGCACCAGCCCTCGGGGTCCCCCTCCCCCCCAGGAACCACAGCTTAGCCATCCCCTAGCTCCAGGGGAGTCTCTAAGGAACCCCAAAGCCCCTCCCAGGAGAAAAAGTCAGCTTTAAATATTTTCTTTGGCCAGAAGAAGCAAAGGCTGATTGCAGGAGTGCCCACCTACCACTTTCCCCTGGAGGGCCCGAGGCCACCCAGGGAGCGGGAGGGAGGAGGGTAGCCAGGAAATGTGGGGAAACTGAGAGCGAGGGTTAATTTTGTGTGTCGGCTTGGCTGGGCCACGGGGTGCCTAGATATTGGGCCACACCTTCTGGTGCGCCTTTGGGGTGTTCCTGAACTAGAGCAGCACTAGACTCAGTAGACTGAGTAAAGCTGGTGGTCCACCAAGGGGAGCAGGCCTCATCCAGCCCATGGGAGGCCTGGGTGGAGCTGAAGGCTGAGTAAGGAAGAATTCTCTCTGCCTGAGTATCTTCAAGCTGGGCCGTCGGTCTCCTGCCTTTGGACTCGGACTCAGGCTGAAGCTCACACCGTCGGTTCTCCGGGGTCTGCTGCTTGCCGACTGTGAGTCTTGGCCTTCTCCACCACCACGATCTCTGTAGGCCAGTCCTTTCTAGTAAATACAGATGTGATGCTATCAGTTCTGTCTCCCTAGAAAATCCAAACGCAGAGGATGCCGCAAGAGGGGCCCCTCCCCCGTTTTCCACCGCAGGCCTCTGGCTGGGAGTAGCCCAGCTGGGTGGGGAGATATGTAACTTCGATGAACCCCGTAGACTCAAAGCGACCAGAGGACGCGTGATCCAGCAGCGCTGGAAGGTCACAGGGCTGCCAGAGACTCCACCAGGAGCCTGAGCAGAAAGCAGCCCCCAGGGAGCATTGAACTGGCCCTAGACCGTGAGTGCGCGTCTCTCTGGTGTGCCCACAGATCCCATCTGTGCCACCCTGGTTTCCCAAGTACAGTGTGCAATGCCTGTTGCCGGTGTTTGTAGATGGAACCTGAATATTTCCCAGGTCCCTTCTCCCAAACACTAAACTCCTTTTTTCCTCCCTGGAAATCTGTGCGGGCTCCAGAGCAAAGTACTGTGGGGAACGCAGGCCTTTGGTTTATTAAGTACAAAGTAGCTTCCAGGAGCATAGAATTACATGATTCCTTTTCAGATGCGTATGGAACGCAGGTCCTTTCAAAGCCACGTCCTTTCCCATCCTGCAGGAGTCCTGCTAGAGTCCTGCTGGCCCTGGGAGGCTTGCCTCACAACTGAGGTCCAAGCTACGCCTCAGCCAGTGAGAGACGAGCTGGGTCTTTGCACCAGACAGTGTGTTGAAAACCACCAGACCAGGAGTAGCTGACCTTGACCCATCTCTGCTGAATTCCCAGGAATACCGTGGGGGTTTCCCGCCCACGTGGGAGCCTCACCAGCCTGCGCCTGGAGGTACATAAAGAGGGAGGTTGGGCAATTTCTGCTTTTTCGCACCCACCGCCCTCATCTCGCTGTTGTTCACTCTTTCCAAGTCCTCGGGCCCCAGTGCCAAGACTGGCTGGGTCCAGCCAGGCTATTTATAGTGCTGGTTCAGGACCGGGCAGCTAGTGGGAGCAGATGTTTTCTGATACGGGGAAAGGAAGCTATTTATGCTGGGAGCTGGATGAAAAGGAGTCGAGGGGAGGCCGCAGCCATAGTTGATGTCGCTGCCCTCCCGACACTGGAGGAAGTTCCCCATGTCCTTGGGCGAAAATGTTCTCACCCTCTCTGCCTAGACAGTTCCACTCAGCAGACGCTGACTGAGTGTCAGCCAGCGGGGGCAGGGCACCGAGGTGAAGGGGACCAGGGCCCCTGGTTGTCACATTCCCCAGGGGAGATCTTGCGGTAGCGAGTCATGCTGCCCCTTGCTGGCCCGCTGAGAGTGCCACAGGAGCGCCCACACATAGCGTGGGAAAGGCCACTGGACCGGGGGTTGTGTGGGGCTGGGGGAAGGGGTGGGGGGGGGAGGGTCACCAGGGCCACAAGGCTGGTGAGCAGCAACCTGCCTTGGAAGGGTGGCAGGAAAGGTCCCGCCTGAGACATTCTGGGAACATCCAGGAATCGGATGTGGTCTGAGGCCGGGCAGGTGCTTCCTGAGGATTTCAGAGGAAAAGGCTGGCTGGTGAGCTGGGACCAGGCTGTGAAGGGTCATCATCCAAGGTCAGGACTACATGGACTTGGCCTTTAGGCTGGAGGAGCAGGCAAAGCTTTCTAAGAAGGGAAGTGATCGTTATTCCAGGCCGATGGAAACTGTGGGTCTGTGAGCAAGCTGCTCTCACAGCCCCCCGTGTCCCGGGGCACCGTGCCAGCGAGGGGCAGGCCCACGCCCTCCCGAGCTTTCTTCAGGGCGTGCCTGTCCTGGCCCCTGACAGCCCCGCAGACCAGTCCCTGCCTTGTCCCCCACTCCTATCTCTCTGTTGCTCTATCCCCTCCTCAGCATCAAATCCAGCCTGGGTGTAGCCTCATTCTTCTGATTTGAAAACGAAGGAAGAAGAAGAACGAAAGACATTGCTGTGTATTCTTGGGAAGGTTTGGGAGATGGAGCAAGTTTACAAGGCACGCAACTTAAGACTGAGTGTTGGCCTTCTCCTGGTTCTTAGATACCCCAAAGCCGTTTCTGCCAGCTCCAGCCCTGCCTACACCCCACTTCATGCCTGGCTCTGTCTCTCCAGGCTCTTCTCGAATCCTCTCTGTTCCTAAATGCCTATTCTGTTAAGGTGCAGGACTGTTTAAGTCATTCGGAGTTCGGTTTGGGTTTGGGCCTCCTTTCCTTCGAACCTTGAGGGCCTCACCTTTCGCCCCTTAGCTGGGTATTGTCCTAAACAAATGCCTTTGTTCCCTGAGAGGAACACTGGTTGCAGAAGGAAGAAGCCACCTGTCCCACAGCACAGCGTTACGGAACAGCCGTGTGACAGAGTTCATACCCGGAGCCAGAGGGGACGAGAAAAATTAGTACCATCTTAGAGCAAACCCCGGAGAAGAACAGAGCCTTCTCTTGGCCCACCAAACCTTCTCCTAGGTTCGCCTGTGCTCTTCCTGGTAAAATTCTATTGTAGCGAGAACCCCTCCCCCGATATCTGATGGGGTTCTTCATCCTCCACCAACTCCCAGGGGGTGCCTGAGCGCCCCGGCCTATCTTTGTGGAGAACCCCCCAACCCCTGAGGCTTTCTCTTAGCAGCTTTCCAACCCCTGCCCACGCCCTGGGGCATGCCCTGCGGCATGGAGGGCTACATGGAGAGTTGAGTCCAGCCTGCCCACCTCACTTCAGGACCGGATTGCAGCGCCCCTCCCCCTACCGCCATGGCCCCCCTGAGTGAAGTCCGTCTCACCCTCTTCACCAAGTGCCACTGAATCACTTCTTCTTGGACGGGAGAACAGGCTGAACCCCGAGGGCTGCACCGTGGGTTTCAGTCTCTTGATTAATGGGTGGCGAGGCTGAGACCTCGCAGAGGTCTCCGCAGAGACCTCTGCGCAGGACGCAGAGGTCCCGTGTGAGNTGCGGCATGGAGGGCTGCATGGAGAGTTGAGTCCAGCCTGCCCACCTCACTTCAGGACCGGATTGCAGCGCCCCTACCCCTACCCCTGGGCCCCCCTGAGTGAAGTCCGTCTCACCCTCTTCACCAAGTGCCACTGAATCACTTCTTCTTGGACGGGAGAACAGGCTGAACCCCGAGGGCTGCACCGTGGGTTTCAGTCTCTTGATTAATGGGTGGCGAGGCTGTCTGTCGAGAGATGGAACGTGTCTGTGGGCTGGGAGCAGACGAGTCGGGAGCAAGCTCTTCCAGATGAGCTTGTAAGGGGAGGATCAACACTCCCGGGCCACTAACTGGGTTTGAGAGATGGAGCTGATGGGCGTGAGAGAGGAAGGCCCCACCGGTTAAGCTTTGGGGACACGGGGGAGGGGGGGAATGTTAAAATGAGGACGATGGAAAGAGAAACCACTGGGAGAAGAGAAAATACTAGTTTTAAGTGTTTTAGGAGGAAGAGACAGAAGCCGGAAGGCACCCACCCAGGCTGAGCTTGCGTTCCAAGCTGTGACCGAGGAGAAGCCGGCATCAGCACCAAGGCCGGGCAGGGGAGGACGCTCCGGGCCAGCAGGCCCCGGGCCACGTCCAGAACTCACTCCCGCTCACTTCCTCTGGGCGTCGAGTCCGGCCTGGGCAGGGCAGGATCCGTCCTCTTTGGTCTTCCACAAACGTTTTCACTTGACCTGGAGTCCTGGTGCTGAGTGGGGAGGCTGAGCAGGGAGCCTTCCACAGGTGGCCGTCGCCACACCAGCCTTGAGCGGCCGTCACGTTCCCAGTGGACCTCCTCTTCCTCCAGGGACTGGGACCTTGTTGAGAAGTCCTACTGTGTTCCTGACTCTTGATGTCTGATTTAAATCTGGGTTTCTTCCTGGGATGCTCCAAAGGTCTCTGCGTAGGTCCCGTGTGAGTCTAGACCGCTCCCTCCCACTCGCAGAGTTCTGTCCCGCATCATCCGTTCGGCTTTGTCAGGGGCTCGTGGAGGAAGCTGGGCCACAAGAGACCCGGATGCCGCTGGGCTCAGCCACTCTGAGCAGCCCCCACCCACCGCTGCTCAAAGGCCAGTGAGGCGGCACCCACAGACCTGCAAAAGGCTTCAGTGCGTGGGTCTTCGTGGAAGAGCCGTGAGGGCAAGGCCGCCCAGAGGCGGACAGGCTGAGGCGAGGGAGGAAGGTGAGTGACGGGGAGGCCCCAGGTCTGCAGGGCGCGCTCAGACCGGATGACGATGCCATCACGGATGAGCAGCCAAAGGAGAAGAACGGAGGACACAGTGGGCGGGGTTTTATAAAACCAAGTATATTCCTTTTACAGGCCATCCGTTGGTTATTTGTTGTGAGATTAAGAAATTCCATGGGGAGAGCTTTCTTTCTAAAGAAATGATTAGAATAGTATGGGGCCGTTGCCCTTGAAGTTCTCACTTGGCAAAAGGAGAGGTCGGGGACATGAAGTCAGTCCTTCCCATTGAAAAGAGGGAGAATCGGCTGCTCGAGAGTCACGAATCTGAGGGCTGTCCGGGGCTGAGTCTGTTCGCCAGCGACGCTCGCAGAGCAAGGGGCTCACAGGGAGGGCCCCAGTGAAGGCCTGGCGCCCCAAGGGACAGCAGTGCAGACTTTGCTCTGAGCATGGGCTCGATCCCATCTGGGACAGTGGTGGCCAGCACACGGGTCCCAGGGGACAAAGGGTCAAACTGGCCCTTAGAGGCCCCTAGTGAAACCAGAGCTACTTTTGAGGGACAGGCCCCCCACCCTTCCCAGAGTGGCCTGGGGGCTAGGCAATTAAAGGATCAATGTCATGACACTCCAGGGCCACCCTCCCCACGTCCCAGCCACCATGGAGCATGAAGGTGGGGGCTGGACAGGAAGGATGCCTGGACCATCCACAATGTGGGGCCCCGGGGGGCCAGGAGCCTGTCGCTGGTGGAGACGTCCATGGGTAGAAGAGGCACGGTGAGACTGACCATCAGGAAACTGGAAAGCAACACAGACCTGCAGACCAAGACTGTAGATTTGCCAGGGCACGGGTGTGAGCCTGGCCTGCTGGCAGAATTGGGAAGGGGCATCCCCCGATTTGCATCCTTGGGACATTGACACACATGCACACTCGTACATGATCAGCAGGGCCTCTTTGGACAGGCTCTTTGTAGAGAAAGGCCCCCCTTTTGTCCTGCCCACTTTCCCAGGATCTGTTTGCTGCCAGAGACCCCCAGCGGGAAAACTATTCTTGAGTCACAAACCAGAATGGAAACCCAAGTGGAAACTACTGTGGTGGTTCAACAGGAAAATGGGCAATTTTACCAAGGGGCTATTATCCGGTCAGCTGCGTCTTCTCACAGAGCCCTCAGGTCACCCCCAGTAGGAAACTGCAGTGCCCCGTGTCCCTGAGGGAGAGTCTGACCGGAGGCTCTGAACTTTGCGAGACCTGGCGGCTATAAAGGAGGAGTGTGGCGCCCTCTGGCGAGAGCAGGTCACAGCACCCAGAGTGGACTCCAGCCTCCATCTCTCGTCCCCTAACACCTTCCCCACTTTGCGCAAAAATGGAGATCCATAGCTCTGCGCCAAGCCCTTCAGAGTCCTCACCTTCAGGCCACGTGGAGCTGATGTGGTCAGTCTTGGAAGATCTGATTTAGATTTCGGCCAGGTGAGGAGGTGGATATTGATCCCGGCGGGAGATGCACAGACCGCGAAGGGCTGGGATCATGGAAATCCACATGGGGGTGGAGTCTCGGACCTTGTGGTCCCTGATGCTGCCCGCAGGGAAGGAAGCTGTGACACAATCCTGGCCGGCTGTGGCTGCCACAGGCTGGGTTTTCCCCCGGGCTGAGCCCTGGAAGACATCAGAGACCTGCAAGCTGAGCCAAGCATCTCTGTCCACCTGGCATAAAAGTATTTGTCAGACATGATTGTAAAGAGTCCTGAGAAGATTAGAAACAAATGCTGCATACTTGTAAAAGGGCATGGTCTTGGAGACACTCAGCACCAGGACTCCGGGTCAAGTGAAAACGTTTGTGGAAGACCAAAGAGGATGGATCCTGCCCTGCCCAGGCCGGACTCGACGCCCAGAGGAAGTGAGCGGGAGTGAGTTCTGGACGTGGCCCCGGGGCTGTGAGAATCTCCCTGGGCTCAGATTTACGTGCCTGCTCTTTCCAGGTCCCAAACTGAGATTCCATCCAGCGCCGGATGACTCGACACTTCCCATAAATAACATCTGTGTCTGCGCAGCGTTGATAAGGGGCTCTCTGGGCGCGAACCCAGGGTCACGGGGGATCCAAGAGGAATTTCTCTCCCCACCATATGTGTTATTCATGCAGTGGGCTCCTTCCAAGCATTCTGAAACTCCTCGGAGGGGTGAGCCGCAGACTCCGTTGGAACTAGGCAAGAAGGACCATGATGCACCCTGACACCTGGAGGGGACCGCCCCTCGCCCCTGTCCTGCAGGGGCTAGAAGGGCCTTGAGCTGGGCTCTTGGAAGGCCCAGCAGGGACCCTGAGAGAGACCTTCAGGAGATTCCTTCACGACACTATTAATTCTACTAGGGGAGAACTGGCCTCAACACACCAGATTTTTGATAGATTTCTTTTGCGGGAAATCCAAGAACACCCATAATCGAACTTGAACATGTCCTTGTGTTTTCAGTGGAGCAGGCAAGTAAGCGCTTTCTTCAACTCCTCCTCTCAGAGGAGGTGCGGAGGGCATCTGCCCCGGAGCAGTGGCACGGTGTTTCGGGGAGGGTGTTGCGGGGAGGGACTGTGCCGAGGGTCCCGTTCCCAGCTGCTCACCCTCGCAGCGCCTGCAGCTCTCACCCCGCTCCCTCTTTCCTTCTTCCTACTTTTATGGCACGTATTTTTTATTGAGATATAATTTGCAGACCATAGAATTCACCCTTCGAAAGCCTACCATGCAGTGAGTTTTAGTGTTTTCAGAGTCAAACGTCCATCACCCCGACTCACTTTGGACAAAAGGACGCCGGAAACCCTGCGCCCTCAAGCCCCGGGAAGTCATTCATCTATATGTTCTCTATGAATTTGACTATTCTGGACACTTCATGCGAACGGAACCGCACAACACATGGTCTTTTGTGTCCGCTTCCTCCCCTTAACATACCGTTTTCAGGGTTCACCCCCGGCGTGGCCCCTTGTGCCGTGGATCAGTGTTTCATTCCTTTCTGTGTCTGGTTCATTTTCCCTGTGTGGCTGCACCGTATTCTGTTTACCACTCACCAGTTTATGGCCACTGGCGTTATTTCTGCTTTTTTTTTTTTTTGCTATTATGAATGATGCTGTAAACATTCGCAGATGCAATCTTGTTTACGCGCAGGCTTTCATGTCTCTCGAGCAGGTGTCCGGGCGCGGGGTTGCTGGATTATGCAGGAACCTCAGGTTTAGCCTTTCCAGGGACGGCAAACCGCTTTCTGTCCCCCTCACTTTGCGGGGGTCCTGAGAACTGGCTACTCGTGTCTGACAGAGCAACAGCAGCATCACTGGCCTTTCCAGAAAGACTCTAAACAAATATTAGAGTCAAATCTCCATTTCAGCTGAGAAAATGGACCAACCAGCTGCTATTGATTAGATGAAGTGAATAACAGTAATGTTTAAAGTCCAATTTCGTTTTAACATCCGTTGAGAAGCGTTCAAACTGGCATTAGCACGTTGCCGCCGCTCCCCTCAGGAGGAATGGAGCCGGGGGTCGCTGGACTTCCCTTGGCCGCCGGTGTGAGGGATCTTCAGGGACCACTCACCTGTCCAGTGACAGCGTCCGGGGGCAGGTGCAGGCTGGCCTGGGCCCTTGCACTCCTGGTCCACAGACGAATAACGCGGACACTGTCTCTGCCTTCCTGTGGCAGAGGGGCGGAGAGAAAACAGCATGGTGTAAGGGGGCGGGGACTGCCAGGGACCACTCTCTGAGAAGGGGCATTAGTTTTGCTACTGTGACAAGTTAGCATACACTCAGTTTTAAAGAGCACCCACATGTTAGCTCATGGTTCTGTAAGAGGTCTGAGTGGGCCCCGATGGGTTCCACACTCAGGGCTTCACAGGGTCACAGTCAAGGTGCTGGCCAGCCTGGGTCTTATCTCGAAGCTCTGAGAAAGAATTCACTTCCAAGTTTACTCCAGTTGGTCACAGAATCCATTTTCTCGCAGGTGTTGGACTGTCTATCTATTCCGGCTGCTCTGACGGACTGGGTGGCTTAAACATCTATTTCCCATGACTCTGGAGTCTGAGAAGTCCAAGGTCAAGGTGTCAGCAGATTTGGTGTCTGGTGAGAAGTCATTTGCTGATTCATAGATGACCATCATCTTGCTGTGTCCTCACACAGCAGGAGGGTGAGAGAGCTCTGGCGGGGGGGTCTCATTATAGGCACTAAACATATTCATGACCTAGTCACCCCCTAATGCCCCAACCCCAGTCACCATCACATTGGGGGGTAGTTTTCAGCATATGAATCTTGCGGGGGTGGGACCCAAACGTTGAGCCTTGGAGCAGGGAGGTGACTGAGGCCCCTGTCGTCTTGCTGGCTGTGAGCAAGGGGTTTCCCTCAACAACTCGGGGGCACCTATATTCCTTCTCACTTGGCCCTTGCACTTTCAAAGTGGCAGTGGTACGTCTGGTCCTCACCACGCTCTGCGTCTCTCCCCTTCATCTGCCACCTGCCAGAGAAAACTCTCTGCTTTTAAGGGCTTGTGTCTTCTTGTCTTAAGGTCAACAGCGTCACACAAGATAACACAACCACCAGAATGAAGACATACCGTGGGTCACAGGTTCACATGGCTACAGGAAAGCAAGTGACAGGGCGCAGGGAAGAACCGCTCGCCCCTCAGCATCCCCGTGGACATCTGAGGACAGGCTGGGGCTGGAAGGGCAGCAGGCCCAGGACACTTGGGAGAGACTTCTTTCTAGAATTGAACCCCTGAGATTGCTTTTTTAAATATAGCTTAAGATATAATGTAAAATGAAGATGCAATAAAAAAACACCTATTTATTTTTTTAAGATTTTATTTATTTATTTTTAGAGAGAGGAAAAGGGAGGGAGAAACATCAATGTGTGGTTGCCTCTCACATGGCCCCCACTGGGGACCTGGCTCACAACCTAGGCATGTACCCTGACTGGGAATCGAACCCATAACACTTCAGTTCGCACCCTGTACTCAATCTACTGAGCTACAGCAGCCAGGGTAAAAGCACCTATTTAAAGTATACAATTCGATCACTTTGGGCATATGTACACATTCACGGACATGTCTCCACAATCAAGGTAATGAGCATACCCATCACTCCCCAAAGTTTCTGGGGCCCCTCCTCTCTTCCTCGCACCCCTGGGAGCCCTCCACCCCCAGGCAGCGGTCCACCTGCTCCCTGGCACCATGGATCAGCCAACTCTTCCTGATTTTTACATGAAAGCGATCACACACTACTGTACGGGGATAAATTATGTCCCTCCCAAAATTCACATACAGACGTCCTCACCCCCAGTGCCTCACAATGTGGCTGTATTGGAGATACACTGGCTTTTCACAAAGGTCATTCCGTTAATATGGGGTCATTATATTGGGCCTCATGAGGAGAGGTTAGGACAGACACACACAGAGGAACAACCTGTGAAGACACCAGATGAAAATCCACCTACAAGCCGAGGACAGAGGCCTCGAGAGAACGCACACCTGACCTCGGACTCCCAGCCCCCAGGACGGCGTGACGACAAATCCCTGCTGTTCGAGCCCCCAGGCTGTGGTCGTTTGTTACGGCGGCTGGCAAGCTACCACAGGCATGTCCTCTTGTTGCTGTCGTCTGACATTTCATTCAGCAGCTGTTTTGAGATTTACGTGTCATTGCACGTGTTGGTGGTCCGTGTCATGTCCTTTCTGAGAGATACTCCACTGCGTGGCTAAACCACGATTTATTTTATCCATGCACCTGTGGACAGGCATTCGGGTCCTTTCCAGTTTTTCTTGTTGTAAGTAATGCTCCTACGAACAGTCGTACGCAGTCTTTGTGTGAATATATCTTTCCTTTTCTTTAGGGTAAGCATTTAGGAGGGGAGTGGCTGGGTCATACGGCAGTTGTGTGTTTAATTTTTTAAAAAATGGAACGCTTCGTGAATTTGCACACTGTCCTTGCTCAGGGGCCGTGCTAATCTTCGTATCTTCCCAGCCTTGGTGCAGGCACTGCCGAGTCAAGCCCGTGCTTGACTTTCTAGAGCCACCAAGCCGACTTCCAAAGCGGCGGTGCCGTTCTGCGTTCCCACCAGCGCTGTGTGAGTTCCAGCCGCTCCGCACCTCTGCCAGCACCTGGCAGGGGCGATCTTTTCCGTTTTAATCATCTACTAGGTCTGTAGTGATATCTCACTGTGGTTTTAATTTGCATTTCCCTAAAGACCAGTGAAGCGTTTTCTCATAGGTCTGCTGGACCTCCAAAAAGGAACGTATAGCTTATTAAACAAAATAAGCATCTGTTTGTCCAAATATTTGGCTCATTTTGAAAAATGGGCTTTCTTATTAACTTCGCAGAGTTCTTTATGATTTTTTTTAATCCAACTCCTTTATCAGATATATGATTTGTAAATATTTTATAACAGTCTCGTGGCTTGTCGTCAGTCTCTTAACAGTGTGTTTCAAAAACAAACCAGAAGTTTCTCATTTGAATTAAGTCCAGTTCATATCAAGTGGTTCTTTTGTGAATCACGCTCTGGGTGCTGTTTCTAGGAAAACTTTGTCTGACCCAACACTGCCGAGCGTTCTCCTGAAACTTTCATATTATTAAATTTTACATGTAAGTCTGTTACATGATACAAGACATGGACAGATCAAGGTCCTTTTTTTTTTGCATATGGATATTCAGTTGTTCCAGAGCATTTGTTGAAATGACTATTCTTTTTCCACTGAATTGCCTTTGAACCTTCGTTGAAAATCTGTCTTCCATATTCGTGGGGATCTGTTTCTGGGCTCTCTGTTCTGTCCCATTGATCTGTTTGTCTGTCTTCATGCCAGTACCGCACTGTCTCGATGACGCAGCTTTGTAAGTCTTGAAATCAGGGCGTGTGAGACCTCCTCCTCCTTTGCTCTGCGTCTTCCAAGTCGTTTGGCTGTTCTATGTCCTTTACCGTCTTCATTTAGTTTCAGACTCGGTTTGTCAATTTCTGTCCAAAAAGAAGCCTGCTGAAATTCTCACTGGGATTGCATAAAATCTATAGATCCATTTGGGATAATTGCTACCTTAACAGTGTATTTTTACATTGAGGTACAATTCCCGTACCTTAAAATTCACCTGTTTAAAGGGTACCAGTCAGTGGTTTCCTGAACACTCACAGGGTTGTATGGCCATCAGCACTATCAAATTCCAGGACACTTTCATCACCCCAAAAAGAAATCCTATACCCATTAGGAGTTACTCCCCTCACCTCCTTCCCCCAGCTCCTGGCACCACCCCCCCACACACACACACACATCTACTTTCTGTCTCTTTGGATTTGCCTGCTCTTGACTTTCCATTGCAGTGGAATCCTACAATATGAGGCCTTTTCCCTGTGGCTTCTCTCACTTAGCATGGTGGTCACCCAGGTCACCGCAGACACCTTAACACTGTGGCATCTCCAGCACCTGACTAAATGGATAAATGTGCAGTCCTGAGACACTTGGCAGAAGTTGCTTTTTAGGATTAAGCCCCTGAAATCAGCTTTTGAAACGTCTGTGTATTTGCTTATTCTTCCTCAAAGTAAACCACGTCCTTGGTTTCCCAATAACTGAGAGGACGCTGGCTGAGTTCGGAAAGTCTCTGCAGCTCGGAACGGACGGGACACGTAGACCCGCAGGCCGGAGGTCGAAAGCCAGATGCCCAGAGGCCAGCTTGGCAGCCGGACGTGTTTGTGTGGTCTGTTCAGGATGTCCTTAATTTGTGAGCCAACTTTTCAGAATTCAGGAGTTTTTACAAAAATATCTTCGCAAAATCAGATGTCTGGCAGGCAGGGGCTCACATCCCGCCTGGCGGTGGTGGGCTGCTGGAGAAAAGGGGCCTCTTGTCCAGGTGTCCCTGGGCCCCGCCACCAGACATCTGATGTCACACCTGCCCGCTCACTCCCGGATGACCTGCCCAGCATGGAGGCCACTGAATTTGCATCTCCCCCCAACAGCCCAATCTAGTCCTTCTATAGAGAAACCCCGGGGAGGTTACTGATTTCCCTGGGGTCAAGCAGTAGTTGGGACAAACCCCCCCACCCCCACTAGGGTGGCCGCCCCCTTCTGGCTGGCCTGGCACTCTCCCAGTCTGAGAAAGCCAGTCCTACAGCCTGGGAGCCCTCTCAGGCCCAGGCCGACGCGGACCGCTGCTCATCCTGCCTCTCACTTCCCACCCTTCTTCCCCACCGAAAATAAGTAGATTAAATAAGTAAGTTAAATTTTAAAAGACTTTAATCCGCTTCTGCTGACCTCAGAGTTCATCTGTCATCCAGCTGGCTTACGGTCTCAGACATTGGAATCATCATCACTTTTGTCCCTAGTTTCTTTCCCCAAGAGGTGCACCGTGCCACCCTCTGAGCAGTGAATGGGCCCAGCGCCTGACACCACGCCTGGTGACACCTGGCCCACGAAGGGGCCTCGGCCCCAGCTGACAGTGGTGTGCGGAGGCCTGGCTGCCAGATGGCAGGGCCCACCTCTGTTTGTGATTAGGTGGCTGACGGCACTCGGAACCCAGCAAGCCAACGATGAAAGCTGTGAGAAGAACATTGTTATATGACTTTTCATAGTTTCCCGAGTAAATATTACACGCGCTGCTGCTTGAATTACTAATGCCTTGGAAGGGAGGCTGGAATCTGTTCCCAAACAGACTCCTTTTTTTTCCCTGTCACCTAGGTGCTGAGCGTTGTTGTCGAATTGTTTTCCCAGCTCACCCGCACTCACAGCTCGGCGGGGAGAGACCTGGGTGCCCTGGGAGCCCAATTCACATGGCCACCTCGTTCCAACCTCTCTGCACTAGCTCCTTTCCCGGCAGGCAGGTGACCCCCTCAGTTCTGTGACGTTGCTGCAGAAAACTTTGTCAGACACGAGTAGCCAGTTCTCAGGACCCCCGTGGAAAGGCCTCCGCTGCACCTCTCCAAGCAGCCTCTGCTGTGAACAGGCACAGGCACAAAAGGACCCTGCCGGACACGTGACCTCCAGGGACTCTTAACTTCCTCCCCGCCCCCCCCCCCGGGAGACCCCAGGGAAAGGGTTCTGGGTCCTCACTGTCTTTATTGTGCTTATGAAAGCTAGTAAACAGATGGTTTGGTTTAGAGAAAATATGAGCCAGGGTTATTAAATAGAGGGAAAAAAAGGAAAGAAAGAAAGCAGAAGAATGAGGAGAGGAAAGTGAAAAGCAAGAAGGTTTGTCCGCAGCAGGAACAGCTCGTAAATCCCCGTGCCACCGCCGCTCTGCGTGTGCCTTCGGCCAGAGTTCTGCCGGCCACACCAAGCCCGTCTGCCCCCGTAGCAGCCCTAACAAAACCAACCCCAGGTAGAGAGCGCACCCCACTCCCCTCACCTGCCTCCTTCCAGGCCCGTGACATTCTGCTCAGATGAGTCTGGTGGTGCCTGGCACAGAAGGGACATTTGTCTCTGTCCGTTGCAAAGGCTGGCCACACAGTCACTGGCCACAGTGGAGCTGGCCCAGCTGTAAGGGAGAGGGGGGACGAGCAATCTCGGACATCTCCCTAGAATAAGGGGAGCCGAGGCCATGGATTTCCTGAGGCACAGAGAGCGTGTTGGGGGCCAGGCCTTGGTTACGTACCTGCGGGGGGACCTTGGCCAGAGTAAAGCGACTGGCACACTTGGTCCTGAGACCTGCCTGTGGGAAAAAGTCTAGCAGGTGTGATCTCGGGACTGAACCACAGGATGAAGACTCGAGCGAGGAGGGGGCGAAGGTGCCTCCTGCACACTCCAGGGACCCCCTTCCCACACACCCATCCTCTCCCTGGAGGTGAGTGCAGGGTGCCAGGACTCAGTGGGTGGGGGCAAAGGGACAAGAGAGAGCTGGGGTGTGGCAAAATGGTCCAACCCAGCTCCAGAGGGAACCCACCCTACATCTGAGAGGGGAGGACCACGGTCCAGCAAAAGCAAGGACACGTAACTCCTGGGTCTGTAAGAAACTGGAAGGAGCAAGGCTTCCACACCCCGGATCTTGTACAAGGGTCCCAACGTGGGTGGGCAAGGGTTCCTGTGTCTCTCACTTCAGCAAAAGCAACACATGCAGAAATAGAAAGAAGACAGGGCTGGTGAGCAGCTGGGAGGGGGCCACTGGCAGGGGCCGACCGCAGAGACGGGTCAGCTCAGCTCAGGGCGGGGCCCAGGGCAGCTCGAGGGTGGTGCTCCAAGGTTGGCGCACAGACCTTGCTCGGTCAGCTTGTCCCAAGTGCAACAAAATGAGTACAGAAGTCAACAGTAAGCACTGAGAAACTTCTGCGTGCCTTTTCCCCTTGTTAGGTTTTTCCTACTGTATTTTATGGAATGCAACATTGTGACCGTTGGACCTAACGAGAAAAAAGGAGCGCAGGTTTATGCGGTCGGGCCTCTCTCCATATCCCCGGGTTTGTGAATCAAAACCTGTCGGAAAAGAAAAAGTCACGTGGTTGCTGACCGGCACGATGCTGTCAGGCCTAAAGTGGCCGCGTCCGCACCGAACACGTGCAGACCCTTTTCCTTGTCCTCATGCCCTAAAGGATACACTGTAACAATTGTTTACACAGCACTTACACTGTATGAGGAATTAGGAGAAATTATATACAGGAAGAAGCCCATAGGTTATATGCAAATACATACCATGTCATTGTACATAAGGGACGTGAGCATCCTCTGATCTTGAAGTCGCGTGGAGAGGCAGGTGTATCTGAACCAGTCCCCTGCAGATACAGAGGAACAACTGTGTTTTGTACTGCTTCTGTTCACTCTACCTTATTTTCCCATTATGTCACGGTTATTGTACTTCACAAAGGCAGCAGTCTGCGGTGGACCGGGGATGTTAAACGCCGGCTCTCCTCTGCAGGCAGTTTGAGACTTGCCAGCCGAGGGGACGTAAAGCACCAAGAATTGCTTCCCTTCCCATCGTGGGACAGAAAGAGTAAGACCCCTGCAGCAGCAGAGCCCCGGGCCCACCCACACCGTGGGGACGTGCGGTGGGCAAAGCTGCCCGATCCCCTGCCTGCACCACCGGGCAGGAAAACAGAGGCACCTGGAGCCAGCCCTGAGGTGGGGAGGGTCCCTGGCCAGCACAGAGGATGTGTGGAGTTCCCAGGCCCCTGCTGGGAGAAGCGAGGGCTCCTGGACACCACCCTGGTCGGCCTTGCCAGGACTCTGGGGTCCCCTTCTTTCTCCTTCCTCCGTGCACCAGTCCGAGTGATGCCACACGAGGAAAAAGAATGTGGTGCCTTTTTAAAAAATCAAGATCACTCCGGGCCCCCGCCACCACCCCCCATTCTGTGCATGCCTCCCAGTCCCTGGCTGGACACCCACATGCCTGTGGGGCAGAGAAGGTGCCTTCCAGTCTGTTCTGTTCTCTCCCCCCTGGAACCGGTGGTAAGAAAGGCCACTCAGGTCTCTCAGAACCTAAAAGTGCTTTTGGCTCCAACCCAAGAGAGAACCTGGCATATGATTTGCTTATATAAAGTACAAAAACAGGCCAAGCGAAGCCGGGCTGCCAGCAGCTAGAATAATGGTTCCCCGAGGGGGACTGTCACATGGAGTGGGGACAGGAACCCTTCCGGGGGCTGCCCCTGTGTGGTTAGGGATCCGGGCACCGGTGAAAGGGAGCGTTCAGCGTGTGGAAAAAGAACTGTGCACTTACAGTTTGCCCACATTCTTCGTGTCTATTAAGTTTCAATAAAAAGTTTGAAACACCTACCGGCTCCAACCATAGCGGCCAAAACAAAATAAAATATGGGGACAGAGGTCTTGCTGGACTGCTCTGCTCCTGTGGGAAGCGCTGAAGAACAATTACCCCGGTAGAGAGGCCGGGATCTGCTTTTTGGGTCACTGTTTTCCCAGGTGGTGGGGGGTGGGGGACGGTTGACTCATTTTCCTTGTTCCCCCTCCTGCCCTCATCCCATCGTGTGGGGCTGGATGGGGGCCAAGGGCTGGGAGATTTGGCTGTTGCCTTGGTAATGCTTAAATATTGGCTTAGAGTCATGGTGGTAAAATAAATAAGCAGGAGCCTTGAGAAACTCAAAGGGGCCCTGCCCGCAGTCCAGGCCCCCCACTAAACCCCTGCCCCGAGCTGGCTCCTGAGCGGCGGCACGGGGCGCTCTCTCCGCGGAGATGCAGGACAGGTCAGGGGCTGCGTGGACCCTGGAGGCTCAGGGACCCAAGCTTCACGCACCATGTCCTGTCTCCGTGGACACTCCTACAATTCTTGCTCACGGTGCTCTGGCGACAGGGTGGTGAGGAGCGCAGACCCAGAGCCCCGGAAAGCCTTCTGCGTCCCAAAGGCAGGATGGGAAGTCGTGGAGCGCTCAGGTGCTTGCTTCCAGAGGGTGAGGGCAAAGAAAACAGAGCTGTTGCTAGAGGCCGGGAGCCCCAAGGTCCTGACTGGGGGCTCATCCACACAAGGGGGCTGCGGGGAAGGGAGCAGTGGGGCGGAGCTTCGCCACAGCCCCCCAGAATGCTGCACCAGGGGCAGAACAGAGCTATGCCCAAGATACACCCTCAGCTCCAGCCCCAGCTCTGTCACCCAGAAGCTCTTAGACTTGGAAGGATACCGCAAGTCCTAATCTCCTCTGGGTCTCAGTTTCCCCGTCTGTAAGCCATTATTTTCATGGAGTCCGGCCCTGGGAACAGTGCTTTCCATGCTTATCCCAGCAGGCAGTCTCCACGCAGCTGGGGCAGATGCGCAGAGCGCCGTCCAGGGTTTGGCTGCCCTCTGGGAAGTGGAAACTGTCCGCCCCACCCATTCTAAAAGCAACCAAATAATAAGCCTCCGTGAACGTTTGGCCTAGGAGGTCTGCCTGTCCTGCTGTGTGTGCCGGGGAGGGGAGCGCAGGCCCACTTGGGCAGGGGAGGGGTGGGGACAGCTCCCTCTGGGCAACACTGAAGCACTGGGCGGTGCTGGGAGGGGCCCGAGTATGTGACAAGCAGCATTAGGTCACGGCTGTTCTCCCCCTGGGGTGTAATGTGTCAGCAGGCAGCCATTGGCCTGCTGTGTTGTGATTCATGGCGGCAAGCATTCCTCCTGCAGCCTCAGCCCTCAGCCTGCAGCCTCCCTTCCCTGCTCCTTGTTCTTGCTCCCTCCAGGCTGTTCTCCAGGGCTCCCGCCCCAGGCTGCCTGGAGGGCATGGGCTGAGACCACGTGCCAGCAAGGGCAGGGTGCCCCCGGGCACCCCAGGGGTGCTTCTTCTAACGTGGATCCTCTCCAGGGCTGCACCGTGGTCATACTGGGTGCTCAGTGAACACCCACCACACGCTGCATCTCACACGCTTTAAGTGAGAACTGGCCTCCGAGGGACATGTTCATTTCTAGGGCTGCCCACCACCAGGTACTGCAAACTGGGAGGGCTTGAAGCAACAGGAGTCAGTTCTATCACAGTTCAGGAGGCCAGGAGGCCAAAATCAGGCACGGGCAGGTCCACATGCCCTCTGGGGAAGAATCCTTCCTGGCCCCGCACCAGGCGTTCCTCCCTGCCTCCATCTTCACATGGTCTTTTCCACTCCGTGTATGTCTCTGTGACTCCTTTCCTTTCCTTTCCTTTCCTTTCCTTTCCTTTCCTTTCCTTTTCTTTTCTTTTCTTTTCTCCCTCACTCCAGGAGGGAGGGAGAGAGACAGACAGACAGACAGACATCGATGTGAGAGAGAGACATCCATCTGTTGCCTTCCCAGGTGCCCCCACCCAAGGATTGGACCTGCAGCACAGGCATGTACCCTGACCAGGGATCGTCCCACCCCCAGCCTTTTGCTGTGCTGGTCGATGCCCGTCCTTTTTATCATAACGACACTCTCGTTGGATTTAGGGTCTTCCCAAAATACAGGAGGATCTCATCTGAAGATTCCTAACTAAATGCATCCGCAAAGACCCTCTTTCCAAGTAAGGCCATGTTTTGAGGGCCTGGATGGGCATGAATTAGGGAGTTCCCTTTCTATAGATGAGGACACTGGGGATCAGTGAAGTGAAGTGGGCGTCTAGAGTCCCAGAGTTGGTAAGGAGTGGGTTCAGGGTTCAAATCCAGGCCACATGGCCCCGAGACCACCATACTGCCTGTGCCAGAATCCAACGCCGTGACAACTGCTACCCCCCACATTCAGGCGGGAGGGGACACACCTCTGCCTTCGGGATGGCAGCAGGGCGGGTCCCCAGTTCTCTAAATTCAGTTATGCTGGAGTCTCAGGAAGGAGTTGTTCATATCACTCCCAGGGTCCTGACCCAGGGGGCTGGTGGGGGAGGGGCGAGCCAGGGTCTGTACTGTAAACACACCCTGAACCCCACCTTCGGGGCTGGCTTGTCTGGGACCGTGTAGGGAGAATCCCTGAAGCCTCTGCTCAGACCAGCCCCCAGGCTGGAGATCGGCCTGTCCCCAGCTCAAGGTGGGAGCAGAGAGCACAGCCTGAGCCAGAGGGATTGGTCCCTGTGTCCACGCCAGGCGAGCCCAGTGCCAGGCCGCTACAGCCAGCTGGTGCCGAGCAACCCAAGGAGGAGGGCTTGGATTCAACCTCCGGCTCCTGAAGGAGCCAACGCAGGCTCAGGCTGGGAGAGCCCCCGGGCGGCTTGGGCTCTGCCCAAACCCCAGCATGGAGGGTTTGGGAAGGCCCAGAAAGCGAGCCAGAACCCTCTTTCTCTTTCGCGGTTCCAGGGCGAACAGCTTTTCCCCAGGCCCAGCCCCTTCTCACGGCGGCGTCATGTGCGCATTCTCGGTGCCAAGAGGCGAGGGAGAGCCCGCGCCCTGAGTCCTCCGGGCCAGTGGGAGCTGTGGCAGCCGCCCTGCACCGGGCAGCGCCCTTCCACCGCCCGAAGCCGGAGGGAAACAGGCACAGCTGGCAAACGAAACGCGTGTGGCACCTCCCTGGGGCTCGCTCTACCAGGTCTCGTGAAAATACATGAGCTCGGCTTCTGGACCGACCACCCAGGTTCCCAGCCCCTGCAGTGAGAAGTCCCTGACAGTGCCCACGCCCGGAATCACCTGCGCTCCAGAGTCCACGGCAGGNAGCGGGGGGGGGGGGGGGGGGGGGGGGGGATGGGAGAAAGCAGAAGGCGGGGAAGGAAGGCTGGAGTCGCACTGCCCAGCAGGCCCTACGGAGTGAGGGGGCATCCTGGGGGGCCTGGAGACGGACGTGGGCTGTGTTTTTATTGTCTGTCGAGGTGAGAGTCATGTAACAGGAAAAGCACCGTTGTAAAGCGAACAATTCAGTGGCATTTAGTGCGTTCACAGCGTTGCGCAACCGTCATCCCTTCTATTTCATTCCAAGACATTTTCACCACCTGGGAAGAAAACTTTGGACCCGTTTAACAGGGTCACTCCCGGTTCCCCTTCCTCCCAGGCCCTGGCAACCACTGTGCTTTCCTGCCCTTTGGGTTTACCTATTCTGGACATTTCTTACAATATAGGGGTGGGCAAAAGTAGGTTTGAAGTTGAAATACAAATAAATACAATAATTAATAATACAAGAATGAACTGTTTCGCATAATCACAACCGTAAACCTATGTGTGCCCACCACGCCTGTGTGTGACCTGACAAATGTTGCTTTTATCTGCTCCACACGCCGTTTACCCTTCAGACCACTTTGGGGAAGTCATCCCAACCTCCCTCCCTCAATCCCTGGGCTGGCACCACCCCTTGCTTGCAGGGGCGGGCCCACGACCCAGGCCCTGCCAATCAGTCGCTTTGATTGGTTCACAGAAATGGGCTGGTGACTCAGTCCCAGCCAATGAGAGCAGCCGCAGGACGTCAGCCAGCGCTCTGTGCTTGGCTGGCTAATTCTTGCAGAAAGGGAGGCTGGCGACCACCTTTGCCACCAAGCAAGGGGTGCCCACCTGAGAATAAAACCCACATGGGAGACATAAGAGATGCCGGAGGAGGCTAGTTCTTGTCAACGCTGTCTGAGCACCTGGACCCAACTCTGCCCTAAGGTGAAGCGATCCATCCTCAGGTATGTCACTTTTGAGAGCTGGTCAACCTTTCGTGCTCAAAACAGTTGGAACTGGGTTTCTGTAATATGCAGCCAAAAGGAACCCAAACGACACATGGGGAAAAGGTGACTCCAACTCACTCACCTTGTAACGGCGTCAAAACACCATTGGCCAATTCTGAAACAACCTGACTTCGCATCCCCCCATCCCTGACGGAATAAAAAGCAACTCCTGCCCTGGCTGGTGTGTCTCAGTGGACTGAGCGCCGCCGGCCTGTGAACCAAAGGGTCGCTGGTTCAATTCCCAGTCAGGGCACATGCCTGGGCTGTGTACCAGACCCCCAGTAGGGGGCGCGTCGGAGGCAACTACATATTGATGTTTCTCTCCCTTTCTCCCTCCTTTCCCTTCTCTCTAAAAATAAATAGATGAAACCTTAAAATTAAAAAAAGAACTGTTCTATGAACAGGAATGTGCAAAACACACTCTTTTTAAAAAAGCAGCTCCTTAGAAGGAACACAGGGCCCTCCCGGTCTGGCTCCTGCCTCTCCCCTTCATTCCTTGTGCCCCCCCCACCTCTACTACGCCAGCCACACAACTCACATGCACACACACGATGCTTTTTCCCCGTCTTTGGGTCTCAACTCCTGCCATCTCCTCTGTCCAGAATGCTCTCATCACCCCACCCCCAGGACCCCCAAACGCTTAGTCACCCTTTATCACTCGAGTCAGGCATTACCTCTTCCGAAAAGCCTTCTCTGACACAGAGCCCCTCCTCTCCTGCAGCTGCAAGCCCTGTCCGAGGCTCCACACAGCCCTGTGTGTGGCTCAGTCACAGCACTTGCCTACAATGTTGTTTTTAATTATCTGTCTGTGCCTCCTCTCTGACCCCCACACACCCAAACCAGGATCCCCCACGGCTGAGTCTGCACCTAGCTCACTGCTGACCAGCACAGTGCTTGGGCCATTATAAGGCCACAAGACACGTCTATTGAATGAATGAATAAATGAATGAGAATGAATGGACCAACTAACAAAAATGCCTTGAGACACTACTTGAAAAGAGAGTGTATTTTCCAAGTGTTTCCCAAAGATACAGAGTTTAAATTTATACCAGCAGCCCGCGTCCAGGCAAGCATCCTGTGTGCAAGGATGCAATTTATAGCATTTCAGGGATTGGCCTTTGCTCTGGCTAAGAGTAGACCCTGAGGCCCTCCCCTCCCAGAGGCCCCCACCCTTGCCCATGTAGAGAACAGGAAGAGAGATGGCCCCCAGGGATGCCTCTCACACCCACTGTGGCTGGTGGGGGTGGGGGGGTCTCTGCCCCAGCCCGGAATGATCCTGACCAGGCCTTTAGATGCCACCCGAAGTCTGTGTAGTGCTTCTGAAAGCGGCCATAACCTTGTTCTCAGATGTTACAGCCGGGAGGCTGTCAGAGGGGTTGTCCATCGTCCCCCCTTCCTCACTGGCTGATTGATTTGGGGACCAGCCCAGGCAGTGGTTTCAGGCCTCTGCCTGCCTCTGGCCAGCCGGCTCCCTGACTTTCCATTCAGTGTCAGGGCCTCGGGGAGCAGCGAGGGGCTGGGGGAGGGCGGGGGGTGATGGCTGGGATGGGGCAAAGGGCCTGTCATGCCCATTGTTATTTGTCTCTGGGGCTTCTGGAAGGTCACTCCTCTGGATGACATTCAGGGTCTGAGCATATGGTGGGGGGAGGGGGCTGAGCTGGGTGATGCAGGCATTCTGGGAACCGGCTCTCCAGAGAGTACTGGACAAAGAGTCCTAAGGTACCTTAACCCAAATTGTAGCTGAGATTAGTTATGGTTCCCAGGGGTCTCCTTCCCCTGCCTGCCCCTCTCTGCATGCTTGTCAGGAAACAGCAATGGTCTCTCCGGACACCTTGTGCCCCCTGGAGTTCTGCCGGTGGGACTTCCCACAGAGAGCACACACCCAGCCTCGAGTCCTAATAACCCGGCCCACCCTCGGACTGAAGAAGGATGGGCCCCTGTCACAGGCTCCATTAGGGAAGGCCACCATTGGCCAAGTGACTGCTGGTCCTGGCTTCTCTCCTGGGGGGCCGCAGGGCAGGCCAGGCAGGCCAGAAGCCACGTCTGGGAGCTGCGCCCTGCACCCGCACTCCCCTTCCCCCCCACACGCTCCCACCAGACCCCACTCCCTGGGTGGGACACTGGCCTCAGCTTTAGAGTCTTTCGGGAATTACTGTTGAGGGTTGCTCCTCAGGGATTTCTCTTTCCCGGGTCCATCTATTCATCTGGGGAGACGGGGTGTTTCTTTCACTCATCAAACATTCACCCACTGCCCACTCGGAGCCAGGCGGGGCCCAGTGGAGGCAGCACGTGCTGGGACAGCACATTGGTAAAGTGAGGACAAGAGAGCCGGGCTCTCTCTGAGGACCGCCCTCTTCTGTCTAGTTTTTGTGACAAGGACTTGCAGAACATTCTGTGTTGTACATTGTTCTAGGAACAAATGCTAAGCCATTTGATTCTCATAACAGCCTGATGAAATAGGTGCTGTGATGACCACATTCGATAGGAGCTGGGGAAGCAGGGACACAGAGAGGCTGAGTAAGTCGCCCAAGGTCACACAGCCACTAAGCAGCAGAGCAGGGCTTGCACCCCAGCAGAACGGCTCAGGTCCCTGCTCTGAGCCACTGTCCAGGCTGCCTCTGCTGATGGCACATCTCGCTGGCCACGCTCACGGCCAGCTTCCAGGACACTTAGGAAGCAAGAGGACTTCCTGCTCAGGTGGCCAGGCACCAGCACTGCCCTTACAGCTAAGGGCACAGTGGGGGTCCCTGGCCCACCCCACTCACCCGACAACTCTGAGGTCAGAGGTCAGCCCAGCAAAGGGGCTCCCAGGACACCTGAGGGACTCCCAGGCTGGACAGCTCTGTCCCTATTTGTGAGCCTTTGGGTGAACCCCAGGAGGCACGTGTTGTTCCCGCAGTGCAGTGACAGGGACAGGAGGTGGCCTCCTGGCTCCAGAAAACAAGGTGGTTACGCCTACCCTTGATGAGCAGCTGGTTCCTGGCGGGAGAAAGAAAACAGTGACCCCTGACTCTGGGTAAAGGACCTCCCGTCCAGCCAATGGGAGGGAACGGGCTGGGGGAAGGCGAGCTCCCCCAAGGACAGGGGGCCTGGCTCCTCCCAGGCCAGGAGCACAGATGACGCCCACAAACATTGTGTCAGAGTGAACGTGCCCCTGGAAAGAGGCACCTTCTGAAGCAGGGCAGCCTCCCTGGCAACTCTGCGAGGGCCCTGGGTCCCATCTGTTCACCGAGGCCTCGGGCTGAACCCCCGTCCGGAGCCCACACAGCTACGTGAAGGACCCAGTGGTGGGCAGTCGCAGTCTGCAGGCCACACGCCTGGGTCAGGGCGACCCCACTCTGCCCTGGCAGAGGGAAGGCAGGCTTTACGCAACCGTGAAGAATGTCCGTGGCTATGTCCCAAAAAAACTTTATTCATGGACACGAAATTTGAAGTTCTTATCATCTTCAGATTTCATGAAGTATTATTACAGTATTCTTTTGATTTTCCCCCACCATTTAAAAAAAGTAAAAGCCATCTGTAGCTGGCAGGTTGTTCAAAAACAGGTGTTCCAACAAATTTAATAATAACAACAGAAGAAAACAGGCCGTGAGCAGGCTGCGGCCTGGGAGCTGCGCCCGGCCTGGACCCCAATGGCGGGACACAGCCCTTGCGATGGCACCTGAGGGCAGGCTGCTGGCGCTGCACCAAGCAGCGAGCTCTGGCACCCACGCGGACCCCATCCAGTGCCTGCAGTTCTCTGTTGACGCCTCTCGCGTGGGTTCTTCTGGAACATTCTTCCTCCCTTTCCAACCCCTGATTGCTTTTGAAGACTCGGTTCACGGGTCCCACTTCCGGGGAGCTCTCGCCACACCCAGTCCGGTCTGAATGCTCTTCTCTTTATTGCCCCAGACCCCTCCCCTCACTGATGGCAGCACTTTGCTCCTTGGTCTCCAGCGTCATCCTGGAAACCCCCGGAGCACCAGGCCTGGGCCTTACACGCCCCCCTCCCAGCACCTCCATAGTGCCGAAAGGTCACTTTTTTAGAGAGCTGACCTGCCCATGTGTAAGAGGACACCCCACACCCCTACCCCATCCCACCCCACTCCTCCCGGACTTTCCCTTCCCCAGGCTCCCATCAACCACTCCTGCTCGGGGGCTTCTTTTGCCCACAGTCCTCGGGGCTTAGATCAGTGCTTGGCATCTAGTAGGACTCGATAAATACTGGGGGGAGGTGGTCGCTCCCAACTGGGACTTTGGTCTTGTAAAATGTTAACTCTGCAGATCCCTAAAGAACAAAATTCAACCAAGTAAATGTGCAGATCCAATTGGCTTTATTAAGTGGTTCAGGAATCGGACAGCACCCCACCCAGCCATCTGAAAGGCGCTCCAGGGGTTGGTACAAGACAGGAGGGTTTACGGGCAGAACGAGGGTGGGACTACGAAGTTAAGGGTGGGTTATTCCCGCACGGACACCTTTTCTTCGGGGAAGGCAAGGAGTCTTCTGGGGGCAGGTTACCTTACTAGTGCTGATCAGGAAATCCCAGGGGGGAATTGGTGTAAAATTCCACTCCAGGGAGAGGCCGAAACTGCAATTAGGTTAGGCTTTAAGTTTGGGTTTGGTTTTGTGGCTGAGCAAGAGTGACTCCATGCTTGCCTATTGTTTCTTTTTAGCAGAAGGAGGGAGGGAAGGCAGGCTAAGTATCAGTCAGACTGCTCTTAGCCGCTGTTCTCACCCTGCACATTAGAATCCCCAGGAAGCTTCTGAAGACAAGGGGCCTGGGCCCCACCCACACCAAGTGGAGCAGAATCCCTTGGGAGTAAATGAAGCCTGAGCATCCTGGGTTTTAAAAGTCACCCCACTCCCTGGTCCTCCCACCCCCAGCCCTGCCACTGCCACACAAACGCACCTGCGTAGTTCTAAGGCACAGAAAGGGTCCAGATTACTGGCTGAAGACGGAACGTTCCTGGGCCCCCCACCCAGAGAGGAAAGGGGGTCTCCTCTGTCTTCATCCTCAGCTCCCTCAGGTGCCTGGCAGGGCCGGGGAGCAACTGTGAAAGGGGGCCTGTGGCAGAAGGGGCTTTGGCGTGATTTGGCTTTGAGGCTGCCCAGCCCCTTGTCACTCACCGTCTGGGACCCCGCCCAGCAATGTCGGCATCCCCTGGAAGCCTACTGCAAACGCGGCATCTCGGGCTCGGCTCCATTGACACCTGCGTGATCCCCGGCACATCTGAGCTCCCGAAGCACTGCCCTAGCATGTCGTTGGCATGGAGTCATGACACTGTGGTCCCGGGGCTCCACACGCATGGTCTGGGCCTGTGCCTTTGGTGACGTCACCATTTGGGGGCCTCTATTTCCTTGCCCGCAAATAAAGGGACCCGAGAAGATGATCCGAATGTTTCTGCCCACTCTGAAGGTCACCTCAACAAACAACAGCGAGGAGGTAAGGAAGGTGTAAGGGGCATAAAACTGCCTTTTCAGCCACAAATGCGGAGGCTCGTGGCCCAGTGGGCAGAGGAACCACAGGTGTCAAAGAAACTGACCCTGAAGGAACAGACACGTTTGCTCAGCTCAGCCCAGAGGCCAGAGGCCATGGGTTAGTCCGGGTGTACCCCCTTCCTCCGCCCCTCGTCCAGCCCTGGCTTCCTGGGGCACACAGATGCTCTCTGCCTACCGTGCCCATCTGCCGCTCCCTTTGCAAGGCTCTCCTCCCAGCCCCGCCACAGCCCCAAAACCCGGGCTGCAAACCCGCAACAGTGTTTCCAAAGCAGCTGGTGAAGGAGGTGAGGAGTCTGGAGACGGGCTGTCAGAGTTGGGGGCGGGGCAGCCACTCCCAGCAGAACTGCTCGGTTCGAGACTTTGATCTGGAGAAACGCTGACTGTACCAAGCCCAGCAGCACGTCCGTGGCCTTTGGGACTCTGTCATTCTCAACAGGCTTTTCGCCCAGAAATCGTCTTGATCCTTAGCCTATCGCTTCTTTTCAGAATATCACATCGTTACTCTTCCTTACGTCCTCCCAGCTCCTCCCAACCTCCTCCATCTGGGCCCCTGAACCGCCGCCAGAGGGAGGCTTGGGTTCCCCAAAATCTGCGTGATGGCCAAGCTGCTGTTTCGTTCTCCTCAGAAGCAGGCCCTCCGGCTTCTTCATCACTTTTATGGCCTTTTCTCCTCAAAACTCCCTCCAAAGTCCTCAGTGAACGCTCCACGGGGAGACCCAGAAGAAAATTCCCTGGCTAAGACACCCTGTCGTACTTCCAGGGTGCAGGCACCCCTGACCGCAGGCCCAGCCTCCGCGGGGCGGAGCGGTTGGGGCTCGCGTGGGTCTCGGCTCTGAGCCCAGGTCCTCTCCCCGCCCCTGCCCACTTTCCCGTCCTCCCAGGACCCCCTCCGTCCGGCCCTCGGGGGAAACGGCTTCGGGCTGGGATCTCCCTCTTTCTGCCCAGCGCACACCCAGCCTGGGCGAAGCCGAGGGGCCCATCCCGACCACCCCACCAGTCACTCCTGATCATGCAGGATCGTCGCCCCACCTCGAGATCCTCAATCCCACCGGGAAGAGACCCTTTGACCACGTGAGGCGACAGTCACCGGCTCCGGGGACCAGGGCGTGGGCATGTTTTGGGGAGCCCTCGCCAAGCCCACACAAGAGCTCCAGTCTCGGAGGGTCCTGTGGGCCTCGTGCGCTCCTCAGCGTTTTCTCCGAAGGAGGCCACGGGAAGCTTAGAGCAGAAGAGTGACACAATCTGATTTATGACTAAAGGGTCCATCTAAATGATGTGCTGAGAAGATTCACAAAGGGCTAGGGGGACTCCAGCAGGAAGCCAAGCTGGGGAGGTGGAGAGAGGCGGTCCAATTCCGACCTCCTTCCCGTGACGCAATTGACAGGATCCCTTGACAGATCCGATGTCGAGTGTGAAAGAGCCAGGGACGGCCCAGCTATGGTCGGTCCGAGCGCCTCGACGGTCGGGGTTGCCTTGCCATTGACAGGGTCAGGGAGTCTGTGGGGTACCAGGTTTGGCGGGGAGGGTGGCAGTGACTTTGCAGAAGTTAGGTTGGAGTTTCCCTTTGGGTGTCCCTGCAAGGGACAGTTGGGCATGGGAGGCTGGGCCCAGGGGACAGTTCGGGCTGGACTGGTGGTGGAGGGGCACCTGGGAGTGCCCAGAAGAGAAGGGGTCCAAGAAGTGGGCCCTGGGGGCAGGTCAGCATTAACAAGCCGTGAGACCAAGAAGGAGCGGTCAGAGCAGCAGGAAGCAGCCCCGGGCAGGACATGTCAGAGGTGGCGGAGCCTTCTCAGGGAGACAAGGCCGGAGGCAGGGTCCTCGGTGACCCGGACAGCGGTGGTTTCAGTGGCGCGGTGAGGGCGGACATGGTCCCGATGGAGCAGAGTTCAGATGTTGCTGTTCCTGACCATTCTAGAACAAGCCCTCAGATGTTCCCCCACCTCCTCAGCTAGAAGATGGCCCCTCGGGCTCAGCCTCTTTTTCTCCTCACCGTTTTATCCATTTCCAAGTGTGTGATCCACTGGCTTTTAGCATATTCACGACATTGTCCAACCACCGCCAGCCGCTCTCTAAGGCCAGAAGCTTTCCCTCACCGTAGAAAGAAACCTTGTACCCATCCCGGTCACGCGCAGCTCCCACTCCCCCAGCCCCTGGCGACCGCTGCTCTGCTCCCGGTCCCTGCGGAGAGAGAACATGGAACTGCGCAGTATGTGGTCTTTTGAGCCTGGCTGCTTTCACCCGACTCGATGCTTTCGAGGTTCGCGCATGCGTCAGAGCTGCGTTCCTCTTCATGGGGAATAGTGCCCCAAAGCGGGCGGGGATGTACCGCCCTTTATTCACCCATGCCTTTGTTCTTGGGCACTTGGCCATGTCCGCTTTGGGGCTGCGATGAATAACGCTCCGGTGGACGAGCGTTCGCACAGACTCACGGTTCCGGTTCTCCTGCCTGTAGGACGTCTAGGGGTGCCTTGCCGGGTCACGTGGAGACTCTGTGTCACTTTCCGAGGAACTGCCAGACTGATTCCCACAGTCTGGCACTGATTCCATTTCACGGTCCCCCTGGCCATGCAGAAGGGCGGCTGGGGCCCCTGTGAACCCTAACTGCCCGTCACCCTGGTCTGATCCCTCGTGTGGGCACACGTGTGTGTATGGGGGACAGTGACCCACTGCAGTGCACCCCCACCCTTTAGACTCTGATTTGGAGAGGCCAGTTCCACCAAACCGTCTAGACGCTGCAATTGCCATCGGCAACTTGGCTTAGTCCTTAGTTTAGGACTAAGCTCGCAGAGGGAAGGAAGGTCAGGAGGCCCCAGGGCCTCCCGTACTGCTCTCACTGGTGGGGGGCGGGGGGGGGGGTGGACAGGAAGAAGCCTGCTGGCTCATCAGAGCCACCAGGACGTACAGACTGGAGAGATAGAAAGACAGAGATTCGCGGATGCCTAGGGCTGAGTGGGGGATGGGAGGATAGCAGGGTGATCGCTGCAGAGTCCACCGCCTCCATCTGAGGGGGCAAAAAAGTCCGGCACTTATGGAGGTGACCGATTCACAAATCTGCGAGTATGCTAAAAACGACTGAATTGTGCACGTTGAATGGAAGAATTGTCTGATATGTGAGCTACATCCCAAAAACTGATTCAAAAAAAAAAGAAAAGAAAGCACGAGGGAGACCTGAGAACCTGTGGGATGGAAACCAAGGAAGACAAAACCCTCTGAAGTGACACCAGGAGAAAGAAACAATAGGAGAGTCCAATTTTCATGGGCAGGTTTTCAGCGATGTTCTTGCAGCCCTGGCCTTCACCTTGGCCTCACAAACGTCTCTTAGGCTTGTGGCTAGACTGTTCCCCACATGGCAGTTTGACATCTCAGCAGATCTCAGAGAGGGCTGAGGAAGGATGGGGAGGATCCCGGGGAGCCCAGCCCAGCCCAGCCCAGCCCAGTCCCGGTCCACCCCAGTACCCCCCACCTCTGCCCCCAGCCCTGAGTCCGTAAACGTGGTCTAGGACGCCCCCTGGTGGGCAATGGGGACTGAGCAGGGAGCTGGCTAAATAGCCTGGGGCTGTCTCCCAGCCCACGGGGGTACCTCTAGGTGACTCAGTCCCTTTGCACCCAAAGACTGTCGGTCCTAGCCCCTGTGTGACACTCTTTTTCATTTTTTAAGTCTTTTTATTGTAGGCATGTATTATGGAGAAGTTCAAACATAAAAAAAAAATAGGGAAATCCTCTAATGAAACCCTACCTACCCCACCCTGCTTCAACAATGGCCATGTGCCCAATTTCTATATTGTGTCGTCCTGACCTCCACCCACTCCCTGCAACCAGATCATTTTAAATCCAATCCCACAGAGCATATTATTCATCTGTAAATATTTACAAATGCATAAAAGATAAGGACTCTTTTTAACATCATCACAAGACTATTATCACAACTTTGAAAAATTCTCCAACGTCATTAAATTACCACTGTCATTATCAATAGCCTCACTGATGCCAAAAATGTTCCTTTTTTCTCTTTTTTTAACAACCTGTTGGAATCAGGATCCATTGAGATTGGTCGTTCTGCCGTTTACATTTCCTTTTATTTCTAGGTTCCCTGTTCACCTTGCAATTCATTTCTTGAAGAAACCTACTTTCCTCTTTTTCTCTGCTTTGCTGAAGTATGACTGACAGATAAAAACTGTATAGATTGCAAATGTACAACATGAAGATTTGATACCTATTCATTGTGAAATGATCACTACAATCAAGCCAATGAACACATCATCACTTCCCGTAGTTGCTTTTGAGTGCAGGTGGGAAGAATGCTTACAATCTATTATCTCAGTGTTTTTCTGTCTTAACACATAATTTAAATTCACCAGTGGTCTGGGGTTACAGCCACGTTAATGAGCAGAGGGAACCAAGCCACGCACTGACTGACAGTACTTTGTGGATGAAGATAACAAAGGTTTTGTTTGTTTTTCTGTCCCAGTTTCCCCAGCTGTCTCATGGCTCTGTTCCCTTTATCATAGAAAACCCATTTCTTAAACAGAAAAGGCACCTGAGACAAAGTCAGAGAGAAATGAAAAATGCCGCACAGTTTAACTCTTTCAAATGACCAGAACCTAAAATGTATCCAAGTCCTGAGATTTCTGAGCCTGTGAAGAAGAAAGATCCTCTCTATGAAGAAGGTGGTGTGAAACCTAAGGAGCTATGCACAGGTGGGCCCAGGTTTGAGCAGGTGGGGCCAGGTTTGAGCAAGCTCTCACCCCACTCACTCCTGAGCTTGACCACAGTCTGTGCTGAAGCCTGTGGCCCCTCTCTTAGCTGCTTGGGCGCCCTGAGTTCGGATGCCAGTCACTGTTCAGGGACGGCTGCCACACCAAAGCCTGGCTGACTGTGCCTTTACTTCCAAGGCAACATCAGTGCTGCAAAATAGCACCGTGGGCTGACTCGGACATCACGGTGGGCCACCTTGGCCTTTTGAAATTTAGGCAAACGTGGCTCAAATGCCCTGATTTCAAAACCTGCTCCAGTCCAGACTAAAGCCACAAACGCGGACATACTTGTTGCCATTCAGCCTCAGGTCAACACACCTGTGTCCTCCGGAATGCAGTCACACCTAGGATGCCCCAGGGTTAGGAAAGGCCTGTGTAGGGGGGAGTGCAGGCTCCCCGGGCTCCCTCAGCGAGGGCTGGGGGTGGCTGCTGAGCTAGCCTGGGGCCGGGGCAGGGGGGGGGGGGCCACATTGGTGGGAAAGGTGCCGCTGGACGCACAGGACAACACTGAAAAATGACCCAGCAGGACGTGACTTTATCCTCACAAATGGGTTACCTAATAAGGTTCTTTAAGTGGAAGATTATCCCTTTCACTGATAGATTATCCCTTTCTCTTAATTTCTTCATTTGTGAATCAAACCATTAATTGGAGAATTTGAAGCCCATCCTTTGCCCGTTTTTTCACCCTTACTTGGGGGTGCTGAGGGGGTGGGGTGGTTAAAGCCCTGCCATTCACTCTCCTTGGCATCACCCTGGCAAGTCTGGATGCTCAGCCTCCCTCCAAACCGGGTGGCAGGGCCCTTCCCTGGACTTCCTGCCCCTCAAAGGAGGGTCCCAGGCAGGACCTCTCTGTATACCTAACTCTAGCGGTTGGGCTTAGTGGGGTGGGTTGCCCTGGACTGGGATGGGCTTTTGGGGGGGCTCCCTCCACCTCTCCAAATGTGTCCTGGAAGAGCCCAAGGGGCAGAGGGGCTGAGTGGACATAGGGGACATAGGGGAGGGACCTCCATCCCTGGTAAATTTGGTTGTAGATTGTTGAAGAGATTTGGAGCACAATCCTCTATACTGACCTCAAAGCGTCCACCAATCCTGCCTTGGGGATGGTGGCCAAGGACTCTCAAAAGAGAGGGCTGGGAGGAAATCCTGTACGGCCATCTTCGAGAACTTTCTATTAGTAGAGGGTGGTGGCCACCCATACAAAGCCCCGCGGAGGCAGCTGCAGGGGATGCGGCCACCAGGGGGCGTGGCGGCACGAGCAGGAATCTCGGGGAGCTAACAGTTCGCCTAGCCACCACATTCCGCCGTCTGCACAGAGCCTTCCACCTGGTTTGTGTCACTCCAGAGTCTTCACCGGCACCCGCGGGAGGTGCAGTTATTACCCCCGTTTTGCGGATGGGCACCGTCTTTGCCACGTTTCCCAGCTGGAAAGTGGAGGCGTGGGAGGGGAACCCAGGCACAACTTCCCCAGAGAGGGGACCCACCCAGCCCTGGCTTTTCAATCACCCTGCCCCGCCTGCCCCCGCCTTAATCCTCTCCCAGACTAACGAAGCCTGGGGACCCGAGGATGACCTGGCAGGCCTGGCTGTGGAACAATTGTAGGTGGTTCTTCGCCTCCTTCTGCAGCCTCTCCTGGTCTCCCCAGAGGCCCTTTTCCTGCCAGCACCCCCTTCCCTTCCACTCCAGCTCAGGGGCTGACGGGGGCTGGGGGGACGGCTCATGGTAGGATTTTTAATAGACTTTATTTTTTAGAGCACTCTTAGGTTCACAGCAAAATTGAGATGAAGGTAGAAATTTCCCATGTATATTCTGCCCCCTTACATGCATAGCCTGCCCCAGAGAGAGACCTTTGTTACCCTGGGTAAGCCCACACTGACACAGTGTCACCGCCCAGGTGCTTGCCTCACACTGGAGTTCGCCCTTGGTGTTGGACGTTCTGGGGCTGTGGACATTGTGTAACCTAAAGCTCCCCGGTGCTCTGCCTGTGCACCCAGCCCTCCCCTCTAACCCCCACGCCCCACTGAAAAAGTGTCTCCAAGGTTTGGCCTTCTCCAGAATGTCATCATACTGGAACCACACAGTATATAGCCTTTTTCAGATTGGCTTCTTTCACGTAGCAACATGCATTTAAGGTTCCTCTTCATGGCTCGATAGCTCATTTCTTTTCATCCCTGAGTAACAGTGTTTCACTGCCTGAATGTTCATCCATCCACTCACCCACTGAAGGCCATCATGGTCGCTTCCATGTGTGACAATTATGAATAAAGCTCCCATAAGAACAGATTTTTGTATGGACATGTTTTCAACTCCTTGGTAAATATCGGGAAGTGTGACTGCTGGATCATGTGGTGAGAGTATGTTTAGTTTTGTACGAAACTGCAAAACTGGTTTCCAAAGCGGCTGCCCCGTGTTGCGGGGAACTGTTGCATTCCCTCCAGCAGTGAGTGCGAGTCCTGCCACTCCACATCCTCGCCCGCATTCGGGTCGTCAGGGTTCTAGATCTTGGCTATTCCCACAGGGGTGCAGTGGTGTCTCCCAGCTTTAATTTGCAGTCTCCTGAAGACACGTGATACTGAACATCTCTTCATGTGCATATTTGCTATTTATCTTCTTCAGTGATGTGTCTGTCTTCTGCCCATCTTTCTGTTGGGTTGTTCATTTTCTTATCGTCGAGTTTTAAGAGTTCTTCGTATATTTTGAGTGACAGTCCTTTACCAGATGTATATTTTGCAAAGATTTTCTTCCCAATCTGAATTGTCTTCTCTTTTACTTGACCCTGTCTTTCACAGCAGAATTTTTCATTTTAATGAAATCCAGTGTATCGGTTCTTTCTTTCATAGATCAGATGATTTTGGTGTTTTACCTACAAAGTCATCTCCATAGGTAAGGTGATCTGGATTCTCTCCTATGTTACCTTCGAAGAGATTAGTTGTTCTGCATTTGACACTTAGGTCTGTGATCCATTTTGAGTCAACGTGCTGAAAGGTGTGGGATCTGCGTCCAGATTCATGTTTCGCACGTGGGTGTCCAGCACCGTTTGTGGAAGGGACTCCCTCTGCTCCTTTGTCGAAAGTCAGTTGACTCCAAGTGGATCTTCATCCGGGCTCTCTCTTCTGTTCCATTGATCTGTTTGCCTGTTCTCATGACGATGCCGCGCCGTGTTGATTTCTGTAGCTTTGCAGTAAGTCTTGNTTTTTCATTTTAATGAAATCCAGTGTATCGGTTCTTTCTTTCATAGATCAGATGATTTTGGTGTTTTACCTACAAAGTCATCTCCATAGGTAAGGTGATCTGGATTCTCTCCTATGTTACCTTCGAAGAGATTAGTTGTTCTGCATTTGACACTTAGGTCTGTGATCCATTTTGAGTCAACGTGCTGAAAGGTGTGGGATCTGCGTCCAGATTCATGTTTCGCACGTGGGTGTCCAGCACCGTTTGTGGAAGGGACTCCCTCTGCTCCTTTGTCGAAAGTCAGTCAACTCCAAGTGGATCTTCATCCGGGCTCTCTCTTCTGTTCCATTGATCTGTTTGCCTGTTCTCATGACGATGCCACGCCGTGTTGATTTCTGTAGCTTTGCAGTAAGTCTTGAAGTCAGATAACGTCAGTCCTCCAACTCAGTTCTCCAACATTCACAACACAACTGGCTGGGATTTTGACTGGGATCGTGTTCAATCTATAAATCAAGTTGGGAAGAGACAGCATCTTGCAAATACTGAGTCTTCCGATTCGTGAACATGGACATCTCTCCATTACTTCATTCTTTGATTTCTTTCAACAGGGTTTTATGGTTTCTCGTATAGATCTGGGTTAGATTTATACCTGAGCATTTCTTAGTGGGGGGTGTTAATGAAAATGGTGATGTGTTTGTTATTTCAAATTCCACTTGTTTGTTCCTCATATACAGGAAAACAATGGGCTTTTGTATACTAACTTTGTATCCTGCAACTTTGCTAAAATCACTCATTAGTTCCAGGAGCAGTAATTTTTTATTAATTCTTTTTTATATCAATTCTTTCAGTTTTCTGCATGAACAATCATATCATCTACAAATAAAGATAGTTTTATTTCTTTCTTCCCAAGCTGTACACCTTTTGCTTCCTTTTCTTATTGCATTAGCTAGGACTTCCGTTATTGATGTTGAAAAGGAATGATGAGATGGGACCTTTTTGCCTCGTTCCTGATGTTAATGGAAAAGCTTTGAGTTCCTCACCATTAGTGTGATGTTAGTTTTCTGTAGGTTTTCTGCAGGTTTTCTGTAGATGTTCTTTATCAAGGTAAGGAAGTTCCCCCTCTGTTTCTAGTTTGCTGAAAGTTTTTGTTTCTGTTTTTAATTTTGAATCAGTGTTAGATTTTATCAAATGCTTTTCCTGCCTCTACTGATATGATCACCTGGTTTTCCAGCTTTAATCCGTTGATGTGATAGATTATACTAATTGATGTTTTTAAATATGGGACCAGCCCGGTATAGGATGAGTCCCACTGGTTGTGGTACACCAGCCCTGTGACAGGTCCCATGGGCTGCCACCCCTACTCCCCCGGCAAAACTGACCCAGGAGACGGTGAAGCTCTTCCTGGCTCAGGCCTCCCATCTGGAGAGCTCCCTCAGCGGGACTGTTTCCCCTCACTGTGGAGCAGGTAGGCTCGGCCAAGAGCCTGCAGGCCTGACCCGTTTCTCCTCCTTTCTCTGCTGACTCAGGGGCTGGCTCCCAGGTCTGCCCAGTTGAGCTGGGAGCCACCGCAAACCTTAACAGAGCAGGGGGTCTAGGCAGGTTCAGATCACCCTTCTGTTGACCGGACAGCCCTGTATGGTGACACCCAGGCTCTGAGGCAGAACCCCCAGGCCCACACAATGTCTCCCGCAGAGCTTGTCAGCCTTGTCTCTTCTTACCCCCTCACTCATTCCTAGCTCCTTAAACTGGCTACATCAGGCGACACACCATCCGGTGGTGCATTCATCCTGCAGACATTTACTGGCAGCCCCTTTGTGCCAGGCCCTGAGCCTAATTCTGGAATACAAGGTAAACTGGACCCAGTCCCTCAGGGACCTCCAGCGCAGTGGGAGAGAGATGTGCGTGAGCGAACCTCTGTAACCTGGGGGAGGCAGTGCCAGCACAGGGGCAGCACAGCACCTGTGCAAACCTTAGTCTCAGGTCTCTAGATCTCCCATCCTTTTCTTGTACATTTCTTTTTAATTGTCCTTCCTGGCTTCTTGGCACAGGAAACTCCTATTCATCCTGCGAAGCCCAGCTTAAATGTTCCATCTTCCATGAAACATGTCTTGGTTGTCCCTTCTGTCCAGACAAAATTAATTGCCTTTTCATCTTTCTTTTCTTGCCATTGGTGCACGCTTCAAGCTCCACCTTTGGTGCACACTGTGCCGGATGGTCCTGACCCCAAGGACAACTCCCTGAGATAGCCTAGTGCTGGTCTCCAGGGTCCCTGTGTGGCTACTGTGTCCCACCAGGCAGCCTGGGCTTCCACTCTTAGCTCCAGTGCATCCCCCCCGAGCCCTCCCTCTGATGTCAGCCTGAGAGCCTTCCCACTGCCCCCTTCCTTCCTGCTGTGAACACTCCATCGCCCCCGCCTTCTCCCAGGACTGGCTTATCACCATTTAGATCAGAGATTCTTGGAAAGCTGGCCGTGGCACTGGGGCATTTTGGAGGCCTGGACAGGGCCACCCTGTGTGGGGAGGCACATCTCCGCACATCACACATCGAAGGGAGCACCGTTCCCAGCACAGGCAGACTCGACAACACGGAGGACGCTGGGCCCGGGGGGAAACAAGGCAGGGGTGGGCCGGCCCAGCGCAGATCGAGGCATGGCCGAGGCCCCGCGGTTCCATCTGTACCGTACTTTCTGCTCTAGATAGTGCCCACTGGGCCAGGTGCAAGTGGCTACTGATTAACGGAGGCCTCCAGGCAGCCGTGTGCAGCTTCTACAATGAAGTGCGGGCATGTAAACATTTCAAAGTCAAACGTGGGTGAGGAGGCATCTAGCACAGAGGTGAAGCACAGGGCTGTGGGGGGTGACGAGCTGTGGGTCCAGCCCCAACTGTGTGCCACCTTGGACGAGTTGTCTAATTCCTCGGTTTCTACATCTGTGTGTTGGGGGGGTCGCAAGACTCCCCACCCCATGGGCCTGTTGTGGAGAAAGAAAGTACAATTTGGCGTGGAAATCGCTTTGCACAGTAAAGCCGGATGCAGGCAACGGTCAAAGAATAAAACAGCAAGGGAGGCCCCCACAGCAGCAGGGGGGTGGGGAGTCTGGTGACCTTCAGGCCCCGGAGGCCCAGGGTCCTGATACTTTTAGGAGCCCACAGAAAAGTTTTAATTACTTTATAAAATCAGAAGAAAATAAATATGCTAATAGCAATATAATAATGAACCCAGCCTAAATTATGTTTGTTTTTACACCGAGGCAGCTATAAAATACAACTTTTAATATTTTTTATGGTGGAAGAGAGCCACGGAAGCAGAAAGGCCTGGGGCCCGTGGAAGCAGAGCAGCCCGGAGCCTGCAGCCCGGAACCCACAGCCCTGAGCCCACAACCCACAGCCTGCAGCCCGGAACCCACAGCCCAGAACCCACAGCCCTGAGCCCATAGCCCTGAGCCCGCAGCCCAGAGTCCAGCAGCCCTGAGCCCGCAACCCGGAGCCCGGCAGCAGCCCTCCGGAGGCCTTAGCTCCAGGAGCTTGGGTCTGTCAGCAGTGAAGCTCTGACGTGCCCCTCACTGAGAACCACAATGGAGGACCGACTCTAGGCACATGCTCTTGGGGGCACACCCCCCACATCAACCCCAGCATTTCCTTCCCACCATCAAGGAGTTTGTCCAAGAGAGAAGTGGAAAACAGACTGAATGCTGGAACCTTCCAGGACTCAACGGCGGGGGGGGGGGGGGAGCTGGTACTGACCCAACGGCGGGGGGGGGGGTGAGCTGGTACTGACCCAGTGATCTGATGCTGGGTTTACCGGGCTATGTTCAGATTCCGATTCTCACCGGGAAGAGAAATCACTTGGCACAGGAAACTCAAACAAAACAGTCTGATCCAGGAGCTGGGACAGCTGCCAGGGCTTATAAGTAACCCCTTGTGGTTGGCCTGGCCCTGACGAGCAGAGGCTGTGGTACAGTCCATGGCCCCGGGCCCATGGCTCTCCCCGCATGGCCTCTGGGAACTGTTATTTACTGAGGGGTGGGGAGGGAAGGGGGTGGACAGAGGGCGTCAGCTCAAGTGACTTCCCCAGGTGCACTTGCTCTGGCCTGACAGGTGGACAGCTCCCTGTGGGGGCTAGGTCACAGGGCGAAAGTTACTTTGCCTTACAGGTAGGTGTCCCCCAGAGTCCTGCACTCCGGGGACCCACACCTGTTTACTTATTACTAAACATTTTGTAATGAGCAATGCTTATTTTTTCTGGGGCACAAGAACGAGAGGGGAGGGGTGGCCTGGGGGAGAAGCGTCCTCTGTCCTTAGAGCTTTGGCTGTGTGCAGGGACAAGGGGTCCCCACCCTGCAAGGGTCTCAGAGAGCTGAAGCACCTTTATACACTGTGTCCCTTCTCTCGAGGCCCTGTCTGTACCCAGCCAACCTCCACTATCTTGCCATCGCTCCTGCCTACACGAAGCGGGGGGTCTTGCCCACACCAGCAGGAGGTGACTTCTGGGGTGGCTTTCAGCACTGGCCTTTCATTCCCACCTGAACCAGCATCCCTGTCCTAAAGAGGATACTGGCGGGGCTTGAGGGGGCAAGGCTGGGAAGCTGCTGTAGGAGGGGTCCTTCTGGGCAGGGCAATAGGGCACTCCCAGGATTATTTACATGCCTGGTTACTTAGAGCTTGGGTTTAACCCTTGAATTGTCCCCATGGCCCCTCAGTGATATCTGGTGCCTAGAATCAAAACTCTCGGGGACCCATTAGGCAGAGGCTGGGTGTCCAACTCGGTGCTCAGAGTATTTGGGAGCCAAGGGCAAGAGCACGGTGGGGGGGGGGGGGGCGGGGGGCGGGGAAGCCAGTCGCAGGCACAGCAGGCCTTGACCCAGCCACTCAACCCACCGCCCCTCCCTCCCCACGGGGCAAAACGGGGCCGTTGTGGAGTCTACCAGGCAGGTCAGTCCAAGGGTCAGGTGGTGTAAGTAGGTTAATGCTCAAGCTACACAGTCCCTGTCACTCGGCAAAAGCTGCTTTACTTCATTTAAATCTGTTGTTTTCTCGTGCAGTTCCAGAGGCCAGAAGTTCAAAATCAAGGTGCTGGCAGGACAGTGCCCGCTCCAGATGCTCTCAGAGAGGACCCTTCCTCGCCTCCCCCAGCCTCTGGTGGCTCACTCTGGGCTTGTGGGTGCATCACCCCAACCTCGGCCTCCGCCCTCACACAGCCCCTTCTCCATGCGTGGTGTTTTCTCCTCCTCTGTCCCTTCTCAGGACACCAGTCATTGGATTTTAGGACACCATTCCTGGGGGGGAATCCAAGGCGATCTCCTCTCGAGATCCTTCGTCACATCTGCAAAGGCCTTTTTCCCAGGCAAGATCGCATTCACAGCTTCTGTCTGGGTGGAAATGTTTTTGGAGGGGTCACCATTCGACCCCGCACAGGGCCTGATGCTCCGGTGAGTGACAGGGGAAAACGCGGAAAACCGGCTGCTTTAACGCTCTCTGCCTGGTAGCAGACAAGCAGAACCGGCCACGGGAAACCGGCCAAGCGGCCAGGCTCACCACGCCTGGGCTGAGTCTTTGCAAAGGAGCCCAAAGGTCTGCAGGTGGAGCTGGAATCTGAGCAGGAGTGCATTTTTCCTCACTGCTCTGACGACCCACCTGGCCTCCCTCCATGTGTCCCCCATGACGGAGGGGTCACCCTGCGTGTCAGCCCTCCGCTCCAATTAGCTTCTGGAATCAGTTTCTTGGCCTGTTTCTTTGCTGCTGTTTCCTGATGGCTTGGCAGCTGCCGTCGTGCCTGTGTTGGTTCTGGCATCAGAAAGCGGCCTCTCTCCCGGGCAAGGCCACAGTCCCGCAGTCAGGGCTAAAAGGCCGGCCATCATCTGCAGAAGTGTCCCAGGTTCTAGCTTCAAGTTCATGTCTTCAAGTGGAGCGAGGCGACCGTTTTTACTCTGGACACGACCTCTTTCCTTTATCATGCCCGCTCAGCTTCCAGAACCCCACGGCTCCCCGCGGGGTGCAGTTTCCGGTCCCCTGGGATTAAGTCACCCGGACTGGTCCTGAGTCAGCCATAGGCTGGGGCTGTCAGGAACACAACTCTCTGACTCCGAGTCAAGCCCAAAATTCACATGCTGACACCTTCGTTTGTGAGAATCACTGACATAAACAAATATTGCCTTGGAGCAATCAGCAAGGGCCAATTTTGTTTGTTTCTTGGTGACAGCTTTACTGAGCTCGAATTCACAAACTATACAATCCACCCACAGTGCGCTTTTACTGAATTCACCGGTGGGGGCCACTGCCACCTCGATCAGTTATAAAACATCTTTACCCCCTCAAAGAAACCCACACCCCCTCATTCTCACTCTCCTCAACCCCTGGCAACCATGAATCTGCTTTCTGTCTGTACAGCTTCGCCTATTCTGGACATGTCGTGTAAGTGACACCCATCATGTGGGGCCTTTGGGGTCTGGCTTTTCCCACGAGGTGGAAGGTGGCAGTTTCCGAGGCCACCCCTGCTGCAGCGAGTCCTCAGGTGGAGCGATGTGCCATCCTGGGGACTGACCTGTTCGTCCCTTGCTGAATATCCAGGTTTTTATGCTGTTTGGCCATGATGAATGATGCTTTCACAAATACTGGTGGGAGCTAGTCTTTGAACTATTGCTTTTCCTTTGGAGTTGCCACTCAGACAATGCATGAATGTCCTTAAGAGAACCCACACACGTCTCGAGGGGGACAGGAGGATGGCTCAGGTGACAAGCCCCTTCGGGGCTGTCGCTGAGCGGCTGGAGGTCAGGTGTCACTAGTCATGGGCCTGTCACGGCCCTGTGGTTTTGCCAAAGTGAGAGCTCTAACCTCAATCCATCAACTATCGCTTCTTTCTCTTCAGACTTCCCCTCCAACTCTTGCCCCCGCCACACCCCCATCGGGGAACCTCGAAGAGGCTTCAGGCCACAGCCTGGGATCCGGGGGGTGGGGTTGGGGAGAGGAGCTGGGTTTCAGGGAGTGGATTTACGGGGCTCGTTGTCAGTCCGGGCATGTTAAGTGAATGTAGAAAAGGCTTCCAGAAACACTTCCACCGATCATCACAGCTCAGCCCGTGTGGTGACAGGGTGGGAGTAAGGTCCTGGCCAGGAAGCAGGAGGCCGCATGCAGAAAAGCCAGGGCTCGGAGGTCGCTTCCCAGCCTTTTGGCCAAGATCAAGTGTGGGATGCTGGGAGACAGCCAGGCAGCAGATGGATATTGTAGAAACATTTTTACCTCTGGATGCAAACATTTTTAAAATTTTTATAGTTTTGTGTTCCGCACTTCGGGGCAACCCCTGGTCTTGTGGAGGGCAGCGAGAGACCACGGTGGGCCAGGTCCCCTTGTGCTGGGAGCCCCTGGGGGAGCGAGGCCACAGTGGAGGCCCGAGAGGCTGACCCTTGGAGTAAGTGTGGCCGGGAGGTGACCACGCAGCAGCCTCGGTCACACAGGGAGAGACACTGCGGAGTCAGAAGGGTGGCCCGGGCTTCTGGCACTAGGCAGTGGTCACAGAGGGGCGCAGGGCCCTCTATGTTTAGCAGCAGGGAACCAGCGGGGACTTTGGCAGGAGCCACTTCAGTGGCAAGGAGAGAAGTCGGGCTGGGGACAGACACAGAGTTCGGCTGTGAAGGGAGAAGACGTGTGACGCCGTCGTGAGAGGTTCCCGAGTCGCCCCGAGAGCAGGTTTTTAAAAGATGCCCCATACTGGTGGGCAGGAGCCTGTGGAGAAAGTCAAGTTCAGGCAAAAGGCAGAAAAGGAAGAGGGGAGGTAGATCGGTGGCTGCCCAGGCCTGGGAGGAGCACTGAACAGGTGACGCAGGGGGCATGTGGGGGCCAAAGTGAAACCGCAGCGTGTGACACTGGGTGGGCAGCAGTGTGCGCCGTCACAACACTGTGCTGGGGCTTCAGGCCCAGAGTGAGCCCTCACGGACACAGGCTTTTAAAAAATCGATTAGGGCCTGGGGTCCCCAGGACGGACTGGGGCAAAGAATGTAACTGCATCTCAGGTGTGTGGCCGCCTCCTGGAAGGAGGTGCGGGAGGGAGAGTGTTATCAGAGTCCCCTGAGCAACTCTGGACACGAGTGGCGACTTTAAAACTTTAGACAGAAGGAATATACGTAAGTGCTGCATTTGCCTGGGAAAGTCGTTTCCCCTGGCACACGGACTGGGCTGGCAGACCTGGGCCGCTGTGTCCTGAGATTAAACAGACAGCTGGGTGGATGATGGCGGATGGGGGGCTGGTATTCCCACTGTCGGAGCCCGGAGCTGCAGGTGAGTGAGGGGGCAGAGGAGGCAAGACTGAACCGGGTGGTCCTGGTGTGGACGTGGAGATATCAGCACGAACTCACGTTTAGCTTAATATAAGCACAGATGGATGAATACAGAAATCATAAATAGGCATCCATACACGGGGGACTTGTATTTACACCTACTTTTCCAGTTTTGTCCCTTGAGAGGGCTAGAAACAGTGACACCCAAGTGACCATGAGCACACACCTCACCCAGACCTGGGGTTTTCTTCCCATTCTCCTCACTAACAGGACTCAAGAGATGTTGGTGAGTTAGCCATCTCTCCTGGGAGAGATGGCTGGTGGGAGGCGGCAAGAGGGAACAGATCAGAGGAGCCCAAGGCATCTTGGAAAGCCAGAAAGACAGAGAGTGCACTTAAAACTCAAATCTGGGGCCATGCCAAAGGGGCACCAAACTGCCAGCGGGGCTCCCAGGGGCCACGGCAGGACAGGTTGGGCAACGAGATAAATAATGCCACATTGGGTAACAACACAGAGTACAAAACAAATATCCACGAGTCCACCCGGGTACAAATAAATCATGGAAGAGGTGTCTAAGTGAGGGAGATGAATCTCCCCCACCAGAGAATTCTAAAGCAGTAGTGTAGACACTGACCCCCAAGGAGATGAAGCGTAACTCCCCACCCACTGTGCAAGGGGACAAAGAGGAACCTGACAGTGGAGACACTGGGCAAGCACCACCTCAGCCTGGGGCGGGGGTGTCAAGGCCAACTTGGCAGTGGTAAGTCACCCCTAATGAGATGTGATTAGAACTGCCCGGCTCCCCCTCGGGTCTTTCCCGCTCCTCCCCCAAAACACACAAGTTCAGTCTAATCATGAAAAACACACCAGACACATCCAAATGGACACTGCCCCTCAAAGAGGTCACTGCCCCGATCACTTCCCCTCAAAGAGGTCAAGGTCATCAAAAGCAGAAACTGTCTAAGGGANTGAGGGAGATGAATCTCCCCCACCAGAGAATTCTAAAGCAGTAGTGTAGACACTGACCCCCAAGGAGATGAAGCGTAACTCCCCACCCACTGTGCAAGGGGACAAAGAGGAACCTGACAGTGGAGACACCGGGCAAGCACCACCTCAGCCTGGGGCGGGGGTGTCAAGGCCAACTTGGCAGTGGTAAGTCACCCCTAATGAGATGTGATTAGAACTGCCCGGCTCCCCTCTCGGGTCTTTCCCGCTCCTCCCCCAAAACACACAAGTTCAGTCTAATCATGAAAAACACACCAGACACATCCAAATGGACACGACAAGATACCCGATCACTGCCCCTCAAAGAGGTCAAGGTCATCAAAAGCAGAAACTGTCTAAGGGACTGTCACAGCCCAGAGGCAGCCTACGGAGACAGGATGACTGGACGTCACTCGGTGTCCTGGGCAGGCTCCTGGAGCAGGGCAAGGCCGTTAGGGACAAGGAAGGAGGCCTGAATGGAGCGTGGATGTTAGTTAATAATAGCGCATCAGCATTGGTTCATTAATTGTGACAAATGCACCACAGTCATGTAGGGCGTCGTCACTGGGAGAACCTGGGGAGGGGGCGGCACAGGGACGTCCCGTACTGTCTTTGCAAGTTTTCTGTTCACCTAAGCGATTCTGAAATTAAAAGGTTAATTTCAACAAAACCAAAATGTAGAGGGGGGGATCGTGGATGGAGGGGGTGGGGAGCCCTGGGCCTGGGGCGGGGACCCCTCCGCTGCAGGGGAGGGGAGGGGAAGCCAGGGCGTGTGCATGCTCCTGGCAGGCAGCCACGGGTCTGAGGCCAGCAGCCCCGTCATCTGTTTTCTCTCGGAGGCCCAACTGTCCCCTTTAGGGACACATGGGGGGTGGGGGATGTGCGCTAAGGGGAGGTTTGCAGAGGCCATTTCTGGGCAGGGCATGTCATCTACTAAAGCTATGGAGGAATAATGGGTATTTTGTGTCCCAGCTCTGGGACAAAAGAAAGCAAAGCTCTTTCTCACTCCCTCCCTTTCCCACCTGAACGTGTACTGGCTGTTCTTTGAGGCTGGATGCTCAGGAATTGCGGGCTCTGGGAAGTTCAGGTGTTTGGGGTTTTTTTTTCCTCCAAAAAGAGTTGAATAGTCTGAAATGGGGGTGGGGGAGGGGACTTTGGGAGTGGCAGGCAGGGAAGGGCAGACTGAGGGCTGGCCTGTGTCCTCAGGGGCTCGAGTGCCTGTGGGGGGACAGACTCAGAATCTGGGGCCGAGTCGGGGGTATTCCGGTCTCATCGAGAAGAGGGCAGTGAGGACAGCACATCAGCAGTGACCAGGGAGCCAGAAGTCCCCAGATCCCGATATCTGGGCCTCAGATGATCTTCAGGATGGACCTCCATAGGGTGGGGTGCGGGGGGACCAGAGTGGGGAGCGGCATGAGTGCCTGCTAACAAATTTGCCTTCTGTGCCCAGGGACAGGGCCCCAGAGCACATGCACTTAGACCTAAAGAAAATCATTAAGGACTGAACTCAGTTCCTCCAAAATTCACGTTCAAGTCCTAACTCCTAGCACCTCAGAAAGGCACTGCTTGGACAAAGGGCCTTGAAAGTGGCGGTGAAGGTTAAAGTCACTCAGATGGGTGAACTCGAAGGCAGCAGTCGTAGGAGAAAGACAGACCCCAGGGACACACACAGGGACAGCCCTGGGAGGCTTCAGGAAAAGCTAAACCTTCCAGCACCTTGACCTTGCACAACTAGCCTCCAGGACAGTGAAAGCAATGTCTGTGGTTTAAGCCACCAAGTCTGTGGTCCTTGGCTAGGGCGGCCCTTGTCGCTGACTGAGACATTAGTTAACTGACGGTCCCAGCTCCAAGTGCAGGGAATGGCGTTGGACCCCAGGACAGCTCCTGAGCAGAGCTGGCTTGGTGGCTGTCCGGGGGCTGGTTTCCTGAAGCCGTGAGACTCATCACATGGGCCTAGCCCTCGCTGTGCAGGGGTCTGCAGGGGCCCTGACCTCCCGTCCTCTGCCAGGCACTGGTGCCGGCCGGGTCGGGCACATAGTAGCATTCCGGCCTCTTTGTGAGACCCAGTAACTGTGTTTGTTCACCCCATTCATTCATTCACCAGACGTGTCTGAGCTGCTGTGTTGCCAGGGGCGACAGATGAGCAACGTCATTAGCGTCTTTATCACCGATACTCTAACTCAGGGCTCCATGATCTTTCTGTGAAACAGTAACTACTTTCAGCTTCGCAGCCTTCCGGTCTCTGCCTCTGGAGGGAAACTGCTCCAAGCAATCTGTCAATACCTGGGCCTGGGTGCATTCCAGTAAAACTTTATCTAAAGAAGCAGAAGTTTGCATTCCTGTACTTTTCACATGTCACAACATGCTATTCTCCTTCTGCTTTCCCCCCAATTACTTAAAAATGGAAAAAACACTCTAAGCTCCCAGGCCGTACAAAAACAGGCCTACAGGCTATAGTTTAACGATCCTTATTCTTAAAAAAAAAAAAATCCAGCCAGCCAAATGTATCATAAAAGGTGCAACTGAGTGTAACTGATTAACTGCTTTTTCTTTGCTTTGGTCCTTGTTGCTAATGTGGTTCCTGGTGTCAAATCTGAGGCCATTAAAAAAATTACCAGGGGCTGTCTCCATGGGATAGGCACCCCCGCCTCCACCCCTCCCGGGGGAGCTGGCACTGGGACGGTGGCACCCACTCATATCACTTGTCACATATCACATGTGACCTGTGACCAAGCCTGCCATTCAGGAACAACATGCTCCTCAACTTCTTGGGATGAAAATGTGATCGGTGACCGTCAGAGCCGCCCTCGAGGGCATGTGAGGGCCAAGTCCCTGTACCGTGTCCTTAAAACCAGGGTCACAGAGCAGTTGAAGGATTGGCGTGTCCTTGGGGTTGCCTAAGGAGTTCTGGCAACCACCAGCTTGTCCCGGAGCTTTGGCTGAGCCCCCCGGGCTTCCCCAGGAGAATGCCCTTGGAGTGAGAGGGGCCAGCTGGAGGAAGGAAACATTTCCACGCTCCCGCAGTACAGCAAGTTCCCAGGGCCCGCTGCCAGGACCAGCCCGTCTCTGGCGCTGGGCAGCGCCAGCCAACCCCTGCTGCCCGCCACAAATGAACCGAGGGTGCATCCGAAACCCACTAACTAACGGGAGGAGCGTCTCCCCGCCGTGTAAAATGAAAACAAAAGCACCGATACCCACACCTTAAAGGGAGACGTGGTCTGAGCTTCACAGACTGTTTTAGAGAATTAAATGTTATCATTTTCAAGGCCACAGGGTTATTTTTTTATAGTGGACACTATTACAGATGTCCTCCATGTTCCCCCCCCCCGTGTCCCCCCCTCCCTTGGCCTCCACCACACTGGTGTCTGTATCCATGGTTCACACGTATATGTTCTTTGGCAAGTCCTTCACCTTCTTTTATCCAGCCCCCCACCCCGCTGAGAGCTGTCAGTCTGTTCCACCTGCCCATCCCTTGGGTTCTGTTTTTGTTTGTCAGTTTATTTTGTTCATTCGTGTCCACATACAAGTGAGATTGCATGGTGTTTGTCTTTCCCTGACTGGCTTATTTCACTTAACATAATGCTCTCTGGGTCCATCCATGTTGTGACAAAGGGTAAAATTGTCTTCTTTGTTTACAGCCGAGTGGTATTCCACTGTGTGCATGTGCTGCAGCTTCTTTACCCACCCAGCTATCGATGGGCACTGGGGCTGCTTCCAGATCTTGGCTACTGGAGTTAACGCGGCTATGAACATAGGGTTGCGTGCAGTCTTTCTGATGGGTGTTTTAGGACCCTTAGGCTATATTCCCAGCAGTGGGATCGCTGAGGCATAAGGCAGGTCCGTCTTTAATTTTTTGAGGAACTTCCGTGCTGTTTTCTGTAGTGGCTGCACCGGTCTGCACCCCCAAGACCACGGGGCTATTGAAACTGAGTTGACCACTTTTCCCACAGCAAGGCTGCCCCTTCGAGAAGGAGTGAGAGGGAGGTCCAGGCAGGCCGGACAGCCCACGGCTGTATTATGTTTATCTTGCATGTGTTTCCTGGGCTGGTGACAGGCGGTTGCAATGAAAACTAAAGCAGGAAAGACACTTGTAAACAAAAGCTTCCCGGTTGGGACTTGCAGCTAAAGTGCCCAGGGGTGCAGAGGGAGGGGACTGGTTCAGCTGAGGTTAGGGAGGGACAGCAGCTAGCACGGTGTGTACAAAGCCCTGGAGGCATGAAGGAGTATCGCCAGCAGAAGATTCTGGAAATATTGCTAGAGGTAGATTGAACTTAGAAAGAATGAACAGAGTTTGCATTCAGCCAGGCGCCTTAGGATGGAAAGCCTGCAAAGCCAAAGCCGTTGTTGAGGGTGTCAGATCTCTGCTGGACCCCCCAAACCCACCCCCATACCACCCAGCACTGCCACCCACCTCAGCCAGCCCCAGAAGTCACAGTGGACATGTCCATGGCAGGTCCCTGTGGCTTTCTGAATCCTTCACAAGGACATTCCGGCACTGTGGGGACACGTGCTGTCTGAGGGAGCCAGGGGTGAGCCCCACCAGATGCAACCCTGGGCCTTGGGTGGTAGACACCCGGCCTCACGCCCCTGGTGGCAGGGACATTCCGAGCTGCCCCCAGAGTCTCCCTGGGGGCCCAGCAGGACTGGGTCCTGTGCCCAGGCAATGTTACCAGCTCCTCATCACCCTCTTCACACTTACATCCCCACCCTTACCTTCCTGCCACCTGGGACCACCCCCTCCTTCCAGGCCATGCTTTGGGGAGGAGCACAAGCAGGCTTTCCCACGGGGTTCTTTCTGGATCCTGGAGGCAGAATACATGCAAACCCCAGACTCACGTGGGGGACACGGACTTTCTGAGGAGCACTTTTTCCTTCCTCTTTGAGCCCAGAGGGACTGACAACTTTCCTCAAAAATCTTCGCCCGCAGTTGCATGACAGTCCCCCCTTCACAGAGGCTGCGGCCCCTGGAGACCCCCCTGCCCCCCTATTCACTCCTCAACCCCCTCACCCCTCACATCTGGGTTACAGAGTTCAGCAAACAGCTGGAGGGCAGGCCCGAGCCCCTCTCTACCGACCCCTGGAGGTTCCTTGAGCTTTTATGAAAAACAAACTGTGGCAGTTCTTCAAAGAATCAAAAATAGAATAAACATATGATCCAGTAATTCCACCCTTGTGCATGGACCCAAAAGAATTGAGAGCAGCATCTTGAACCGATCTGTGCTGTGTTCGTAACAGTCTTACTCACACGAGCCAATAGGTGGGAGCGGCCAGCAGATCGGATAAGGAGAGTGCAGCAGACGCGCACACGGAAGCATCAGTCGGCCTTGGTCGGGGTGGGGTGGGGGGTGGGGGGGCGGCTCCAGTGTGGCTGCAACACGGGTGGAGCCTGAGGGCACTGGGCTAAGTGAAAAGATAAATACTGAATCATTCTATGTGCCTGAGGTACTTGGAGGAGTCAAGTTCAAGTTCACAGAGACAGAGTGGGAGGGTCATTACCAGGGACTCAAGGAGGGAGGATGGAGGGTGAGCAACGGGGACGGAGTGTCTGCTGCGGAGGGTGAAGAGCTCCTGGGGACGGATGGCGGTGACGGGTACGTGGCGATATGAATGTATTTAGTGCCACTGGACTGTGGTCTTAGAAATCGTTAAAATCATAAATGCTATGTCCACATTACTGCAATTCAAATAAACAAATGAACCACAGAACGATTTGGTTTTGTGTTTAGAAAGTGGTTTGTCAGGGCCCTGGCCCGCCCTGACTCAGTCCGTGGGGCGTTGTCCTGCAAAGTGAAAGGTCACCGGTTCAGTCCCCAGTGAGGGCATATGTCTGGGTCCCAGGCCAGGTCTCCAGTGTGGGTGCATATGAAAAGCAAATGATCACTGCTTCTCTCCCTTTCTTTCTCCCTCCTTTCCCCTCTCTCTAAAGTTATATAAATAAAATCTTTTTTTAAGTGGTCTGTTATGTCTCCTCTGGAATTAGTAGTTTTGTGGCAAGTGGGGCTGTTTGGGATCTCAAATCAGCCACATTTCCAGAAGCAGAGGCTCTGGGACCAAAGAGTGAGAGGCCCTGGTGCCCAGCGTCCCTGCTGCCGTGACCTCGGCAGCCGGGTCATCACCTCTGGTGGCTCCGCAGGCGGCTCCGCCCCGATCACACGATTCGGCTGTGTCTGCACAGCTACAAAGGCACGAGGCTGGGATTAGCGGTGTTTCAGCACAAGAACCGGGATGCGTTCAGAACATGGGTGGTGAAACTAACTCCCAAAGGTAGACGTTTGTGTTGTTAAACATAAACCTTCAAGGCTGGGTGCTTTTCTGAAAGAAAGTGTTTGTAGAGCATATATACCAGCCAGAAGAGGCCCAGACCGGGGGCCTGCCACCCCAAACCGCCAGCAGCGGGCTGGATGGAGAAGGCAGACAGGCCTGCCCTCCCGGGACTGGCCGGGCCCTTCTACCCATTAAGTTTAGCGGAAGAAAGAGGTGGGTTGTTCTGAAAGAATGTGCAATGGCTATAGATAAAGGAGGCAGGGGAAGGGGGAGTGGGGCTCGTGCTGGGACTGGGGCATCGTCCTCAAGGAAAAAGCATTTGCTGTTTCTGAGTTGGATCTGGGCAACAGTTCGGAAAGTTCCACAGAAGCAAGGTGCGCGGGCGCCTGGTGGTGAGCTGTTCTGTCTGGACAGCAGGCGGGAGGTTGGTTCAAAGTTTTCACATGCGTTCAGGAGAACGGGCAGTCTTTTGCCAGTTTCGGTTGGAGTCTCCTGATTGTCTCTCTTGTCTCGTTCTCCCACCCTCTAGCCTGCTCTTGTTCACTGAGGACCTCTCCAAATTTGCTCCTCGACAGGGTCTGTGCACACACGGCCTCCCCGGACTAGTGTTGGCCTGCTTCTCCATCCCCTGGCACCTCCCCTGCCAGGGCTCACCAGGCCTCCTGCTTCCAGGTTCTCACGTAATCCCGCCTCAGGGCCTCTGCCCCTGCTGCACCTGCCGGTTGGGGCCCTCTCCCCCGGGTCCTACCGGTCTAGCTCCTTCACAGCCTCCGCATCTGACCTAATGCTACTTCTGTGGAGGGGCCTCCCCCGCCCCTCTCCAAAGAGAACGCTAGATCCTTAAGCAACTCACCATCACGGCACCCCACTTATGGCCCTGGACACAAGGCAATGATTTCATGAACACTTGTCTCTTTGTTCACGGATGCTCTCCTCTACTGACCTTGAGCTCCATGAGGGGTGGGGGGCATTTCTTATCCTCACCTGAGTCCCTAGCCCCCATACCTGGAGGAATGCAGAGAGAAGTTGTGGGGGGCAGTTATCAGACTTCTCATGATTCAATGGCACCATTAAGCCCTGAACCGATTCTAGGCCTGGAAATCAACCTGTGGGTGTCAGAGTCCTTTAACGGTCCCTCTCCAGTGGGGACATTGAGGCAGGTTGGGGGACAGCACATGTGGGGAGGATGCGAGGCTTTGTCAACGTTCAATTCCACCTGCCCGTTCAGTACCCACTGGAAATGTCAGGTAGGCGGATGTTCCGGAACGTACCTCAGGGAAAGGGCGGAGCTGCAGATGGAAATTGGGGTTTGTACCGATGCCCTATAGGTGGTCTTTAAAGTGTGGGACTAGATGAGGTCACCTAGAGGGACAGAAAGGCCCCTAGTAACAGTGCTGGGAAGCATGGCAGTCTTCAGGCCGTGGGACCACATTTCATACCAGTTTGTCCACTACCCAGCACGTGTTCTTCAGGGGTGGCCATCAGGGAAGGATGAGACCCAGGTGTCCTCTTATCCTGGACCTTCACCAGCTGTACAACTCAGCTAGTTCTCCCAGTCTCCTTTCTTCCAACCGTAAAGTTACCGTGGGCCCCGTGACCTCCCTTACTTCTCAACAGCCACACCACATGCCATTGGTGCTGGGGTTGGGAGCCAGCGGAGCCCCCATTCGAGGAAAGNGTCTCTGTTCACGGATGCTCTCCTCTACTGACCTTGAGCTCCATGAGGGGTGGGGGGCATTTCTTATCCTCACCTGAGTCCCTAGCCCCCATACCTGGAGGAATGCAGAGAGAAGTTGTGGGGGGGAGTTATCAGACTTCTCATGATTCAATGGCACCATTAAGCCCTGAACCAATTCTAGGCCTGGAAATCAACCTGTGGGTGGCAGAGTCCTTTAACGGTCCCTCTCCAGTGGGGACATTGAGGCAGGTTGGGGGACAGCACATGTGGGGAGGATGCGAGGCTTTGTCAACATTCAATTCCACCTGCCCGTTCAGTACCCACTGGAAATGTCAGGTAGGCGGATGTTCCAGAACGTACCTCAGGGAAAGGGCGGAGCTGCAGATGGAAATTGGGGTTTGTACGGATGCCCTATAGGTGGTCTTTAAAGCGTGGGACTAGATGAGGTCACCTAGAGGGACAGAAAGGCCCCCAGTAACAGTGCTGGGAAGCATGGCAGTCTTCAGGCCGTGGGACCACATTTCATACCAGTTTGTCCACTACCCAGCACGTGTTCTTCAGGGGTGGCCATCAGGGAAGGATGAGACCCAGGTGTCCTCTTATCCTGGTCCTTCACCAGCTGTACAACTCAGCTAGTTCTCCCAGTCTCCTTTCTTCCAACCGTAAAGTTACCGTGGGCCCCGTGACCTCCCTTACTTCTCAACAGCCACACCACATGCCATTGGTGCTGGGGTTGGGAGCCAGCGGAGCCCCCGTTCGAGGAAAGCCCGCAGTTTGGTGGGAGAAGCCTGGAGACAGAGTCCACGGAGGCAGAAGGGCCCATTCTAACTCTGAGAGACTCCATGTATCAGAGCAATCCCACACTACCTGGTGAAGCGAGCATTTTAACCCCCTTTTCTAAAAGAGACAAGGCTGCCCACCTTCCCCCTGACTGGCCACAGATTTACAAATCGGCACAGAGCAGTGACCGGTGGGAATGTGGCTTCCAGGGCAGTGTAACTTGAAAGTGAGAGGGAGAAACTCTGAGGGTATGTCCTGCTCACAGCCTCTGATCCCATCCTTAGTCTTCCCATCTGTAAAGTGGGGGCAATTATAATAGTCTCCACCTCGCAGGGCTGTGGGGCCGGTTGAGTAAGTTAGTACAGCACAGACTCTGCAAACGTCAGCTCAGATTCTGGGTCCCTGAGGCACACTGGCCCTCCCCCCCGGCCCAGGCCCAGACTGGTAGCCAGGGCACTGCCCACTCAGACGGTGGCAGTGCCAGGCCTGCAACTGGAGTCAGCTCCTCCGGGAGGGCAGTGAACCCAGACTCACTTTCAGGAGCTAATGGACTCTTCAAAGTCCTCTGACGGGGATCCTGGTTCCGCCTCCCCAGGTGATCAGGCCCAGAAAATAACCCACTGAAAAGTGACCCGTCCCAGCCTGAAGCTGCTGCTTTGCGGACAGACCCGTCTGCCTCCCGACTCCCGTGTTCTTTGACAGGAAGCCAGAGAGCTGTCACTTCCAAAGTCCTGGCAGGTACGACTGGGGCGAAGCTGCTGGAGGAAAAGGAGCTCCTCCCCACTCAGCTTGGCGAAGGTGACATCCTCAGAGCACTTGGTCTTCCTGAGCTGCCCCCGGGCAGCCCCCGGGCTCCGGGTGCGCCATGCTGCTCACGCTGGCCCCCTTCTCCGTACGAGCTCATTGCATTTTCCTCTACACAGGGCCGAAGCTCCAGGTACGCAGGGCCCAGACAAGTTCACTGGCTCTGGGTGCCCTGTGCCATGCCCAGGTTTACAACAGAGTAGAGGGCAAGTCAGGACTGGTTGCATGAATGAGTGAATGAATGAATGAATGGTGTCTGCCCTGTTTCTCTCTCCTGCTCTGCCCACCCCCTCAGCGGTTGAAAGCTGCTCTGGGTCTAGACATCATGGCCTCTCCCTTTGGGACGGGCGCCTCCATGTTGGTGCTCCTGACCCAGCATCCCTCAAGTTCAGAGTGTCAGGGTCCCGGGGCGCCAGGATGAGAAGAACAATGCGCATCTCCCCACTGCACTCTGTAGACAAGAACCCAGACCCCACTTCTCCCCACTATCTTGCCTAATAGCTTTGCCAACTGCCAGCCACCTCCCACCGATCGCTGTGGGAGGTGCCCCTAGGGAGGGATTGGGCAGCCGAAAGCGCGATGATAAGACTCACTAGGCACTGGCAGTTTCTCTTTTGAGGCTCAACGAGTCCATGTAATCATCACCACAGCCCTGGGAGGCAGAAACTGTTATCCCGTCTCCTTTTTACAGTTGGGGATGCAGAAGCTTGGAGAGGTTAAGTGGTTCCCAACGTTCTGGAATTCTAACCCGCGTGGCCCGACTCCCGGGTGGGTGTGATCAACCTCTGCCCCAGCACGGGGGTAAAACACGCTCACTCTGCAGGCAGGGGCAGCGTGCTTAGAGGCTGCGGCTTGCTGGGAGGGTTCAATGAGACAGTTCCGGGCCTAGCTGCAGTGCTCTGTTTGTCCTGACTATTGCAGCTCTGTGACCTCAGGCAAAGTACTTGGCAAGAGAAGACCCCGCCCCCTTGCAGGGCTCGGGGGGAGAAGGAGGTGAAACACCACTCCACAACTCCTCACCCACAATCCCAAATCCAAACGCCCTGAAAACTGGCAGAGAACCTGACCTGGCTGCGCCTCATCTGGTGGCAAACCCTGACCTTGTCTGACCAGGAGGCTATTTACAGGGTGTTTTCAGATCCCACGTAGCGTGACTGTTCAGAACGGCTCTGTGCCCGGCGATGGAGAGCTGCCCCGGGCCAGGAGTGTCATCTGGAGTGTCACGGTATCCGCACCCTCTGACATCTCCAGCGTCATCAGAACGGCTCTGACCTGGAAAACTCACCCGGGGCTCTGGACACGGTGTCATGTCTGTAGCAACTGCCCCACAAAACTGGCAGACAGCACGTGCTCAGTGACTGACAGGCTCCCCTCCTTTAGGATGACGCACGTCCTCAACCTTTCTCGCCAGCCCGCTCTACTTGTCTATGTTGGAATCGAGAGTTCTCGTGCGTTTTGATGGATTCTAACAGATACTGGTGAGAATCCTGGTTAAAAAAAATGACTGTGTTCCATACTGACCATGGGCAGCTCTACGCCCATTGAGTGCAGCTGGGTGGTGAAGCGCATGCCCTCTGCCAAGGCATTCCCTCCGTTCAAATCCCAGTTCTGACGCTCACTAGCCGGGCCAGCTGTTCACCCTCTCCCCGGCATCATAAATGGGGGTACAATCACGGTTTGTACCCCAGAGTCCTGGAGGACTTAAAACAGTGCCTGGCACATATTAAGTGTTAACAGATTTCGTATTATCAGTCTTCACTCTGAAGTGCGTACCATAACCAGCCTGGTTGTCCCAGTGGGGAAACTGAGGCATGGGGCAGTTCAGTAACTTGGCAGTTTGGCAACAGAACCCTATGCTCTACTGCCTGTCAGAAGCTGGGGCAAAAGGGAGAGTGGGAGGGAAGGAGGAGATAGGGAAAAGGGCACTGTCTACCCCGGGCAGTCAGACAGTCCAGCTATGAGAGACATTGGTTAACAGGAACACCCCTCAGATTTTAAGCACCATTCAAAATATATTAGAAACACAAGTCTGGGCCTCCTACAGTTGACATTTTACTAAAGGTGCTTTCCTCTGAGAAATGGTCGGGGAAACTTGGGTGCAGGGACCTTCGGCAGACAAAGACCAGAAATGCAGGTTCCAGCCTGTGAGACGTGGAGAGAGAGCCTGGCCTGCGGTGGCTGACCCTTGAGCCTTGCATTTAGGAGAGGGTTCCGCTTGCAGAACCTCATTAAGACTGTAGCTGGTCTTGGCCCTGGCCAGCACGGCTCAGTGGGTTGTGTGTCAACCCACGAAGAGAAAGGCCACCGGTTCGATTCCTGGTCAGGGTACAAGCCTGGGTTGCAGGTTCGGTCCTTGGTCAGAGTGCATATGAGAGGCAACTGATTGATGTTTCTCCTCACATAAATGTTTCTCTCCCTCTCCCTCCCATCCCTTCCCTCTAAAAATGAATGAATGAATGAATGAATAAATAAATAAATAAATAAACAAAAAAGACTGGCTGTAGCTGGTCTTGACAATTTTTCAGCTGAAACAGCATCAGGTTTCCAAACAAAAAAAAAAAAAATGAAGAGCCCTGGCTGGTGTAGCTCAGTGGATTGAGCACGGGCCTGTGAAGCAAAGGGTCACCGGTTCGATTCCCAGTCAGGGCACATGCCTGGGTTGCAGGCCAGGTCCCCAGTAGGGGACACATGAGAGGCAACCACACATTGATGTTTCTCTCCCTCTCTTTCTCCTTCCCTTCCCCTCTCTCTAAAAATAAATAAATAAAATATTTTTAAAAAAATGAAGAGCCTCAGGGAAGGGGCCAGCTTTCAAGATGACCAAGGTGACACCAATGGTTTCCTCCAAACAGGGCCAATTCTACATAAAAATTCCCTGTGAGTAACTTGCAAGTCTTGTGGAACAGTCTACAAATCTCAGAGATCATCAGGGATGAGTTGGAAACAGACAGCCAAGTACAGAGGAAGGGCAAACCAAATAGTATTTCCTTGTCTGATGAGTTCGTATAGGGAAACACCAGAGGAGCCGATGCCAGAGGACTGAAGCAATATAGGTAATGGCTGTTAAAAAGAAATTAGGGCCCTGGCTCAGTTGGTCAGGCATCATTCTGCGAAGGAAAAGGCCACCGGTTCAATTCCCGGTCAGGGCACAAGCCTGGCCTACGGATTCGGCCCTGGTTGGGATGTGTACAAGAGGCAACCAACTGACGACTGACGTTTCTCTCTCATGCAGATGTTTCCCTCCCTCTCTTTCCCCCTCCCTTCCCCTTTCTCTAAAAATAAATAAATAAAATCTTAAGAAAAACAAAATTAGGAAGGCAAGAAAAATAGGGCAGAGTGTTAGACAACCGCTCTGTTGACCCAATTAGAGAGACACAGGCAACGTTGTTTAAATAGCTGTTGACACGTTGTTGAGAACACAGGAAACCATTCAACAGCAGAAACAAGAACCAAGTCTCCCAACGAGGACCTAGGCATTCTTCCTAACGGCTCCAAACCGTTGAGGAAATAGTCTGCTGTGAAAAGCATTAACGCAGTTCTGCTTTTTAAAACCCAAACAAAAAAATTGTCTGCTTTTCCTGAAGGGAGCTGTTCAAGAAATTGAAAAGTAATTGCTAACAACATTGGCTCATTGTGACTTTTCGGTTCTCTTTCCATATCAGTTGCATTTTTGTGCTTCTTTCCCCATGTACGCAGGACTTCTATTTTTCTCCAATGAAACTTTTATTTAAAAAAGAAAAGAAAGAAATGCTGTAGCTGAAACTTGGCCCTAGCTGGTTCTGTTAAAGAGAAAGTGAAGGAGAGAGAGCAGCTGGGCATGCGTCCTCTGCTCCTGACCACACTGCCTGCCCCAGGCCCTCCTGCCCCAGAGCAGACCAAGACCGAGCTTGTCCTCTCATTCTTGGCCAGACCTCTCAGGAGAGAAACAGGCCCTGCTCCAGCCTTAGGCTACTTACAATTCCTTGCAAAGATAGGAAACCACAGCCCCTGGGGGTGAGGTTGGGACACTTTCCAACAACTCACAGCTTTTGTAGAAAAACAGCAGTTAAGAAGCAATTAGAGGTTCAACAGCCAGCAGTCAGAGAATGAAGGCTGACAGAAACCAGCAACCACTCAGCAGAGACTGGGGGGCCCTTTAACAATCATATGGTCACCAAAAACCTGAGACGCCTCTCCTCCCCTGCCCCGTCAAGCCTGGGAGTGGTCCCCTGGTCTGTGACAGCAGAGACAGCAGCGCTCACTAAGGTCATCTCTGTGAGTGACTATCGGTGCAGGCCCAACTCATTTCTGAACTTGATCCGTGGTGCATGTATTAGCATATGGAGTGTCCCCTGCTTCTTCCTTTCTAGTCGGCTTCATTGAAATATATGTAATTCACATGCAATAAAATGTAACCACGTTGAATGTAACTTTTGATGAGTGTTGACAAGTCTATGTAAATATCCTGATCAGGATGCACAATGCGTCTGTCACCCTAAGAGGTTCTTCCAGGCTTCTTTGTAGTCCAGCCCTTGCCCAACCCAGTTTCAGCCCCAGACGCTCGCTGTCGCTGTCACTGCCGATTAGTTTGGTCTTCCCTAGAATTCCCCGTCAGGGGAATCTTGTATTCTAGGTCTGGCTTCTTCGTTGCTGTTGCTGGCTGGTGGTTGCTGTTAATGCTACTACAAATAGAATTTTTTAAAATGTAGTATTCAAATTGTTTGCAGCCAGCAAAAAACTAGTTATTTTTTGTATGTTGACCCTGTCTCCTATGATGTTGCTAAATTCACCACATAAGTAGTTCGACTAGTTGTTCTATAGGTTTGTTAACATTTCTTAGTTAACAAGTAGGTCATCTGTGACTGAAGAGGGTTTTACTTCTTCCTTCCTGACATTTTCGACTTTTATTTCTTTCTCGTGCCTTATTGCACTGACTGGCACCTCTAGTACCATGTTGAACAGGAGCAGGTGTTTCTTCTTGCTTGCTGCCTGTCTTAGGAGTGCAGGCAGGCAGCCTTTCGCTGTGAAGTATGATGGTAGCTGTGGGTTTGTGGTAGACACCCTTCCTTTACCAGGTGGTAGAATTCCGTCTTGTTCCCAGTTTGCCGAGAACCTTTTTAAAAGACGCGCATTTGGGGCCCTGGCTGGTGTAGCTCAGTGGATTGAGCACAAGCCTGCGAACCAGAGGATCACAATTCGATTCCCAGTCAGGGCACATGCCTGGGTTGTAGGCCAGTTCCCTGCAGGCCAACTCCCATCAGGGGACGCATGAAAGGCAACCATACATTGATGTTTCTCTCCCTCTCTCCTTCCCCTCTAAAGATAAATAAATAAATAAAATCTTTTTTAAAAAAGCATCTCTGATTTTAAAAAAAAAAAAAAAGACGGGCATTTGGTTTTGTGAAACATTTCTTCTGCATGTATTGACAGGATCACCTGGTTTTTCTCCTTTATTCTGCTAATGTGCTGCTTTGTTTCTGTTTTTGTTTTAGGAGGCTGCAAAAGTGTGATTTAGACACTGAGTTTTGTCTCTGCCAGCAATGTATTTAGCACAGGTTTGCTGTGAGAATTACAGTAATTTCACAAGCCAACAGCACCCAGGATAATAGCTCTTAAGGAGCCAAATAAAGAAATAACATACTCCAAAGAAATGATAGATTAATAGCACTCTTATTATTCCAGGCAAGGAGAGGTGAGAGAATAGAATGTAAATTTCGACAGAGGTGTATCTTTTTGTATGAGGAGGCACTGGGAGTGATGACCGCCAATGAAAGAGCTGACTTCTGCTTCCAGCTCAGAAGTGTAAGTGCTCAGTTGCTAGGGAACGAAGATGCCAGCGTTGGTGGGCAGGCTGATGTCTCTCATTAGGGACTAAGCTGTTAACCACCGCTGTCTTCCAGAAGTACCTCACCGAGGCAGGACACGTGCCCCAAGAGCCTTGGGGTGTTTTTTATGTTAGCAAAGAAGAGTCCCCTCTGTCCAAACTGAAACTCTCATATAGTCCTCACAAACTCTCAGTATTTATCGTCCAAATGTTCCCTTGCCATAGTTGCTTCTCCACGTGTACTCATGAATAAGGCCCAGGGGGAGCCCCTCAGCATCGAGGCTGCTCACTGCCTATCAATGACAAAAGACATAAATGGATGACCCCTTGGCACGACTCATGTCACTCTTATATCGAAGCAGCTTTTTTTTTGGCCATACACAAGTGGGTTTGAAATCATATTAAACCAATGTACAACATAGACTGAATGGGTCTGATTGATTTTGGAATGTTAAAGCAACCTCAAATTACTGGGATGTATCTCATTTGATCATGATATGTTGTCTATTGCTGGATTTGATGGCTACTCTTTCGCTAAGGATTTTTACCCATTTTAATCCCTGCCGTACCTCCCCCCACCCCGAGCCTAGAACACTGCCTTGAACCGAGTAAAAGCTCAGTAAATGTGTGCTGAATGAATGAATGAGTCCGGTAGCTTCCTCTGTCTGGCTGGCAACGGAAGGGGGATTCCTAGGTAACGGCATGTTCCAAGGCATGGAGGCATAAAATATTGTTGCATCAGCCACTAACTGGCTGTGTGACCTTGAGCAAATCTATCCTGCCTATCCATAAAAAGGGAACAAAAGCCACAGGGCTGCCAAACACTGTGACTATCCAACCAGATAATATACATGAGACACCTTGGAAAAACTCTAACCTGAAGGCAGTGTTATCACTAACAAGGAGGTGGGGAGGCCCATTTCCATGTCTGGCCCAGCTGCAGACTGACAGTTCTTGGGGAAAGACGGCAGGAGGCTGGGGGCTGCCTTGGCATTTGAGGCCTGGGTCCCAAACACCTGTGTGAGACAGCAGCCACAATGGAGGGCAGTGCTCCAAGGATGGCAGCACCTCCTTGGGTTTAAAATTTCTCCCAGATGGGAGCAGGTCCCTCCTGGCTAACCAGGTGGCATTACTTTCTCCTCCTTTGTCCTTCTGCCTCATAAATCTTCAGCTAGGACCAACACTGACTTCCTAAGCAACTAAAGCAAGGGATGTGGGGAGTTCACAGAGCATGAGGAACACTTTTTGTTCCTGCCCGCCTTCTTTCCTTCCTTCCCTCTTTTCCCCCACATAGGGAGCAGCTGGTACGCCTTTTCCCTCTTTCTAGGCCTGGGAGTAATGGTTTTAATATGGAGTACTCACTTTATTTGTATTTTGGATGACTGCCCCTGAGAGTTGTTTTTAAAGAGTCCCAGCAATCAAATCCCCAGCTCCCGTGTTTGCACATAATTCCCCTTCTACTTAAGCTCTTTTTGTGTTTACACTCGGGACACCTAGCAGCTTGGTCTGGCCAAGGTACCACTTTCAACTTGAAACTGCAGCAGCAGCAGAAGGAGCACCAGGAAGGGGGTGGCTTTGGGAGAATTTCAGGAGATAGAAGTGAGTGATGGGCTGCTGAGGGGTGCAGGGGGAGAGCCAAAGAGGGGAGAGCCAAAGAGACGAGAGAGGGAGAGAGACGAATTCGAGGTAACAGGAAAGTCTCTGGCATTGGTGACTGTGCAGATGGTGGTGTCATCATATTTCTAGGACAGGAAATAAAAGAGGCAGACAGGTTTGGGGCAGGGAAAGACTAAAGCGATGAGTTCAGTTAGGGACGTTTATTCATTCATTTCTTGGGCATTACCAGCTGTAGACACCTTGTCAGGAAAAACCATGAGCAAACAAAACAGGGTCCCCGCAATTCTGAAGCTTACGCTCCAGGAGCAGGAGGACATCTTAAATAAATTGGTCAACGAAGTAACTGCAGAAAACCCATATGAGGAAATTAAACAGAATCATGTGGTAGCTACGCTGCAAGGGCAGCCAGGGAAACCCTGGTATCAAGACCTGGAGGTAAGAAGATGCCAGCCTGAGTTTGACAGTGACCCAAGAGAATACAAGTAGAGAAGCAGCTTGGATATAGAAGCTTGGAGCTCAGTAGTCTTGGCTGGAGGTGATCAGAAAAGGCAGACGAAAAACCGTATTGCAGCATATACTGCTATTTCTAGAAAAATAAAATATATGCAAAATGATACTGGGGGTACACTGGGAGTTTTAGGCTCTTTTGATTGTTTTTTCCCTAAACTGGGTAGTGAGAGATCATATGGAATTGATATACCTTTTTACACATCGAAAGTATCACAAATAAAGTAAAAAATAGACTAAGAAAGTAAGAAGGCCAGACAGAGACTCTCCAGACTTAGCCAATCCCAAGGTCTCAGTCTGCGAGCAGGGAGGGAGCAGACTGCTGGGGCAGATCCTCCAACCAGCAGCAGGGGCCCAGGCTGGCCCCGCCCACTCCTCTGCTCCGAGCGGAACCCCGCCCCGGGTTGTGCACTCGCACCGCCCAGGTCCAGTCGTCCGCCAATGGGCGTGCAGATCTGGGCTCACACCCCCACCGTTCCCCGCCCCAGCGCGCGCCACCGCGTGACGTCACGGCCCGGCCCCCGCCACGTGACGGCCGCGCGGTGTGGTCCCACTGGACACCCGGCTTGAGCCGCAGAGGCCGGTGAGGGGCCGGGGCCGCGCGGCGGAAGGAGGGCGCGGGCCAAGGGAAGCGGTCGTAGGGGCGCGCGTGCATGGAGGCGGACGCCTGACAGCAGCGGCACAAGCGGAGCGGGCCTCCTCGGGTATCTTTCCAGCTGCCTCGTGCCAGCGGCACCGGCGCGGCCATGGCGACGGGCGCTCAGCAGGAAAACACGCTGCTTCACCTCTTTGCCGGCGGGTGAGCATCTCGGCCCGACCCCGCCTCTCTCTCGGCCGATTCCCGTCCCTTCCCCGACAGAAGCGCCGGCGCCCAGAGAAGGAAGTCCGGACTTCGGGGCGGTGATAAGGCCTGAGAGGCACCAGCCTTTCCCCCTCCCAAATTCACATCCTCCAAGGGTGGTTGTACCCCGAACCTGCTGCGCTCCCACGCCCATCCCCCTCCCGGCAGCGTCTCCACAGTCTTTACTTCTTTTAAACAATTACAGTCTAGTGCGCCGAGGGTCACTCGGGGGCGGTCCTGCCAGGCCGCCGTGGCTCGGCTGCCCTGCGTCCCCCCTGCTGGCCGCCCTGGCCGCGCTTCCCCTGCAGTCCCTGGGCCTGGGCAGTCAGTCTGACGGATGCTCAGGTTGGCCCAGGAGGTCCTCAGGGTAGCGCAGGGCCGAGTTCAGACAGTTGTGTCGTCAGGGGACTGGGAAGCGCAGCCTGTGGGAGAGCTATTGGGGGACCCCGGCAGAAAGCAAGGTCAGGAAGGCGTGTGGAACTGCTTCTTTCCTGCTGGTAGACGCGTCCAAAGTGAGAGGTTTTGTGTTTTGAGAGCTGCGTTCGTTTGATCGTCATGCTCCTGATATTTGTAATGGAGGCAACGCATGTTTATGGAGGTTGGGTGATAAAGGGGTTCGGGAAGAGAGCTGCTTTGTTTCTTCAGAAAATACACTTTAATTTTTTTTTGAGTATTAGTAATGTTTTTTCTTTCAATATATCCTGTGGCTGTGGGACCTTTGGGAGTCTTCCAGATGTTCAGAGTCTTATTTGAGGACCTCGCAGGCCTGGCACGGCAGGTTTTAAGTGTAGGGCAGTCTGCATAAAATTGTATTTATTCTGGATTGTCACCTTGACTTGAGTATTTTAGTGCAGTTTAGACTGCCACCTAGATATGTTTACGTTACAAACGAGTAACTTGAAAACTTAGCTGTGAAAATATGGTAAAAGGGTTCTGAGCGCTATGTACTTATTGTGGGGGGTTCTGGCAGTTTCTTTGTTTTTTCAACTAAAAAAATGGTGGCTGTTCATAAATAAGAAGTTCTCATTCATCTCTTCCCTGTCATTCCCTGTCATTCCCTCTCATTCTTTCACTTCATTTCCCCATTGATGTTTCAACTTCAGACACGGGGGCAGTTCCTAAATTATGACAGCATATTAATTTGTCATTCTGGGAAATTTTTAACAAGTTCGCCATATTATTAAAGCCGTCTTTCAAGCCAAAAAGGATATTTTTTTCCTAATGATGTTATCCTCAGGGATTTTGATTTATTGTTGTTAGTAAGGTAGTCTTTTAAAGAGCTCTTTGTATTTTATCCTGAGAGACTTACTGGCTCCGGTGCAGCTGTGTGAGGCTTGCTGCGTAATGGATTGCCTTGTCTGGACGAATCTGCCTGTGCGCCCTTCACAGTGCCCTCTGGCTGCTGGTTCTCCTCCGGGAGCCTCATGGTGGAAGAAAATTGCGGCAGCCGGCACAGCTCCCCCGGACTGATTAAACTGTAGAGAGTTCATTAGGGTAGTGCCCGAAGCCCTGAATGGAACAGGTTGCAGTTCCTTCAGTAGCATCAGGATCACTGGGAAATGCTCAAGAAAGAAGTGAATCTGCCGAAAGCATGAAGCATGTTCTCGGGAACTGAATGGGTTTTGATTCCTTCCCACTGGCCTAGAACATAGCACTGGCACTTTTGGGGGGGAGAACATTATAGGAGCCGAGTGTTGAATGGGTATGTCATACAGTTAAAATCCGTCCCCCCAGTGCTTCCGCCTGGTCCAGTGGGTGACATGCCGCTTTGTTCTGAGTAACCAGTCTCTGTGTTGGCAAAGCCGGCATCTTTCCAAAAAACTAAGTTCACTTCCTTTGAAAAGAGGTCAGCCCTCACTTTCTAAATGTTACATTTCTCCTGCTTATTGACTAGCCCTTAGAAACGAACATCTACCAAGTTTAATGCTATCACTAATTAATGACATTGAATAAATATTGTATTAGGTAGCAGGCTTATAAGTGGTTAAAAATTAATTTTAGGTCCTAGAAAATAAGAACTCCACTTAAAACAACTCAGTGGTCTTTCAGAGATAATTGCTTTTTTAAAAAGACAGTTTTGTGGGTTCTTTGCAAAGATGAAAATACTCCCACATTAAGCTGCAAATCATCTTTTTAATACAGTGTGTCTCTTTAAGAAAGCAGAGAACTGAAAGAAAAACCACCCACAAACCAACGCCTAGAAATGAGCACTTTAGAAAAGGCTTCGGTGGACGTGTAAGTGTACCAAATGTAATTCCATTGTTAATTTTAAAGTAGGCTCATATTTTAAAAATTGCTTTCTTCCTAGTGCCTACTGCATTTTAATGACAGCAGGGGAGGCAATGAGCTCTCTGCGTGCACCTCTAATGGAGCTTCGCCCTGCAAGTTACAATGAAGGGGGCGGTTCCCAAGCCCAGGCCTGGGGGCCATCAGTAAGGATGCTTACGACAGGGCTACTTACCCTGATGGTCATTTCTAATCTCGCGTTGCTAGTTTTTAGCCAGTGTAAATGACTGGGCATCCTTGTGTGTGATGTGTGTAGTTCTGTAATTACTTCCTTTGGATAAACCATCGGAAGTACAACTGCTGAGTTAAAACACATTTTTAAGGCATCTGGTACCTACCACCATGTTCATAAACCATCTCTTAGAGTGGGCGACTTCTGCGTGAGTGAACTGCATTCATTTGATGTTGACTTGCAGTATTTTTAGGGATTTTGCTGCTTCCTGCTTTCTTTCCTCCTGTCCGAACACCTGGGTAGCAGTGTCCAAACACAGGGTGTGCTCACACAGGTTTATTGTTACCCAGCAGGGAAACCTGCCGTTCCTTCTCTGCTGTCTAAACCGGCTCCTCTGTGGAAGTGGCCCTTCTATGTCTAGGCCTTATGTCTATTGAGAAAAATCCCTTCAATGTACCTGTCCAGCGACCTGGGGGCTCTGGTTGTCCATGCAGCCTTAGTGACATCCTTCCCCTGCTGAGCAAGCAAGCAGCATCGCAGGGTGCGATTTAGGGGAGGAGCTCAGCCCCTGAAATAGACTAAGCTGTCATTACATGTAGAGGTTAGTGGCCTGGATTATATGCTTCTGGTCTCATTTTTATGGCATGATTTCTTCTTTCGTCATCAAATGTACTTATATAGTCCTTGATATCTATTTTAGTGGGAATATGGTATGTCTTCAAGGTTTTATATATATATAATCCAAGATATTTTCAAAATCCAGTTTCCCTCCACCCCCAGCACACACATCTGTCACCATGTGTGCTCCTGTACTGCGTTTTTCTCTGCAAGGTCAATCTGTATTAGCTAATGGTTACTTTCGAAGTGTTAGGTACGTGTTAATATAGTGGCTAGGGGGCAAAGTAGAGAAGATGCAAAGCATTTCAAATGCTTGAAGAAATTTCGATAGAACAAATATAAGGTACAGGTAATATTTTTATATGGCTTATATTAGTATACCAAGACTATAAATTTCATCCAGTGTGTTTCATATGTATAACAAACACTTTTAAAAACTGTGTGGTGTTTGGATAAAAGATTCCTGCTAGAGTCTAAGCTTCGTGAGGTTGGCAGCCCTGTCTGTTCTTTTCAGTGGTACGTCCCAAGTGCAGGGCCCCACCTGCTGCAGAGGCTGAACCCGTCGATGCCTGTTCAACAGTCACCTAAGCGAACCAAGGGTCTTGTGCATCGTGCCTGGAAGTGTAGATTGATGTGGCTTGTTGAATTGTCCCGAGTTAAGAGGAGCAGTACTTCAGTTATTTCTGAATTACGAACATGGGGCTATATTAAGATTTGCTGAAACTGTATTAGCATAGGGTAACGTTATTTTGGATTTGTGTATTTGTGAAAGATACTGATTCTCTTCAGGTTCAGAAAGTATGACAGTGTTTTTAATGTATTCCCAGTGCTATTTAAAATTTTCTTTCTAAATGAGATAAAAGACAAGAAATAGCATCTAAAGGATAATTGCATCAAAAAGTGTGCATTTTTCTTTGAGTAAATGCAGAATTTGCATAATAAGAAACCTTCTAAACCTTATGCCTGCTGGAAAACTGCATGTAGAGAGGTACAGGTGCGACTGCAGAGCTAGCAGATGAAAGGGGACATTACGGAAAAGCTGCCGAGACTGGGGTCAGGGGGCTGAGACGGACTGGTGTCCGGCAGGACCGTGTGTCAGTGGCGACATTGCAAGGAGCTCACGGCCTTGGCTGCCGTGCCTAAAATGGGCCAGTGTATTTGTAAGAAGCAGAGGTTCTTGTTGAAAACATCGAGTTAAAAATGATACTTGTTACTTGAAACTCAGGGTTAAAAGGTAAAAATTTGTATGCACGATTTAAAATTTTTACAGCTCAGTTGGTTAGACCATCATCCCGATACACCCAAATTGTGGGTTTGATCCCCAGTCAGGGCACATACAAGAAACAACCACTGAATGCATGACTAAGTGGAACAGCACGTCAATGTTCTCTGTCTGTCTCTCTCTCAATTTAAAAAAGAACTTGCATTGGGGTGGTGAACACACCATTCAATATACAGGTGGTGTATGATAGAAATGTATACCTGAAACCTATATAATTTATTAACCAATGTCACCCCAATAAGTTCAGTTTTTAAAAATTATATAGAATAATCAATAAAATGTAATTTTAAAAAAATTGTAAAGGTAAAAAAACAAGATATGTTAAAAACAGAGAAAAAATGAAATCTAGCTGAGAAACTCCAAAGTAAAATAAGCAACAAAAAGACTATATACACACACATGTGTGTGTGTGCGCGTGTGTATACACATATATAGTTTTGTTCTGCTGTAAACTGGAGGAGAGCCTAATCCACAGGGAAAAAATCAAGCCAGGCCTATGTGGGTAAAAAGATCAACGGTTAAATAAATAGGTAATAAACACAGGACTTCAGTTCCGGGCAGGAAGACTTAAGGCAGAGAATGGGAGGAAGGAAGTTTTTATAGGGGGAAAAAGTGGTAAAAGAGGGAAAGGGCACCCACAAATCGAGGTCCTAGATTTTTCAGAGTCAGGCAAGTCGATGTCAGGAGCCGCTGCGGTGGCTGCCCCTCCCGGCATTCCTGCCCGAGGTCAGACGCGGCGGTGCTGCTGATGGAGGTGCCCAGAGCACCTGCTCTGGACTTGCCGGCAGCAACCAGAGCCTGTTACCTTGGGGGGATTAATTGGACATCCAGGTGTTTCCACAGAGCTGTTAGAAACTGCCTTTTAGAGGATTATTGATAAGAGTAAAACCCTTGAAGTGCTTTCCTGAAAAGCCTGGGTGTAAGGTTTTTTGGACGGGCCTCATGCAGGAGGCTTTCAGTTCTAAATAAGAAAAAACTTAGTTCCACCTTGCTTGATTCTTGGCAGGTACACTGGAATTCCAGAGAAAGCCAGGCTGCAGTCAGGACTTCCCTGAATAGCTCAGCAGTGTCCGTGTATGAGCAGAGGACTGCTCCGCCTTCTAGAAGTACCTGCTTGATTCCCTCTTCGGTCCCTGCACGCACACAGCGTGGCTTACAGCAGCTCCCAGTGTTTGTCCACCGTTGAGCAGTCTGGAGCTTCACTCTGGCCCAACCAGGACACGCACCCATCTCTAAACTAGCTGGTGCTCCCACCTATACGCTGCTTGGGCTCAGTTGCATGCCCACTGCTGATTCAGGGCTAAACCTAGAAATGGGTCCAGTCCCATTCAAACTGTATGGCTTAAGAAATCTGGGATCTTGTTAAGACAGGAAGAGGGGATGGATGCTGGGAAAATAGGCAGTAGCGGCCTCCACAGTGGTTGCACTGCCTTCAAATACATTGTCCGTTTTATTGCTCTAGAACAGGGTTTCTCAGCCTCGGCCGGATGAGTCTGCTCAGTGCGGGGCAGGGCTGTCCTGTGAATTGTAGGGTGCTTCGCACCCTCCCTACTACCCACTAGACGCTATACCCCCTCCCTGATGCCAACAGCCAGAAATGCCTCCAGACGTTGCCAGATGGCCCAGGGAGCAGGCACAATTGTCCCGGTTGAGAAACACTGGTCTGGGATAGTGGTCTTCAGACTCTGGTCACATGGCCCTGTGAATAAAATGTTTTTGCCTGTCCCCATGTGTCAATCTTATACATATTAGAAAATGTGTACACAAAATAGAAATTTAATGGTAGAGGTTATAATGGTTGATATAGTGAGAATGCATTTCTTTTTGTGCTGTTTTCCTCCTGAATGTCCGTGGACCATTATGCACGCCTCTTAAACTGTGTCCCTCACTTCGGATGTGAGTGGTCTAAGACATTGGGAGCTCGTCAGAATTTAGTCTGTCTCCTGAGGCCAACACTGTGTCATCATGTCACTGGGCGTTGAATGTGACTTTTCCTGTTGGCCGAGCACTGGCTGCCAGGGCCGGAGCCGAGCCCAGAGGAGCCTGCGCCGAGTCGTGGAAAGGCGGCACAGTCCGCCTGCCACCAACCGTCCCACCCCAGACTGCATACGCCGAGCAGGAAGGTTATAGTTGTCAACACTGACGTGTGGAGTGTTGAGAGAGGCTTTTCCTGTCACTCTCTCCCTTTCCTGTCCCCAGCCCCTGGTAGTGTGAGCTCTGTGCATTGAGGGAGCTGGTAAGGCTGAGAGGTGGGTCACCCACTCTGTGGCCAGAGGCTCCCTGCAGGTAGGGGCGCTTGCATTAGCCCACGCCAGCAGGATGAGAAGGACACAGGGGGCACTTCCCACCTAGTAGCAGTCTTGTTGCCTCATAGTGGGCATGGAAGGACACTGGTGAGCCCCATTGGCTTGGTGTTGGGGAGCGTGAGGACCAGAGGAAGGAAAGGTACCTAGTGATGTTCACAGGGTTCCCAGACCAAGTAAAGCTGAAGGAAATTGGCAGAGGGACTCCTGGTGAGACCGGCCTGGGGGTTCCCAGTGTTGGGGCGCCTGGTGGGGTCACACACCATTTTAGTAAAATTGTAACATTGGCTGCGGCCACCGACACAATCACAGCAAGACCGAGACCATTGGCAGAGACCACTCACTTCTGTCCTCGTGCCCGGGTACCCTCACGGTGGGACAGAAGAGGTGAAAGAGTAGACCACGTCTCCTCGAGCCCCATGTCTAGCTGGCCGTGGTCTTGAGTCAGATTTGGGATTGAGGTTGTAGATGGGACTGAACTTAAAAAGCCGAAAGTTACCAGCTGGAGGTCACGGAACCCACCTGAGACTCATAGGTGGGAAGGGGTACTCGGGAGAGCACCTCAGAGAGGCAGTGGTGGGGAGGGCTGGCCCACAGGGCTGAGGCCTCTGCCCCCTCGGACCAGAGACCCCGGAATGGTCCTGGGCGTAACTGCTGCGGAGTCGCCGTGGGTGGGGCTTCCTCCGAGCCAGCTGACCGAGGCTGGGAGCCAGGCTGACTCGGAAGGGGTTTTTCATATCGAATAATTAGGAATTAACAGGAACTCTTTTTTTTTATTTCTTATTTTATTTATTTATCTCAGAGGGAACGGGAAGGAGAGAGAGAAATATCAACGTATGGTTGCCTCTTGCACGTCCCCTGCCAGGAACCGGGAACTGGCCTGCAAGCCAGGCATGTGCCCTGACTGGGAATCGAACCGCGATCGTGTGGTTCCCAGGCCCACACTCAATCCACTGAGCTACACCAGCCAGGGCAGGAACTCTTATACAAAGAATGAAATTGGTTGTATTCTTACGTGCTCTGGACCCAACAGGATGAATTATTTTTAGAAAAATCTGAAAAGCCAGTCTTTTTTTGTTTTTCTTTCTTTTTTTCCTAGTATGTTTATTGATTTTAGAGAGAGGGGAACTTCGGTTGGTGGACGCCCACATGCGCCCGGACCAGGGGTCAAACCTGCAACCTTTTGATATATGGGACGATGCTCCAACCAGCTGAGCCTCCTGGCCAGGGCTAGGATTGTGATGCATTTGTCTTCCCAAACTGATGAATATTTTGTATGTATTGGCTCATGAAGAAAGAAAAAGAAGTTGAGCAGGAGGCTCCTTTTAAAATTCTGCTATGAAGTGTTTTAAATTTCAGGAAGACTCTTTGGAGTCTTCTGCTGTGAACTTCAGTTTCGTATCAGAAGTTGTTTTCTTCTAATTCAGAGTGTTAGAGTGGATGCATGTCCGACACAGCTTAATGACTTAGAACATCCTTTGGACGTTTTTTTCACCTAAGAGTCCTTTCCTAGCAGCACCGACTTCTGAGTAGTGGCATTGTTTATAGTGCCTTAGTGTGCCCCCCAGGTGGGTGGTCTGGAAGGCTGGGCGGGGCCTATCCACCACTGCTGCCCACTTCCGCCTGGGCACCGTGCGCAGCAGGTAACAGAGTGACTACAAGAGCGAGTGTGCCTTGCCGGCCCCAAAGCGTCGCTGACTCACTGATAGTGGGATGTTTGCCTTGTTAAGTAGACACACTGTCCCGCAGGCCGTCCTTTGATCAGGGGTATAGATTTGGACAACAGTGGGCCAGATAAGGAGTGCAGCTGACTTGGGGACAAAGCAAAGGTGGTTGACCTGTGTCATATTCAAATTTGCTGACTTTCTGATGAAAGACCTTACCCAGAAACTGTGGGACGCGGGCAGTTTAGTGGTATGGAATCTTCTTGTTGAACATAAATATATGTCAGCTATTTCTTTGTCTTACTCTGTAGCATATAAATTTTCCAGTGTTTTAAAATACACCTTTTTTAGCTTTTTTTAAACTAAGGATTTATTATTTTTTAAAGATTTTGTTTATTTTTAGGCAGAGGGGAAGGGAGGGAGAAAGGGGGGGGAGAGAAACATCAATGTGTGGTTGCCTTTCACACACCCCACACACTGATACCTGGCCTGTAACCCAGGCATGTGCCATGACTGGGAATTGAACCAGTGATCCTTTGGTTCTCAGGCCAGTACTCAACCTACTGAGCCACACCAGCCAGGGCTAAAATATACTTTTATTTCGTCCTGGCTGGTGTGGCTCGGTGGTTGAGTACCAGCCTGTGAGCCAGGGGGTTGCTGGTTTGATTTCTTGGGTTTCAGGACAGGGCCCCAGTGCGGGGCATGTGAGAGGCAACCACACATTGATGTTTCTCTCCCTCTCTTTCTCCCTCCTTTCCCCTCTCTCTAAAAATAAATAAATAAATATTTAAAAAATAATAATAAAATAAAACCTATTTTTAAGCACTTGGTTATAGTAATAGACGAGAGTAATTATTTTGTGCGAAAAGACATGGTAGGGTGTTATTCTTTTACCTCGTTTTTAAACACTCCCATCAGAGCCCCTTTTCTTTAGCAGCATTCTGGTGCTTTAGAACCAGTTATACGGAACAGCATTCGGTTCAGCTCACAGTTTTTCCTTGGTAGAAAAGGATACATTACAGTTTTAAAGTCCTGCTTATCTGATCAACAGTTTTCCATTTTGAACATGAGTGAAAACAGTGTCAGTCAGCCAGCAAACCTGTCTGCAACCCCCGTCTTTCCATGGCGTTCCCAGAGGGCTCACCTGAGTGTAGCGGGGCAGACATAGGCTTTGCGGCCGTGAGTCTGGATTTGGGTTTCAGTTTAGATACTTAGCCGCTTTGCAACTTGGAGAAAGTGTATGACCTCACTGAGACCCAGGGTCCCCGCCTGCAAAGGAAAGGTGATACCTCCCCACAGTCCCTGGGCAGCTTGAGGGGGGTGCCAGCTGTGTCCTACGCCAGGGCCTTCCTGCCAGCCTCCCGCCCCGTTTGACGGATCCCCTGCCTTGCTTTTGTGGTCGATAGGCTTAGGCCCCCAGTAGAGACTAATTTAGGGTGCGTTACCATCCTAATTTTAAAGCAGGTGTACCTAGATAACCCCAAAATGCCTGTTTTCCTTCCTTACACCTCCCAAATCTGTATACTTGCTCTTTTTTCTGACATTTAGATTCATTTCAGGGGCGGGGGGAGGATTGAGGCGAAATAACAGTTTCTGCTGATAGGGACTTTGGAGGATCGGATGCTGGTCCTGAGACAGGCAGGCAGTTGGTGGTGGGAACACTAGCGTTGCAGCCGGCAGCTCCCAGCACTGCGTCATCAGGATTTGCCGCGCTCTCTGGAGCTGCAGGCCCCTGGTTTGAAAGCACTGCACGGGGGCTTCGCGTCTGGTGGGGCGAAGCTGACTTAATATTCTGTGCTCCGGGCTGTCCTTCCTGCCCCTGCCGTGTCTCTTCCCAGTCAGAGATGCTGATGCTGTGTCATTTCTAGTGAGCCACCGGTTGTGCCAGGTGCCACTGTGCCGCAGCCAAGTGCCCCTGGGACAGTCCCCTGGGATAGCAGGCAGGCAGTAGGTGCTGTCTTCAAACATTTAGGTGCCTTAAAAGACCCTCCCCTTGAAACCTCAATTGAGTAATTCCTTTGCTTATAGCAAATACTCTTTGTGAACTCGGGAGTTCTGATGGCTGATACAGAAGATACAGAGGTGATGAGACGCACGCAGGTCCTGGGCCACCGCCACGCTTCCCCGGGAATGGAGCCCACATGGCTGGTGGGCGGGGTGGCTTTCAGTGGTCTGAGGCTGAATTATCACCAGTCTGTCAAGCACCCGGTTTCATGGGTATTACTGTATAAGAAAAGACGGAAGGAGAGTTGTCTCAAAGAAAATTACTTAAGTTTTTTTTTAACATTTTATTTATTTATTTTCAGAGAGAGGGGAAGGGAAGGAGAGAGGGAGAGAAATATCAATGTGTGGTTGCCTCTCGTGAGTCCCCTGCTGGGAACTGGCCTGCAACCCAGGCATGTGCCCTGACTGGGAATCGAACCGCAATCATGTGGTTCGCAGGCCCGCACTCAATCCACTGAGCTACACCAGCCAGGGCCTTAAGTTTTTAAATCAGGTAATATTTTGACACGAAAAAATTATAAAGGGGAACCCTGACTCAGAAAGACAGGCTGGCTAATGAAAACACAGAGGGTAATGTTTTTGTCATGAAAAGCAAGCTTTGGTTTAATTTTCAGTGGAATCCAAATTAATTAGATTTTCATAAAAGTCTGTTGTAGTACACATTGATTTTCAGGTAGTAGCATTATCTGAATAACTTTTGTTTGACTGAGAAATGATGCGTTTTCTGGGCTATTCATTGCAACCTGGTGGTGAAGTTGGAGACGGCTGACTGACGGTCAGAAGTTGGTTAAAGTATCACACGTCGACCCAGTGGAGCAGTACGCAGCCAGCACAGGCGACGTGAGCGTGTGCGCGGACAGCCAGTGTCTAGATCAAGGGTGCGGAGTGAGGTTCAAAAGCCATTTGTGAAAAGCCCTAAAGGATGTGCTAACACGTCAACAATGGTTATTTCTTTAGCTGCTGGGATTCCGACTGTATATTTTTTTTACTTCCCCATAGGTTCTGATTGGGAAGTGAACATGCGGGTCCTCTTTTTCTAATAAAGAACAGTTAGATTTCATGCTTCGTTTGAGCAGAGGAGGGTGGGGCCTTTCTCATCCTGCTGTGATCTCTCTCCTTGCAGGTGCGGGGGCACGGTCGGTGCTGTTTTCACTTGTCCCCTGGAAGTCATTAAGACGAGGCTGCAGTCCTCGCGATTAGCTCTTCGCACCGTCTATTATCCTCAGGTCCATCTGGGGACCATCAGTGGAGCTGGCATGGTGAGGCCAACGTCCGTGACACCTGGACTCTTACAGGTTCTGAAGTAAGTCCAGTCCCCATTCCGGACTCCTGCCAGAGCTCGCCCCCGCCCCACCCCCATCAATCCAGAATGTTTATTAAGCCCATCAAACAGGATGTTCTGTTTGCACAGCGTTTGTCCAAACTAAACGATTAGGTTTCTGTACCAATACCTATGAACTCCAACCTCCCTCCCTTGGCAGCAGGTCACCCAGCGTGTGTGTGGCCACCCTCCAGTGCCAGTGAAAGCAAACCTAGCAGAACAGGTCAAAGATGCGCGTGCAGACAATGTGCTCTTGCTCAGAACCTTTTGAGGCCTAGCAGGAAACCACGGGGTGGTGGAAGGAAATTAAAAATTTCAAACTTCACAAGAGAGGGTTTTGAGTATCTTAAGAGGGAGTAAGCTGGAAATGTTTCAGTGTTTTAATTTTTATTTGGAAATAATTTTACATTTATAAAGAAATTTCAACATATAAAATGGTTTTTAATATTTTTGTTTCATACGAAGGCTGCCTGTCTAATTTACTATTTTTATTGCAATAAAAATGTCTCATTCACTTGTAAAGTAGCTAAACATAAGTTGAATTTGACTTACTGGCATCTATGCTTAAGGCAAAGTCAGAAATTCAGAATGGGGGTGTCTGAATTTCACCTTGGCCTTTGTGCTTTAAAGGATGTTTGGGAAGCACTGGTTGAATTTACACCGATAGTCGCATCTCTGAAACCCGGCACAGGGAGAGGGTGTGTTCAAGAAAGGCGCCACTGTTTCTCAGTGTGGTAGTTTCGCTGGGAAATGTTAGAAAAAGATACAGCAAAGTGGAAATGCTCTGTCTGAAGAGCCATAGTGTGTAGCCCTTTGGACAGAGTTCAGTCACGGAAGGATGAGTTGGAAAGCACCGAATTTATTTTTGGGTGCGTTTTGTTTGTAAAGCTTGCCTACAAGGCACCCATGCCAAACACGTGGACAAGGGTGCATCCAAGCTTATTGAGCAAAACTGGGCTCAGGAACAGCTGCTAGGGGCAAGGCCCCGAGAGAATCGGAAGCCCCGCTGGAGAAAGGCGGCTGGACCCTAGGAGAGTCCGCTCTTTGAGTCTAACCCTGCGGAGGGGAGCAGAGGCCCAGAGGCGGCAGGGCCGGGGTGGGCCCAGGAGACAGACGGCAGGCCCGCTCTGATCTCAGGAAGGAGAGGGACGCCCCCGCATCCACCAGAAGATGTGGCTGTGAAAATGTCCCCGTCCCGGTTGGCCTTTTCACACGCTTGGGCAGCCGCGTGTCCCAATGACACCTTCCTTCAGAGGAACATGAAGTGCTTGGGACATAATGAAATGGACAGGTGATTTGCCAACTTTATTAATATCCAAGATGAACTTCCTCCTGCTGGGCCTCCTGAACAGCTCGTGACTGGTGGGCCTGCAGGTTTACGCTGACCGGGACGCCGCTGCCCAGAAGCACGGAGGCAGGTGGGGGACTCCGTGAGCCGTTTCCGTGGGTCAGCTGACGGCGGTCACGTGCTCCGCCTCTGGTGTGTGTGTCTCTCTCGCTCCAATAAATCTTTCTCTGTATATTTTTCCCCAATTAGGACTGTTGTTTATTAAAATATAAATCAAAGGAAACGAGCCTCTGTGTTGTTAAAAACCAGGAGCAGGGCCCACAGCAGCCACGGCCACGCAGTGATGAGACGCCGCCTCCACACGCCTGCTTGTTAAAACCTTCGAGTCCGTGCTCACGTCAAAGTAGAAAGAATGGAGTTTTAAGTAAAAATCTTGTTAAAATGCTGGTCTGTTAGAAAAGTGTTTATAAAACGGCACTTCTCGCCCACGAGCTATTTTATTAAAGCTTTATTTCTGCAGCTGGATATATGTACATTGTTAAGAGTCTCAGCTGATATTCAATAGCTCCCAATTTTAAAATGGCTGCTTTTATGTAGTATTATGTTACTGATTTTTCCCACCAACCCTGTGAGATTAGCAGTCAGGCATGGTGTTGCCCCACTTCATAAAAGAGGAACCGCAAATTGGAGCTAAATGACTTAGCGGGGCCATTTTTGCTGTGTGTTTACCTCTTTCAAAGAACCATTTGAGCACAGTAGACTCCCGAGTTGCTCCTGCTGGAGACGAGGGCTCCGGCTCAGTCTCCTGGGACCACACCCGCCTGCTCGCTGGACTTCTCTTCCGTCGCTGCGGCTGCAGCCTGACAGCCCAAGGCCCAGAGCCAGCCTGTCCTTGGAGCCACAGGGACCGTCCGGCTGCCTGTGTGACATGTCCTCTCCCGTGTGTGGTGGGCATCCAAGGGTCACTTGTAGGGAACTCAGCTGCCCAGCCTCACTGCTCCCAGCAGCTCCTTGTGCCCACTCCACGGACACATGCACTACACGTGACCCCTTCTACACTGCTGTCCTGATGGAAGCCACTGGGTCCCCACCTGGGTTACTGCCCAAGCTCCCACCTGATCTGGCCCGAGACCTGCTCCCCTCCCCGTCCTTGTCTGTTACCAGCCAAGATCCTTGCTCAGATGCCTCCTGTCCCTGCCCGCCTGTCTCCACACAGCTGTCACCCTCCTGTCACTTCTCTGTGTAGCCTCTCCTGCACCCCTTCAGCTGTCCCTTTAAAAGGTCAGGAACATTGGCACATCCTGCCTCGGGGCCCTGGGACTGGATGTTACCTACATGACTGGCCCCCAGTTGTCACCTCTGCAGGGAGGCCTTGCAGTGACCATGGTATTTAAAACAGCCTCTCCCTGCATTCCATCCCTCCTTCGTGTCTAATTTTCACCCCCAGCACTTAACTTCCACCCAACATAGAGGAGAGCTTGCTTGTTCGTATTATTTACTTTCTCTCCCCGCCCCCACCAGAAAGGAGGTTTCTTGGAGTCAGGGACCTGGATTTATTTTGGTCACTCAGGGTGTCCCCAACCACTGAGAATGCTTCCTGTCACCTAGCAAGCATTCAGTACAAATTGAATGAATGAGTGGATTTTGGCACATCAGAAAGATATTGCAGCCCTGGCTGGTGTAGCTCAGTGGACTGAGCGCAGGCCTGTGAACCCCACGGTCGCTGTTCGATTCCCAGTCAGGGCACATGCCTGGGTTGCAGGCCAGTTCCCAGCAGGGGACGCATGAGAGGCAACCACACACTGATATTTCTCTCCTTCTCTCCTTCCCTTCCCCTCTAAAGCTAAATAAATAAAATCTTAAAAAAAAAGAAAGAAAGATATTGAATATGAAGAGTTGAACACACACCTGGCCATGTAAATAAGGCATATTGGCCACCGCCGTACTGCGCATGTCATGTACTATTCAAACGTAAGATTTATACCTGGGTTTCTTGGTAGCCACGGCAGAAAAGGGGAGTGCCATATCACACGGCGCTCGCTCCCCAGGGGACACGCCTGTCTCCTTGCTGACGGGTCCTGAGAGTGGTCTGTCACTCAGACTCGCGTGCAGACGGGGGGGCGGCACGTGCAGCATTGCCCTTTAGGGTCGTGCAGGACCACCACGCTGGTCCTTTGTCTCCGCCTGGGTTGCTACTGGACTGCCCTCGGGTTCTCCCAGCAGCCGTCCCCGAGCAGGCGCCGTGGTAGCGCCGAGGCTGCCCTTCCTCTTCCTCTTCCGGGAAGTGCCTCTTTAAACCACTTCAGACAACGGAATTGGTTTACAGGAAGTTTGCTTAGCAAAACGCAGACCAGTGTTTGCTTGTGTCTCAGCCTCTGTGTGTTTAATGTACTTAATAAAAAAGGCTCTCACTGTTAAATTTACCAAATGGGAATGATATATCGATTCATTTCAGGTATCTGCTCGAAAAAGTTACGATTTCTTCTTTTTTTTCCCTTTAATCAGAGATCTTCCTGTTCTTTACATTACTCAGGTAATTTTTCTTCAGGTGCCTTTTTAATCTGAAAAGTAATAAATTAGTGATCCGGTCGCTATCTTATAAAAATGAAGCTGGTGTGTTCAGCTGAGATCTTCGTCTTGGATTGTGATGTAAAACCAGTGAAGGTGAAATGCTCCAAATAAGACCCTAGTTTCTTTCTGCATTTCTTTCCTAAATGGAAGTTTCTAAGGCTGTGGGAAAATGAGTCTGGATCCGAACATGCTTTCTTTTGAGGCTGAAGTGTACCATTTATAGCAGGAACTTGATTGTTCCAGAAAAGTTCTGTACACATGCAGCAAGGTTAGAAGTTTGAATTATGTAACAGAGCTGACTTTTTGCCCGCTGTTAGTGTGCGTCACTATGGAGACAGCCTTGCCGCCATTGGAGGAGGCCCGGGTCACCCCGGGACACGAGCTCCCTGCTGCATTGTGGGTGAGAGCCCTTCGCTGCAGTTAGATGGCTCCTGTGTGTTTACGGGAACCGCGGATGTGAATCTAGACGTTAGGCACTTTGAGTGTATTGACCATTGGAAAATCTTTTACAAACCGAAAGGTGTAGGTCACTCCAAGGTGTTAGTTAAGAAGGGTTTTGTTCAGGGAGCTTGGCTTCCGGAGAGCACAGTCGTGTGGTAAGAAAGAGGAGGAGTGCGGGATCTAAAGCTGAAAACACTGAATGCTCACGCCTCGGCGAAGAGCCGGATGACTGGGTTTTGGCCAGTGGGGAAGTCCGCTGGGACTCCAGGGGCTCCACGCGGCACGTCAGGCTGCACAAGCCCCCGGAGTGTCTTTACCCCCGGCCTTGTCCCTGCGACTACTGGGCTGGCCTCATGAGTCCAGTGTTTTTACAACCTAGAGCGGGTGGCTCATTTTTTTGAAAGAACTTTTTATTCTGAAAAAACTTAAACTTAAGGAAAACCACCAGGAATGGCATGTCTAACTTGTTTGTACTCTTTGCCTCGAGTCACCGCTGTGGAACACATGGCCACATTTGCCTTGTTGTTCTCGTTCTCTGTGCCCGTGCCTCTCCTGAGCCGCTTTTTAAATGGACTGCACCCGTGACGCCCCTTCGCCCTCCGCGCTGCAGCGCTGACTCCCCGAGAACAGTGTTCCCTTAAAACCTCAGCAGTTTTCAAATTCAAGAAACCTAGTGTTGACTTCCCACTTTCTCACCGGTCTGCAGCCCCTGCTCCAGTTTTCTCAGTTATCTGTGTCAATGATGCGTTTGGCACAAGAACCAGATTGGGGTGAAGGCTGTTTCTGCCGATCTCTTCCACTCTCTTCACCTTTTTCAGTGAGCCTTTCTTTTTTTCTTCCCTAGGGGTTTTTTCTTTTCTTTTTTCCAGTTCAAATATAGTTGTCTCCACTTTCCCCCTTCAACTCCCGCCCCACCCCAGCCATACCCATGGTTTTTTCTTTCTTTCTTTCTTTTTTAACAGCTTACTAAGATCAAATTCAGACCTGGTTAGTGTAGCTCAATGGATTGAGCTCAGGCCCGCAAACCAGGGGCTCTCTAGTTCAGTTCCAGGTCAGGGCACATGCCTGGGTTGTGGGCCATGGCAGGTGTCCAGTGTGGGGCACTCAAGAGGCAACCACACATTAATGTTTCTTTCTCTCCATCTCCCTTTCTTTCTCCTTCCCTTCCCTCCCTCTAAAAATTAAAAAAAAAATCTTAAAGAAAAATATAAAATTCATGTACAACTTACCCATTTAAAGCAAACAGTTAACTGGGTTTTTTTCCATCCCCCCCAACCTCCAAGTCCCAGCCCTAGGCCGCCGACCACTAATCTACTTTCTGTAGCTGCAGATTTGTCTCCTGGACTTTTCATCTACATGAAGTTGTAAGACGTGTTCGTGGCCTCTTGCATCTGGCTTCTCTCACTTAACCCAGCGCTCCTCCCCTCTGTCTAAAAAGCCAGTAGGCATGTCCTCGGGGGGACGTCAGTAGAAATAGAAACAGAATTGGCAGGATTCACTTTACAATTAGTTTTATAGGAATCTTGTTCCATAAAGTGAGAGATACCTTTTTATTTTACTTTCAATGTCATAGTGAAGGTAAAACGTCGCATAAACTTTTTTGAAAACTATAATTATTTCTGAACTTGTCCAACTAAGAATGCTGTCAGGTTGGAAGGCACTGATTGCCCAGTGAAGAGAACCCTGAGTAAGAAAAGGGGATTGCATCAGGCAGAACCCTGACTTAGCAGCGTACGTGCTCTTGGACACCATGAAAACTGAGCCGTTGAAAAGAGTAAGTTGAACCAACCCGAAGAACTGTTAGGTCACAGTTGGAAAGTGCCTCTGAAGGGTAGTCTCTACCATCCTGTTAGGGTTTTTATAGTCGCTTTTGATCAGAAACAATATTTAGCCATTTTTAAAGCTTTTTAAGTCTCTTTTAATCAGAAACTGTGCTGAGCAGTTTTGGTTTTTGACGCACGTTGGCAGGGTGTGGAGAACGGGAACCTGTGTGTTGGTAGGAATGTAAAACGGTGCAGCTGCCGCCGCCGCCGTGGTGTCCAGTGCGGCAGATTCTCAAAGACTTAAACCTGGCGCTGCCGTGTGACCCAGCGGTTCCCTCCTGGGCGGGCCCAGGGACAGTCTGGACTAGGGGCTCGGGCGGAGGCTCGGAGGCTCATGTTCACGGCGGCATTAGTCCCAGCAGCTGAAAGGTGGGAGCCACCCCTCTGCCCTTCGACAGGTAAATGGATGAACAAAATGTGGTCCATCCACACAGTGGGATGTTTGTTTTTACTTTTTGAAGTTTTTATCTATTTATTTATTTATTTTTAGAGAAGGGAGGAGAGAGAGAAAGAGAGGGAGAGAAACATCAATGTGTGGTTGCCTCTCGTGCACCCGTTGGGAACCTGGCCCACAACCCTGGCATGTGCCCTGACTGGGACTCAAACTGGTGACCCTCTGATTTGTAGGCCAGCACCCAACCACTGAGCCACACCAGCCAGGGCCACACGATGGAACGTTATTCAGCCTTAGAAAAAGAAGGAAGTTCTGACACATGCTGCAGCACGGGTGGACCGAGAGACATCGTGCTCAGTGAGATGCGCCGGTCGTAACAGGACAAGTGCTTTGTCTCTCCGTTCATAGGAGCTTCCTGGAGCAGTCAGATCCATGGAGACAGAAGATGGTGGATGCCCAGGGCTGGGGTGGGGGGGGGCGGCGAGGTAGCGTTTCCTGGGGATGGAATTTCAGTGTGAGAAGGAAAGAGTCTGGGGAGGGGCAGCGGCGATGGTTGCATAGCAGTGAGTGCGCCGACCCATGCACTTGACGGTGGTTAGATGGTGAAAGTGTTCGTTATGCACATGTTACCGCAGTGGGGAAAGTTAGAAATAGGCACAGTGTTCTCTTTGAACTTGAGATACAAGGGTTCGGCTTTAAATAACATCCATCCAGCCTGTGAAAATTATTGGGTTTTTCTATTGCTTATATCCCCGTTTAGGACTTTCTTACAACAGGTAAAAATGTAGAGATGGGATTATTATAAACAGGGGATAAGTCCAAAAGAGGCACCATCCAAAGAAGTCTCTGAGCCCGTTTGACAGTGAACCTTGTCACAATGGGGACACTGTCCCGAGTCAGACTTGGCCAGTGCTTGCTGTCCCGTACGGGACTTCCGCATGCAGACCCTGGACGCCTCGCCAACAGCCAGACTGGCATTTCTGAAGCCCGCTCTCCCTGTGCTAACCGCCCGGTTCTTCGGCCCTCTGCTCTGTCCTGCAGTGTGCTCACGTGAGGCCTGGGCTCTCGGAAACAGTCGGCCCTTTCTTTACTCAAGGAGCTAATGGGGAGGCCGTCAGCCCTGACGCCTGGGCCTTGCCTAAGGATTTTACAAATGAATCTTCTTTTGTTTCTCAGGTCGATCTTGGAGAAGGAGGGACCAAAGTCACTGTTTAGAGGCTTGGGTCCAAATTTGGTTGGAGTCGCACCATCAAGGTGAGCATTAGACTCACGGCCAGCCCCACGCGTCTGTCACACAGCGATCCCTTCCCCGCGACGGGCCGCGCTGCTAGACGGCCGATTTCTCCTGCGGAGAAGTACAGATTTGCCGGAGTAGCCTGACAAATGGAAACAGTGGTGACTGTGGGTGTGTCTTTAGTGTGTGTGTGAGAAAGAGATTCTAGTTATTTTACTAAGTTGAAAATGAGTCTGCTCTCACGCCTGGACCTTCTCCAAGTAAGTGTGACACCTGTCGGCAGCATCGCCCTCACCACACCACCCCGGTGACACATAAGTCACTGTGGAGTGAGGCAGGACAGGTATGGTGTATTTAGAAACACTGCAGATTTAAAAAGTCACAGCCTATGTCGGTGCTCGAAGGATTGGCCTTTACCCAGACTGAAGAATGTACCGGACTTGGTGCGTTACCGGATCTGGTGGGCGGGCTCTTCACCCGCACTCCGGCCCACGCCCCAGAGCTCCGTCAGCGTCCGCGGTCCAGCAGGGCCCCCCAGTGATCCGCATGCCCCTGGAAGCGCTGACCTGAAGGGGTTTTAAAGGAAGGAATTCTGGGCTTTACTTTATATAAAGCAACATCCTCATTTTTGTTACAAGGCCTACCTGTCTTTAATCTGCACTGTCCAGACAGATACAATAGCCACTGGCCACCTGGGCTCTTAGATTAACCAAAAAAAAAATTCAGTTCCTCAGCCTCACTAGCACATTTCAGGTACTTAACCTTAGCACACGGCCCTCGGCTCCTGCCTGCACCAGGGACCACAGGTACCTGAGGTTCCAGCCTGTGTAGGAGGCTCTGGGCGGTGCTGAGGGGGAGACAGGCACTCGGGGAAAGCGGTGACAAGGTGAGAGAGAGAGTGTCCTGTCACCACTGAAAAGTAGGCAGGAAACTGCTTCTGGAAATGGCCCCCCGGGGACAGAAGCCGGGTGGCAGGGATGGGACACACGTCGCTCCGTGTAATGCTCGATTAGACTTTAAGGAGAACTAAGCTTTATAACAAAAATGAGAATGTTGTTTCATAAGGTAAAGACGAAAAGCTTCTAGAGTTCTTGCGGATCAAGGCTCCAATTTATACGCAGATCACCAGGAGGATTTGTTTATGTGCAAACCATTATTGCCAGTTATTATTAAACCCTTTTGTTCCTTTAGAATTTCATAGCACATGAGTATAATCTATTGAAAAAGTAGAAAGGACTAGCCCTGGCCGCGTGGCCCAGTTGACTGGAGCGTCGTCCTGCGCCCAAGAGGTGCAGGTTCCGAGCCCGGTTGGGGCACGGACGGGAAGCAGCCTGTCCACGTTTCTCTCTCCCTTCCGAGCTCTGTCAAATTAGTGAACAACCCTTTGGGTGAGGATTAGAAGTAATAATGAAAAGAAGAAAGTACTAGTCTATGAGATTATTAATGGATGCCAAATATATGTGACATATAAGTGTCCAGTAGAGAAAGTTAAGCCCTGTCTGCCTGTGGGCGATACTGTCTTGGCAACCTCTGTTCATCTGATTCCTGCCCCACACCCATTTAGAGCGCTGGGACCCAGGGCAAAACAGAAGGCTGCTGTACAACACAATCGTGATGAGTAGTCAGGGTCCTAAGTTGAAAAATATATTGTATGATCTGTTGAGAAGCTGGAAAAAAAAGAAACCTCTTCCTGGCACTGCTGGTGAAGGAGCAGGGAAACTCCCCGCCAGGCCCGCACCCAGCTGCACTAGAGAGGAGACAGAGGCAGAGGAGAAGACAGGGAGGGGGAGCCATGGGGGAGGCTGGCCACCCGGAGCTGTGGTTGCCTTTGGGGGCAGGGCATGTTCAGTGGGCGGAGCTGTTCATGCCCCTGGGCTGGCGGCCATGCCTGTGTCACGGATCCTCAGTCACCCAAAGGACGCCCAGGGTACCACAGGGTGAGTGTGGTGCATTTTAGAAATACTGCAGCTCTTCAAAGGGACAGTTTATGTTGTGCTCAGAGGATTGGCATTTATCCAAATGAAGAGCGTAAATGGACTTTGTTTAACATCAAAATCTCATTTTCCTCAATTAAGTGGGACATTCAGTCTCACTGAATACTGGAGGGATGGGCGGGACCTTCCAAAGTTGTCAGTGGGGCTGGGTCCCAGCACACACAGGGTCAGGGTTAGACGTTGACTTCTGGCCCATTTTATTTTCTAAACTTTTCAGAGGTTGCAGAGGAACCGGGTGTGTTTGTGGGGCCAGACCAACGTCTTTACAGCCTTCTCTTTCTGTCCTAACAGGGCTGTGTACTTCGCATGTTACTCCAAAGCCAAAGAGCAGTTCAACGGCATTTTCGTGCCCAACAGCAACACCGTGCACATATTCTCCGCCGGCTCTGCAGGTACGTTGCCCCACGGGGGGCGGGGGAGCCGCTCACCTCCTCATGTGCACCTGGTGCCCAGCAGCCTTTTTCAGGGATTGGGGATGAGCTCTGTGCATCCTTTGCATCTGAGATCATTTTTCTAAAGCTTTATGTGGGAATTGATTAAATTGAATGTTTAAATCCGTTTGTAACTTAGTTCCTGTTTCTTTGCTCACTAAAGCTTTTTATTTTTCCTCAAAATGTCCATGTTCTGTGCATGCTGGTCAGTGTAATGCTTCGTTTCAAGTAATTTTAGTGTGTTTTTCATGTCTGTTTCATTGTTATTTTCTAAAATTCAAGCTCTCTTTCCGTGACTCCCTGTGCACAGTTGGGACTTTTGTCCTTAACACTTGGATTCCATGACCAAGGGGTGGAATTCCACAAGGGGTGGGGGCTGGGGGTCCCCTGTGGGGTGTGACTGATCAGCGCACTCCTCTTTTGAAGGGGTCATCCCACTTACTGTACGAAATTTATAACATGATTTCCCCTAGAAAATACGTGGCAAAAAACACTGACTTGGAGATTGCTGAGAGAAGGCTGTGTCTTTATGTAGAAGGCTTATGTCTGTTTAACTAGAAAGGTATTTTAAAGAACTAAAATTGACATTTTATGAAAAATTCCCGCCTTCTGCCAGCCTGTAAAGTGTATGCAGCTCTGTCTATCCCTCTAATGTCAAGTAAAAGTACTAGTAACCCTCTGAATAGTTACAGATAATACCTTCTGGACCCCAATAGAAACTGTTGCACAGCTGCTTCAACACGGGAAGGGCGTTGGCTGCTGAGTACAAGGCTCTGAGGAGGAAGTGTGGTGTCTTGTTTTCTTGAGGCTCATAACCTAAATGCTGTTCATCGATTTTGCTACTTTTGCAAAATTCACTTAGAAGAACCCTTGGTACCTAAAGCGTACCTGGAGGGAGGCGTTTAATCCACTGTCCAGGTTCCTGGTGTCTGAGTGATCTTTTGGAGAAGAGTCGCCGTGCTGGCCTGTGTTTGCTTGGCCTGGACTGGTTAGCAGTGTCAGAGTGGGGGAAGCTTGCTAATAAGAAAGAGGTTCTCCAGTAAGCAGATCAGTGTTAAAACTTCAGTCTCCTGAAATGATTAGTCAGGTATTAAAGTGTCTAAGTTTGGATGCAGTTACATGGAGATTTGGTTCCTTCTCTTTTAAGTTTTCCATAAGGCAACCTTTTGGGTTAAGACAGCAACTTTTTAAAGCAAGTTCTTTCTGGACCTGACGCTTATAAATTGTGTTCAAAGCGTTTTCACGTTAACCAGAGGAATCACTTTGGCAGGAGTGCCAACAGCACCACCTAGAGGCTGGGAACACTAGGTAGGGCTAGAGAGCGGAGAGATTTCTTTTAGGCCCAGCGGATCAGATGGTTGTTACCGTTCGGGAGATGTTCAGGAGATTGCTGCTTCTGTCGGCAAGACAGACACTGAACCGCCTCCCGCTCTCGTTTTTATCGCTCAGCCATTGGAAGCTGCCTTCAGCGTTTATTGGATGGAACAAACCGCCTTAGGCTGCACTGGCTGTGTTCGATGATGACATTTGCTGTTCTTTTTTTTTTCTTCCAGCTTTTGTCACAAATTCCTTAATGAATCCTATATGGATGGTTAAAACCCGGATGCAACTAGAGCGGAAGTAAGTTACTAATTGTTGCTTCCTTAATTTGAGAATTCTTGGGGATGGCTTCCCCCCAGCCCCCGCCACGGAGTGCACAGGTCCTCGTCCTTTCTGACCTGCGAGCAGGTCCTTGTGTTTGGGGGTCGTGCTCTCAAGCATCGTGGGGGACAGAGACCAATAGAGAGGGTCGGGAGTTTGCTCCACTGTGACCCTTGCCCTGCAGTGCCGACCCCCTCCAACTGTCAGGGATCCCTGCTCTGCGCAGGCCCCACCCCAGTTGCGGCTGTGAGCTCTCCCCTAGGTATGTCTCTTCCCCATGGGAAGATGCCATCAAGGGCAGAGCAGCAAAAGCCTTCAGGCCTCCAAAGGGCCATTGTCATCTGCAAGGCCCTCCCTGTGGGGTGTCATCCCTGGAACTCTCTCTCGGACTCTGAGTCCTTTAGTGGCCAGGGACGCCTGCAGCCCCTTCGAGGACAGGATCAGTGGAAACCAGTTGTTGGAGTACAGTTAGTCATGGCTTTTTTTAGCAATCTTTTTTTAAAAATATTTTATTTATTTATCTTTAGAGGGGAAGGGAAGGAGAGAGGGAGAGAAATATCAATGTATGGTTGCCTCTGCCGAGGACACACAATGTATCGTGTGTCCCCTGCCGGGAATTGGCCTGCAACCCAGGCATGTACCCTGACTGGGAATTGAACCTCGATCCTCTAGTTTGCAGGCCCGTGCTCAATCCACTGAGCTACACCAGCCAGGGCTATGGCTTTTAAATTACAGTGTAGTGATACACCTACTTAATGTACTAAGTCAAGCACGGCCCAGCTACTACCGTAATTTCAGATAAGGGGTGATGCTAAGTGAGGTTTTGTGATAGGATTCTGTCTAAGAACCCTGGGTAACTGGGTTGCCCAGAACCCTGTGGGCGGCACTGGAAACTTCCAGCNAGGCCTCCAAAGGGCCATTGTCATCTGCAAGGCCCTCCCTGTGGGGTGTCATCCCTGGAACTCTTTCTCGGACTCTGACTCCTTTAGTGGCCAGGGACGCCTGCAGCCCCTTCGAGGACAGGATCAGTGGAAACCAGTTGTTGGAGTACAGTTAGTCATGGCCTTTTTTAGCAATCTTTTTTTTTTATATATTTTATTTATTTATCTTTAGAGGGGAAGGGAAGGAGAGAGGGAGAGAAATATCAATGTATGGTTGCCTCTGCCGAGGACACACAATGTATCGTGTGTCCCCTGCCGGGAATTGGCCTGCAACCCAGGCATGTACCCTGACTGGGAATTGAACCTCGATCCTCTAGTTTGCAGGCCCGTGCTCAATCCACTGAGCTACACCAGCCAGGGCTATGGCTTTTAAATTACAGTGTAGTGATACACCTACTTAATGTACTAAGTCAAGCACGGCCCAGCTACTACCGTAATTTCAGATAAGGGGTGATGCTAAGTGAGGTTTTGTGATAGGATTCTGTCTAAGAACCCTGGGTAACTGGGTTGCCCAGAACCCTGTGGGCGGCACTGGAAACTTCCAGCGAATCCAGTCTAACTTTGAGCTGCCCAGAAAGGAGAGAGGACAGAGTGAGGACTCCCCGTAAGTGCACGTAGGGGCCTCTGTGGCTCATTCTTCCTGATGGCCACAATGGCCTCTGCATTGGCCTTTGGTTCTGTAGACCCCTGCCCGTTCTGCCTGAAAGAACCCTCTGGAAAGCATCGGGTCCAACCTGTTTGAACAGATCACTTGCTTAAAATCCTTCGAAGAATCTCGGTTACTCTCAGGGTTAAATTCCAACTCCTTGGCTCACTGTTCAAGGTCCTTTGCAATCCCTAGAAAACACCACATGCTCTCACGTGGTTGTGCCTGGAGCCAGCCGGCTCTGACCAGGACTCCCTTCTCCTGGCACCGACCTGTCCTTCCACTTCGGACCGGCACCACTTCCTGGAGACCTTGGGCCCTCGCCCCCGATCCCAAGTGTGCTCAGTGTCCTAGCACCCCTTCCGCTTTGCAGTGGATAAGGGCTGACATTGGCTGAGAGCCAGCAGGTACAGCCTCATTCGCGTGGGCCTATGAACGTGTCCCTTGACTGGGAGTGTTTCCGGTGGGCTTCCCATGCGCTAGTCACTAGGGAAGAAGCAGCACAGAGAAGGCGCAGGCCCCACCTCCCCAAAATGTGGCTTCACAGAAAATAGACTCTATTCTCGTGGGGCAAGGGCCCTGAGCATGTCTGGACCTGCAGGGTCCCCGACGCAGGCCAGGCAGGAGGGGCAGCGAGGCAGCTGGCGGGCCCTCCTGCGGCAGCAACGCCCACACTGCCATCTGAGAAACAGCTGGCATTGAGGAGGGCTGCGGGCAGAGAGCCATGTGCCCAGAAAACCTGGAGGCAGGGGAGCACAGTGATTCTGGGGAGCTGCCAGGAGGGACAGTGGTCTGCACCATGAGCAAAAGCACTGGAGGGGGAGGGAACTACGGGAAGGAAGGGCTGGAGGAGTGAGCGGGGCTTGTCCTTCCAGCCCTGCAAATGCATTTGGAGTTAGACCTGGGCTTTGCTTGGAGGGCCGTCAAGAGTCATCAGAGTGGTTGTGGGTGGCCCCAGGGGGACTTTGTCCCCCAGGGAACATTTGTCAATGTCTGGAGACATTTTTAGTTGTCACACTTAGGTGAAGTGCTGCTGGCATGGAGTGGATCGAGGTCACAGAGAGTACTGACAACCCCACAGTGCACAGGACAGCGCCCAGCGGTGAATTCCCTGGCCCCAAATGTCAGTGGTCACCAGACTAAGAAAGTGCACGAGAAGGAGTTAAACAGGGAGTGGTTGGATTTGCGCTGGAAAGGTCCCCCAGGTAGGGTGCAGAGAACAGCCTGACTGAGGGAGACCTACGGAGACCGATGGAGCAGGAGGGGACTCAGTGACAGGCGTGAACACTGTCAGGTCCCGGAGTTCAGTTTGTGTCTGGGTGGTCTCTGACCACTTTCCGTCAGGGGAGGAACAGCCGGCCTGGGGCTCTTGATCAGTTGCGTAGTCTCTTTGGCATTCACGGTTTCGTGAGGTTGGAAGTAACCGAATCCAACTGCCCCATTTGGAGACAAGCGGTAAGAAAGGGCACCTGTACTCTCTCCCCACTGTCTGTCGGAGCCTGATGAGGTGTCCTTCAGTACTCCCTTGAAGCCCGCGCCCCTGCCATAACTCGTCACGCTTCATCCTGTCCAGCCTTCCACTTCACGCACTTCCCTGTGCCTTCCTGCCTTCGCAGCAATTTTAATCTGGCACATGTACCGCAGCTTATTGTCTGGGTCTATTTTTAGGTACTTGCACGGTTTTGATTAAGTTAGTTGTTTCCCTTGTGATGAATGATTTCCTCCATATAGCTCTTTCCAGATCAGGTCAGAGGCTATGAACGTGGGTTTGGGACTCTTACACAGACACACATGCTGTTTGTGGGCGGGCTGGGCTCCCTGCCCCCAGTGCCAGAGGACACGTGTTCCACGCTGGTTTCCTTTGTATTCAGCAATCAGCGTTGGTGCCCGTTCACGCGTGTGTTCTGACTGCCTGTCCTTGGTCTGCTTCCCCAGGGTGCGCGGCTCCAAGCAGATGAACACGCTCCAGTGTGCGCGCCACGTGTACCAGACGGAAGGCATTCGCGGCTTCTATCGGGGATTGACTGCCTCGTACGCGGGCATCTCAGAAACTGTCATCTGTTTTGCGATTTATGAAAGTTTGAAGAAGTGTCTGAAAGACGCCCCATTAGCCCCCTCTCCAACGGGGGCTGAGAAGAATTCCACAAACTTTTTTGGACTCATGGCAGCTGCTGCTGTCGCTAAGGGCTGTGCCTCCTGTGTCGCCTATCCACATGGTACGTGCCGCCTCCCCGCAGGGAGACAGCTGTCGGGCGCCACGTTCCTCAGTCCCGGGAGCCAACCGCAATGCAGATGCCTGCAGGTGTCGGCAGAACCGACTCCAGGGGCCTCAGCCTCTGCCCTGTGCGCATGCGCACAGGTCACAGCAGCAGGTGGCAGCGGCTCAGTGTCACTCAGCCCCAGCTGATGGCCCCAGAACTTGCTGGGCAGAATGTGGGCCTGGCATTGCGGAACTTGCGGTGATTTCAAAGAAGCCAAAATCTGGATTTTATTTTAAATCCTTCTATTAAAAAATGACATAGGAGCCAAACTTTTAAAAAAATCTCTCGGCTTTCACTTGGAGTGCTGAGTAGAGCTACTTCGGTGTTTATTTTTTAAGGAATTATAGACCTGATGTCCTTCTGACCTACTGTTTTAAAAATGGCTTTGTTTATTGTGCCATTAAAAATGGGCTTTGTTTTCAAAAGCCTCCCATACAAATGTGTGTGGTGAGCTCAGTGACAGGTAATTGAGGCCCCTGTGTGTGCCAGGGCCTCTTGTGGCCTCAGGGCTCATTGAGAAGAGATCCAGAAGGCTCTTGGTAGGCTCCCTGGTCGGGAGGGAGGAGCTTGTGCAGAGGTCTGCTTGGTGGGCGGAGCCAGGCCTCCTCCTGCTGTGGCATAGGGCGAGGGAGGGCCAGGTGGACCAAGGCTTGGAGAAGGAGGAGGAGGCAGCATCTGAGCTGGTGGTCCATGCTGAGAAGGGTTCTAGGAGGAGAATGCTGGGGAGTGCCTGGAAAGAAAGTCTTGGGGAAGATACTGCCCTACTTAATACAAACTTCAGCTTCAGTGAAATTACAGTGTTCGCTTAATCAGGAGTAGAAAATCAGAAACCATCTTAAAATTAAGTCCCATTCAAACTCAGATTTTAAAAATCCCTTTCAAGTTATTTTGTCCCTTTGTATATACATCCCTAATTGGCCATCTCCCGGAGTTAGAAAATGTTCTAAACAGATCTTCCTTTTCATCATCTCTGCGACGACTCTGTCCAAACAGGAGCTGGGGTGGCAGTCTGGCAGAGCTGGCCTTTGAGATGGCTTCTCATGTGGCCTGGGAATGCAGTTTACTTGTCGCATAAAGCATGTGTGTCTCTCTGCAGAAGTCATAAGGACGCGGCTCCGGGAGGAGGGCACCAAGTACAAGTCCTTCGTGCAGACCGCGCGGCTGGTCTTCCGGGAGGAGGGCTACCTCGCCTTCTACAGGGGGCTCTTCGCACAGCTCATCCGGCAGATCCCGAACACCGCCATCGTGCTGTCCACCTATGAGCTCATTGTGTACCTGCTGGACGACCGTCCTCAGTAACAGGCCAGAGAATTGTGCTGTAGGAGAATAAAACTGAAAAACTCAATAGAGAAATTTTTTTTTCCGTTGATGTTTAGAATGTTCGAGACCGAAACAGGAAAGGCCACAAAAAATGTGGCTCATGTCACCTGCTGGACATTTCCTTTTGGATTCATGTTTTCTGGAAGGTTTAAATTCATTAACGTTAATAGTTAATTATAACTTTTTTTTAACTTAAGAGGATTCAGGATTCAGCAGCAACTAAATTAAATCATGCTATTTAATTTAAGTATAAATTTGGCTTGTGTCCTCCTTTGTGTTCACTGTACTGGAAACTGTGGGACTTCAGTGGAACGTAACCCTAAGAGGCAGGTGGAACCTCCGAAGTGAAAGTACAGCTGTTTTGTGACCTGTCAGGTATTGCATTGGACAGGTAGGGGGCGTCACATTTTGGTGGCACTGGGCAGATGGGACAGGCGTCCTAGCTATTCTTTGTGCGTTCCCCAGTCTCATACAGATTGACAATCCAAGCTTTCAGGCTGCTGAGTTTTCTTTTTAAAAAAACCATGACTTTCCGACATTAAATATTTTAAACCACATGCACTTTCCTGGAGTTCTCTTCTATCTCTGGTTTGAACCAAAGGCGAGAATCTTCCCGAACTGTTTACCAGTGGCCTCGTCCCTGCGTATTAATTCCAGGAGGTAAGCCTAGTCAGGCCCAGGTGCTGTGTAGGGATGTCGGAGTGCAGTCGCGCGAGCGGCCGGCCGTGAACGTGGGATATTGGGAGAGATGCAGCCCCTCTGATGGTGTGGGCCCTGTTCTCAGCGGGTAGCCGCTGCTGGGGGAAGAAGCGTGACCCAGGCTGATTGCCCCTCCGTGGAGAGCTCACATTTAACCTGACTGGAAGTAGTAGTGATGTTTAAATACCCTAGTTTAAAAAAAATGTTTTAATCCTAGAAATGAGAAATTACCAGAATTGCAAACCTACCCCGCCATTTTAAAAGGAAATTTAATATGGGACAAAAGCTAAGACAGAAGGCAGGTAAGATGGACTGTCCTCCTTCAGCTCTCTCCCTGGACTTCACACGTGTTGCCCATGGGGTTCTTTTTCAGTCTGAGTATCCGGGAAGATGCGACTCAGCCACACATGGAGTTCGAACAGGTGCAGTACTCTGGTGGGGATGAGGAGGGTATTTTCTAATCGTACTCAAATTGAGTGTAACTTTGTTTGCCTTTCATCACAAAGGAGGTTGTTCGGTGGTGGTGAGCTCTCTGGTATAATTTTCTTCAACTATTGACAACTATGTAAAAGTCAAAACAAGTGTGCTCAGTCATGCTTCAGTGCTTCCAAAACATGTAACTGTAAAGAGACTTCTATTTAAGAACCTTATTTCTAAAAAAGATTTTATTTATTTTTAGACAGAGGGGAAGGGAGAGAGAAAGAGAGAGAAACATCAGTATGTGGTTGCTACTCATGCACCCCCTACTGGGGACCTGACTTGCAACCCAGGCATGTGCCCTGACTGGGAATCGAACCCGTGACCCTTTGCTTTCCGAGCTGACACTCAATCTACCGAGCCACACCAGCCAGGGCCAGAACCTCATTTTAATGACTTTGATAGTGGCACTTAGCAACGTCTTCCTGTTTTAATATTATATTAAAACTTGATTTTTTTCCTCAAGATTTTAATATGAAAATTTAAAATTAGGTTGCTTAATATTCACTGTTTGGGTAAGAGTTATTTTGAAGTAATTTTCACTTACACTTATTTAAATTAATAAATTCGATGTTGATCTAGTCCAAGTTAATTCTCTGCTTGCTTCTCCAACATCAGGGCACTGAAATGCAAGCAACGTGGGCCCAAAAGCTGGATGAGAACAGGCAGGAAAAAGGGATACTTCCTTCATAAAAGGGGCTTGTCGGGATTTTAGTGGGAAATGCCACCGTTGGAGCTGTTCATGGAGAAATCCCATGCTTTCTTTCTCTGTTCTCCACCAGCTTAGTCGTTGGGATTTTATTATGTTTAAGTAATATAATACATATATGTAAAAGATTTTAAAGACCCTCACTGTGTAGGGTGTATGTCTTCTCCTTTAAGTTATTCCCAACAACCTCATGAGGCAGTTACTATCATCGTCCACTTTCTACAAATAAGAGGCTCAGAGACATGCACGAAGTGCTTGAAGTCTCGGAGGTGGTCAGCAGGAAGCCGACCAGCAGCAGAGCAGGTCCGTGCTGCCTGCGGAAGAGATGGATGGCAGGTCGCAGGGGCAGCCGAATCTGAAATGATTGGAGTTGGGGGCCAAGTTCAGCGAACCATTCCATTCAGTTCCCTTCAGGATTGTGCACCACTTGCATGGTCCCCACAGAGCTGCACTGGAACCAGCCACGCCCAGGACTGAGCCCACCCTGTGAGTGGGATACTATGTAGATGCTGAAGCTTCCTCGGAAAGGCCATGGCGCCTAAGCACGGCGCCGCCTGCTTGGAGGGCAACTTCACTGCGGATCCTTCATTGTGTGTTCAAGGCTGGGGCCAGCGGCAAGGCTGCAAAGCCAAGAGAGGCCTTTGCTCTGACGAGAATGAGGAGCTTCCCATGCAGACTCTAGGGGCCCCAGGTTCCGTGTGGGCTCCCTTCCCCCTCCACAGGTGACTCTTTATACTAAAGCCCGCGACTGGGTGTGGGACAGATTGACCTGTCACAGGAAACCCGACAACCCATTGCTGTCCGCAACAGTGAGAACTTTAACAGTGACCCCCAATACACTGGAAAAGTGAGATCACCGAAACATTTCGTAAATACAAATATTTCCTACTACTTTCTTTTCAGTTGTAAAAGTAATTTAGTCAAAATCCATCACACTAAAAACACCTGCATAAAACGAATCTTCTCTGCTAATCCCACCTCCTGGAGGTAACTGTAGTTCATTTAACCATCCTCTACTTAACTTCGGATAGTGTCAAAGTTAATGTGCATGTTGCTTTTTGGACATTGTATCATCCCTCCAGTCCAGTCCCTATAGTTCTGACATTCTAATGGTTGTATTATGTTCAGATGCATGGCTGTCCTGTGATTTATTCAACCTGGTCCGTTTCTATAAATTATTCTTAACCATTGGCGTGGCTGCAGTGGAAGTGTGTTAAGGAGCAAACCAGCATTGCACACATCGGCCGCGTCTGGCTAGGCGTTGGGGAAACAGAACCAGCAGAAGCAATGGCTAGTTCCAATCAGTCCGTAGCCAGATATGCTAAGATTGGCGGACAAGAGCGGGAGCGGAATGCGCGGGGCCGGGCTCCGCGCCACAACCCACCTCCGGCCGCAAGAGGGCGGGGTCGGGCCACCACTTCCCCCCGGCGCCCCGCCCACCAGGCTCGACCCACTCCCCTATTGGCTGCGCAGCGGGAGCGCGCCGAGTCAGGGGGCGGGCCCGCGCCGGCTACAAAGCGACGAAGGTCACGGCGCGAGGAGGTGCGCGTCGCCGCGCCCCGCGATTCGCTTGCGGCCCTCCCCCGCGTCGCCGCCTACTGTCCGCCGCCTGCCGCCCGCCGCCCGCCGACCGCGCGGGGAGCCATGGAGGGAGTGAGCGCGCTGCTGGCCCGCTGCCCCACGGCCGGCCTGGCCGGCGGCCTGGGGGTCACGGCGTGCGCCGCGGCCGGCGTGCTGCTCTACCGGATCGTGCGGAGGTGAGTGCGTGCGGTCCATGTGGCCTCGGTCCGTCGCCCCCCAGCCTCCTGCCTGCCGCCCTCCGGCCTCTGCGGGTCTGGAGCCTCACAGCGCCTCCGTACCGGTGCCCAGCGAGGCCTCGGCATTGCAGTGGGGGGGCCGGGCCTGTGTACCCACGTGCTAATGCTCTTCACGTCCCCATCCCCCAAAAGACCGGATTTGAAATGCTTATCCCGAGGCGGCTCTGGAGTGGGTTGGGGACCCCAGGAATGCGGTGTGGGCGACAGCAGCTATCACGTGGTTACAAACTTCCTCCCCCACGGAGACCTGTGCTGGCCAAGCCGCAGAATCTGCAGCCGCCCGCCCCCGCCCCACGAACTCCCACCCGGGCTCCCCAGTCCCCACGGGAGAACCCAGCGGCATCGCACTGCGCTCAGGCTGCTTTCCACCCTCAGCCCCGCCCCTGGACCTCAAGAGCGCGTCGGGGTGGCAGGATAGTAGGTGGCACTCGGGTCTGCTACACTGTCTCCGGCGTTCTAATCTCACGTTAGCACATTTAAGAGTCAGAATCCCTGCTCCCTCTAGAGAAGCTGACGATCAGGAGAGCTTAAGTAAGCTGTTACTAATTGGAGGGGTCAGGGTGTCATCTGAGGGGGTCTGGCCCTGGAACCTGCATTCCTAACCGCTGGGACATCCTGCTTCCAAGAGCAGGAAAAGCCTGGTCCACCTCAGAGGTGTTCCCAATGCGCTGGGGCTGCTGCTGAACTGCCCCCAGGCCAGCCCACAGGCCTGCCCCCAGCCCAGGCTCCGCTCAGAGATCATCCCGCCCCCATTCAAGAGCCAGCCGCCTGGTGGACCTCCACCATCACGGCCAAAAGCTCGCTTCAGCAGGGACTCCAGCTGCCCAACTGTCTCCCCACCTGATCCACCTTCCCAGGGGACAGGGGGAAAAGATAGAGTTGTGAGGACATTCTGGGGACACAGTGGATGGGTTGCTTCAGCAAGGAACATGTGAAGCTCAGAATTTGGGTGGAAGATGCAAAGGTACCTTCCCACAGCCACTTGGCACAAGTGGTGGAGCTGGGATTTGAACTTGGATAGTTTGGCTGTTCTTCCTTAACCACCAGCATGTACTGCTTCTCACCCAAGAGGAAAAGAAGTGAGGGTGCTCGGGGGGCGAGGGGGCGGGTAGGAGGGACATCAGTTGTATCTGCAGGAGTTTTCAGACCCACAGGCTGAGGAGGGAGGGCAGTTGGAGATTTAAGCAGCCCCAACTCAAGGGGTCCCTGACAATCCACATCTCTAGTGTCCCAGTTCCATCCTGATTTCTGGAAGCTGGGAGGGCTTGTGGGACCAGCTGGTTCAAACCAGTCATTTTATATATGAGGGGACTGAGGTGCAAAGTGCTTTGCTCAAGTTCCAGAGCATGTTGACACAGAGGTGTGGACCCAAATTTGTGTCCTGGACACTGCTGCCTCCCAGCTAACCCAGGACAGGGGGTGTCCCTCGAGGAGCAGAGCCTAGGCTGTCCCCAGCTGTGCCACACCTCCTTTGCGTGTAGCAGGGCTGGATTCGGACCATGTAGCATGCTCCCATGTCGTGTGCTTCAGCCGTTCTCAGGCGGCCAGCCACAGCTTTCCCTCTCCCAGAGACCGGGCTCCGGGGCCTTTGCACAGAGCTGGGCCAGAGTGACAGCCAGGAAGTTGTCTCCCACAGCCCCTCTGGGTCAAGTCCTGGCTTCCCTCTGGCCCAGAGGGAAGCCAGGAGGGTCCTGTGAGGCGTTGCACTGCAGCAGCACCAGGGGTCTGGTGGCCTGGGGACCTGCTGGGCTGAGGAGGACCCTCCCTTCCCAGGGCGCTCTGAGGTGCTCAGAGAGCACTGGCTTCTGTCTGGGGGTCACAGATGGGCCACCGTCACAATGGGAAACGAGACCAGCCCCACAGAGACTGAGCCCTTCTCCCCCCAGGGAGGGGGACCCTGGGACAGAGAAGACTGATGGCGTTGGCTGCAGCAAGGGGTTTTTTTTGAATGACCCTCTGGAGGACACGTGAGGAGAATTGTTCATGGTGGGCGTTTGCGGGCTCAGCACAGGTGAAGCGAAGACTGGTCAAGGGGCCGTGGGGAGAGGTCCCCTCCCCGAAGTGCTCCCAGAGCCTCAGGCAGGGCCTGCCGGGCTTCCACACCTGTGCAGTTCTCCTGACCTGGTTACTGTGAATGATTCAGTGCCAACGATGATTCACTGGGGAAGCACGTGCATGCTGCCACCCGGTGCAACCTGGGGGGCAGGTGCCACCGTCCTCCCCTTTCTACAGCTGAAGAAACGAGGCTTGGTGGGTTGGGCTTCCTGCCCTTCAGCACCCAGCTGCTCAGCCCTTCAGCCCCTAACCAAGCCTGGAACTCCTGGCTGCCCTCTGCACCCATGGGAGCCCAGGGCTGTCAGCACCGGCACAGGTGGAAGCCCAAATCACACGCCCATGGGCCTGCTCACCCTGGGTCTGGGCAGCCGACATGGCTTCCCAAGCCCATCCCACCCCTGGACCCTGCTGCTCTGCATTGCATCCAGGATCCAGCCTTGCCAGCATGTCCCTGGCTTGGGACCTCAGGGGCCACCCACAGCACCCAGAGGTGTCTGTTGGCTTGTTATGGAGGGGAGGCAGCTTTGGGGTTGAGCAGCAGAGCCCTCCCTCCGTGCTCTCCTGGCTCCACACTGTGGCCGAGGGAATGCTGCACCCTGGACGCACACTGGGTGGTCACCCATCTGCCCAGCGGCCCCGCCTGTTTGAATGCCATCTGTTCCTTTTGCCCTGCTGGCCAGCAAACCCGTGCCTTAGGGTGACAGCAGATGCTCCACTTGTTGGCCTCTCTCTTGTGGCATCTGTCACCAGCTGCCCCTCGAGGTCACTATTCTCGTCATCGTGTCCAGGTCGGAAAAGGAGAGCTTGCTCCTTTCTGCCCCTCTGTAAGCCTGGCTCAGTCAGCATGAGGTGAGTGGGGGTCCGCCCGCTCCAGGCCAGGTCTGCCCCCAGAGAGGTGGGCTTGGGGCTTTCTGTCTTGGGGTGGTGGGGCTGCCGTGGACTGAGGTGTGTCTGTCCAGAGGCCCACTGGTTCCTGGTGACAGTTTGATGCCGCCGTCACTGCAGAAGGCACTTCCTTGGATTCTCGCTGTTGGCTGGGATGACATGTGTTGTCCACTTCAGGCTCAGAAGGGCAAGCAAGGAGCCCCTCACCTGTGAGACTGCCCAGGGTGTCACTGGGGGGCCCCGCCAGAGGCTGACCTCTTCGTCCCTGACTCGTCCAGGCCACTTTCCAGACCCTGTCAGGCCAGCGCACACGCCCAGGGTCTACCGCTGTGTGCTCTGCCCCTTTCAGAGGAGGCTGGGCACCTCTCGGCCTGGTGAAAACTAGGGGACACACTGACCTCCCCTGAACTCTGAGCCCCACCCCATGTCTCTACGTGGTGCAGCGCCAGACCTCAGCAGGTGCCCGGCCTCTGGCCGGGTCCTGGGCCAAGGGCCTGGAGCTGCAGCCCTCGGTGGTGGTCTCACTCCTCGAACACTCCCTCCCCGCACCTGCAGGGAACCGGGGGATAAGAGAACACGAGCTTCGTTGTATTCAACATCCGAAGTCGGGGCGGATGGGGTGACACTGTTATTAAGGGTCTGTGTTCATCTTTTCCTCCCGAGGGCTGGTCTGGAGCATGCTGCTCGCCACTGCCCCCCCACACACACACACACACACACACCGCTCCTCCCCAGGAGCCCAAGAGCTCAGCACAGGGGCCGTGCAGCAGGAGCTGGGTGAGCACCTGCTGGGACCGACGCTTCCTCACAAGGGGACATTCTGTCTTGTCACATCTGACCTTCTTCACTAAGAGCGCTTGGTCCTAGGGCCTTGCTGGGGCAGAGGTTTTGGCTTGGGGAAAAGTGGGGTTCACTTGAGGGGTGAGGGGTTCACGCGGAGAGCTGAGGGGCATTTTCCCGAGCAAAAGAGTAAGGCCAGGGTTACCCTGGCTCAGAACAGATGGGCCCATACATTCCCAGGGCAGGCCGGATGGAGGTGGATGGGAGGCGCAGAGGCCACGACCCCAGGGCCAAGCCGTGAAATCGGCTGCTGGCTGTCGCCCCCAGACACAATTCACATTTGCTCATATGCATGAAGCGAGGGAGGCCCTGTGCCGGCACGGGGGCTACGGTTGACATCCAGCTCCCCACTGCTTTGCTGGCCCCTCTGCTTCTCACAGGCCCACAGACCCTTGCAGGGCTTGACCCAGAGGGGCTGTGGGAGACAGCTCCCTGGCTGTCACTCTGGCCAAGAGAGAGGACCTTTCCCCACACACACACCCTGGGCAAGAAATTACCAGAGACTGAGAGCACAGGAGCTGGAGGCGCTAGCCCCAGGGACCAGGGCTGATACTCCTCCCTCCCTGCTGCCGGCTTCCAGGCCAGGCTGATTTCCCTAGCAACGGAGCTGGAGATTCTGAGCGGAAATGGTGACTTCTGGGGGCTGCGCACCTGCCACTGCTCCCCGGGGTGGGGTCTTCCTCCCCTTCCTCATCTCTCTCTATTTATGGGCTTCGTGGCTCCTCTGCTTGGCTTCAGTCCCAAGGCTGGGTGTGGTGTGCTGGGGCTCTGGGGTGAAAGGGCTGAAGGGCCCTTTGTAAGGCTGAAGGGCCCCAGGGGGCAGGTGATACAGGTCACCCGCCTGCATCGCCACCCACTGGGACACGCCCTGCACGAGGGTACAGAGAAGCCTGTGAAGCAGGTGCTGATGAACAAAGAGGTTGCCAGGGTGCCAGGTGCCGGCATCTGAGCAGGTGGAGTGGTGCCCACACCTCCAGCCAGGGCTGAGCCTCCTCCATTCAGGCTGTTTGCATGAAGCCCAGTGAAGCTGTCACGGTGCTAAGCGGTGACCCGCTTCCCAGGCTCACACGTTTCCTAATCCTCTTGGGTAGCCTCTCTTTGGGGCAGGGATTACCGTTATCCCCAGGGGGCAGAATGACTTCCCCCAAAGGCCATTCCTGTGACCAGGGTGCTGCTCTTTCCATTGACAGGTTGTGACCTGACAGCCCTTTGCCCACAGTGGGGGCGTACATGGCCTGGGGGGGCGGGGGCGATCCCGGCTGTCCTCTGTGGACCCTGGGCCCTGCCCTGTAGAGACTGGTTCCATCTCCTCCGTCCATCTCCAGCATGGGGGAGAATTGGTTTGAGGGGGCTTCTGGAGGGCTCTTCCCTGAGCCTCTTCCTCTCTCTGCCCTGCCCACGTAACTACCTTTCATTGAGCCTTTTGGCCAGGCACTTCTGCGCACCTCCCCCACTCAGTCCCCAGTGAGGGGGTGTTCTTGTGCCCGGCACACAGATGGTGAGACTGAAGCTTGGAGACCTCTTGTAGCCTGCCCGCGGCTGGTAGAGGGGCCCGGCAGGACGCAGCCACAACATGTGGAGTCAGAGCTCTGCTCTCAAGGGACAGGACAGTGACAGCTGGCCCTGCGTGTCGCAAAGCACCTCTGTGTGTCATATGTCATTGGAATCTTGTCACACAGGTGCCCTGGGTGCTGTGATTTCACACTTGGAAATGAAGCCCTAGGCAGGCAGAGGAGGGGCTCCCCAGGGCCCACATCCAGAAACTGGGGTGTGGCTGCCCACCGCAGCAGGGTCCAGGCGGCACCCCCAGAGCTGGAGGTGGCCTGGCCAGGACCCTGGGGCTCACGTAGCTGCCTCCCGTCCCCCACTGCGTGTCGAGGTTCCTAGGACTGGAGGGGTTTGCCAGGCAGTGGCTGTGCACACCCATAGACAGCAGGGGGGCAGGAGGGGCCAGGCGTGCATCCCCTGGCATATGGGCTGGGATTACCCCTCAGACCCCACCTGTCACCGCACATGTGGCCGGGGAGGCTGCTGTGGCCTGCCCACTCTGCTCTCTGGAGCAGGGAGGGCTGGCCCCAGGCCAAGCAGCTGTCTCCAGTCCCCACCCCTCCGCCTCCTTGGCCCGAATTCCTAGTGACGTCTTTTCTGTGAAACACAGGAGGCTTCTCCCCTCGGGAGGAGCCCGGGAGCCCAGAAGCCTCCTAGTTGGTCCTAGACCCTGATCGCTGTCGGCCTCCAGTCCTGAGCCCTGAGATACCAGGGACAGGTGGCCCTAGGTCCCCTCAGGGCATGCTGGAACCCAGGGGTCCGGTGAGTGTCCGGACACCTAGGGTGCGGCGGCCTCTCCTGGAAGGCTGAGGCCGAAGCCTCGTGGCCTCGGTGTTGGACCTTCTGGTGGACGCAGGACGTCCAGGCGGGATTCTCGCCCTGCCAGGTCCTGCCTCCAGCATCTCCTCCCTGGTTTCCGTGCTCAGGGCAGGGGTGTGCCGATGCCTTCCTGCTAACTCAGCTCTTCCCTTGTACGCAGGTCACGGCCAACGCACACGACCGTCAACTGCTGGTTCTGCAACCACGACACAGTGGTGCCCTATGGGAACCGCAACTGCTGGGACTGCCCCCACTGTGAGCAGTACAATGGCTTCCAGGAGGTGCGCCCCGGCCCCGGGCCCTCTTCCCACCCTGTCCCGTCCAGGGCCTGGAAGGCTCGTGCCCTCACCACAGCCCTGGCCCTGCACCTGTCCTCTGAGGACGAGGAAATCGGCCCAGGGAACCGAGGTGATGTGTCCTGAGTCACACCGCTGAAGTTGGCAGGCTGGGGTTCAGCCCCAGTTTCATAGCGCATGCACTCTCTCTGCTTTGCACCTGACCAGGGGCCGGTGGGCTCTCTGCAAAGGGTCAGGGAGGACATCAGGCTTTGCAGGCCACACAATCTCTGTGCCCACAGCTCGGCTCCACCGAGCCACCACACAGATGAGCGCATGTGGCTGGGGTCCATGAGAACTCGGTCCACCGTCGCTGGCCCCCATTTGCAGGTGCCTGCACCACGCCGCAGCTCCAAGCTGCATTCCTGCCGGGAGCTGCCCTCTCAGCAGCTCGCCTACCGGGTTTCCTGTCAAAGTTTCTGTGGCAGAAGAGCTTCTACTGTTTGTTCGTGGAAAGGGTGGGACCATCCGAGGCCTGCTGCCCCTCCGTGAGGCATTGCCACCCGGGCTGCCGTGGAGACTCATCCGCTGGGTCCGAGCTCCCCACCAACTCTGTCCCTCCTCCCCCAGAACGGCGACTACAACAAGCCAATCCCCGCCCAGTACCTGGAGCACCTGAACCATGTGGTGAGCAGCGCGCCCAGCCCCCGCACCCCTCCACAGCCCCAGCAGTGGGTGAGCAGCCAGGTACTGCTGTGTAGGAGGTGCAGCCACCACCAGACCACCAAGATCAAGCAGCTGGCTGCCTTCACACCACGCGATGAGGTGAGTCCGGGACGGGGTGGCTGGGGGGATGAGGGGGGCCTGGGCTGCCTCCAAGCAGCGAGGAAAGCACGCATGAGGCCCTCCTGACAGTGCCCGAGGGGCGCCTCCCCATGCTGGCCCCACATTCCGGGCGTGCCGTCTTCCGCCGCCAGTCAGAGCCCGCTTCCTCTCCCCTCTGCCTCGCGGTCCCTCCTCTCTTGGCTCCATGCCTAGGAACATTGTGGTGAGCTACAGTCTGCCGGTCCAGAGGGGTTTGTGCTGGATAGCAGGTAGTTCCGGCTAGGACTTCAGGAGGGGTGGGGAGCTGGGCGCTGCTGAGAGGCTGGGTGGTAGGAGTTCAGGTCTGCCATGGAGCTGGCCAGCCTCTAACCTGGCTGGCCCTGCCTTCCCACCTGAGGACTGGTGCTTGTGACCTCAGGAGCTGAGACCTAGAGCCACTGGCCTTCCCAGGGCCCAGCCTGGGGTCAGGGACAGCGGGAGGGAAGCAAGGGCCAGGCAGGGAAAGGTGGGGAACCTGCCAAAAGAAGGGGATACGTCTGATTTGGCAACCAGGGCAGCTTTCCTGGCGAGTTTGGTCTCCGCAAAGTAAGGTCACACCGAGAAGCCTGCTGGCTGCTGCAGACCGAGGTGATCGGCTGCCCTGGAAACGGGCAGAGGAGCGTTGCCGCATCTTTAGGAGGAGGAAAGGGGTCGGACTTGGTCTTCCAGGCTATTCCTGAAACCCCGGGGACCCTGTAGCTCCCATCGAGACCAGCCGGGGCCCCCTAGTGCTTTCTAGACCCACGGTTTACAGGACAGAGCCCTGACCGGGGAGTCTGCCTGCTCGAGTCTGGGCAGCAGCAGCCCAGCTCTTCTTCCTCGGCTTGCCACCCCCTGGAGTGCTGGGCCAGGCGCAGGGCCTGAAGCAGGGATCGTGGTGAGAGGCCCTGGCTTCCACGGGCATCCTCTGGAGCATAGAATTTGACCGACGTGTCTCCCATCACTGTGGGTCCCTGCTGTGTCCTGGGCCCGGGCCAGCCCTTACCCCCCGGTAGCCACTGTCACTGTGCTCAGTATGCTGTTTGTCCTGCTGGGCAGTGGAAGAAGCAGGATCGGGGGGCAGCTTGCCCTTGGTCAGTCACCCCACTTGTAAGTGAGCTCAGGTCCAACACACTAGACGGGGTGGCCTCAGCCGAGCCAAAGACCCCGAGCCCCTGCCCCCTGACCCCACAGGGCAGGTATGACGAGGAGATCGAGGTGTACCGGCACCACCTGGAGCAGACGTACAAGCTGTGCAGGCCGTGCCAGGCGGCCGTCGAGCACTACATCAAGCACCAGAACCGCCAGCTGCGCGCCCTGCTGCTCAGCCACCAGTTCAAGCGCCGGGAGGCGGACCAGAGCCACACGCAGGTCTGAGAGGAGCGGGGTACCCACGGGAGACCCTCTTCCCAGGGAGGCGCCATCCCATGGGGCATGTTTCTACCCTGTCCCCAGGCCCCTTGGTGCCAGCAGCCGCAGCCAGCGTCCCAGGAAGAGTGGCTTAGTATTGGGGCCCACCTGTCATTTGCGTGTTTGCCAGGGCCTGTGTTGCCCGACTGCTTGGGCACTTCCCTGCGCCTGGCATCTGTTCCCATGGCACCCTGTAGTGGCCCCACACCCAGCTCCGCGGCTGCCGCTCACGGCCACAGACACCACAGGGGAGGCGTGGTGACCACAGGGGGCCCCGTGCCCCGTGTGCCGAGGCACCAGGGTTTGAGCCCAGGACAGTTTGGCTGGGATTTTTTATCACAGTATTAGTTAGTGGAATGTCCCAGTTTTTAATATACAGTAGCAAGTAGATTTAGACATAAAAACCACCCCCCAAAAAGAAATTCCTACCCACCCACTCGGGTCCCCAGATGTGCCCTGTGTTCAGTTGGCCTGTGGTTTCTGGTCTGCAGCCAGGTGCCTGGCCACATGGCCACAGCCCCAGCCACACGCCCGTGCGTGCACAGCGGGACACTTGGACCTGCTGCGGTCTCCTCCTCACCGCCGTGTTTCTGGACTGAACCACTCATTGAAGTGTGTGTTAACTCTAGTCAGAGTGGTCTCTGTCTCTATTACAATCCCAGTTAACGTCATAGTAAGGGTTTTTGGTGAGAATTTGGCCAAGTTATTGAAAATTTTATTTGAAAGAACAAGGTTGCCATAGTATGACAAAGCCACCTGTAAGAATGTGGTAGCCCCCGCCCCCACATGGTCACGCTCGCACTGGGGCGAGACCTGGAACCGGCATCCGGGGGCTCGGCGCAGAGCCCAGAGCAGAGCTGACCAGAGTCTGGTGAAGTAGGCCTCGCTGCTCACCAGGCCTCGGGGCGGGGGGTTCTTCGGTGGGTGCCATGGGGCCCTGGCCAGACCCCCGAGTGCAGGGTGGGCACCGGCCAGGCTGTTGGGGGCTCTGGCCGTGTTGCTAACCAGCATCTCCCTCCCTCAGAGCTTCTGCTCGTCCGCAGTGAAGGCCCCGGCCCAGGTCATCGTGCTCCGGGCCCTCGCCTTCCTGGCCTGTGCCTTCCTGCTGGCCACCACGCTGTATGGTGCTGGTGACCCCTTCGCCCCGGGGGGCACCCTACCCCCGGCTTTGCCCCCTGGTGGCAATGGCTCTGCCACTCCCGACAACGGCACTGCCCTTGGGGCTGAGGGCTGGCGCCAGCTGCTGGGCCTGCTTCCGGAGCACGGGGCGGAGAAGCTTCGGGAGGCCTGGGCCTTCGGACGGAGCCACCAGACCGGCGTCGTCATGCTGGGCCTGCTCACCTGCCTGCTGGCCATGCTGCTGGCCGGCCGCATCAGGTGCGTGGGGGCCAGGCGGCTCTGCCACTGGGTCGTGGGGAGACCATCCTCGAGCAGGGCTCAGTGGGAGGACAGCGCTGGGGCGGAGCCAGGCGGTCTGCTGGGCACGCAGCCCTGGGCTGAGCCCGTGGCCAAAACACCACGTGTCCCTCCTCCCCGCAGCTGGGAGTCTGGTGGGCAAAACCAAACAAATGGCTTGGCTTTGGGGGAAGAGTAGCAGCACACACCGCAGGACCCCGGGCCCACGCCTCGCCCCTCGCCTTCCCGCCCGCTGCAGGCACAGACCCTGGTCCAGCGACGTCCCCACCATCTCGGTGGCTCTGGGGGAGGTTTCTGAGCCCCACAGTACGGCTAGTGCGCTGGGCTCAGGGGAAACACTGACCCGCTCAGAGTCATGTGGGTGGCCGTGGTGGGGGCGGGTTGAGAGGCCCACGGGCTCCTCTTGGCTCTGGAACCTGTCCTCTGAGCAGGGTCACGTGGAGGCAGGACAGGGAGGGGTCTTGTCCTGCTGAGATGGGCCCTCACACATGCCCCGCTCTCCCTGCCGCCTTTCCACAGGCTCCGGAGGGTTGACGCCTTCTCCGCCTGCCTGTGGGTCCTGCTGCTGGGGCTGCACCTGGCCAGCCAGTACCTGCAGACTGCCTCGCCCAGCTGGCTGGACACGCTCAAGTTCAGCACCATGTCCCTGTGCTGCCTGGTGGGCTTCACAGCAGCCGTGGCCACAAGGAAGGCAACAGGCTCACGGAGGTTCCGGCCCCGAAGGTCAGAGAAGCAGCAGTGACTGCGGGGGGAGGACAGACGGACAGACAGCCCAAGAGCTTGGTCCCTGGCCCCAGGCAGGGCACTCCTCCGCCTTGAGTCTTTCTTTCCCGCCTCACTCCCAGTCCTGCCCAGCCTGGCGCCCCCAGGCCTGGCCCAGCCCCTCCACCTCCCAGAGGAGGCAGGTCTGCCCCTTCCCCTTTCCTTTCTACACCCGTAAGTCATCCCCAACCCGAGACCTTGCCTGTAGCTGCTCACCACTGCCACCGTCTGTCTGGCCAAAGACCCCTCATTGCCCCGAAGCCAGAACACAGACCACGCCCACAAAGCCTGCCCGAGACCCCTGGCTTCCCTGGCAGCCGTAGGCGTCCCCATCCTGACCTCAGACCCTGACCTGCCTCCGACACTGGGCTGAGGGCTGTGGGCCTGCCGTGTGCTCCTCCCTTCGCCAGCCCCTTCTCTGGGCTCCTGGCACAGGCTGGCCCCTGTAGCTGCAGGCTGGGCCCTTGCATGGCCTGACCATCGGGCAACTTGACACGGGCAGCTGCCGCTGAGCGGGCCCAGAGGACAGCCGCACTGCATCCCCCATTGCTTCCCTGGTCAGTCCGTTTGGGCCTGCCCAGTGCCTGGCCAGCCTGCCCGAGGCCGGTGGAGCCAGAAGGAGTCTGGGCTGCCCCCTGGGTCCACTGGCCCATTCCCAGACTGGCCTTGACCTTGAGTTTGTAGGGCAAGGCTCTTCTCACGGTGAATAGTGGGACATCCTGCATCTGCTGTGGTCAGCAGGTTTCTTAGCAGCTCTGGTGGGAGTGTGTCCAGGCTGGGGAGCCTGAAAAGGCCTTTATGCATCTATTTCTTCGGCACGACTGGGCCAGGCAGACAGAACCAGGGCACACATGACCTGCCTCCCCTCCTGGAGGCTCTTGACTCTGCCCTGGAGAGTCAGGACCCCGGGCCTCATGGTGGGGCCTGAACAGCTTTCATGGGCGCTGCCACCACCCTGGTGCCGGGGATGTCCCCAGTTCTCCGCTCGCCCCTCCATATGGTGCCCGGAAGACGATCCAGTTGTTCGAGGTTAGCACAGGATAGGCAGCCCAGGGGATGTGCAGGTCCATGAGGATACCAGGTCATTTGTCACTTTGTCACGGGCCTGTCACTCTTCTGGGGGGTCCCTCACGAAGCCCCTCATGAGGATACTGAGACTCCTGCTTTCCACTTCCAGTGGGGCAGGCACAGAGCCCGCAGGGGCCTCAGCCTCACTGTCCCTGGGCCGGGGGGAGGGGGCCCAGTGCCACTCCAGAGCCCACAGGGAACTGTCCTCTCGGACCCGGCACCCTGTCGGGGGTGGCACCAGGGGGTGCTGGTGTGTGGCACAGACCTGCTTGCTAGCTGTGTGGCCCTGCAGGTCTCCGCTGTCCCCAGCCTCAGTTTGCCATCTGAGAAAGTGCTGGCCTTGGCAGGGACACACTGGAGACTAGGGGCAGGGCAGGAGGGCGACCCCTAAGCAGGCAACACAGTCCCTCCAGGGTCCATGTCCTGCCGCTCGTCATTCTGAGCTTAAGCCTCTCTCCATGCTGCACATCAGAGCCCTGGGAAGGCAGAAATGGGTCACACGGGCATGAGGGCCACCTTCCTCACAGGGCCACCAACCAACTGGGCCTGCAGGGCAGATGGGACAGAGCCCCAGCCAGATGCCACATGAGGTCCCAGAGAGCATTGAGCCCATTGTCACTAATGCTCGTGTTCGAGGGGTCCTAGGAGGGCCCTTCCTGATCCCAGAGCCCTCCCAGCACCCACGTGTGAAGGGCCCCAGTGGGTCAGGAGCTACCCTCGCTCAGCTGTGTAGCCTCAGATGAGGCCCTGCCTTCTTGGTCTGCGTGGAGGTGAGGTGGAGGCACGCTGACCAGACAGGGAGACGCAGGGGTGGCCTTCTACCCCGGCCAGTCCACCTGGGAAGCTGGCAGCGTGATGCTAATTACTGCTTTTCTGGGCAGTGAGTAGACGTGGGACATCTGTGTGTATGTGTGTATTTAAGCTAAATTATTTATGATAACCATGACCAGCTCTCTGGCTGGCCAGGAGCCCTGCTGGGCAGATGCCTGGCCTTACCCACTGGCGGGGGTGGGAGGACGCCCTCGGGAGATGAGCCTCGTCAGAGGAAGGCTTCCTGGCCGCCTTAGGGTTCTGTGTGACTTTGCAGTGACTTGTCTGCCCCTGAGATGGCCGTTACTTGGAGCGCACTCGGCACCTTCGGATGTCACTGGCACAGCCAGGAAGTGCAGGCAGCACTGGGCTTGGGAAGTGTTAACTGCGAATGTGTCGCCCCTGCCAGGGGTCTCTGTCCCCAAGACTCGAGGGAAATACCCTGGTGGTTTCCTCCCTCCGGGTGTGGGGTCCCCACCCCGGGCCCAGCAGGCACCTCCCTAACAGTCGCCCAGGAGCAAGCAGCCGGCCCGGGGAGGAGCCTGTCCCCGCAGTGACTGTGCTGAGTGTCTCGTCCCCTCTGGTCGGCGGCGGAACTGCCAATGACTGTCTAGCGACTCTAATCACTGTAACCGCAACTCCGTCTGAGGCCCGAGTGTTTTGTGCTGTATTTTAAATAAATGCCTCCGGGGCCCTGCTCTGACCCGTGGGCGTCCGGTACCGCGTCTTTTTTGTTTTTTTGTCTCCCGTTCCTTCCGAGGTTTCTGTGCCGAGGGTGGGGACCTTGGGGCACAGGCATTGCCCACAGGAGCCAGGTTGGGGAGCTGGTGACGTGGGCACCAGAAGGCACGGGGCCCAGCTGTCCTGGAGCGCCCTGCTGGGTGGCATTCTCCCCGTCTCAGTGAACTGCTGAAAATGCCCCTGCTCCTTCCGCCCCAGCCTTGGACTGGGATCTGGTCGGATTGGACCGACGTCCCTCACAGTATCGGGTAGGACACAGTACAAGCGCCCAGCCCTTCCTTTGTCCCGATGGACTTGGGTGCTGGGCTGGGTGTCTGCCTGAGGTGGGATTGGAGAGCCCAGGGCAGTCCGGGGGCCTTGGCGAAGGGAGTGTCGGCTCCAGGGAAGCTTTCGGGGCTGGTGGAAATGGGGATGCTTGAACAGGAGGCTCCTGGGGGACCGTTCCCTGCAGGAGCTTGCACTTGACACCTTGCAAAGACCCGGTAGTTGATGTCACTGGGTGTTACAGCGAGAGGGGTTAGAACGAAGAGCTGCATTCCCCTCAGTGCGAGCGTTTTTAGTGGCATCAGAGATGGGACAGCACCTGTGCCACGTGAAACTGGCAGCTGGCTCAGACCCTCTCTTGCTGCTTAATGGGGGTGGCCCTCAGGAGGACTGCCTGGTGGAGGAGATGCAGGAAGCCACCTCTGCCCCGCTGCCATCTGCTGGGAGGGGCTGGGTGCACCCTGTGCTGGTCAGGCTGCCGCTCCACAGGACGTGCCTGGTCCTCCGGGAGGCGTGGCCTCCGCAGGGGCAGCTCTGTGTACAACCAGAGCCAGCTGATCTCGGGTCCTGGCGTGCCTGGGCTGCCGTGTGGGGCCTCGCGTTTCCCCCTCTTGACAGGTGGTTCTGAATTCTGTCATGACATTTAAGGGTGGGGCCTTCCCCAGGTGTCCCGAGGGCGAGGAGGTGGCTGTCGGACAGGCTCCGGGACAGGTCAGCAGGCGCAGTGCAAGCATGTGCGGCCTCGGCCGGCCAGGGGGTCCAGACCCTTCTGCAGCTTGGCTCGATGAGCTCCTGCCCTGACTTCTCCACGTCCCCAAACCCTGGACCTGCCTTTGGTTTTGAAGTCCCGGAGACCTGCTGGTCCTTTGAAAGACATTAAAGAGGTCACACAATCGCCAGGAGGGCAGCACCGACCCTACACTTTCCTCAAGGGTTGTGTAAAGGGACGAGGGTGAAAAATGGCGAGGCACTCAGCAGAGTGCAGCTTGGCTGGCCGGCACCCGGTGTCCAGTCCAGATGGGCCCGGGTGGGTTCCTTAGCTACCCCGGCTCTGCTGCAGGGCCTGAGCCAGCGTGCCCGTCATCGGCACATTGTCTATGGGCTCATTTGCCCCTTGGGACCGAGGTAAGGCTGGACCTCCCACAGCTCGGTCCAGATGGTGGGCGGACTAATGTATTAACTGTCTCTGCCCCTCCCCCTCTGTAATCGGTTGCCTTAATCAGAAGCATGGTTGACATTCCGGCTTGGGGCCTCCAGGTCCTGTTGTGTGATCTGTACCATTCTCGAGTTAAAGAGACACTGTCACCTTCCGTCTTTTGGGCAGCCTCGTGGTTGCTTACGGGTCTTCTCTAAGTTCGAGTTTGGTTTGTGTGCTGTGTGTCTTTTCCTGGGGACCTTAAGCCTCACCACCCCACCCGCCCTGCTCTACAAGGGGCTTTAGATTAGTGTCCAGCGTCGGAGGCCAGAGAGCGCAGTTGGACTCCCAGGGAGCAGGGCCCCCTGAGCTCGGCCACTGTCAGGAGGCCCTGGGCACGAGCAGACCGGACGAGGAGGGGCCCAAGCCCACTGGCCAAAACCGAGCCTGGCATGGGGCTGAGCGTTGGTGCTTCAAGGCGGAGGGTCAGCGTGAGGTTGGCAAGGGCGACAGTGTCACTTTAATGCCGAGACTTGGAGTGGAACTAGTTTGCTGTGACGCTGAGGGGGATTGGCGGGGGCATGCAGGGAGGGTGGGTCATGCTGGCACCTCCCAGCCACCCGATCCTAATGGTGTGAATGTGGTCGGACTGCTCTTCCGCTTCAACTAACGCACGCCTCCTCTGGGACCCCGACTCAGGCCCCACCTTGCACGGGGGTGGGGGCAGACGCTGGGCAGAGGCCACCTCCAGAGCCCCCCACGCTGACCCTCCTCCACTCTCCCCTGCCCATGGGCTCTTGCAGGTACCTCCCCGGAGACCCCACTGGCCTTTTCCCCACGTGCCCCAGCCTGGCCATCCCCTGCCCAAGCGTCACAGGCTCTTCTCCGTCTCTGCTGCTCCACACGCCGCCCGGCTTCCTGCCCCTCACCAACCAGCAGCTGTTCCGGTCTCCCCGGCGGGCCTCGCCCTCCTCACTCCCGGGCCGCCTCAGCCGGGCACTCTCACTGGGAACCCTACCCTCTCTGACCCGAGCAGGTAAGAGGCGCTCAGGCACCGGCGGGCCGAGCTGGACCAGGGCAGCTGGGCACGGGCTCTGGCTGCGTACAAGCTGGGCAGTTGGGGCTCCTGCAGTGAAAATGGGAGGCGCTGGGTTCAAATCCTGCTGCATCCCTTCAGGAGCTGCCCTGAGCCGGGGCACTGACTTCACCACTCTGAGCCTCAGTTTCCTTCAAGAAAAATGAGCCCCGCCCATGGGTGGCTAAGGGTCAGCGAGACGATGGATGTGAAGTGCTCGCCAGGGCAGCAGCACCCAGTGGGCGCTCAGCACAGGTTGCACTCTCTGGGGCGCTCTTACCGCCGTCCGTGCCCTGGTTGTCCCTGCTGCTGTTGGTAGGCCCGGGGGCTGGAAATCCTGCTGCGGCCTTTGGGTGTGGTCCCAGGGGCAGGATTCAGTGCTGGTCAGTCGCATGGACTGAGCACTGGCTGCATGGGGACCCTGACATGACCGAGACCTGGTCCTTGCCACAGAGACTGTCTCCTGCTCCACCCTTCCCACAGGCTCTCCTAGAAAGGCCGTTGTGAATGCAACCCAGTTTTTCCTTCCCAGAGTGCTGCGCGGTGTCTGAGATGGACTTCTGTACTGGGGCAGCCGCCTGGCGCAGATGGGGTGTGCCTCACCCCGGGGGTCCTTGGAGCAGGATCCCCAGGTCTCAGGCCTGAGGCTGCTGGGCAGGACCCCATCCTCAGAGAATGCGGGCGCCTCCTGGTCATTCGGGCTTGCTGACACGCAGTCACTGTCCCACCTGAGCCCCTCGGGAACTGTGCCAGGTGGGGGTTCCAGCTCAGCCAGACACCCCTCTGAGCCTTAGTTTCCTTCCGCAGCGTGCCTGGGGTCCCGCCGCTGCTGAGAGGTGGGCCAGACCCTGCTCAGGCCCGTGGCCCTGCTGTGTGCAGGTGGGGGTCCTTGCAGGGAGGGAGCATCACATGGGCACACTGCAGGAGGGACAGCTTGGAGGGACAGCTTGCAGGGACGGGTCGCGTGGAGTGCGCATCTGGGTAACTGCGTGTGGCCCAGTTGCTGGGAGACAGCGGCTGCCTGTGCCCTGCCAGGAAACCACTGATTAGCAGAGCTCCTGTGTGTCTGCACGCGAGTCGCAGCTGAGAGCTGGCCTGGCTCAGGCCCGGGTGCTCATGGGGCCTCCTGGGCTCTTCATGAGCAGCAGCTGGAGCAGGGGGGCCGTGGGCTGCCCTGGACGGGGGCACCTGGGCGGCCTGGCAGCTGGCCCTTGCCCAAGGGATGTTGTCTGGAGCCGCCCAGCAGGAGCCGGGGTGGGGGTGCGGCGGGTTTGGGCCTCTGGCCAACCGTCTTGGCGGGGGAGAGGGTGGCTGACTGCCAGAGGGTGGGCGCTCTGCCTCGGTTTGTCTTTTAAAAACTGAAATGACTCAGGTTCATTGGCCTTTGGGGTGAAAGGAGGGGTGTGGATGGTGCAGGTCGAGTTTGGGGCCACGGCGGGTAAGGAGGTGGGTGCCGGTCGTCTCTGCAGGCCTGACCTGCATCGCCTGCCTTCCCTCGCAGACTCGGGCTATCTGTTCAGTGGGAGCCGCCCACCGTCTCAGGTGTCTCGAGCTGGGGAGCTTCCTGTTTCAGGTAAGACCAGGGAGTCAGGCGGAGGGACAGGAAGCTGGGTGGGGTTTCCAGAGCCCTGTGCGGGTGGGACGCAGGGCAGTTAGGGTTAGGGGTCTGGTCAGACCCCAACCCTGTGCCTCCCAACTCTGCAGCCCTGGGCAAGTGACTGACACCCCTGGTCCTCAGTTTCCTCTTTTTCGAGATGGTGGAGGTCGTTTCTAGGATTAGATGCACTGCTGTCGCCCTTATCAATAAGTGACCTCTGGGGGAGATGGTGTATACTCAGGGTCCTGCCATCAGCAGGGCGTGGGTGAGCTGACCTTAAGCCTTAAGAGTTGGTGTCTATCCGGGCCTTGCTCTCAGCTGAGGGAGGCACCAGGGGCTCTGATAGAATCGGGAGGCAGAGGGGACTCGGCTGAGGGTCCCTCAGGCCCCTCCTCCCTCCGTGCCCCCAATCTGTGCACAGCCCTTCTCCCTGGGTTAACGGAACGGAGTAGCCGCGGCACGTTTACCGTAACCATCTCAAACGCTCACACCTCACCGGCATTGTCTTTGTCCTCCTCCCGCCCTCTAGATTACTTCTCCCTGCTGTCGGGGAGCTGCCCCTCCTCCCCACTCCCTTCCCGGGCGCCCTCCGTGGCCGGCTCAGTGGCCTCCAGCTCTGGCTCTCTGCGCCACCGCAGGCCCCTCATCAGCCCTGCCCGGCTCAACCTGAAGGGGCAGAAGCTGCTGCTGTTCCCGTCACCCCCCGGGGAGGCTCCAGGCACCCCAAGCAGCTCCGATGGACACTTGCCCCACAATGGCAGCCTCTTCAGCCTTGAGCCACCCCCGGTCCCTCAGAGGCAGCCGGCACAGGACACGAAGCACACGCCAGGTACGCCCCCCGACCCCTCCTTGGAGGCAGCAGGGCCCGCAGGGCTATGAGAGTACCTCGTGACCAGTGCCAGGGCGGGGGTGGCGTGGGGGTGGTGGCCTACCCTGGATCTTAGCTGAGTGTGGGTGGCCACTCTCCCAAGCCCCAGGAACCCCTGGGCTGGCTTCCCATGGCCTTGAACTCTCCAGGACATTGCTCTTTGTTGACTGACTTTATTTTCTTGTTTTGCAATTGACCTGCAAGGCTCTCTGTTCCTTCCAATGGGTCAGAAACACGTCATGCCACGCCAGGCTGCACCTGCTTGCAGATATTTTTGTTTTGCTCAAATAATGTTGGTCTGCAAAGCATTTAAATTCTATTAAAATTAGGCCTCAGCCTCGCAAATCTGGAATGTTCCCATGAATGTGCAGGTTTCCTGAGGCTCTTACGATGCAGAAGATCTGGTCCCACTGGCCCTGAGCCCTGGCCAGCCTGGTGGGAGGGCAGGCGGAGGGTCCTCGTCCCACCCCTGCCCCGTCACCTGGAACCCTTGCTGTGGCCTTCGTCTCCCAGCCCCCTGGCAGCCAGCAGCTGAGGTGGGGGAGTCAGACGGGACAGCGGAGGGCTGTCCTGCCCTGGGGGCAAGCTGGGCGCACCCACTGAGACACCCCTTCTCTGCGCAGACATGAGGTTGGTGCCAGAAAGAAGCAGCGCCTGCAGCAGCCGTTCCATCAAGAAGGAGGACGACTCCTCACAGTCGTCCACCTGTGTGGTGGACACCACCACCAGGGGGTGCTCCGAGGGGGCCGCTGCCTGGACAGGTGCGTGCCGACTTCAGGAGGAACGCCGGGCAGCGTGGGGGCCTGGGGTCTGCAGCCACCATCACCTCCCGTTCAGTCTGGGACCCTCACAGAAAGACCCTCGAGGGGCCCTTTAGGGACGGAGGACAGTTAGGTAACCGACCCAGCACCTTGGGGGACCCAGCCTGTGGCCCAGTAGGGGGCAGCCCCACCCTCTGACTAGGTCTGAGTCTGTGCTCTCAGTTACAGCAGCCTCTGATCACAGGTGGCTATTTAAATTTAAGAAAATTAAAATTTGGTGACAGTGAAAGTTTGGTTTCACTTGACATGAAAGCTGCCCCAGCCACATGTCAAGTGCTGCGTGGCCACGTCTGGCCCATGGCTGCTCGATTAGACCCCACTTTCCCAGGCAGGCCTCTGAGCAGGTGCTCAGCTGTCAGCACTGACTCTCCCCTGGGGAGGTGGGGGACCCCAGTCGGCTGTGACCTCTGAGGCCTGGGCTGGGGCCTTGTTACCTGAAGCCCCTTGTTTGTGAAGCAAGGTCATGTCCCTGCCCCCGTCACCGGGGTGGGAGTGCAGGACACCCTGGCCAGTGCCTGCCTGGTGGCATGGGCTCAGGAGACAAGGCCCCCTCAGGGAGACATGACCTGACCAGACAACCCCGTTTCGGGGTGTCTTTCTGGGTGGGGAGAAAGGAGCTGGGGCAGGGGGGCACCTTCGGTCCTCAAAGCAGCATCTCTGGTGGCCCAGGGGACATTCAGCTGCACAGGCGCCCCCACCCTGGGTCCATCCTCTGACCTTCGTGCCTTTGACTGAGTCTCTCCACTTTCTCAAAGGTCGTTTTGGCCCCTCCCTGGTCCAGGGCCTCCTGGCCGTGAGCTTGGCTGCCAACGCCCTCTTCACCTCGGCCTACCTGTACCAGAGCCTGCGCTGACCCAAGGGCCTCTGGCACCTGCAGGGTCCCAGAGGGCGTGTCCAGGTGCATGCTGCTGCCCCCCACTGCCGCCTCAGAGCCTCTCCCCCGGACCCTGGACCCAGCTGCGTGGAGTCCTGGCCTCAGGACACCTCCCCCACCACCAGACTGTGGGGCTGGGCTGGGCTGTGAGGCCGCCCTCCCCCGCCCACCTCTGGACTCACATCAGTTGTGTTTGGTGCTGCCCCAAAGCCAGGGACCCCCCCAGGGGCTGCGCAGCCCTGGGGCCCCTCCCCATGGTCCTGCCCTGCCTGCGTGGTCACCGCCAGCCCTGTAACCGCAGCAGAAGCAGGCTGCCCCTGACCGCACCATGGCCGTGGGCACATCGTGGTACTGTACTCCCCTGTCCCACCGGCGCCTGTCCCACGGGCTCCCTGGGGAGGCAGGAGGGTTGGTCCCTGTGTCGTCTGTTCTCAGTGGAAACAGCCTCCATGTGGAGGTCCCCTTGAGGACCAGCACCCGATGCCCGGTCCTGCCCCCTCTGCTGGCCTTGGTCAGGCCTGTCCTCCAGCTGTCCTGATGGGCAGGGGGTCCCTGGCCCCGGACACCTCAATTCCTGGGCCTTCACGACTAGTCAGCACCTCACCCCCAAACCCCCTTCTGCCCGAGTGCACCCCTGTTCTGTTACCTCTGGTGACCTTCCCAGGCAGCAGCCTCGTCACCCTGAGAAATTACGCAGGGCCTCGGCCTCACATGCTGCCTCAGGGGCCTCGCCCGACCCTCAGCTGTGGGACTGCCCGGGGCAGCCCGCCAGTCACCAAGGAGACTGGACCCGATCCCCCAAACCTGGCTCCTTTCAGCCACAAAGACCCCTCTTCCTCCCCTTACGTTCTGCTGTCACCGTGGCCTGAGTGTGACCTCTTGTCTTTAGGCCACCGTGGCTGGCTTTGCTCCCCAGCTCCCCTTCGTCCCTGCCACTGCTCCCTGACCACTACTGCAGGTGTGCCCCCCCCCCTCACCCTGGTGCTGGGATCCCAACGTGCCTCTCGGGGAGGGAGGAGGGAGCTCGGTCTGGCACAGGGACCCCCACAGAGCTGTGAGGGGTGAGAGAGAGTGGGTGTCAGACCCCTGTCCCTGCTGCCCCGGGCCTCGGACACTGGTAGTAGGGTAGCGCGTGTGTGACACATTTGGTGCACACGTCTGTGCCGCTGGGGGGGAACTGGCTGCCTGGATGAACTCGGACTTAGGGGGGTCTCGAGGACAGGAGGAAGGTCTTCACTCTGTCATTCAGGGATAAAGTTCCATTTTATTTTTCTACACGTGTCTGCTGGGTAAGGCATTGTGCTGCCCGGCAGATTCCCCTGGGTCTCCCTGCAAGGGAGGGTTCGTTTTTTTAAGCTTTGGGTGCTTTTTTAGTAATTTTTTTTACCGTGTGGGGAAGGAGATTGCTCTGACTTCCCTCTCCCTCTCTTCCCCCCACTCCTGTCCGGAGAGCTGCCTGTCCCCTGCCCTGCCCCCACCCAGAACACAGGGGACCTGGGGGCCAGGGGCCACACCAGGACCCTGAGTCCAACTGCCCTAAATGGTTCCAACTCAGAGATGGTGTCTCTTGGCCCCCATTTGTATAGTGGGCGTGTGTGTCAACTTTTTAACTTTATTTTTTGCCTAATAAAGCCAAACTCCATTCTCGAATGCACTTCCTCTCTGGCCCGGAGGAGGCCCAGCACTGAGCACCCACCCCCCACCCCCAACAGGCCTAGCCCCTCCTGCCCAGGACCGGGGTGGTGGGGGAGGCTGGGCAGGAAGGGCTCTGCTTAAACAAAAAACATAACCTTATTTTTCTTTACAAAAACAAAAAAAGGAAACCAAAAGAGATACCGACCTTTGAACTACTGTTCATTCTGTCTTGTCTTTATCTGCTCTGCAGCCGGGCCATTTGAGAAGGACCCCGATGTGGGGTGGGGGGGCCCAGCTGAGGTCGAGTGTTCCGTGAGGAGCCAGGGGTGGGGTCACCCATGCCCAGAGACCTCGTTTTCTCCTGAGCCCACTCCGTGTGGCCTCAGCAGCAGGGCTCCACACCAGCCTCTCCAGGCAGACCCCTGGCCCAGGCCTAGAGCCTGGGCTGCGTCAGATGGCCCGGTGTGTGCGGGTGCGGGGCGGGCACTGATGAAGCCCCTGGCAACTCTGCACTGGACCTGTGCTAAGCTGGGGTGCCAGGGTACCGGCCTGTGTAGCTGCGGGCCTCGGTTCAACTTGGAAGGAACAGGACTGCCAGCCAAGGCCACAGGGGCATGATTCAAACACCACAGGACGCACGCAGGAGCCCTGCCTCGAGTCAGCGACTCCCTGGCCCAGGCCCCCAGGGAGGGCAGCTGGGCAGTGTCTTCTAAACTTGACCCAGAGTTCTCAGGGCAGGACCAGCCACTCCGCCCAGAGGCTGGCTGGCTGGCTGGGACAGCAGGGCCAGGCGGCGCCCAAAACACCTCCAATCCACTGACCTCGGGGTCCTTGTCCCCTGAGGCTGTGACATCTGGGACTCACAGGAAGCCCACTTGGAAGCCCCCTCTTCCAGTGAGTGCAGGTGCACGCTGAGGAAGAAGCAGCTCTCACCTGGCCCAGTGCTGTGACGGAACGCAGTGGGGGGGGGGGGGCCTGGGAAGCTCTGACCCCCAGGTGCGGTTTCTGCGAGGCTTTGTTTCCTTCGGCGTGTCCGTGTTGTCAGTGATCAAACAAATGACCTAAAATACGCATCTGCTCTCCCTTCTCAGTGTGTGGCTTCAGGGTTTGGGGTTGGTTTGGGGTCTGCCTGTGGACCCTCGGCACTTGATCACCAGCCTGTTTCCATGCCCCGCAGCCCTCCTCCTCGCGCGTTTTACAGCCACCTGTGCCTTCTGCCAAGCAGCCAGGAGGCCCGTCAGCCCTCCCTGCTCTCACGGCTGGGGCGCAGGAGCACCTTCGTCGGGCACCTGTGTCTGCCGTGTTGAAGCTTCACTCAGGGCGGTTCTTGAGAGCGGAATCTTTCTGTCCGAGGTTTGTCGAGAGTCCGAAGCTTTTCCTCCGTGCTGCCTGGCTGCATTCTAGAAAGGCACAGAAGTACCCAGTGTTTGTAGAAAGTCTTTCTGCCGACCCTTGTTCGGGGTACCTGCCCCCAGTTACAAGGCTGCTCGTTGGGAGGAGGGGGCGATGGTCAAAATACCCAAGTTCCAGTCGTACTTGTAAAGGGCACATTGTCTCCCAGGATCTAGGTGAGGAAAAGTTCTGATTTAACAAGAAAAGTGGGAAGCCCACCGCTGACGCCCCACTCCCCCTCGCCAGAGGCAGCATGCCAATGGCTCCCGGCCCCTCTTCGGGCTGATGAGAGGTGGGAGCCCCCCATTAGGAGACGTCTGGGGGTGCAGCGTGGCTCCATCACTGGAAAACGCGCTTAGTTGTGGTGCCTTGGGTCATTTTGCCACCGAGCAGGGAGAGCTGTTCCCCATCCCTGAGGAGCCGAGCACAGCCCACTCAGCTCCAGGGCCCGCACGGAGGTCTCCACGCCGTGGCCGGCTTGAGTGTCCGGCCCCTGTTCACAGAGTGCAAGTGAGCGGAGTCACAGTGGAGGGAGGGAGAGAGCCAGGGTTTCCACAGTGCATTCCTTCCTGGGTCACCAGCATGGTTGGTGCTGTCCTGGTGTGTCCCAGGCTGTGCTGGGCATAGGCCACAATGGTGACCAAAATAGAGATGCCCCTGACTGGAAGGGGCAGAGCAGTCTCAGATGGGCACCCAAGTCATTACATAATCGCACCTGAAAGCGCTGTGAAGTGTTGTGAAGAATCAGGAAGTTGGAGGTGAAACTTGAAGGCAAGAAGAGGGATGCAACTTTAAGATGCAGTAAGTGCTTATGCAAAGACCCGGGGCTGGCTAAAGAGAATTGAATGGTTCCTGTGACAACCACCCAGGGAGAGCATGGCTCACGGTGAGCCCACGGGAGCAGGGGTCCCCTGTGAAGGCCACAGTGAGGATCTTAGATTTCACTCCAAGGACAAAGCCAGTGTGGAGTGTAAGCAAAGGAGTGTCGGGAGGAAGTGTGCATGTCTGAAAGATCTCAGTGGAATGTGAAGACTGGGTTGAAAGAAAACCAGTGAAACAGGAAGGTAGGTCGGCGTGGAGGTGGCTTCAGGATTCAGGAGAGAGAAGATGACCAGGAGGACAGGATGGCAGTGGAGCGACACCTTCGGGTTCCAGAGCAAGCCACCCGACTTGGCAGTCGGAGGTGGGTGTCAAGGTGGAGCCTGGGTCTCTACTGTGACTAGTGACTTCCGCTTTGTGCACACACCTTGGGCGCCCTGGAGGTAGCTGATGGGACTCACGCTTCTGCCACTGTGCCCCTGCCGGGAGACCCCTCCCCTAAGTGCCCAGCCTCAGTCCCCGCCCTACAGGTGCACCCACCACCTTTGAGAGGCCTTCTGGACAGGTGCCCCATTATTTTTTCCCTCAATTGCCCACGATTACTTCCATTCAGTTAAAATCAGCGGCTGTCCCCTCGTGACTCACTCAGCTGCCTCCTGCTGTAGAATGTGATTTCCACCAGAGTAGAGACCTTGGCTCCCACTTGAGGCTCATTAAATATTGTCGAATGAAAAAATGAACAAAATGTCCATTAGAATGAAAGGAGCAGCCGCAAACAATGAATCACTACTGTCTTAAGGGAACACTGTGTAGGACAGCAGGGGCCAGGAGCCATCCAAAGCCCCCTCCTGAGAAGCCAGGGCCCTTCAGTGGGTGAGGAGGTGGCTGGGGGTGGGGGCAGAAAGTAGCAGAGGCTGGATCCCAGAGAAGGGCTCCTGGGGTTTGTAGCACTTTAGCTTGCAAAGGCCTGAGAGACACAAGCTCTGACCTCCTGTGGGCTGAAACAGGGTGCCAGAGGGCCGGCCGGTGGGGGGTGGCCCTGCATTGCAGTGCACCTTCGGTCTCACATTGGGGTCACTGGGGAACGGGTCTGATTTTTGCCCCTTTGTCTTTCTGGACCCATTTAGGGAAAGAAGCCTGTCACCCACACTCAGGGGTGAAGCAGCCTCTTGGTTTAAGGCTAGGCTAGGGGTCGGGTGCAGGAGTCTTGGGAGGGAGTGGAGGTGGGCATTCTCAAATGTCCTGCTGGGCCTGGCCCCACTGTCCTGCCCCTGCTGTGACCCTAACAAAGGCAAGAAGGTGAGGCTGGATCTGAGGGCCCGAGGGAAGAAGTGCGTAGGGGTGATGGTCCACACTGGTCATCGGGAGGGAAGTGGAGTGGGGCAAGGTTGTGGCCTTGGCCATCACCTTTGGCCTCAGGGGCACCAATGACCGTGGGCAGCAGGGATGGCCCCTTACTAAGGACCTGAACAGAACCAGGCTGAAGCTGCAGCTGAGCCTTTGGGGTATTGTCCAGCCCCCAAAACAAACGACGACCATTAGTGATGCTAAGGAGTGGGTTGTGCACAGGCCGCAGCTCTGAGGGGGGCCGGCTGGTTCCCCAGGGAAAGCTCTGGGGTTTGGGGAAACCTCAAGTCATCAAAACTGCTCTTGCTGCCCAGAAAAAGCACATTTGATGTCAAAGACAGCGCCCCCTGCGGCAGAGACGGAGCCACCGCCTCTGCAGGCTTTGAGTTCATAGAAAGTGATCAGGGTGTGAGGTCCTGGGATCCACCTGCCCAGCTCAGAGCGTGAAGGAGCCCAACTGCTCAGAGATGAGGGTGCAGGTGAGAATCTATGGGGGTCCTCTTATTGCACCCCTTGATTCTGAAGGTAGAAAGAGTTTTCTGGTGTGTGTTTGTACAAATAAAAAGTTACTCAATTTTAGGAGAACCTGGCCCCTCACCTCATTTCTACCCAGGGGTGGCCGAGCTCTCACTGAACTGTTACAGAGTAGTTACATTTACACAGTCCTAACATTACATTCGGCCCTTTGAAGGCAACCATGAGGCTGATGTGCCCACCCCCGCCCCCGGGGTGAAAATGAGCTGGACACCCACGCTGTTGCCCTAGCGAAGGGGGAATTACAGAGTTGAGGGGGAGTGCGTGGTTTTCCAAAGTTGATTTCACGGCAAAGTCTGGTACGGAACGGCCATTCCGGGGCAGGGCGCTCCATGACCTCAAGTCTTCCCCGCAGCGCGGAGAGGCCTGCTGAGCTGGCATTTTGTCTGGAAATTTGGGTGGGTTTTTTTTCTCCCCCAGAGACGCTGGCAGCTTGCCATGAACTTGCAGCTTCCAAATTCATTGTGATCAGGCATAAGGACAAGGGGTCTCTAACTTGACCTTATAACCAGTAAAGGGGAGGAGTTCGCTTCAGTATTTCATGGTGGTTTGGCCCCCTTCACTCAAACTAGCCACTGTGTTTGCTGGTGACTGTCCAAAAGGGCCTGTGTACATGTCCCCAAGTGACCCCTGGCACAATCGAGCCGTGTAGGAAGAGACGGAGTAAGCAGCCTGAAGTTGCTTTTAAACACGTTTTCTTGAACTTCTCCCCCCAAACACTCACAGAAAATTATTACAATGTATGCGATTAGTATGAATTTCCTAACTACCATCCTAGTGGGGCCAGAAGCTCACTGTGGCACTTTGCCAACAGTACTCAGTCCATTGTGAGTCCTTGTGACGGCTGCCGTGGTAACCAAGATGGTAGCCACGGAGCAGCCGGCCGCGGGCTGCGCACAGGAGCCCCGTACTCTTCTCCGTGAGTCTAAATCTGGGCTCAAATAAAACATCCATTTAAACAAACGACTCGCAGAACTTGGGAGTCCCGTTACACTAACTTGGCACTTATAGGCCCCCACACATTTATGAGTCTCGGAAGCAAACCAGGAAGCAGGGCCGGCCTCCCAGGCGTGAGACCCACGTGGTGCACAGCGCCCCCTCCAGGGTTCGGAAAGGCCCCGAGGTCCACTGGGCTCAGGGCTCCGCTGTCCCTGTCTGGGAGTGCTCCCTGCCTCTCCAAAGTGGCCGCACACTTTCAGGTGGCGCCGGGCCTCCCAAACTGCAGAGCTCGCCCTGCCCTGAAGGGAGCAGTCCCCGGCTGTGGGCAATAATCACCCTGGGAGATGGGGCGGGGAGGAGTGAAAGCAGGCGAGGGTTTCTTATGCCCTGTGTGCGGTACACATGTTGACAAGCGCTTACAGCTCGTAACATGTGTATGTGTGCGTGTGTTCATACCCAGAACACAAGAGGAGATGCCCGGACGAGACTCAGCTGCCCACTGCAAAGCATGCGGACTCGGTGTGGGCAGAACAGGCTGGGGTTCTGCCTCCGCCGTAGGTTGCCAAACTGCTCGTTTTGGATGAATTGTTTGCTCTTCTGAGACTCGGTTTCCTCCTGGGGAAAACTGGGGCCTGCCTGTTTTGTACCTCTCAGGACTGCTCTAAGATTAAACGAGTGGGTTAAAGGTGTTTGGTGCGAAACACCAGTAGCAGCTGCTTGTTACATAGTAACTATGACTGGGGGCCGAAGGGCAGAGAGCAGAGGTTAACAGCACCGCCTGTTTTAAATCCCAGCTCAGCCACTTCCCAGTAAGGTGGACCCTTCATTTTGTCCTGCTGGGCCTGGTTCCGTCCTCCAAAAATGGGGATGGTACCAATCAATCCACGATCTTTTTTTAAGATTTTATTTTTAGAAAGAGGGCAAAGGTGGGAGAAAGAGAGGGAGAGAAACCTCAGTGTGTGATTGCCTCTGGAGTGCCCCCTACTGGGGACCTGGCCTGCAACCCAGGCATGTGCCCCGACCGGGAATCAAACCAGCTACCCTTTGGTTCAGTCCACTGAGTCCACTGAGCCACATCAGCCAGGTCTCAATCCACAGTCTTTTATTGTCAGTTCCAAAGCCCCAGAGCTCTGAAAAGAGAAAGTGTTTAAGTTTGGCACAGACTCGCTTGGCGGAATTTCTGGGCTGACCCCCTGCAAGGCTACAATCTCCATTTCCTCTTGCTTTGCATGGAAGTCGCACAGTTTCTGTGGAGCTGCTTGTGGGTTTGATGCCGGCTGTGACATGAGGTGAGGGTCTGTTGGCCTCTAAAACCTCAACGCTCCAAAGTGGAAAACCCACCAGGCCCCAAGAGTTGGGATGAGGGATGGGGGATGGTCCAGTGTGGGGCGGGGCTTAGACACAGTGCCTGCCAGGGGCCATGCCCAGTAGGTCCATGGTGTGGACCAGTGAGAACAATCAGTTGGTGTTGCTACTTGGGGTCACAGTCAAATTTCCATTCAGATCCCATCTCTGTCCCCTGTCACTTGGGTGAGCTCAGGCACTGCATGCCAGGGCTCTGGGCAGACAGTAGAGGGAAGAGGCTGGAGTCAGAAGCGACTCCGGGTGACAAAGCAGAGGAACTCACACCAGCTTCGGAGGGAGAGGCCTGAGGCCTCCCTCCACCACGCCTCCCTGAGCCTGTCAGCACTGAAGGAGGGACCTCGGCTGCCCAGCGCCCCTCCTCTAGACCCCGACACCAGAGACCAGGGAGCTCCACGGGTGACGTGGTGGGCAGGGGACCCAGCTGTGGCCATGGGTCCCTCTTTAGCTGCATGACCACAGCACCTTGAGGGCCTTCTGCTGCCCAACAGTTCCACTCCTGGGGGGCCCTGGAGGAACTGTCACTCCTCCACTTCCTGCCTGCGCCCCTCCTCCCTCTTCTCTCCCAGCTGATCAGTTGCTTCCTAATTAACAGGGGAAAACATACAAAACTCCGAGGTCCACGTGCTCCCCCGTTATCTCTACCAGCCCTGGAACAGCTGTCCCCTGTCCTCTGCCCTTCTACGTTTCCAAGGTGGGCCCTTGTCCCAGCACCTGACCACACCCCTTCCCCTCCAGGCCCCGCCCCCTCCTCTGGGCCCGGGGCGGGGGGGGCGGCGGGGGGGGGTGATTTTCCTCCAAGCAGAGCCCCCAGTAGGTCTCAGCCAGGCTGTCTCCTCCCATCATAAGGTGTCTTTAGTTAGGGCAGGCGGCGTCCACTGAACAACGCTTTCAGCTTTTTGAAGCGTTTGAAACTTCAAAATATCAAGTTGAGGGTCCGCCTTCTCCCTCTCTCCCTTTTAGTCCTTCCCTTTTCTTCTTTAACAATTCCACCCAAGAGGGATGGGCGGGGGTGGGGGTTCAGACCAAGTGACAGTTGCCCTGGTGGCCAGGTGTTGGGCTTGGATCCCCAGCCAGGTGAGGCAGGAACCCCTAAGCGGGCACCTGGTGGGAGGTATCAGAACATGGCATGGGGGAGGGGGCGGGGAGGGGGGGAGGGAGCGTTGCACGAGGTCCAAGCCCAGAGGAAGGCAACACAAGAGTGAGGACGGTGGCCACCTGATGTGGGGTGTGGGCGCCAGGAAGGTGAGGAGGGCACGGGGGTCTGGTGAGTGGCCCGCTCCCCGCGTCCTCCTTCTCCCTGGCACAGATCCCCTGGCACAGATCGCGGTGCAGGGAGTCAGGAACGGACTTGTTTCTTGTTTGCCGGCCGTCTGATCCCTGCCCCTCTCCCATACTGGAATGTCCTGGAGGCAGGGACTTGGGTCACCGCTGCATCCTGAGGGCATAGGACAGTGTCCGGCGGCATTTGACGGCTCTGTGGAATGAGTGAGTGAGACCTGCAGCCTCCCCCACACCCCTTTGAGGGAGGCATAGGCAGTGAGGCTTGGCGACACCTGCGAGTGGTGGCCGAGAAGAGAGAAGTGAACCGGGAGGCCGGTGTCTGCTTTGGCCACAGCGGGGAAGACGGACAGCTTTCACTAAAGCGGAAAGGAAGTGGAGGAGCGGGCAGGTTGGGCGTTGGGTTGGGGGCGGACGCCCTGGTGGGGACTGCCAAATGCCTCGGTGGGTGGCCCCTGAACGCGGTGAGAAGCTTGGGAGCAAAGCCCGGAGGGAGGTGCAGCCTGGGGCGGGGTGGAGCTGAGCTGGGCCGAGCAGCCACCGCCAAGCCAATCGGGGAAAGCGGCTCTGGAATAATCCTCCTCTTGCAGGAAGTTTGGGGGAACATACAATATATTTTCAGCAACGTGAGCTTGCTGTTTCAGTATCTGCGCTCACTCACCAGGAGCCCTAGCACAGCAACACGAGGGTGCACGCTCATTTCCCCATCCCTGGAGGAACTGGGCAGGACGGAAAGTGAATTCGCGCTCTGTACATCACCAGTTTCGTGGCATCACCGCACACCTTAGCCAACCCAGCAGCAGGGAGCATGCGCAGAGCGCCATGTTAGTTGCGCGGCTGAGACAGCGGTGGCATTTACCCTCTGTCGCCACCAGGTGGCGCCCGTGCTCCTGAAGCTCAACCGGGAGGCCCCAGATGCTAGGGGATAAGGAGTTGCGGGGGAGAAGGTGGTCTGCGTGGTGGGAAGGATCCCCAGCCCTGGGACTCCGCCTCTTTTTCGGGGTGCCGCCTCTCATTCCACTCAATACGGGTGTGTGTGTGCGTGTGTGTGCGTTTGTGTCCGTCCAAAGCTGGCCCCTAAACCAGAGACTGGAAATCATGCCCCATGACTGAGAGAACAAGTTTTCAACAGACTCGGTTCAAACCCGTGTTCATCCACTAGTGCTGTGTAAACTTCGGCATGTGGCTCCGCCTCTCTCTGCGTCAGTTTTCTCACCTGTAAAATGGGAGCATATTGCTGACTTCACAGGGTTGTTGTAAGCATTAAATTACATGATGATGAGAAACAGGTATTGACCCCTCACTAAGGGTCAGGCCTTGCTCTAAGCACTTAAGCTATATCAGCTCATTTTTATTTATTTTTATTTTGTAAAAATTTTGTGTATTTACTTTTTTAATTTTATTATATTAACTTCATTTAAAAAAATATTTTATTTATTTCTAGACAAAGGGGAAGGGAGGGGGAAAGAGAGGGAAAGAAACATCAATATGTGGTTGCCTCCTGCGTGCAGCCCACTGGGGACCTGACCTGCAACCCAGGCATGTATCCTGACTGGGAATAGAACCAGTGACCCGGTGAGTTGCAGGCTGGCGCTCAATCCACTGAGCCACATCAGGGGGCTTATATAACCTCATTTTTTAAAGTTCACTTTCACAGGAGAGTGGCTAGGACTAGGGGCCGAGTCTCCTCCACATAAAGGAAGGGAGGACAGCCCCTCACCATGGTGTCCACCTTCCTGCTGGCCCCTGGGTACTGCTTAGTGCTGAGGGGACTGCTACCCACACAGGGTGGTGGGAGGCGGGGATGGCTTTTGTTTCTGGTCCTGCCTCCCAGCAGCCCACTGCGAGAGAGAGCAGAGGGAGACGGCCCACCACGGACGGCAGTGGACAGTGCCTCCCAACCTGCCCCCACCTGGCTGCTGCTGCCGCCGTCTGACAGTCCCCAGGGGCTTGTAAGAAAGGTGGCCTGTCTCGGCTGCAGTAGGACACAGTGCCTGGTAAGGAGAGACCACAGCCTGACCCGGTGGTGGCAGCCTCAGGGATCACGTGGGAGGGGCCTTCTGCAGGGAATGGGGCCTGGGAGAGCCCTCTGGAAAGTCAGGGGGACACCCAGAGGTCCCTGGAGATGAAGAGGTGGGTGTCAGCAAGTAGGTGTGGGTGGCTAAGCGGAGCTGGAGCACAGGACAGACCCCTCGGGCCAAGGACTGAGAGCAACCTGGGCAGTAAGGGTGACACATGTCTCTTGCCCCACAGAAGGTCTCAGGTCTCCAGCAGCCTGGGCACGGAGAGGCTCGTGGTGGCCCACTGTGGGGAGAGTCACCAAGCCCTGTCTTGTGCGTGCTGTGACCAGTCCTGGGGCAAGTGGGTTCGGCCAGGGGTGGGAGTGGGGGGGGAGCTGGGGTCCAGGCAATGGCATGGGCTTGGGGGCAGTGGCCTTTGGTGGGGGGCTCTCTGACCAGTGCACCTGGAGTCCTACCTCTTTTTGGGGTCTCATTTTGTTGCTGCCTCTCAGGCACAAAGCTATGGGACTAGGGTGACCTCGAGTTCCAGGCCTGAGAGGAAAGGCGGGTTCTGAGCTTACCTGAAGTTCTGAGTCCTTTGGCCCATCAGCCACGTGGGGTCATAAATGCCGGATTTGTACTGGGGGGGAGGGGTCGGCGCCTTCCCTACCTCTTCCCCTGTCCTCTCACGAGGGGTCGGGGCCCTTGGTCCTTCCAGGACACACATTCCGGGAGGGAGCTTAGGGGACGGGCCCTCAGCTGTGCCTGGTCCCCTTTCCACCAGCTCAGATGTGCTGAGATGAAGGAGCCAGAAACAGCATGCCCCCCCCCCCCGCACTCCCCCACCCACTGTGCGCGCACAGGCCCAGAACAAAAACACACCGCAAATAGAAATCAAAGTCTGAGAACGAATCGAGAAGCCACGACCCGGCCGTGGGAAAAAGGTTGTGTGGCTTCAGCCTCAGCCCTGAACTTCTCTGCGTCTGTTTGCTCCTCTGTACAATGGGGCCATTGTATGAACCTTGGGGCGCTGCTGGGAGAAGGTAAGAGCAGATATAAAATGCAGGATGCAGGTGTGGTGTGTGGTCTAAAAATAAAGCCCCATACGGCCAAAGGGTCCCATGCTGGACTCTCCCCTCGCCGCCCCCGACGCCCCCGCAGCCCAGGCCGGGGCTGCCCCCTCACCACTTTCCTGTAAGGCTGCCACTGTCTCGGCTGCCCTGCAGCTAGGCTCTCGGGGCCACTTCCTGTTTTTCTCCCCAACGAATTTTTCACCAGGCGCTTTCATCACCAAGAGCTGGGGGTGATGAGGTGAAGGCGGTGGCTGTTTGGGCAGGGAACCTGGGAAAGGGGGGCGGGCATCAGGAAGCTGGGAGGGGAGCAGCTGGACCAGCTGCCACAGTCCAGACTCTGTGGTCTCCACCTGGAGCAGGGGATGAGGAGCTGGTTGGAGAGGCTGGTTGGGGAGGCTGGGGGGCTGCCTGACTGAACGAGGAGCAGAGGGGCCCTTGTTCGTGTCCTCAGTCTGGGAGTGGTGTTTTGTCCTAGGCTTGAGGTGGGGCGCCTAGCAATGGACTGAGCCGGGCTCATATCTGCTGATAGGAGTGGTGGCGGGACACCCTGAAAGGTGAGCCCAGCGTCCCTGCCTCCCTGAGCATCCTGCTGCAGATTGCCTGGGTCTGCGGCACCCCCAGGAAGGGTATGAAGGCGTTGTTCCCACACTGGCTAGGCCCCTTCCTGCCCCTTGGCTACAGACCTCAGACCCTCCCCTGGGCAAAGCTTGTCCTGCCGTGATGACATCACCCACTCATTCACTCGCTCGCTCATTCAGCATTTCTACAGACTCACTTATAACAGTCTCTGGGTGCCCAGCCCAGAGCTCCGGGCCAGGGTGTCGGCCCAGACCCCACAGCATCCCTGTTCCCCAGGGCAGCCGGGGGCATGGACAGTCATGGCGGAGCAGACTGTGGGGGCGGCACAGCCTGGAGTAAGGACCCATGTACAAGGCAGCCAGGAGGGTAATATCTGGGCTGAGTATTCAGGGCAGAAGGAAGAGTTGGGAAGGGCACTCCAGGCAAAGGCCCCAGCGTGTGCAAAGGCCCAGGGTCAGAGCTCGAGCCGGGGAGTCTTGGAGCTGTGAGTCAGGGCTGGCACTGCCGCATGGAGGGGTGTGGGGAAGAGCTGGGGGGTAGCCCCGGGAGCTAGCTGGGTCAGTTCCCTTGATAATCAAATTCTCGCCTTGTTCCCAAGCCTCACGTGGTCCCACTACACACCATAGTCTAGGGCTCTGGCCCAGCGTAGGAGTGGTTCTGAGAATCGGAAATCAGACCCGGTAGCTGAGACAGGAAGTGGGGAGTTTACAGCAAGCGGACGGTCTGCGCCCTTGGAACCGAGAGGCGCAGCCCAGCTCACCAGCGAGGCTGATGGATCCTGGATCCTTTCACCCAAGGGAACTGCTTCCAGGCCCAAGCCCAACTTCCTGGGAAGGAGCTGACCGTTCTCTCTGGGACCAGGTTCTCCTTTCTGACTCCACCAGTTACGGCTAAGTGGTCAGATCAGCCTGCGGAGCGCGTGCCCTCACGCCCACACCAGGCGGCATTACCAGGAAAGGGGCCCAGAGGCACAGCTTAGTGGCCTAAAGACGATAGCACCCCCGACAAGTCACCCATCCTGTTCGCTCCTGCCTGACACACCGGCCCTTACTGCACTCACTCCTTTGGCTTCTCCCAGAGACCTCCATCCCACCGGTTCTCGCCTAGACGGTTATGCCACCGCGTCAGCCACGGACTCCTCTCCCTTCTCCGGAGGAGAGGCAGTCCGACTCAGGCCACACTGTTGTGTCCAGGGCTCCACCCCGAAGCCGCTATGTCCAGCGGACCCCCACCCCCTCTGTCCTGTTGAATCTCCTCTACAGTGTCTCCTTGGGACCCGCTCAGCCGACAAGTTAGGTGGCCAGTACAAGAAGGACCTGCCATACTTGGTCCTCGGAAAGGGGAGCCCCGCCATCTGCTAGGCCGGCGGAGTGGATTGCACACACGCAGGACCCGCTAGCCGAGGGCGCTCCCTTTGCGCGTTCCCTCCCTCGGCTCCTCGGTTGGCAAACGTGGCTGCCCCCAGGGCTGCCCACTGGGGATGGAGCCCTCTCTAGTCTTCCAGGCCCACCCTCGAGGGGATCTTGGGAAGGCTTTTGCTGGGAGAGGACGAAGCTGTCTCGTCAGCCTGCTAATTGTTTAAAATTAATTAATTAACTTTTAAAAATTCTCATTTGAGGACATGTTCCTTGATATTTTTTTTTTTGAGAGGGTAAGGGAGAGAAAGAGAGAGAGGAACATCAATGTGAGAGAGAAACACTGATTGGTTGTCTCCTGTACAGGCCTATACGGGGAACCAAACCCACAACCCAGGCAAGTTGCCCTGACTGGGAATCAAACCGGCGACCTTTTGGTATACAGGACCATGCCCAACCAACTAAGCCACCCTGGCCAAGGCCAGCCAGCTTCTTGTACGTGCCGTACGTGGGCTCAGGAATCACTGGAGGGTGAGCATTTCCAACTCCAGTTTCCAGGTTTTTTGCAGGGGGGAGTCCTGGAGTTTCAACCCCCATCAAACCCTAGCAGATTGCCTGTCAGTTTTCCTTTGGGTCATGTCACTTACCAATAACCAACCTTGTGACATCCTGTCCAGTTCAACACTCAGCCTTGGACCGGGCCATGCCCCAGGGTGGAGTTTTCTCTCCTGGGTGAGAAAGAAGCCCATCATCTGACTTGGGGTGGGAGGAGGACTTTCTCTCGCCTCTCTCTGAGAATGCTGCCCCCAGCCGCCCTCAGGCCGCCTAAGCACAGGCGCTGCAGGGGAAGGGTTGTCCCCGCCTCGGCTCGTCCCAGGCAACCCCATTCCGACTCCGGAGTTCGAAGACGTTCCGTTCAGCATGCGCCCGCCTTAGCATGACAAACACAGCGTGACAGGGAGCATGCCACTGCCGTTTAGCAGGGGTGTAACAATCCGATGCCTGGTAGTTATGGGCTCGGGGGGAAAAAGAGTTTCTCCCGACGAAGTCAGATATTTGCCCCGCTTTTTCCTGATCTTGAGCAGAATTGAAACAAAGCTCAACTCACAGCACCGTCTGAAGGCTGCTGGGAGTAACGCACACAACCTGTATCCTGGACGTTTTGCTACCAAGTTTCTTTCTGTCTTTTTAAAAAAAAATTTATTTATTTATTTATTTATTTATTTTTAGAAAGAAAAAAAAAGAGGGAGAAAGAGTGGGAGAGAAACATCAGTATGTGGTTGCCTCCTGCGCGCACCCCACTGGGAACCTGGCTGGCAACCCAGGCAGGTGCCCTGACTGGGAGTCGAACCGGTGACCCTTTGGTTCACAGGCCCACACTCAATCCACTGAGTCACACCAGCCAGGGCTGGACATAGTTTTAACTGGTCTGTTGCCACGGGGCAGGAACTGCCAGTGTCCTGCCAGGAATAAGGAGTATTCAATGCCTCTCCCTCTGTTGAAAGACATCTAGTTTCAATACTTTTTTTGAAAAACCGTCTCTTCCGACAGCCCACTTCTGATACCAATTTATATGCATTCACTGGGGTTTGTTTGTTTGTTTCAAATAACATAAACCAACTCAAGAGGGTTTCTACTGGGTTGACTGTTGTCTCTCTAAAACTAGAGGGAGACATCCCCAAGCCCTTGAACTCTGTGGACGGCAGGCAGCCAGGCCAAGGAGACAGGCACGCGACAGATTCTTCCCGAGAGCTTCCGGAGGGAGACATCCCTGCCGACGCCCGGACTGATGGCTTACGGCCTCTGGAACCGAGAGAACACGTATCTGTTGTTTTTGAGCCACCGGGATCTGTCTCAGCAGCTCCCAGAAACTGACACAAATTTCAAGCAGAACAGGGGGATAAGGCGTAAGGGTGTGGGGGACCTTTCAGAAGAAACCCTGGGCCCTGGCTGGTGTAGCTCAGTGGACTGAGAGCGGGCCTGTGAAGCAAAGGGTCGCGGGTTCGATTCCCAGTCAGGGCGCATGCCTGAGTCGCAGGCCCAGTCTCCAGTGGGGGACACATTAGAGGCAAACACACATTAATGTTTCTCTCCCTCTCTCCTTCCCGTCCCCTCTCTCTAAAAATAAATAAATTAAATATTTAAAAAAAAGAAGAAACCCTGGGCACGGATGCCAGGGAACCTCACTGAGGTATAAGGACCAAGAGCCGAAAGGCTGCCCAAAAGCCGGTCTCTAGTCTGTGACCCTCTCTCCCTCTCTGCGCCTCTGCCTCCTGGTTTCCTCTCAGCCTCTCCCTCTACAGCAGCTTCTCCACTTTCTTTAGTTCTCTGGGTAGACCAAGGGCCCCCCAGTCCCTCAGCTTGCTGGCCCAGGGCCCAGGCTCCAGGTACCCGAAAAGTGACTGTTCTCCTGGTCCTGATTCCGTAGTCCTGGGGATAATCGCTGATTGGCTCACCTGGGGCAGGTGACCTCCCTGGCTGGACAGGCCCAAAGGCAGACACAGGTAAGCCGAGACTGTTGGCTGGTGTCACCACGGGCCCTAGGGGGGTCGAGGAGCATTACCCAGAGGGAGCTGGGCGTCTGCCCCAGGGGTCCTGTGCTCTCACCGCAGGTCACTTTCCTGCCTGGAGCTCCCATCAGCTGAGGGCAGACAGGAAAAGGTGGGAAGAAAACACCCACAGCCTCTCCCACACAGCTTTCACTGCTCTGGGTCCTGGGGGCACGTGTGCAACACGCAGCGTGGCCGTTTCCCATGACACTCAGGGCTCCAGAACCACCTTTGCCTTTGCCATGGCTGCGTCCTATTCCATGAACTGGGGGGGGGGGTCCCTGACGCTCTCTGGACAGCAGTGGCCAGGAGACAAAGCACGCCCTCCACAGTGCAAAAGGGACGCATTTTCTTCCTCTCGTCTTCGGTTCATGAGCCAACTGGCTGCTCTTGCTTGTCCAGTCGACCCCAGACCCTTCCTGTCACCTGACTGCAGGGTCTAGGAAGGCCACCAGCCAGTGGCGAAGCTATGGCTTAGGTGCCCGTGGTTCAGGAACCCCCGCCCACCCACTGGCTGTTCAGTTTTCACACTGTGGGTGAAGGAACGAACCCCCTTTTGTACAGGAGGGGATAGACTGCAGGGTGTGGGGGCAGAGCTGGGTCTCAGGGTCCCCAGGGGAGAAGATTCGAAACCACCCCCCATCCCCACCCCATCAGAGTCCAAGAGCAGGCTCCCCAGGGCCAGAGAATAGGCCTGGCCTTCTCACTGCACCCCCCCCCCCACCTCCTGGGACCCTGCATTCCCCAACCACGGTGTTCCAAGCTTTCAACCTGAGGCCCCACTCCCTGCGCACCCCTCTCGGCTCCCGGGGACTGGCCAGGTCCCGCCTCCCTCGCCACCACGGCCGTTCTGACATTTTTTCCTTAAATAAACTTCCAATTTTAGACAGGGTTTAGATTTACAGGGGAGACACAAAGGCAGTGCAGAGCCTTTGCTCCCCACATCCAGTTTCTCTGTCCGCTGCCGCCCTGCATCCCCGGGGGCCCCTGCCACGGCCGATGGACCGGCATCGGTGTGTGATTGTTCAGTCAAGTCCGCCCTTCCTTCAGCTCACCTGGGCTTGCCCCTCACGGCCTTCCCGTGTCCCAGGAGCCCGCCCAGCACAGCACTGAGTGGCCAGGTCTCCTTGGGCCCCTCTGGGCCGGGACAGTTTCTTTCCTCATCTCTGATCCCTCGCCAGCCTAGAAGGGGCTGTGGCCAGGGCTTCTGCAGGCCTCCCCGTTTCTGTGCGTGTTCTGCCCCGCGGGACTTGTGTTTGTGGGCTCCCACCGAGACGCCTGCAGAACCGAACTGTCACTCTCCTCATACCAGACCGAGGCTGCCTGCTGTCAGCATGACCTGTCCCTGCTGACGTCAACCTCGGCCACCTGGCTGAGGCGGCGTTTGCCCCGTGTCCTCACCAGAAAGTTTCTCGTTGTCCCCTTTTCACGCCGTCCTCCTTGGAAGGAAGTCAGGGCATAGCCCGCATGGAAGGAGCGGGGACTTGGAGCTTCGCTGCCCTGAGGGCGGGTGAGGCTCCCACACAACTGACTTGGCATTCTTCCGGACGGGAGACCTGCCTGGTCTCCCTCACCTGTCCATTTGTTTCCATCTATCTGGACTCACAAATACTTACTTCCTGTCTTGGGTTCCAATCCAGCGCTGCCTTGTTGCTCCAGCGGTCCCAGATCCGGCCCTTGGAAACTTGTCCATGTCACCACTGTGTCCCTTGGACAGGCCTCCCTTCTTGGTGGCATCTGGCACTTCCTGCCCCCATCCTAGAATCTGCCATTTCTCCAAGGAGACCTAGCTGCTTTCACAGAGGAGAGTGGGATAGAAACCCGGGTCTCACCCTGGCTGGTGTGGCTCAGTGGAACGAGTGCTGGCCTGAGAACCAAAAGGTCGCCGGTTTGATTCCCGGTCAGGGCACATGCCTGGGCTGCAGGTGTGTGTGTGTGAGAGGCAACCAGTCAGTGATTCTCTCCCTCCCTTTTCCTCTCTCTGAATTTAAATACATAAAAAAATTTTTTTTAAAGAGAAAGAAACCTAGGTCCAAGTGCTGGGCATACACTTACTGCTGCTTGGTGTTGCTGTTTCTAGGACACTGGGATTGGCAGAGCGAGGGAATGTACCTGTGCCTCCTGCGGACTTTTCCACGTGTCAATCACAGCCCAGCCCACCCCGGCTCAGGTTAGAGCCCACCTTCTGCTTCTGGAAACTCTTTCAGCCAAACCCCACCTTCCCAGCTGCCCCTGCCCCAGGTCCACCTTCACGCTCTTTCCACACCCCCCACCCCCACCCCCCAGCCTCCCTGGTCTGCCAGCTACCCCTCTGACCTGCCACTGCCCAGCGCCTCTGCACTAGCTGCTCCCTCCGCCTGGGATGCTCTTTTCTCAACATCTGCAGGCAGGGTTCCTCTCTCACCTCATTCATGCCCTGACCTCAGAGAGGCCTTCCGGACTCCGTGGTCCCCTCCCCTGCCTCTCCCTCCCCTTCTAACCTGTCTGATGTTTCTTTGCAGTACTTACTACTTTATGACACTGTATCTTGTTTCTATTCTTCATAGTTTCTTTCCCCACCGGAGCGTAAGCTCCAGGAGGGGAGGGCGGGTCTTTGGCTTATACAGGGCTGTACCGAGAGCCTGGAGCTGGGCAGCACAGCGTGGGGGCTGAGTCAGTGTTGCAAAGCCTGGGTCGCCCCCAGGGTACGGAAGCTGAGGGCGGAGCCAGCCTCAGGACCCCAAACCCTGCTCCTCCACCCCCCTGTCCACAGTCCCTCCGCCCCACAGCAGGAAGAACCTGAGAGGGTTTGTTTAAAAGCCAGCTGCTGCTTCTTCATCTATTTGTTTGTGGTCTAATAGCTCCTCCTTTGTTTTATCTGATGCACTTAATCTTTCCAGTTTTGACCTTTTTCTTTTCTTTTTTTTAATTAAATTATTTTTCAATTACTATTGGCCTTCCATATTACTTGGTATTAGTTTCAGGTGTGCAGCACAGCGGCGAAATGTACCTTGAGCCCTGACTTTGTATCCTCCTGTATCCCAGGAGCCTCTCACTGTCTGCCACGCTCCCCAGTGGTCGCCACCACCCTGACCTGGTCAGGCAGCGGCTTTCCGGCTGTGCCCACCGGGAGCTGCAATAGGACACGCATTTGACTTAATGCGCCCTCGCACCAGCCTCGACTTGGGACGGAGGCCTCGGGGAGCGAGACCCACTCTGACCACCCAGAATGTAGCTGGCTATTTCCGATTCTGCTCCGTTATCGTGACCTTGACCCGCCGAATGGATGTGCAGTACGCCGATGTGTTAACATGTCACAGCCTGCTGTTCCCACTGTTGGAAAATTCTGGTCCTGAGTGGAAACACCAGTCCTGCAAAGCACAAAGACTTTGTTCTAGAAAAAATAACATTCGGGGGGGGGGCGCACCCTGTGCCAGGTGCTGTTCGATCTCAGCAGCAATTCTAAGAGCTGAGAGCCATTATCAGTGTCCCTGTTTTTCAGATGAAGAGAGTGAGGCACAGAGAAGTTAAGCCACATGCCTGAGGCCACACAGCCCCGCCATGGCAGGTCGGGCAGTCTGGCTGCAGGGAAGAAGCCCTTAACCCTGAAGCTTCACTGCACTTTTCTTAGCCAAGGCAAAAGGACAAGGCTTTGAGCTGGGTACGTTTTGCTCTGCCTGGAAGGAAAGGACAGGCAGCAAAGTCCTGGCTTCCTGCCAGGACGGCGCATGGAGCCAGGTGTCTGGAGTGGTTTGTTCATGAAGGCGCTGAGGAAGTGCCTCCCCCAGCTAGCACCCCAGTACCCGGGTGCTCAGCTTGCCTCTGGCTGCCCTGAGATAACCCTGCTTGTAAGCGTGCGTGGGTGTCAGTGGTGAAGCCGCTGGAGGCTGAACGAAGCAGAGCTGCTAACTGCGAGCGGCCTCGGAGGCTTGCTGGCTCTCAGAGGGGGACGTTCCGCAGGAGTGGGTGGCGGGGAAGAAGGAAGCAGCATGGAGGGCTGGGCGTGCTCCTCCCTGTGGCCTGCAGCCTGGTCCTCTGCCCTCTCACAGCCAAGACCTGCTTTCCTTTCTCATAAAACGGGGCCGAAGGATTCCCCAGGCAGGAGCTCAGGCGGGCGTACACAGGGTGCCATCCTTACAGCGAGGGGCGTCTTTTCCTCCGGGGCTGCTCTCGGTTCCTCACTGGTCCGCTTCACTTAAAATTCGAAGGGAACGTGAAGTAGCTTCCTCCAAAGCACACAGGACAGCAGTTAAAAGTAAAGTGAGCAAGAGCCGTCAGAAACCATAGAGGAAGGAAGGAGGCGAGTCTATCAGGAACCTGGGGGAGAAGAGCAGCTGGGGGAGGAAAGGTGCCGACCTGACATTACAGTTAGCCCCAGTTTCCTGCCCCCCCCGACCCCCCAAAGAGGAGGCTGCCCGAATGTGTGGTTTCAAAAAGGAAGTGCATCAGGTTTTCGGGAAAGTGAAACTTTCAAAGGAGCGCGGATCTGGAAGCTGTCAGACACTGCTGTGGCTCCCTCCACCGTGATTCAGCCTCGCTCCACCTCACTGTTCTCATCCATCCAGGGCGAATGATAAGCTTTACCTTGCTGAGCTGGGGCGTGTCCCAGAGCACGGCTCGAATGGCGGTCAGCAGATACCTATTCCAGGACGATTTCTTTTGGATGATGTGGAAATATTCTTCCTCTGGCTGTTTCTTCCAATGAGCGCTGACAACCAGGGACTAGTGTTTAAACTGCAGCCTTGCCAAAGCAGGGCCAGGACAGGCGTTGGGAAATCCTGGGGAAGGCTACCCACCCTGCCACCAGGTCTGAACATGTCCATTTCTCCCCTGGCTTCTGGCAGGATCTCCCTGGAGGGGGCTGGAGACCCCTGCAAAGGACCGGTGATCCAGGCCTGTGGTCGGGGTGAGGCTGGAGCCTCAGATGTTCTGTGAGAAGGACGTTAGGGTACACTTCTGGTGACAGACCCAACCTTCTTCCCCGAAGGGACCTGTCAACCCTCCTGGCTCCCCCACAGGTATCCAGTGGGGGGTCTGGAGCCAGCAAACTGGGACCAGTTGAAACTCACTCACGGTGCTCAAGCTCTCTCCCTCTTCCTGGCTAAGAACAGAAGCGTCTGTGTACCTCCACTGGCTGCTGCCACTGCTGGGCCCAAGCTGGTGCCCGAAGGCCAGCCTTGGGTGGAAAGAGCCTCTCTCCAAGCTTCGGTTTCCCCCTCTGTCCAAGGAAACAAAATAGCTGCTCCACCTCCCAGACCTGGTTGCGAGTGGAAAGAAGGGGGTGTATTCAATGGAAAGTCACCTCACAGCGTGGTCTGATCATAAATTCCTAACTGCGCCAGTCACAGTGGGGAGTCGTGCATGCCCCAGGCCTACAACGTCTTTACTAAAAGGCTTCCCTGCGTCTTGAGCAAGCCTTGTGCATTCAGGTTCACGCACCTTTGGAAACCCAATCCTAGGTTCCCGCCTCGGTTCCAAATGCCTCCAAGAGACCGTGGGGCTGGTATTCTGTGGGGCATCTGAGATCTTGCTCCCAGCGTCTGTCTGCAGTTCGGCTCCAATAAACTAACTATTTTTAAGATTTTATGTATTCATTTTTAGAGGGAGGGGAAAGGAGGGGGAAAGAGAGGAAGAGACACATCAATGCGAGAGAGAAACATCAACCGGCTGCCTCTCAAAGGTGCCCAGATGACAGGGATCGAACCTGGAACACAGGCATGTGCCCTGACCAGGAATTGAACTGGCGACCTTTCGGTTTGCCAGACGATGGCCAACCCACTGAACCACACCGGGTTTGCTTTCAAAAATTCTCTACAGGGGACCTTTCTTACATTGAGAGACCAATCGATTGACCAGCTTACCCAACCCACCCCCATATCCCAGAGTGATGTGAAGTCACTGTTAAGGCCTTGAGGGGAGCTAGGCCCCTCCCACCCTCTGCTCACCAAAGCTTAGAGGCCACCACTCCCCGGGGGAGGGGGGGGGGCTGAGTTGGGTGGACTTGGAGCCCTCACCCTGCTCCTGGCCTAGCCTGCCCTTCCTCACACNCCCCCCCCCCCAGCCCCCCCCCCCCCCCCCCCCCCCCCCCCCGCCTTTCTCTGGCCACTGTTGAAGTTCTTGGGTGTGTAAAACCCACAGTGCCTGGGGGGCTGGTATGGGCTCCATGACCTTTATATGGTTGTTTTCCTTCGTATATATTTATATATATACGAAGAAAAACTTGTTTTGAAGAAGAGCAAGGTGCAGCTTCCAGAGGCACACGGGGTGACACCCTCCAGCCGAAGTCGGGGTGGGGTGGGGAAGTGGGGTGGTCAGGGGAGCAGATGAGGCAGCAGGAGGACCTGTTGTTTTTCCTGTTGCAAGTAAAAAGGAAACAAAGTGGGAAGTGGGGTGTGCGGGCTGTCAGCAGGCGGGGCGCCTCCATCACGCCCCGCCCCCTCCCTCGAGGCTCACTCGTGCCCAGCGCCCTCGCTCAAGGCGGCCGCTGGGCCGAGCCATCCCAGCCCAGTCAGCTGCACCAGGACCGGTAAGCGCTTGCCTCCGGCTGCGGCTGGGGAGGTGGGGGAGAGCACTGGGGCCACGGGCTTCAGGGAGCCTCGTGGAGCCGTGGGGCCAGCTCTCAGGGTCTTCCCGTGCGCACAGCCGGGGTATACCCTGCCCAGTGCGCATCCCCGCGTCCAGCGAGCCCGGCAAGGGGCGCCCCGTGGAAGGGCTGCTGGGACCTGGGCGGGAGCTGAACTAGGGGCCCCGGGGCCGCCCCCGGTGCGCTCTCCTAGAGGGGTGCAAACAGCTCCCCGGCTCGGCGGCAGAGTCTCGGCTCCGTTTTCAGCGCTGGGGCGGCCTCGCGTGCACCCTCCGAGGCGCGGGAGGTGGGGAGCGCTCAGCCGAGTGCGCCCTGTCTTGAGGAGAGGCGAGCCGGACGAGGGGCTGCCCCAGGCAGGCTGCGGGCTGCGTTCGCACGCGTAGCGCCGACCCCCGGGCTCCGGCGGAAGCGCGGGGAGAGGGGAACGCACTCTGTCCCGGCGCCCGGACCTTGCACGCCCTCCCTGGCGTGAGAGGGCCGGGTTGAGCTGTGCCGGGCGCTCGCTCAGGGCTCGTGGACGTGCGGCCAGGTCTGTCTCTGGCCGGGCCCGCCGCGCCGCGTGTTCACTGCAGCGGCGCCGAAATCAGCCCCCTGATCTGCGGCGGGTCCCGGGTTACAGCGGCAAGACCGCCTTCGGCTTTGCATTTCCGGACTCTCTTCTTCTTCTTCTTTTTAATACCCTTACCCGTAATTCAGCCTGAATGAGGCTTAAAAAAAAAAAAAAACCCGAGTTTCCTGTTTTTATTTAGGCTTCCTCCTCTGCGCGTCTTTATTTCGAAATCCTGGCGAGGGGAACAGGAAAACCTTTCGTGGCGACCAGGATGGGGGGCACTGTGTCCAGGCTGCGCTCTGCCCTGGTGGGAAGAGAGGGATCCCGAAGGCTGAGAGAGGGCTGCTGGGAGGCCTCGAAAGGCGCGTTCCCTCAAGTGGAAGAGGGTCAGGATGGGGTTTCCCAGGTCGGGGGTGGGGGACTCCCTGGGGCGGCCCACGCGCCAGGTCCAGGCGCGGCTCCCTTGGGATCTGCCCAGTGTGCGGTACGGAGGAAGCGCTCTGTACCCCTCTGGTGATGGGGCAGCCTTCCCTTGGCTCAGGTGTCCCCTTGGAGGGGGCGCCGGCGGGCCTGGGACCTCGCCACACTGCCAAGTGGGGCTTCTTCACCCGGGCCTCTGCGGAGGAGCCCCCTCGGGCGCCACCCTCAGAAACGCTCTGCACAGTCGCGCGTGTATGCGGAGCGGGTGTTTCTTTCTGGGCGCGCACGGGGAGCCCTCTCTCTGAAGTCTCAGTGCTCCAAAGGGCCCTTCAAGCCGAGAACCCAAACCCGCGCTGACTCCCGGGAGAGCCTGACAGTGCCCCGGGGTTCTTGTCCAGTGAGTGATCCCAGAGGGAGCTCCCCGCCCCCCTCCAGTCGATCCTTTTTTCACACCAGTGTTCTCGGCTAACCAAGGGATGAATGGTGCGGCCTCGAGGTTCCAGTGGTCTCGGGCTCAGAACAGTTACCTGGCCAACCCACACGGTGTGCAAGCAGCCCTCCAGGGTCCCGGCTGGTTCAGATGCCAAAGCGGTTACCAGCTGGAGGCACTGCCCGTGCAAATTAGCAGCTTATTTCCTGACCCGTCTCTGGCGGCGGGGGTGGGGGGAGACTCGCTGGCTGTGAACGCACCCCTCTAATCGGCCACCAGGTTTAATGGGTGGGGTTGAGTGGGGGGTGAAGGAGCTTCTGATTTACCAAGCTGGCACCAAACACGTAGACCTTTCTTCTGCCCTCTCTAGGGCAGAAATTGCAGACTTCCTACATTTCCGAGTGCTGCCGTCGGGTGGCTTCTCCACTTCAGGATCGGGCCGCCCTGGCTGGGTGGGCGGGGAGGGGGGCGGGCACAGCCTGGGGCCTCCGCGGGTCGATTCCTTTTTGGTGCTTTCACGGACTTCCCGGAGTAGCGGAGGGTGCAGCGACATGCGGGGCTGAGTGCTCCTAAAACCTAGCCCGCAGCTGCCTGCGGCGAAGACAACCTCCTTCGCAGGCGCGTTACCCACACCTCCTCTGCCCGTGGTTAGAAACAGCACTGGCCTCTCCGAGAGTGTAGATGTTTCTGGAATCAGGGCAAGTGGCCCGGAGGTGCTCCTGGGCGCGCCGACGCAGCAGCCCAGGCTGCTTTTCTGCAGCTCCGGTCCAGGTGCATGAAGCCTGCAGCGGCCTGTGGGCGCCTTCCTTTCTATAGCTTTACTAGGTGTGGCGAGTGTTTACCGAGGTCTCACTGGGAGCCCCGGGCTGTGCTGAGACCCGACGGGCGCCTATTCCTGCGGGTGGGGGGGGGTCGGGTTGGGGGGGAGCGTGGGGCGGGAGCCTGCAAGGCACACGGTCTACACGGAATCGGAGACCAGCCGCAGACCCATTAGTTTCTGCGCCCCGCAGACCCATTAGTTTCTGCGCCCCGCAGCCCAGCACGGTTGTGGGGAGGGAATTTTGGGGGGGGTGTAAATGGGGGGGTGGTGACGGATCAGTTCCTGCTTCACCTTGTTTTTCTTCAATTGCACAGTTAAAGGGAGAAGTGAATGTGCAACTTATGAAGCAATTCCCCTTTGGCCGGCTGATTTTTCAAAACCATTTTTGTTTAGAGAGCAGTTTCCCCCTCCCTGAGGCCAGCTGCTTCTGTGGGCCTGACGCTGGGGCTTGGGGCCCCTCCAAATGCTTCCTTCCTTAGCACAGCTCTCTCAGCCCCTCCCCGGGGGTCAAACACGTCCTGCTCCTGGGGGACACGCCCTAGCCCGTCCCTGTCCCTGTCCCTGTCCCAGGACCCAGGGACTTCTGGTGGACTGAGAGCCAGCCAGCCAGCCAGCCAGCCAGCCAGCGGCAGGACTGCCCGCCTTGTTGGGAGGGAGACAAACATTCTTGTCATTAAATAACAAAGGTTGCAAGACTCCTTCTCTCCTGGCAGTGAACTGTTAAAACGGAATTTTCATTACTTTGGTTGGTGGAAATCCCCCGCAATCATATCAAAAATGCTGCCAGTTTCAAGATGGAAAAAAAAAAAAACAAACCTAAAACCCGGGAACCTCCCTCCTCGCTCTTTCCTTGCAGACAAACACTGTTTTTCTGTGGTTTGTCCCAAACTGCAGCCACTGGTCCTCCTCAGAGCCTCGCCGTGACCGCCCCCCACAGCAGTGCTGGCCTCCTGTGTGTGAGAACCACACGCCCCCCAGGAGTAGTGAGTTCACCCCTCAGACGAGGTCAGGGCTGCTTCCAGAAATGGGTGCTTTCCAAGGCTGCTTACTCTCCGAGCCCCGGAGGGAGAGTGATTGGAGGGATGGGTGTGGCGTTTGTAAAATGCCATTTCAGTCAGCTTCTGTTTCTCTCTCCTTGGGGGAAATTGCCTTCCACTCAGAAGAAGTGCCAGGAGACAGACGCTGGGGGAGGCGGGGGGAGCCGCAGAAGGAAAGAAGGCAAGCTGCCTGGCTCGGGATTTTCCATCCTGGAGTCCTGCTGTGTTCCTTCCCTGTGGCCGCGGAAGCGAATTACCATGCATCTTGTGGCTTAAAACAGCAGAAGCGTCTTCCCTCACAGTTCTGGAGGCCAGAAGTTCAAAACCAAGGTGTGAGCAGGCCCTGCTCCCTCCAGCGGCCTGGGGAAGGATCCTTCCTGGCCCCTCCCGCCTCTGGGGGCTCCAGGGGCCCCTGGGCCTGTGGCAGCCCATGCCTCATCTCTGCCTCCGCTGTCACATGCCAGCGTCTGTCCTCTTCGCCTCTCATCAAGGCACCTGTCATCGGGTGGGGGGCCCCATGATTGGTATAATCCAGGATGAACTAACTCATCTCAAGACCCTTAACCTCACCACATCTGCAAAGACCCTTTTCCAAAAAAATTATGTTTTCAAGTACAATTCACTGGTTGGGTCTGGGGGGTGAGGCGTGGGTGTATCTTTTCGGGATACGGACAGGACTGTGTTCCTTCTGGAACTTTCTGGGGAAGCCGTTGTGCACAGTCACGTCTGCAGGGAACCAAATGCTCCGGGCCTCTGGTCCGGCCACTGTTTCCCCTGGGGACCTTGCGCAAGGATGTCCCAGAGGTCTCTGCTGTCCCATCGTCTCTAGTCTCCCTGTCCTCAATCCTGCTTCCCTTTCTCCCACTTTGCCCGGGAGTCAGCTGCCACCTTAGCAGCCAGCTTGGCCAGTAGCAGCCTCCCCACCCCCAGGGTCCCCATAACAGAGAAGATGCCCCTAGGGAGGGGGCATCGATTTTTTTTTTTTCTGCTTTGATGTGAAATCTGGGAGAAGTGCTTTCTTATCAATAGGGAAGCAAGATCGAAGCCCAGTTATTGACACTGTGAAAAGTCATTTGCAGGGGTGGGGGTGGGGCAGGGGGGTACAGAGTGGAGACCCAGGGGTTGTCACTCAGGAGACACAGGAGTGTCATTGGGGGCAGCCAGATTAGGCCTTAATCTCAGCCGCTTTTTATCTGCTCAGTGACCTTTGGCAACTCTCTTACCCAAGCGAGCTTCAGACCCTCAGTGGCGCCCTTGGAGCAACAATGCCCACTGCCAGGCCTCAGGTCTCCTATCTTGTCCTGTGGGAGGTGCCTGGCACATGGCAGGACATGCAGTGTCTGTGGAGGGGCTTGGAGGTCGTGGGGGCCCACAAGTAACATTTTATTATCCCACCATCCTGACATAGCCACGGCCAGTTTGGGCATCTTTCCCATTTTTTCTGCATTTTTAATTTCCATGTGACTGGTAGGTGTGTGCTTTCTTATCTTAAATTTTACGTTTCCCTTGTGATAAAACACACATAACCAAATTTACCATTTGTCAGTATTGTATCCATGGTATTTAGTGTCTTCACACTGTTGTGGCTGAGGCCACCTCTGCCTCGGCTCCAGAGCGTCTCATCTCTGGAACGTTGTCATCTTCACCCGTCAGGCACTCACTCCCCTCTCCCCTCTCCCCAGCCCCCCACTCCCGAAGCCACGGCTCTACTTCCCATCTCCCTGAATTGGACTACTCTTGGTAATTACATAAGTGGAGTCCCACAGTATTTGCCCTTCAGCGGATCATTTATTTCGCTTAGCGTGATGTCCTCAAGTTCCATCCGTGTGGTAGCAGGGGGCTCAGTTTCCTTGCTTTTTAAGGCCAAATAATAAATATTCTGCTGTCCCCATGGAGCACATTTTGTTCACCCGTCCCCAGGTCAGTGGGCACTTGCGTTGCTCCCACATTCTGGCTCCTGTGACTAATGCACTGTGGACACAGGTGTGCACACATCAGTTCCCTTCCTGGCTTTGAATTCTGTTGTGTGTATACTTGGGAGTGGAATTGCTGGATCATGTGGTAATGCTATGTATAATTCTCTGAGGAGTGAGGCGTATGCTTTGGTAACTCACTTCTTTTGCCATTTATTGTTAAATTATACCGGGTCCGGCAGAAGTAACATCTGCTTGAGTGTGGTTGGTAGGGTAATAATATGGGTGTGATAACTTATAGTTTTAATTTGATCATTTTACCTAAAATATCATATGCTATGCTTGAGTGTGATGTGGAAATGTTACAGAATTATATGCTTGTGATTTTGTAATAAAAGATTGTGTAATTTGCCCTGGCTGGTGTAGCTCGGTGGATTGAGTGCAGGCCTGAGGACCAGAGGATCCTGGTTCGATTCCCAGTCAGAGCACGTGCCTGGGTTGCAGGCCAGTTCCCAGCAGGGGACGCACGAGAGCCAACCATACATTGATATTTCTGTTCCTCTCTCCTTCCCTCCCCCTCTAAAGATAAATAAATAAAATCTTTTTAAAAATTGTGTGATTTTTAAAAAGGCATTGTTTTGTGTGGGACCCTGCAGCCAACCTGCAATATCATATTAGTTCAGGTGTGCACTGCGGTGACTGGACATCTTAATACCTTATGAGGCGACCCTCCCATCAATATGGTGCACATGCAGCGTTTCTGGCTGTGTCCCCTGTGCTGTACTTGACATCGCCATGACTGTCTGTGTACCTGGCCGTTTGTACTTGTTAGTCCCCTTCGTGAAACTCGCTTTTTTCCGGAACGTTGGCTCCTTAACGTTTTCCACGTTGCTTCATAACCTAGCCATCTTTGTAGCGGCAGCATAAGTGTCCTAAAGAGGTCCCCCTCGTTTTCTCGAGCACCCCCTGTTAGTGGACATTTGTTTTCTTCCATGCTCACAGGGGCGCACACACCACTCCCAAAATACTGTAAGCGCCATTTCCAGGCGTGTGGCTTTTTCCGCAATCCAAAATGACCACACCGAAGGCAGCGAACGTATTTCTATCTCTGAGAGCTCAGTGGTCTTCCAGGAAAGATCGGACCGATTCATTGTGTACAGCACTTTCGCAACACTTTTTTCAGCATTGAATAATATTGAAAAAGTGTTTTACTAATAGGTCTAAAAGGTGGTCCTCTTTTTTAAAGATTTTATTTATTTTTAGAGAGAGGGGAAGGGAGGGACAAAGAGAGGGAGAGAAACACAGATGCGAGAGAGAAATATCGATTCTTGCACACCCCCAGCGGGGGACCTGGCCCACAGCCCAGGCATGTGCCTTGACTCAGAACCAAATGGGTGACCTTTCAGTTCACAGGCTGGTGCTCAGGCCACTGAACCACGCCAGCCAGGGCTAAAGGGTAGTCATCTTGCATGTGTTTCTTTGATTGCTAACAACAAGGTTAAATAGTGTTCTTTCCGGTTGCTGGCTGTATGGGTAGAAGGAGGTTTGCAGCATGCAAGCCCTTGAACTTTGGAATTGGGTGAGTTCAGAGTCACACTGTAGCTTCCCCACGTCCTAGCTGTGTGACCTGGAGTGGAATTCTCACCTTCTCTGACCCTTGGTGTCCTCTTCTACAAAAGGAAGCTAATGGAGCCATTCCTAAGGTTGTCTTAAGAATCAAATGCAATAAACTAGATGATGGACATCACCTAGTTGATACTTAGTAAATATTAGCTGTCACTGTTAATATCATCATTTAATCTAACAAGTCTCCATTCACCCTCAACATTCGTCTTGTTGGAACAAGGAGAACCGTTTCACACTCAGCAGAAGGGACTGAGGTGAAGCACGGATCGACTTTTCTGCTCTAGAGGTTGCCGATCCTGGCAGGAGGGGGTGGAGGGGGGAGACGGACCACGCCTTTGGCTGTCTGGCTGGATCCGGGCGCCGGTCTCCCTGCGACAAGCGAATGAACTGACACTGGGTGATGCTTCTCCTGAGGGGCGAAGGGAGGCTGTGACAGGCCGTGGGGACTCTTCAGGTCCCCAGGACCCTGTCCCCCAGTGATCCCCGTGGAAACAGGACATAAAGACCTGCTAATGGTTGAGTCCAGAATTCCTCTCTGCGAGTCCTCCCGTGCTGATGGCACCCAGGTGCTCCTCCGCGCAGTTTGGGGGCTGAGGCAGGCCCCCCCCTGGGCCGGGCCCCGGGCTTTGGCACCAGCTCTTTCTTTTCATGTCCATGTTTCTTTTTCTTTTAATGTTGTTTTTTAAATTTATTGGTTTTAGAAAAAGAGAGGGAAGGAGAGAGGGAGAGAGAGAGACTGATTCGCTGTTCTGCTTATTCATGCATACATTGGTTGTTTCTCGTACGGGCCCTGACTGGGGATGGAACCTGCGGCCCTGCGGTATCAGACGATGCTCTAACCAACTGAGCTACCCAGCCAGGGCCCACACCCATATTTCGTCCACTTATCTACTTACTTTACTATGTTGTGTAATTGCCAAGGTGCACAACTGGCATGGGCACGTTTGGGAAGAAGCAAGGAGGACTCGTGTTAGCCCGCAGGGGCCTGGCATCCTGGCAGCCCGAGGGGTAGCCTGCTGGCCCCTCGCTCAGCACGCTGAGACCTCTGGTCGGGATGTTTTGAAGAGGGAGTGGGAGGACGATTCACCCCTGATTCTGCCAGTTAGAGGTCAGTTAAGACGCAGGAGTCACAGAGCCGGGGCCAGAGGCGGGTCTGACTTAGGACTGCGGTCTACACCACATGGGGCCTGGCTCTGAGGGTAAACGAGGCAGGGCCCAAGGCGGGCACCAGCCCAGCTTCTTCGCCTGTGGCCCCGTCAGCAGCGCTTAGGAGCAATGCTTAGGAGCTTTGCTCTTAGCCAGCTCGGATCGCCACCTTCGTTAGTCTAGCTTGCTCTTTTTTTGTTTAATGATGACAATAATAATAATAACAACAGCAACAATGACAGACACTTTGTAGCATCCACTGTGTGCTAGGCAATGTTTGGGCACTTTGGAAACACAAATTTAGCCAACAGCCCCGGCTGGGCAGCTAGCTCAGTTGGTTAAAGCATCGTCCCAATATATCAAGGTTTTGGGTTCAATCCCTGGCCAGGACACGTACAAGAAGCAACCAATGAATACATAAATGAGTGGAACAACACATCAATATTTCCCTCTCTCTCAAATCAATCAATAAAATTTTTAAAAATTTATTCAACAGTATGTGATGAGTGTTACTGCGATCCCCGTTTTACGGAAGAGGCAACTGAGGCTTAGTCACTTACCGCGTGTGACCCAACAGGCAAGCGGCAGAGCCTGCGTCTGGCCACTGTCCTGTGCTGTCTCCACGTGTGGCCCCTTGTTTCCCAGGAGGAGGCATGGAATTGGGGCCTGGGGACCATAAGCCCAGGCAGGAGGAGCAGCGAGTCCGTTGGCTGCACAGAGGGCTTCCCAGCTCCGTCCCCACCCGGGCCTCTGTCCCAGGGCATCTTCCCTGTTCTCCCTGGTCCTTCGTCCCTGGTTGAAGTTGGCTTCCTGGGCACGGTCCCTCTGCAGCGGGAGGGGCCAGGAGGAAGCAGTCCTGTCCCTGGTGCAGCCATGGTCGGCACAGAATGGTGCCCACGTGCGCCCTCTGTCCAGACGAAGCAGGGCCTGGCCCCGGAAATCTCAATCACCTCCTTGCCCAACTCTCAAAACTTTTACAGGAAATCGACGAAGGGTTCTTGAGCTGGCGGGTGACACAATCGGAGCAGCAGGACTTGGGTGTCCGCTGGGCCAGTGGCCGGAACCTGGCTCCTTCGCCCCGGCCTGGGAGAGGCAACGTGGCACAGTAGGGCAGGGACAGGGTTCAGGAGTCACCCGGGTTCCAGTCGGCCTCTCCCTTGACTGGCTGTGTGGCTGGAAGCTCCGGGGGCCCCACTCTCCCCTTCATAAACGGAAGGCCTGTCTTTGGGGCTCGCCATGCTGATCCAGTGGAACGTGGACGTGAGGCCCCTAAATCCTGCAGCGGGTGCTCAGTGGCAGGGCAGTGGAAGGACGGGGTGTGGCGGCACCTGCCAAAGACAGACTGGCCAGACGACAGGCGACAGAGAGCTGTCCAGAGGATGCTGTCATCCCGGTGCTGAGAGCATGTCTGCTGATCCCGGTTTCATGAGGGAAGGAGAGGGCGGACGTGTAAGCAAGGCCCCGGCTAGGTGCCTGGGTGGGTGGTTCTCTGCAGAGCAGACCTGGAGGAACCTGCCAGGTAACAAAGACCTTGTGATGGGTCCCCTCTCCGTGGCCATCATGAGTGTGTGTGTGTGTGTAGGTCCATCTTGTAGGACTGAACCCTTAACCTGTGGAATATGGTATTAGCTCTAGGTAGATAGCGTCAAAATTGAGTTGAATTCTTGAGCTTCCCACTGGTGTCCCAGAATTGTTTGTTGTTGGTGGGGAATCCCCCCCAGGTTAGAATTGGGCCCAGGGCCCCCATTTATCCACCTACCCCAGAACCCTGCCACCTGGTGGTTCCTAAGTTTATTCAGATTTCAAGTCCTTATGAAGAGCTGCTGAAAATCAGGGTCCCTCCCCACAGGAACCGCCCCCCAGGACCTGCCCTGTCTGTGAGGACCCTCTTACAAGTAGTTCCACTGGTTCCGGGTGTCCCCTGGGTTCACCCCAGACTGGAGGGGTGCACCAAAGGGCTGTTGGGGTCCCACCGCTGGTTTCTCTGCACTGAGATTCCGACTCCAAAACCAACCTCAAAGGCAGGACAGGGGCGCCAGATTCCGAGCCGCTGGGGCCTTGGAAGACGTGCTCACCCGGCAGCTTGTTCAAAGTTTGCTTTGAAGCAGTTTCTGTTTGGGGTCCTATCCACCTCTCAAGTACCATGTTCAAGTTTACTCTATGCCAGTTAAATCCGTTTCTTTGTCCTGACACTTGGACCCTTTTGTGGTGCATTCGGCGAGGACTGTCTTCCCTGCATCCTTTGGGAGAGCTGCATCCTGTGGTTTTGTGGCCTCCCCCTTCTCTGTGAAGGGCTTTGTCTTGGGCAGATAGAAAGCCCTCCTGTGAGCGCTGGTGTAAGTCCTGGGCGGGTAGAATTGTCTATGGAACATGGGAAGGCAGAGCCACGTCCAGGCTCCAGTGTTGGACCCCAGGCGTCTTCAGACGAGGCAGGGCCTCCTGAAAGATGAGTGTGCAAAACCCCTTTTGCCAATGAGACAGGCTGGTACCGAGCACACCGCACCTGGTGCCCTTACACCTTAGTGCTAAGGTGTGACTGTCAGGAGGGGCGCCGTGATTGGACATAGTTTCCCACAGGGCGTAGCCCTTGTGATACCTGGTACCCAGCCAAATCGGTCGTAAGGGATGACCCTTGCCCTGACCAGGTGGCTCGGTTGGAGCATTGTCCTGTACACCAGAAGGTTGCGGGTTTGATTCCCGGTCAGGGCACATACCTAGGCTGCGAATTTGATCCCATCAAGGGGTATACGGGAGGCAACCGATTAATGTTTCTCTCTCGCATCAGTGTTTCTCTCTCTGTGTCTCCCCCTTCCTCTCTAAAATCAGTACACATATCCTTGGGTGAAGATTAAAAAACGGGGGATGAGCCTTGGGCTGAGACTTCTCTGGTTCCACCTGCCCCCACTCCGTAATTAAGGAAGTTGGCGTGTAATTACACACACTGCCTTCCACTTGGTGCCACCAGATTTGCCCCGCTCTGGTAGGATAATTTTTACAGATGATTCCTCCAGGTAGCTGTGAAGTCTATTTGCATTTCTACCCAATGAAACAGCCGGTTCTTGGAGTTCCTTTCACTGGTGGTGTCAGGAAAGATGTTGACCAGAACAGGCCCAGGACTCGTCCTGGTGGACATGACCCTTCCCGCCTGGGTCACACTTCCTAACAGAAGGCACCAGAGACCCCTCCCTTCCTGGGTGGTCCGTGAGACTGTCTGCAGGGGCAGGCTCGGGTCTTCATAAAATGGTCATAAACCGTGCATTAAAAACTGGGCCTCCTGCACTAAAGACCTGTTGTTAGAAGCAGTTTTTGGTGGTGGTGGAAAGTGGGTCTCATCTGTTTCTGCCACTAACTGTGTGGCTTTGGGGACATCGTGGGCCTCAGTTTCCTTGTGGAGATGGTGATAATAACCCCCAGGGGGCTGTTTTGAGGATTTATTAAGGTGTTGCTAAGTTCCAGGTATTTATTGCCGCTTTAAAAACCACATCAAACTTAGAGGCGCGGAGCAACACTGCTTTGCTCACAGGTCCTCGGGGCCAGGAACGGAGACAGGGCTTGGAGGCACAGCCTGGCCGTGGGCCAGCAGACTGTCCCCTGTTGGCCGGGGAGACTCTCGAAGGGCTGCCAATAACCGGAAGAGTTGGAGGGTTGGGATCATCTAGAGATTTCTTCGTTCAAGTCTAGCTGCCTGGGTGAGGATGGCTCAGAGGCTGGGCTCAGATGGGACTGTCCACCTGAGTGCCGACGCCTCGCCTCTCTTTCCGGCTGGGCCTTTGTCACTGAGTGGGGGCTTCAGGTAGTCACAGTTCCTTCTTGATGGGCGGAGCTGGGAGAGCTCAGTTCCGCAGGAGAGGGGACCTGCATGGTCTTCTATGGCCTAACTTCTCAAGTCACTCAGCACCACTCCTACTTCTCTCTCTCTCTCTCACTCTCTCTCTCTCTCTCACTCTCTCTCTCTCTCTCTCAGAAGTCAAAAGAAAGTCTGCCAGATATAAAGAGAGGGACATAAATGACACCTCTCAATGGGCCGAATGTTAAAGAATTGGCCACCATGCTTTAAAACGTGCACAAGGAACGTGAAGCATTTAACATGACGACTGCCCTCCATTCGGTCTGGGGCCAGAAAGCGTCAGCGGCTGCTCCCTGCACTGCCGCTGTGCTGGTCGTTAGCTGGTTTCAGGCTCTCTCAGGTACCGATTCTTAGCGCCCGGAGACTGAGGGTGCCGTGTCCACCTGGGGGACCCCAGGAAGCCCCTGGCCCCGTCCTGACTAAATGATCTGTGGGGATCAGCTCTGCGAGCATGTTGAGTTTAATACTGTCGAGTCCATTCTCACCTGTTTCCAATCTGGCCCCAACTCAAAAAGGTGTCCTGGTCCTCAGTTCAATTTTCTGGCCCTACGTGGCTTCTCACACACATGGAGAGGTTTCACAGGAGGTTCTGGAAGGTCCGTTTTGTGAGTTTCCAGGGTATCTTTCAAGGGCAATGCCCTGTTGTTCTGGGCACCCTATTTCTCCCCTTCCTATAATTTTCTCCCAATAAGTATTCACAAAACATCTTTTCTGCAAACAGAGGGATATCTTTCATTCTATGGGAGACACAAAGAGATCTAAGCCACGGTGCCTTCCCACGAGGGTCACACACCAGAGCCAGAAACCTAAGGCTCCCGGGAGGCGGTGGCAGGACCCGCGTGTAACTAGGGGTCGGCCGGGCAATCCCCGTGGGCAGCCGTCTGCCCGACCGCCCCTTCCCCGCACTTCCGGCCGGAGCACTGGCCCCTCTCTCAGGAGGCAGCTCTGCTCTGGGGCAATCCGGACTGGCTCTGTCTGACTCCGGGCTCCCAACCCAGCCAGCCTTGCCTGGGAGGGTGCCCGCAGCCGTGGAGGCTTTGAGGTTGGCACTTACAAGCAGGAGTCACAACAGAAGCATTGTTTTGTTTTTCTTTTTCTCTGCCCCCTCCCAAGTCACAAACTCCAGAAACTTCCATTGAGGCAGACTTTGGGTCTAAGCTGGGGAAATTGGTGGAAGGAAGGAAGGAAGGAAGGAAAAGGGGAGGGGAGGAGAGCGAGCTCCAGATTCTAATTACCATTGCTTTTCAACCACAGATGAGCCCCTTTTTGAGTTAACTGGGGGTGGGTGGCTCAAGGTCCATGAGCACATGCACAGGCGGCAGGGAAACGATCGGGCCAGGCGCTCCGTCGTTGGGCTCCCTGTCCTCGGGCTCCCTGTCCTCGTGCCCGAGAGTGGGAAGCTCAAGGCGGATTGTGTGTCTAACTACAGAACCTGTCTCTGCTCTTTGAGGGAGCTTAGTTCCCAGAGTCCTCCTGTTTTTCCGAATAGAATGAACAGCAAACATGTGACTATTGTTTTTTATGTTGTTTTTTTCTTCCTATAGCTTTCCTAGTCTTGTCCCCACTCAGTGTCTTATCTGACCACACCCAAAAACGCTGGAGGGGAGGAATAATTTCCCCTCTACCTCTAGGTTCTTGGCCGAAACCCTCCTATAATGAAAAGACAGAGAAATGGAAGCAAAAAAGATTTATTTACATACGAAAGTACCGGAGCCCCACAGAGATGAGAGTCAAGGACATGACCGGAGCAGGAAGCATTTATACTTTTCAGACAAAGAGACGATAACTGTGCGAAGGGGTGGTGAGACCGATGGGCCTGAGCTGGGGCAGGAAAGTGGAAGTAACACGGTTTGCTTGCCCAGTGTCCTGGCCCTCGGTTTCCTGTCTCTGGTGAGGATGGAGTCCACCCTCCTGGTGTGGGGAGGGCACCTTCGCCTGGGACGTTGGTCTCCTGCTTTTAGGGGGACAAAGGAGGCTCAGAGGTCCTTCTTGCGCTGGCTGTTTCCCAACTACTTTTAATTCAAAATAATAGGCCACCCCACCGCGCCATCTTTTGGGGTGACGTACTCGGAACCCCTACAGTGCTGAGTGCCAGACTTGAACAGAAAGAGCCAACCAACCCCAGGACGGCCGGTGGTTGGGATACTGACAGGCAGCTGGGAGAAACTGGCATGTCCTCACAGGGAGTGCCTGGGGGTGTCAGGGGAGGGAGGGGTGGCAGCTGAAGGAAGCAGACCTCCCTTTTCCTTGTTGAATGTAGCAAGGGCTCTCGGGGGTGGGGGCAGGCTCCTCTGGCTCCCCACCTCACGCTGGGGGACTTAAGGCTCTGTCCCATTGAGCGGTGATGGGGGGGGGGGTTAAATATTTTATTTATTTATCTTTAGAGGGGAAGGGAAGGAGAGAGGGAGAGAAATATCAATGTATGGTTGCCTCTGCCGAGGACACACAATGTATCATGTGTCCCCTGCCGGGAACTGGCCTGCAACCCAGGCATGTGCCCTGATTGGGAATCGAACCGCGATCCTCTGGTTCGCAGGCCCGTGCTCAATCCACTGAGCTACACCAGCCAGGGCGGGGGGAGGATTTTAATGTTTCTATTTACTCTGATTTTCTCACAGCGGAGAAACGAATTTACACAGCAAACAGTAGTTCTCCCTCCACCTTATCCACGGTTTCAATTACCCACGGTCGACCTCAGTCTGAAAAACTTTAAATGGAAAGTTCTAGAAATAAACAGCTCATAAATTTTCAATGGCACGCCCTTTTGAGTAGCAGGATGAAATCCCACCCCACCTGGGATGTGAATCATCCCTCTGCCCACCGCATCCCCTCTGGTTCTAGGCACTTTCCCCGTAAACATCGTTGCCACAAGCATTTTTTGCTGCACACTTGTTTACCAATAACCAATACTGGCCATGAGACAATTTTGCCATAAGAAAAGATAAAAGAAAGATAAACTGCTTGGCAGTTGGTGTTTTTGTGTTTGGTTTCATTTCTCCATCGATGAATCAATCAACCACTGTAAAAAAGATATACTGGTTGACAGGTTGGTTTTTTTGTTTGTTTGTTCGGTTTCATTTCTCCATCGACGAAGTTCTCACAGTTACCGCCATTTCTATATATTACATGTAAATCTCCGCCAGCCCACACAAGGGGCTATACCTTGTACAGTGACAAGAGGTGGTGATGGTCCCACGTAGCATTTCTTCCAGGTAGTGGTGATTCCGCCTAATAGTTGGTTTCTTAGTTTGCATTTTTATTTACTTGTTTATTTTGAGAGATTGGGGAAAGGAGGGAAACAGCCATCTCCTATGCACCCCTTTCAGAGACTGAACCCACAACCCAAGCACGTGCCCTGCCCAGGAATCAAACCGGTGACCTCTCGCTTTGCGGGCTGATGCCCACCTGGGCCACACCTGTCAGGGCAGGACATTTTTCTCTGTTCTGTCTCTGGCGCTAACTAGCTGTGTGATGGTAGGTCACTGGACCTTTTTGTGCCTGTTTCTCATGTGTGACAGCAAATGCTCAGCATCTACTGTGTGCACCAGGCACTAGACTTTCTATCTGTTGGTAATTCACTTAATTTTCTCCCTGCAACAGATGTGATGTCTTTCTGGAACTGTCAGTGCGGTTCCAGGATACGGCTGCAGGGCGGCTTTTGATGACTTTGGGCGTTCCAAAGAATCTTAGGTTTTTCTCTGGGCTCCAGAGGAACCAGACCCGGAGAGCCCCATGCCAGGTCACCGGGTCCCCTTGCCGAGGAGGGCCTTGCCTTCGAGCTTGGCTTCCCTGCAGAGTCACGCTGGAGAGAAAGGGAAGTCCAAAGGATTGGGCCGCTAGGGAGAAGGCCACACATGGCTGGGGTGGGGGGAGTGGACCCACCGAAGCCTGTCTGCTCCTTGAAAAATCTTTTTGGTGTCCTGATACTGTAGTTTATTATCCTTTCTTGGCTGGGGGTTGTTAGAGATGCACCCGGCCTCCCCCAGCCAGGGCGCTGTCGGAGAATTCTCGGCTTCTCTCCGCCCATGCAAAGTCCAGCTGGGAATCCCAGCGGCTTATTTCTCATCCTGAGAAGCCCCACCCTGCCGGCCAAGGGCGGCCCAGCAATTATTCCACCCCACTGGGTCAGGGGCCCTCAGCTGCACCAGTCCCCTTCCTAGGCTGGGGACAGGAGGAGTGAAGGGGAGGTCGGAGCATGCCTACAGGCTGAGCCCTGGGTTGGACCCTAGGCCTCTGCGTCTCATCCCGCTGTTCCCACCTGCCGGCCTGGGCCCCGCCTTCTCCGGAGGCCACAGTCCCGCCCCGCTGTGTGGGCGGATGAGATTCAGCCTGTGGATGTGCTCAAGGGGGTGTGTGGTCTTGGTGAATGTGACATTATGTGTCAGTTTACAAAATTGTGTGTGTGTGGTTGTGTCTTTGTGGAAGTGTCCATCCGTTTGTCTTTGGTCTCTGTGGCTGAGTGCGTGTGAGGAGTACGTGACTGTGTCGCCGTGTCAGTTTCCACAACGGTGCCTGTGTGTGAACGTGTATGCGATCACACGCATACACATTCAGTGTGTGTCTGGCCTCTGGGGAGGAGGTACATCGTTGGTTGCTTCCTCCGGCCCTGATACCCCCCTTTTATTTATCATGATGCCCGGGCTGCTGGGACCCCAGCCCTAAGGGTTCCTGGGTACTGGGAGTATGGGATCCCCCAGGACCCGGCAACCTGGTCCTCCTCTCACGCTTCTGGCAGAGCTTTGCTCCTTGTCCTCCCTGCTAGGCTCTGGGCTACCTTGGGGCCGGCGGAGGCTCCTGGGGGCTTGGAAGGGCGGGTCTTGCCTTGGGCGCCTCACCGGAACACCTGAGTGCTGGTGGAGCCGCGCGAGTTAATTGGACCTCCAACTACTTTCTTCCACCCACGTCTGCTCTGCCCGAAGGGACGCTGCTGGGGTGGCTCTGAATCTCACGCTCCCCCTCCCTCCTCTCGCTGTCCACTGTGGCAAGGGTTTACATCCAGGGCTGTAACCCGAAAGCCCCTTTTGAGGGGACGTGGGACGCTGCCCGCAGGACTCCTGCGGGTCCGGTCCAAACCGAAGCAGTTCCCATTCTCTGCCGCTAGGAGGCAGCGCGCTCGTCCTCAGGCGGGCGTGCCTGCGTGTGCGTGAGTGCAAGGAAGGCTCAGTCCTTGGCCGCGGAGCCTCGGTTTCCTCACTTACAGCCTTAGGGAGCCCGAGACCCGCGGCGCAGGGCGCCGCCGGGGTGGCAGCGGCGACGCCGGAGTAAATGCAGCGCGACCGCATTAGTGCTCGGCGGTGGGCCAGCTCGCACGCAGCTCGCTGTAATGAAAGGATGCGTTAGTGAAAGTCCCGGGGAAACCTGTTTATTTTCTAAATCCGACTTGTAAGGGGAACCCCGATGGAAAGGAAGGCCTGGAGGCTGGGAGGCAGCCCTCACCCTGGGTTTGAGCCCAGAGCCCGGGAAGGCCAGTCACTCGCGTGACCCCGGCTCTGGATCAGTGACAGGGTCCAGGGCCCCGCCCTTTCTGGCGATTCCCTGGGAACCCGGGAGCGGAAGCGGCTTGGCAGACGACCAGTCCTCGCTCATCCTGCAAATGACACTTTATATCCTCCGGTTCCAAGGCGGGAGGGCGGCAAAGGGCAGCGTGCGCATGCCGCCCGGGGCCCAGCGGCGGCGCAGAGGCTCCGGGATCCGGCCCGGCAGGTGCAGCCGGGCTCGGGGAGGATTTGCCTCCGCCGCCGCTCCGCGCTCGGCTGCGGCTGGCGCGCCTGCGCTTCGCCTGGCTGGGGCTGTGAGAATTTGGTGACGGTGCCCGCGCGGCGGCAGGTCCTGGCCCCGCCCGGGCCCCGGGGACGCCCCGCCCCCTGGCGCCGCCCGCGCCCGCTGATGTCCGGGCCCCGCCCCGGGCCGCGCCCCTCCGCCGAAGCCCCGCTAACCGGCTCCGCGCCGCGGGCCTGCCCTGAGGCCCCCGCGGGCTCCGCGCCGCCACCCGGAGACTCGAGTCCTCCCGCTGCTCCGGGACCCGCCCGCCGTGTCCCCTGGGCAACCGTCTCCAGGGAGATCGGGCCCCGCCCCCGGCACCGACACCCGGTACGGAGCCCACCTGTGTGCGCGCCTGCGGGGTCTCAGTGCCCCCACCCCGGCCGCACGCCCCGCCCCTCCCGGCGCGGGGCTTTGTCCGAGTGGGGCGGCCAGGGGTCCAGGGGCGTGGGCGCTGGGGAGGCGGGCGCGTTCCGGGGGCTGACTTGGCTCTACCGGGGAGGCCAGGGCAGGGGGCCGCGCTCCGGTGTGGGCTGCTTCACGCGCTCCTCTCTCAGTCTCACTGCATCCCTTTCCTGCCCCGGGAAGGGCCTGGAATCGGGGTGTCCCGCTGTCGCCCTTGATGGGATGAGCAGGGCCCTGAGCCGTTCAGGGCAAGCTGTTTACTTGTCAGGGACCCAGCAGTTGCTACGCGCGTCCTCCCCTCCCCCTGCCCCCGATTCTGGACGGAGCATCCTGCTCTCGGTCCATTCCTAGCGTCGCCTCCCAAGCTTTGCCCTTGAACCCGAAGGGCTAGAGGGCGGCAGACCCAGGTGCTAAGGTCCTGGCAAGCGAGAGAGCCGGAGCAGAAGACCCACCTTTCTCCCGGGGAAGATCCTCCTCCTTGGCGGCCCTCTTGTGAATTCAGTCCCGGCTCCTACTTCCTGACCTGGATTCCTGAGGACGGGCTTCTTCCTCGCCTTCTCTAACTCTTCCCTCTCTCGGCTCCATCATGCCTGCTGCTTTCTTTGTCTCTCCTCGATTTGAAAGTGCTTTCTCCACGATCGTGTCTCATTTCCCTATGACTGGGCTGCTGGGTTTTGTTTGTTTGTTTTTTGGTCTCTTGTTAATTCCATTGATCATCAATGGAAGTTATTTCTTCCTCAGCGCTCTTGGCGCTGACCTCTCATTTCTCTGGTGGCAGTGCCTTGGGAAGTCCTTGCCATCGTCCCCTGGATGCCGGGTGAAGGGACCGTCCCCGCCCCCGTTCCTGGGCTGCTGCAGCCGGGTCCGTGGGGATAAATCCTTCCTGGAGCAGGCGGACAGCAGGAGGAGTTTCAGCTTGTCCTTGGGAACTGTATTCTTGGAATGGATGCCTCCTTCAGTGGCTTCCTAGCACTGGACTTTTTGTCTCCTGGAGAAACTGGTGTTTAGAAGCAGGAGGGGTTTCATGCTTCTCAGGACCCCTCCCCAGCCACGCCCAGTGGGCTCCAGGCAAGAGACTCCCTTCCGTGGCGGTAGCAGTGCCCAGAGTTCTGGCTTAGGTGAAGGGGCTGGTCCTACTTCCTCTTATTTCCAGGAGTGGCCCACAGATGCCCTCTGTGGGCTGCCCCCTCCCCAAACTACCTTTTCATCTCCAGGATCTGGGATGGATCTTCCTTTATGATGCAATTAGGGTCTTGAATGGGGTCCTCAAGTTCAGGAACCTGCTTTTTGCAGCCGTTGAATGGGACTCCAACCCTAGCTGGGCTCCCATCACTTACTTCGCTTTCAGAAAAACAAACAAAACCAACAAACATCTCAAAAAATGATCTGAGTCATCCGCATAGCTATACGTTCCTGCCTCAGGGCCTGGGAGCGCCCCTGCGCGGTTCGCTTCAGTGCCACCAAAGGGAGCCGGGCTGCTTTGCCACAGAGGGTGAACGGGGCCCGTCCGACAGAATGTGATTGGTTTGCAAAAACAGAGCCTGGGTGAAAGAGTTGCTCTTGAGCTAAAGTTCTGTAAGAGAATGCACGGAAGGTCTCTGAGACTCTTTTTTTTTTTTCCTTTCTTTTTTCCAGACAGATAAGGAGCTCTCAGAGTCAAGCAAGGGCGGAATGACGCTCACTGATTCCAAAGCATCTTTAATCTGCCAGGTGGTGGGGCCTTTGCTGCTGGTCTTTCTCGGACCATTCCAGAGAGGTAGGCTGGGCAAAAGAGACCAGTGGGGTGCTGGGAGGGGAAGAGATGCCATTTTGTAGATAGGTGGAAATCTGAATGTGGTCCCCTGCCCTCCCTGGCCATTCAGCCAAAGGAGGACCTATCTGTAGGACTAAAGCCAGAAGGAAGAGAATGACCCAAATTTGTGCTGGGAGCCTATGAGCGGGAAGTGAACTAGACCTCAGCCAGCTTCCCACAGGAGGGATGCCTCTGCTTGGGAAAGGAAGGGCTGACTCTGCTCCAAGGAGCCCTGCAGCCCACTGTGAAGCTGCAACATTTGGTATTTAACTCGCTCTGGTTGTGGTGGTGTTGGGCTGGCCTAGTTGGGGAGAGAAAAAGCAAGATCTTCTCCCAAAGGAAGTGGGCTGAGTTTTGATAACTCGGTATCCTTGCCTCTCGAGGAGCCCTCACTGGGGACATTCTGTTTCTCCGGAAACTTGGCAGTCCCTGTATCAGTAAGAGAATGTTCCTTGGAGCTTCTAGAACATTAGCCTGGGAGATGAATGCAGTCCCTTCATCGTGCAAATGAAGAAACTGAGGCCAGAGACTGACATTGGCTGGCCATCGGCTCAGCTCCCCTCTTTGGCCTCTGGTAGTCCCTGGGTCCATAGGCCAGCAGCCCCCTTCACAAGTTCTGTGGGCACATCTGTCTTCTGTGGGCTCACAGCCTATTTCCTCCTTATCCAGACCCTTGAATAGCCACCGTCATTTCAGAATGATGTCATTTCAGAAGGGGGTTGGGGTGATAGCACGGGGTCATCCTGGGAGGCCCCCCACTCCGTGAACCTCATTTTCTTTAGATCTTCCTTGGTACTTTCCAGACTTTTTGGTTACATGTGGATCTCTTCTAAGAGATCAAAATGTTCAGCAGAATGCTGACCCATAAAGCAGGTAAAAGCAGACAGCCGTCGTGGCAAAGAGACTGGCGTGAACGCCCTGCCCCCAGCCCCTCTCCCAGCCCCGCCGCCCTCTGGAGACCTTGGCCACTTCTGTGCGAGCCCGGAGCCCTGGAGCAGAAGCCAGTCCTTGGCTCCTGTTGACCTGTCCTGTTGATTAGAGTTCCTTCTGCACATTTGTTTACGCCGTCTTGATTCTTGTTCTAGGAGATGTCTTTTCATGATAATTTTAACCCTCATATGGTTTTATTTGTAAGAATACCTATTCACTGTCAAAATTTGCAAAATGCGAAAAGAAATCGTGAGTGTAACTCTCCTTTAACTCCACCCCTCAGCTGTTGTTTCCTTGTGGGAATAGCGGGAATAACACCCCCCGCCCACCAGAGGGTCTTCTGTGTGTATCATCTCTGGACACCTGATTCTCATTTATTGTTAAAGAGTATTACCGACTTCCACATAAACATAACTGATTAAATGATATGCTTGTTTCTGCTCTGTTTCAAAAGCCCACTAAAATGAGAGTAAAGGGGTGAATCCTTAAGAAAACGGAAAGGATGAGAGAGGAAGAGAGGTATGAGCAAAAAAATGTTGAACAATAGAAAACAGGTGGGGGAGAAAGAAGCCAAGCAGGGCACCGAGTGTCCCACACTGTGGGGAAAGCAAGCTGATATGTCCACAGGACTGCCCCCTCAGGCACAAGAATTAGGGGCTACCGAGGATCTTGCCAATGTTGGGGAAAAGGGTGGCGGGAAGTGGGAAGACTGGTTGAAAAAGTATGTTAGAACGACAGACCCTTGCTGAGTCCTCGGAGCCAGGCGGCTCCTGGCTGCACCCCAGCAGAAGATGCTGGGTTTTCTGCAGGCGCCTTGGACCAGAGCTGCCCAGGACCAGCCCGGGGCAGGGGACTCTGGGAGGAGGCACTAGACTGAGGACAGGGGGACCCAGTGCCAGCTGGCATGCTGAGCAGAGGCACCCTTTCCTGGGGGGTGCCCAGAACGTGGCAGCCTGACTTATTACCCCCACCCTCCAGGCCGGGCCTTGAACTTCTTTCTGAGAAAATTGACCTTATGAGAAAAATGACCCTCGGATGCTCACATTGATTGAGGGGGACCCTGTGGAAAAGCTATATTGCTACTTTGTCACTTCACAGTGACACCTGTTAGCAATGAGCCCTACCTGTGCCCAGACAGGGTTGGGTGCCTGGCGTGTCAGTTTGCATGGGCAGTGGCAGATCAGCACACGGGATGGAGGCCTCTCTCTTGCCGGGAGCGAGAGAGACCCAAACAGCAGGAAAGAGGGGTCCGAAGTCATCAACCTGGTTTGGTTGTTTTTAAAAAAGAAATATTCATAAAATAGGAATAAGCTCTTAGATATAAAACTATGATGTTAACAGTAAAAATTTCAAGAGGATAGAGCTGAAAGTTTGAAAAATAGATCTCTAGAAAAGATAAGAAAACTGGAGAATCACTTTGGGAGGCCCAATATCCATCTCATAGGAGCTCAAGAGAAAAGGGGGGAAGACATGGAGGAGGGGAAGTCATCAAAGCAACTACAGGAGAAAATCCCAGAGCAGAAGGGGTCCCTGCAGGAGGTGCCTCCGAGTGGTGCTCAGCACAATGAGTAATAAAAGAAACACCACGTAAAAGAACGAGATGTACTACGGGACATCATCATGAACTTTTAACCCTCTAGAGATAGAGAAAAGTTACAAAGAGCCAACAAAGAGACCTCATACAGGAGATCGGAGAACAGGACGCGCTGGTCTCTGCAAAAGCGGTGCTGGAGGCCGCAGGACGACGGAGCCACTCTCAAATCTCCACGGGAAGTCAATTCCCAACTCAGAATTCTGTACTGGTCATTCAGGCAAAGTTATAGCATAAAGATATTTTTTAGACATGAATTTCCCAGACCCACCCTCCTTTCTTTGTATCTCCTTTCAAGGAAGATACTGGGAGGGTGCGCTCCGCTAAAATGAGAAAATAACCCGAGAAAGAGGAACAAGTGGTCCAATGCGCGGTTGTCTCTTGTTCTCATTTGGCTCAGTTGCCAGACAGCTCTCTGTCTTTCAGCTGTTACTTTACTTTGAGTCTGGGGAGTGGGGAGAGAAGAGAAACACACACCTACCCCACCAGAGGAACTGAAAAGCACTCACTTCCGAGTCTCCCTGTAGCCGGGACCTGTGACCTGGGCTCCGTGTGTGAGCTGCACGGATGTCATGTTTTTGACAGAGAAGAGAGAGGTGATGGTGGACTATACCCATGCAGCAGTGACGGGCTGCAAGGTCAAGGTCTCGACACAGAAGCAGCAGAGGTATGAACCGACGCCCAGTACCAAGTGGCGATAGAAGCCGTCTCACCATCAGATCTATAGAGTCCACATAGTGGACCACAGTTACGTTTCCTTTCTTAGCCAACTTTCTGTTTTTCCCGGACTTGACAGTGGCTTCAGCCTTTTATTTGCTTTGTAATCACTCATCCTTCCTCAAACTCTCCAACAGACCTGTGAACTCCTCACAGTGCAGCAAATGTCGTACTCCATCAGCTTCTTCCTGCTTAACCAGCGAGAGGTGGCCTCTTCTATCGCAGCCAAGCACCCTGCCTGGTGGAGAGATGGTGACAGGCAAGATGGCGGAGGGATGTCCCGCTACTGTAGCCGTGTGGCTGGTCTGAGAGCAGGCAGCCCCACTTGGGGAGGATGATTGAGGGCCCTGGGGAAGCAGCTTCAAGGGAAAAGATGGAGCCACCAGGTTATCTGCTGTCCCTGCCGCATCCGGGGGAGTTCTGGAGTTCTGGTGGAGAGTTTGGGGAGGAATTACACATTCGGACACAGAAAAACAAGAATATGAAAAGTGAAGCAACTGTCAACTACAGGAATAATAGAGTGTTGAACAAGAAAAGAAAGGACGGGCCTGCGAACCACACGATCGCGGTTCGATTCCCAGTCAGGGCACATGCCTGGGTTGCAGGCCAGTTCCCGGCTCCCAGCAGGGGACGAATGAGAGGCAACCATACATTGACGCTTCTCTCTCTCTCTCTCCTTTCCTTCCCCTCTAAGATAAATAAATAAAATCTTAAAAAAAAAGGAAAAAAAGAAAAGAAAGGAAATCCCAATATACTATGTGGCCTAGCGTTGAACAATATTTACATAGTCATAATAACGTAAGTGCCAACGTTTGATGAGTGAACAATGACCCCTGGCTGCATTCAGAAGCTGGGGGAGGGGATGTGCACGTGGATGTCAGGAAGCCCCGCCCACCTCCTATGGTAAGTTCAAAGCTGAAAATCCAGAAATATCAGCATAAACCTATAATTTAGAAATGTAGAGATAAATACCCAAAGAAACAACTAAAGTTGAAGGTAGTGTATTTGCCTGTGGGGGTCAGGAGACTTTTTTTCGCTGCTAGCACTTTAGTTTTAAGTGATTTTAAAAATCAATCTGGTTGAATAATTTCCATAGATAGTAAAGCTTAAATGTCCTTATTGTGGCACCCGTAGGCACCCGTGGTACCACCGTTTCCGTGTCCTCCGTACTTCCCGAAGTGCGTGGCCCACAGGCATGTTGCCGTGACAGTGTATGTGCGTGTTGGTGACGCTCCACGAGGGAGTGTTTGCAGTGCCGCACCGTGCGCATGGGCATCCATGTAGTGACCGTGTTCGCTCTTCAAGTTAACGTGTGGCCAGCCCTGGCCAGTGCAGCTCAGTGGGTCGGAGCGTCCCCTCATGACCGAAGGGTTGTGGGTTCGATCCCCTGTCCCAGGACCGGATTGATGTTTCTCTCTCTCCCTTCCTCTCTCTCTAAAAACAACAGGAGAAAAAATGTCGTTGGGTGACAGTTAATGTGCGCTCATTGACTCAACCGTTTCCGTGTTGTTTTAGATTTACCAGTTTGACAAACAATACCGCATGGACTATCTTGGTGCATGTAGCTGTTTTTTAAACATTTTGAATTGCTTCTTTATGACCGCTCCTTATTGCCCAAATTACCAGACATGAGACCATGGGTTTCGCTATTGATTTTGATGTTCCAGGGGCTCCACTCGGGTGGGCCACGAACTGAACGTCGGAGGGGAGTGCTGGGACAGCCGTTTGGGCAGGGTGGTCTGCCCGCTGTTCCCGAGAGCAGCCGCAGTCAGAGACCACCCCCCCATAACTACCACCCCTATAGAACAGACTTTCCAGAGACCCACACCTCTCACCTCTGACGTCTGTCTTGGTCCCCCCGCCCACTGGAGATCCCTTTTCCTTTTTAAATATTCAATCTAGAAGTTACTGTCCTTAAAATTAAAAAGAAAAGTTACTGTCCTATTGAAAACTGTGGCCTTGAGAGACACATTTAAAGTGGGGGAGAGTAAAACTTTTGAAAAGAAGAAAAAAATTTGAAAAGCCAGCAGGAAGGCAGATGTGGGTAGATAGGAGCCCGAGGGGCCAAGGCAGAGCTGGCTCCAGCTCCGGCTCTGGCTCTGGTCTGGCTCCGGCTCCGGCTCCGGCTCTGGCTCTGGTCTGGCTCCGGCTCCGGCTCTGGCTCCCTGTTGTGTTCTCCCCCTTCGCTCCCCACCCCCCTACCCTTCTTCTGTCCTGCCTTTCCCACTCCCATTCCTGCCGCCCTCCCTCCCATTTTCCGCATAGCAGCGGGAGCGTCTTCTGTGTCAAGTTTATGGTCAGGCTGTGTCCACCTCCTGCTTAACACGTTCCGAGGAATTCCCACCTCAGTGACAGCAACACCTGCTCCTCCCTGTGACCTCCTCGCCGTCCCCGAAACCCCCCAGTCTTGATTCTGCTTCCCTGGTCTCAGGGCCTTAGCAATTCGCATTCCAGCTGCCTGGAACCCTGTGTCAGCTTTATAGGATCTTTCTCCTCATAGAGGCCTTGGCTCCAGTGTGATCTCCCTTGTGGCCCTTGAGTGACTGGGGGGGATGGGGGTCCCTCCCTGCCAGCTCGCTGTTCTCACACCCCAGCCCTTTCACTCTCCAAAATCGCCCAGTGTGTTCATCATCCTTTTCCACTTTCTGAAAACCCCTGTTGGACTCGAAACTCCATGAGAGTAGGGATGGGGCCGGCATCTTTCCTGATGCTCAGGTCAGTGTTTGCTGAGTGGATGGATGAACAAACGACCGGGACTCGGGGCCCGCAGCCTCTGGGACAGCCAGGGGCCCCTTCATGTTCTTTGCCCCCAGGGTCTCAAGGTGGCTCTGAGGGTTGCAGGGTCTCTGGGCTTTTCCTGGCAGCCAGAGCAGGGGGTTGGTTTCTAGAATGCTTCTTGGGGTGCAGGTGCAGGAGCCCCACTGGGAAGTGGGTGCGCTGGCAAGCCACCTTCGACTCTGTTTCTGAAGCGCCCACTTTGGATCCTGTTGTCACGTGAGTTGGGCCATCGGAGGAGTGTCCCGTTCGTTCTCCGTAGGAGGCGGCCGGGGACACAGAACACTTGGTTAGAAGGACTGTTTGAGGCTGAGAAGTACCTGAAAATAAACCCAGGTCAGGAGGCCCAATACAGCACCATGGTCCCTGTCTCTTGTCACGATGGCTGCTGGTCTTGTGTCCTCCCAGCCTGTGTGTATGGTACATACTTGGACTATGTGTATGGCCCCCTTCTAGAAGTTTCTCAGGCTCCTTCTTTTGGGCTTTTGGAGTTGTCACTTTCAGGCATTGGGCAGACGTATTGTCCCAGGACCAATGAGCATCCCTCTACAGACATGCATAGGAATGATGGAGGGGGCAGCAGGGAGGGGGGGCTTTACATCCTAGCCCTGGAGTAACTTCTGGAGGCACGTGGCAGGACTTGCCGAGGGCGTCCTCAGGAAAGTCAGCAGCGCACCCTTCCCCTTTCCCTGCCGCCTGTCCCCTGCTCGGAGCCTGCTGAGTATGTGACTCATGTGTTCCCTTGGTAAGCTGTTCCCCAGGACATGTGACTGGGGCACCAGAAACCCGTCTCTGCGTTGACAAAGGTTGGCCAGCAGCCCCCCTGTGCCGGTATCAGCCACATTGGCCGCTGGACTCGGGAGACGCCACCACAGAGCCCCGGGCCTGCGGCGTTTCCAAAGGGACGAGAGGGTTTCTTTAGCAGTTCTGAGCTTTGGACAAGCCACTGGCCAGCGGGTCTGCCAGCCCAGGGGACTGCAGATGGGCTGCAGCCTCGTCCCCCGTCTGGGGGGAGTGCCTGTGACTCAGGGCTACTGCATCCTTCTCAGAAACACACCCAGGCCCCTGGGGCTGCTGGCAGGGAGGGCGGTGGAGGCCCCCCCGAGTGCTTCCACTGAGAGATTGGGAGGAACATGCAGGCTGCTCAGGATTCAGGTCAGGCCCCTCAGATGCTCTCAGCTGGAGAACCTGGGCTTCAGCCTCAGCCAGGGAAAGTGCGTCTCACTGAGAACGGCTTGCACAGGGATGGCGGCTCCCGTGACGGGGACCCGTAGCCCACTCTGCTCTGCTCTGCTCTGCTCTGCTCTCACACAGCTGTTTCTGCGCACTGTGCTGGCCAGAAGTGGAAGGTGAAAGGAACTGGGCTCCTTCCTGTCCAGTTTCCTTTTGGCATTTTATTAATGGTTCAGGTGTGGACAGACGACCTCTGCGTCCAGATTCTGGACAACTCGGAGCAAGGATCCCCAGTGCCTTGGGGGTGGTCCCGGGCCTTCCTTGCCCTCTGTTTCTAGGCCATCTCACCTGTCCTCATGGATCCACATCTGTGTGTCACCTACTAACCCCAAATTATGTCTCTGTGACCCCAGGACCTCTCCCCTGAGCTCCAAACAAGGGACCTTACCTTTGGCTGTCTTCACCGGGGTGTTCAATAAGCAGCTCAGGTTCAGTACATGCAAAACATGGCTCTTGTTGTTTTATTGCCTCCAGAAACTGTCTCTCCCTTATACTTCTCCACTTCAGGAACTTTCCACCACCCACGCAATCTCCCAGGCCCAAACCTGGCTGTCGCCATTACCTCCTCCTCCCTGTCCCCTCTCTGATCCGCCCAAGCGCCCAAGTGTCCCTTGAATCCCCTCTTGGGTTCTGATGCTGCCACTCCATCGGTGGCATGCACCTCCCCGCCCCACGACACTTCATGTGGCCTCTCCCCGGGCCCCCCCACGCAGCCTGCAGCATCGGGTCAGACACGAACCAGGTCTCGTGACTCCCCACCTAAAACTTACCTCCAGGGCTGCCCTTCGCTGTTACAGTGGACGCTGGGCGTCTCCCCTGTTCTGAAGGCCCTGCAGGACTTGGCTCCTGCCGACCTCTTCAGGTCATCTGATCCACACCCTCCCCTCCCCGTCCCTACCCAGTGGTCCTGGAGTGGCCCCTCTGCCGCGTCACTACGTGGTCACCCTCCCTCCCGTGTCCCTGTGTGTCTCCCCTCCCGAGAGTAAGTGATTCCTGCCGCTTAATAAATACCAGTTGAATAAACTAATACATCTCAGATGCGAGATATGTATAAAATACCCAATCCAGTCATGCGGGACCATCGATTATTTCGGGAGGTGGAGTTAGCAGGAGTACAACAAGCCATGTGCCTCCAGAAGTTTCTTCAGATTGAGGAACTGTGTTTCCACACAGGCTGGGAGAACCTGGCTTACTCTGAGAAGCGTCGAGAAGGTTGGCAGCCAGCGAGCCCAATGATATGGCCCCCAGAAAAACTTTCTGGGGGTGCGGTGGGGGAGCCTGATACCCTTTGGGGCTGAGCAAATGGGAGCTTGGTGCCCAGAACATCCTTCTGCAGCTGGCCGATCAGACCCCATCTGGGGCATCTTGTTAGCTGGGAGCGCTGGGCTTTGGCCAGAAGAGTGTGAAAACCCTGTTGTGGGGAGAACAGTCAGCGGTCCCAGGGCCACCATCCAGCAGAGAGCCATCAGATGACAACCCATGTGTCTCAAGGGCAGAACAAAAGATGGGGGTGATTCCTGGAGACAGGTCAATGGCCAAGGAAAGAACTTTCTAAACACTAGAAGCTTCCCGAAGTGGAATGTGTTGTTGCATTAATGGAAATAGATCATTCCAGCGATAAGTGACAAAAAACCCAACTCAAACTGCTCTAAGTTAAAAAAGAAAAGAAGCAGAGAGCATTTATTGGCTGGTGATAGAACAAGTCCAGAGACAGAGCCTAGCTTCTGGCATGGCTGGGTCCAGGGACTCAAAGACTGCCCTCAGGGTCCTCTTGTACTCTCCGCACGGAACTCTGCTTCCCTTCCCTTCCCGTTGGTCCTTCTCAGGTCCCGCCCCTTAAGGGCAGCTGATGGTCAGGGGGGCTCTAGGCTGTTACTCTATGTTTTCTGCTACCCCAAGAGGAAGTCCAGATGTCAAAACCCATTGTACTGATTTGACATTCACATGTACATCCTGGAATCTGTAAAGATGACACACGATGATTGGCTGGGCCTAAGTGCCATTCCCATTTGTAGTCCAATCCCCATGCAGGGTGTGTGTGTGGGGGGGGGGCGGGGAATTCAGGGCTCTGATTGGCTGGGCCTGGGTCTCAGGCCAGGAGTAAAGTCAACTGAACCACTTGGGCTGAGAATGTGTTGAGTTGGTGAAAAGTCTTCAGCTTCCAGATCAAGAAAGCTGCAATTTCCAGAACCCAGAAGTCTCTCAAGCCCCTTTCCTCTGGGGTAACTACTCTCCCCTAGGGGTTAGCCCTATCTCTTCTGCTAGCATAGATTTAGTCCTGCCCGAGCCTGTTCTCCATGTAATTGAATAATGCATATTCCAGAGTGCATATTCTTCTGCACCTGACTCCTTTTGCTCAGCTTTGTGTTTGTGAGATTCATTTATAGTGTTGGGCGTATTTGTAGATCACTCTGATTGCTCTATAACATTCCATTGGGAGCGGATACAATTTATTGTTCCATTTGACTGCTGATATGCATTTGGGATGCTTCCAGTGTGGGCTGTGATGAGTAGAGGTCCTTCAGACACATTTAGACTTGGTTTTGGTACACATTCTTGTATGTCTGTTAGGTGCATCCCCAGGAGGGAATTGCAGGGTCATAGGGCATAGCTGATGCTGTCATATGGCTCCCCAAAGTGGTTGTGCCAGTTTGCATTCTTGGAGCAATTCCAACATCCCCAGATTACCTGGCCTCAGGGCCCCCACACACTGCAGGGCAACAAGCCTGGACTTCATGGGTAGTTGGGGCTACACCCTGGGTCCTGGGCCCCCAGAGAGGGAAGGAGTTCCCACTTTCTCCTGTCTCGTGTCTGCAGTTGGTTATGAGCTGCTCACACTGTCCCGAGTCTCTTCCCCTTTTAGGAACAAGTTTTTTACGTCCAAGTGCTTCCCGGCACTCCAGATGGACGAGAGTGGTTGAAGGCTGCATTTCCGTGGTGCTGAGGGGCAGGGGAGGGAGGGGTGCTCCTGACTTCTCGAGCTCAGCCAAAGCACAGGCAGGATTGTACGTGGGTTCTCCAGGGTCCCCAACGAGCCCCAATATTTTGAATCAAAAGAAAGCCTTCGGCCTGGCCATTCTGAGAAAGAGGAACGCGAAGTAGGATGTGGTTTTACCATCAGAGGACGGGGATCTCGCTGGCGGTGTCAGGGTGGTGGTGGGTGGTGTGCACACCAGGTGGCTCCCAGCAGCTCTCCGTGCAGCCCAGGGCGAGGCGTGGCCCATCTGACACTGGGGTGTCTGTCCCCCACTCGGCATTTCCTTTCAACTGGTTTTACACGTCATTTAAATCTAGAAGGATGTGAGGAAAGTATTTTAGGTTAGGGAAGTATTTTTCTAAAGGATAAAAATCAACCCTGGCTGGTGTGGCTCGGTTGGTTGGAACATCGTCTCGCAGACCAAAAGGTTGTGGGTTCTATTCCTGGGAAGGGCACATACCCAGGCTGCGGGTTCGGTCCCTGGTCGGGGTGCATATGAGAAGGCAACCAATCAACATTTCTCTCTCACATCCACGTTTCTCTCTCTCCCCTTTCCCCTCCTTCCTCTTTCTCTAAAAGCAATGAAAACATGTCCTTGGGTGAGGATTAAAAAAAAAGTAAAAATCATAAAACATAAAGGGAAATGTTTGCTGCATCAACAGTAAAAACTTCTACTCATCAAAAAAAAACACCCCACTATCAACAAGTGAAAAGCTGACTGGAACTAGGAGACATTTCCAACTCACTTACTCAACAAAATAATTCAATCTGGAGTATACAAAGTAACTCTACAAGCTAATAAGAAAAAGACAAGTAACTCCACAGAAAAATGGGCGAAGTTTATAAGCAGGCTCTTTGGAGAAGACAAACCTTTTTTTGGAAAAGCAGGGAAATGCCAATTAAAATAATAAGAACCACCAGCTGGCTGCCTAGTTGGCATAAACAAGTGAGTCTGACAATTCCAAGTGTTGGCAAGAGAGGAGGATTAAGGGTTGCTATTGCTAATGGGCGTCGCCACTTTACTTTGGTAAAGTTGATACTGTGGTTGCACCTGCCACAGTTGTTGTACCTCTGACCTGACAGTTCCACCCTGAGTCTGGCTGCATTCCACCCCCAGTGGCCGCCCGCCAGCCAGCCAGCCATGTCTTGGTCAGGACCACCTAACTCGGGAGTGGAGGACTAAGGAATGGAACTTTTAAAAATTTTATTTAAATATAATTCATTTAAATTTAAGAATTGAATTCATTTACTTGAAAACTTTTGGAAGTATATTTGGGGCAATTTGCGTCTCTTTTTCACCTGGCAGTTGTATGAAATCCACTGAGAGATGGAAATCTATTGTCTGAATTGCAGAATACACACAAGACTTCAAAATAGCAGCAGAAAAAAGAATGGAAAATATCTCCTTAATAATTTTTCTATATTGATAACATCGAAATGACTATATTTTGGATATAGTAGGTTAAATCAAATATGTTAATTTTGTCTGTGTCTTTTTTTAAAAATGGCTGCCGGTAACTTTGACATTCCACACGAGGTTCACATTATATTTCTCCTGAAGAACACTCACCTGTCATTCACACACCAGGAGACATGAGCAAGAATATACATTGTAGCACTGTTTGTAATAACCAAACAGTAGAAACAGGCCTGGAGGTTCATCAACAAGGGGTAAATTAATTGTGGTTTATTTACACAGTGAAATACCACAACAGTTAAAGTGAATGAACTGGAGCTACACATGTCAAAATGGATAAATCTAAAGTATGTAAGCAAGTCGCAGAAGGCTCACTATTCATACAAAGTTTTAAAGCTGCAAAAATATTAGGAATTGTTTGTGGATGCATATTAGTAGCATACAAGTACAAACACATCCGTGGAGCCCTGGCCAGGGGGCTCAGTGGGTTGGAGCGTCGTCCTGTACACGGAAAGGTGGCAGGTAAGCTAGAAGGTGGAGGCTTCAGTAACCGGTCAAGGCGTATACGTAGGTTGCGGGTTTGATCCCCAGTTGGGGTGCATGCGGGAGGCAACCGACCGACGTTTCCCTCTCACCTCAGTGTTCCTCTCTCTCTCTCAAATCAATAAGCATATCCTTGGGTAAGGATTTTTAAAAAATTGGTGGATATTATAAACAACCAGAATGCAGGTGGTGGTAACCTGAAGTTGGGGTGGGTAGACACGGGGGGACCTTTAATTGTGTCTGTAACACTTTGTTACTTACCGGGGCTAAGACTGGCGGGGAGGGGTGGGGAGGTTGGTATGACTGAGGTGTTTCAACAAATTGTTGGACGGCTCAAAGCCAGTTTTAGGCCACCTGGTTTCTGGTTAGAATGTTTCAGAGCACTGTAGCCTTGGGTCCTTCTCCAGTCCTGGGGGGTCTGAGCAGGACCTGCCGTTGGGCTCCTTCACCAGTCAGTGGCCATGGCAGAGGTCTCCCACGTGTGTGTGCCTGAGAGGAAGTGACCTGGAATGGATATGTTGGTGTCTTGAACTTGGGCCACTGCTGTGGGGGACGCAGACAGAGTAACCACTGTGATGACAGGCCACTGGGCCGAGCCAGTGACCTGGGGCAGTAGGAGCCACAAGCTACCCCAGCAGGACAAAGGTCCTGACACCCTGTTTCCAAAGGGTCCTTTGAAGGGACTCACCCCACACACCTGCGGTGGCTCATTTTGCCTTCACTTCCTTTTCAGGACAACCGGTGTCCGAGAAGTGAAAAACCAGGATGCCCCCGGGGGTGGACTGCCCCATGGAATTCTGGGCCAGCGAGGAGAATCAGAACGTGGCAGTTGACTTTCTGCTCCCCACGGGGGTCTATCTGAACTTCTCTGTGTCCCGAAATGCCAACCTCAGCACCATCAAGAAGGTATGATCTTGACCTTAAAACTGCTCCTTAGAGCTTGAAACTTGGAAAGACAGACACTCACTCACACTCCTCGTTTCTCACACGATGTCATCATGTTAACTATGAAATAAAAGGACATAAAAGTTCATAAACAGAATTTGTCACCCCCAAAATACTACACTGTATAGAAAACAGAAAACAAGACAGACACTCACTCACACTCCTCGTTTCTCAGAGTTGAGAGACCCAGATACGAATTTTCAGTGCTATCAGTAATATCCAAGAATTAATAAAAACTTGCAGTTAGACCTGGCTGGCATGGCTCAGTTGGTTGGATGTCGTCCTGCAAACCAAAAGGTCACTGGTTTGATTCCCAATCGGGGCACATGCCTGGGCTGCAGGTTCGTGCTCGGCTCCCCAAAGGAGGAGAAGGCAGAAGGTGACCAACCTGTATTTCTCTCTCACATCGATGTTTCTCTTTCTCTCTCTCCTCTCCTTTCTAAATGCAGTTTTAAAAAATCAAAAAAACAAACAAACAAAATCCCTTGTAGTCAGAGTCTGGCCGGCATTCCCAATTCAGCTTCCCCGTACAGTGCCCGCGCCCCAAGTACAAGCTCAGGGTGGGGTTCCCTGTGGCCTTGCGTTCTCATGGTGAGCACACGCCATCCGTGTCACCGGAGAGTTTTGCTGGTTTTCTGTCTTTAGGGCTGTTGCCCTGGTAAACATCTTTGGAAATCGTTTTTGGTTTTGTATGGCATGAATGTTGGTTCGTGATGTAGTCTTTCCTATAAGGCAGCCGGGCAACGGCTCAGCTTGCAGCCTGCTGAGCAGCCTGGCTTCAAGGAATCGACAAAGGCACACACAGTAACTCTGCTCTTCGCTCGGCTTTTATCGAATGCAGGTTCACTCAGAGTAGAACGTCAACACACATGAATATCCTGCTCACACTCTAACAATCCAAGAGAAAATCACACACACACACACAAAACAGCAATCAATGAGGGCAGTGAACCCGAGTCCCAGAGTCTCAGTCTGCAGGTCCGGGAGACAGCACAGTGGGCAAGGGAGCTGTCAGCATCTTGCAAGGAAGGATCTCTGGAGCTGGGTGGGCAGCAGGGCAGACGAGGGCTCAGTCCAGCAGGGCAGAGCCTCCGGCAGCCAATGCCAAGGGAGACCGGCACAGAGCGGCACTCGGGCGTGCGGAGCTCGGCGGTCTCAGCAGTGGTCTGGAGTGTGCCTCAGTTATACCTTGAGCGTGTGGACTCCACCCTTCTGGGTCTTTTCAGCAAACGTCTTGGCCCCCTTGATGCCAAGTATGCAATGTCCCCAGGAGCCTGTGCATGGGTGGTCCCACTCTGCGGACACGGCTGTGCTGACCACGTGGGCAGGGACCTTAGGTGTGTCTCCTTGCCAGAGGTGTCTGCCCTGACTTAGGTGTTTTACCTCTTGCACCAAGGTGTCACAGCTGACTGACATGCGTTTTAGTTGACCTGAGTGACCCCACTGGGTTTCGTAGACTTGACGCCATCTTGACTGGACCAATTTCATTTTATGGGCCTTGCTCTCCACATTGTTGAATAATTTCCAGGGTAAATGACTAAGTCAAGAGATTAGACACCTGGATGGTATTTGGCAGTGACCAGCTTGTTCCACGTGCAGTGTGCGAAATTTAATGGGTCGTGCCACAGTGCGAGGCCTTAGCTCCGAATTTTAAAAGCTATGCTTAGGAGGAGGGAAAAAAGAGAGACAAACAATGGACCTTCCGTGAGTTTTTGTGTTTTTTTTTTTTACCTTCTCTTTCTGGGAGATTTCTTTAAAAATTACATTTCTTTTTTCTATTTCAAAAGTAATATGGACACATTGGAATTTAGCAACCTAAGAAAAAGGAGGAAACAACAATCGGTGACCCAGCTGTGCCAGAGGACCGCAGTCAGCACTTTTCGCTGTCTTGTTTTCTGTTTTCTGTACAGTGTAGTATTTTTTGTGTGATAAATCCTGTTTATGAACTTTTATGTCCTTTTATTTCATAGTTAACATGATGACATCTTTTTCATGTTGTTAACTTTAGGTAGATAGCGTTTTAAGATTAACCTTATCTTTCTGCATACAGAGCTATACACGCGTGTTATGCAGGTTCGAACACGGCACAAACTTCAAACGCGTGGGTCCCAGCAGCCTTCCCCTCCCAATCCAATTCTCCTACAGTTGCTTCATATGTTATTTATGCAGCCAGAGGGTCGGCGTTCTAAGTTTTGCCCGTTGTTGCAACTATCGACTCTGCCTTGTGCAGCGAAGGCTTCCTTAGACAGTATGGAAATGGGAGGCATGGCTGTCTTCCGGTAACCTGGTGTTTCGCCGAACCCTGATCTATGTAATTAATGTTTATTATTGCTGATTTATGCAACGGGTCGGAATTGCCTCTGCTGTTGTACAGCTCTGGCTGTTTTCCTCTCACTCATGTGTCCTGGAGTGCTCTGTGGCTAGACCCGGGTCCCACCCCTGTGCCAGCTGTTTGTGCTGTGGGCCATGGCTGCCCACCGCCCCACGTGAAAACTCAGGCTGTTCTTTCCTTGTGGTCCTCCCCGAGACTGGTGGTGGACACCATGGCATGGAAGCTGGCCTGTTGGGTGGCTCCCCGGTGAGTGAGATGTTTCTGAACTGGCTGCAGCGTTTACAAATTGGGGCGATGAGCCCCAGGGTGATTAGCTGGGGGTGCCTGAGGGTCCCATCCGGCTGGCCACCTCTCAGACCCAATAACCTACAGGGGAGACTGGGACCCACCACTCAGCTCCAGGTGTGAGGGCATACCTGGTGCCCTTCACAGCAGGGCGGTGAGGGGCACTCCTAGTGCCCTGCATGGTCAGAGCCCCAGGGGTCTGGAGAGGGCGGTGGTCTTGGCATCTTGCCTTTATTGCCTTCCTGTAGGGGTTGTGCAGGGCGGGCCCCGCCCTCCCAGGCTGGAGGGGCTGACCGGTGGCTGTCCTCTCAGGCGCTGTGGCACCGCGCGCAGTATGAGCCGCTCTTCCACATGCTCAGTGGCCCCGAGGCCTACGTGTTCACCTGCGTCAACCAGACCGCGGAGCAGCAGGAGCTGGAGGACGAGCAGCGGCGGCTCTGTGACATCCAGCCCTTCCTGCCGGTCCTGCGCCTGGTGGCCCGAGAGGGCGACAGGGTGAAGAAGCTCATCAACTCACAGATCAGCCTCCTCATTGGCAAAGGTACCCAGCCAGAGAGGGCCATGCGCTCCAGGATGCCTTGTCCCCCTGGGGCCCAGCCCCCGACCCCCCAGGCTGATCCAGCTCCTCCCTGCCTCTCAGGCCTGCACGAGTTCGATTCTTTGTGCGACCCGGAAGTGAATGACTTTCGAGTCAAGATGCGACAGTTCTGCGAGGAGGCCGCCGCCCGCCGGCAGCAGCTGGGCTGGGAGGCCTGGCTGCAGTACTGCTTCCCCCTGCAGCTGGAGCCCTCGGCTCGGACCTGGGGGGCAGGCACCCTGCGGGTCCCCAACCGGGCCCTCCTGGTCAACGTCAAGTTCGAGGGCAGTGAGGTGAGCCATGGCTCCTGCTGGGGCCACAGGTTCATGGGGGGGGATGCTGCCCCTGTGAAACTCCCCAGTCACCCTACAGCCCCCCAAATTCACTCTCTGCCCTGTTGCATCAGATGGCATTTGTGGGATATCCATGCATCCCTGGGGCTCAGCCAAACATCCCCCCGCCAGGCGAGTTTAGTGAGGCAGAAAAATGGCTTTGGTCATTGGTCTGTTCATTCACCAAATGTACCCTGGGCACAGCCCTGTGCCTGCATCAGACCCTGGCCTCCTGGAAGTCCTGTTTGAGGGATAGGGCAGGCCTAATATGGCAAATAGGCCACTCCACCCCCGTGCCCTGGGACCCCGTGGTCCCTTCACAGGGCGGAGGCCTGACCCTCCCTCCTCCCCCTAGGAAAGCTTCACCTTCCAGGTGTCTACCAAGGACGTGCCCCTGGCCCTGATGGCCTGTGCCCTCCGGAAGAAGGCCACGGTGTTTCGGCAGCCGCTGGTGGAGCAGCCCGAGGACTACACCCTGCAGGTGAACGGGAAGCACGAGTACCTGTACGGCAGCTACCCCCTCTGCCAGTTCCAGGTGAGGGCTGAGGGCTGAGCAGCCCTGGGCTCCCGGGTGCCCTACAGCCCACACAGAGGCCTGGGGGAGGGTTAGGGGAGCTGGTTTCCTGGCCTGCTTGAACCTGATCAGTCCGGCCTTTGGGGGGGGTCACAGAAAGAGTGTCCTTTTGCTGTGGCCTGGCTGACCCTCCCTGTGAACAAAAGGAAGGCTCCATCTTCAGGAGGTGGGTGAGGCCAGGAAGAGCCAGCAGGAGAGGCAGCTGTCAGCAGGGGGCGTCCCCAGACAGCCAGCGATCTGGGGACAGGCGGGGACTGCCCGTCAGCCACTCACTCTGCCCCCACATCTCAGTACATCTGCAGCTGCCTGCACAGCGGGCTGACCCCTCACCTGACCATGGTGCACTCCTCCTCCATCCTCGCCATGCGGGACGAGCAGAGCAACCCCGCCCCCCAAGTCCAGAAGCCACGTACCAAACCACCCCCCATCCCCATGAAAAAGGTGAGCTGGGCCTCCCACTTACCCTCCTGTCCGTCCCTTCACCCCACCTGCTGTGCGGCCCTAGAGCCTAGTGGGCGATGCCCCAGGCTGGCAGTGGGTTCTGGGGGCCCTGGTCTCATGCCCCTTGGTGGTCAGTGTTGAGAGTTGAGGCTTTCACCTTGGGCAGCCAACATGACTGGTTGTGCTGGGGGGGGCCTGTCTGAGCTTCCTGGGGCAGCCCCCAGGCCTGGCTCCCCGCTGCCTTCCTCCTCACACGCCTCCTGCTCCCTGCACTCCAGGCAGAACTCCATGCCCTGCAGGGCTCAGGGCGGGTGGGGCCCCTAGACCCCCTGCCTGGCAGGTTTTCGGTTTCCCGGTAAAGGATAGAGTTGGCTGTAGGTGCCTACCTGAGCCTCATCCCAACCCTACAGCCCTCCCACCCACCCCCATGAGCCCCTCCAGCCTCTGGGTCCCTTCACTGTCGAGGCCCTGCTTCTCCTCCCCACCCAGCCCTCCTCTGTGTCCCTGTGGTCCCTGGAGCGGCCCTTCTGCATCGAGCTGATTCAGGGCAGCAAAGTGAACGCCGACGAGAGGATGAAGGTAGGGGTTCCCGGGCTGGGGCTGCGGGGGCAGGTGTTTTTTGCACAAACAAGGTGGCTGTGGCCTTGGAGGGATGGCAGAGGAAGCAGCAGGGGTCACACGAGTGTGGCTGACCACATTACCCAGCATCCCTGCCCAGCGTGGTTGTGAGCTGCTTCAAAACAGGAAGGGGGGAGGGGAGCGGGTTGGGGGCCAGAGAGGCCGATTCGTAGAAACTGGGCCCAGCGAGTTCTGGGTACTTGACTCTGGTGGAGACTGTGGGGCCGGGCTCAGCCCAGGGATGTGGAAACCACAGTCAGGGAGGTGACAGGCGTTGGAAGAGGAGCCATTCGAGTTGGACTCAGGGCCTTTTGGGGTTCCCAGGGGGCGGGGTGGGGTGGAGGAGGTCCGTGCCCGGCCCCCTGGGGGCGAGCCCTTGGTCCTTGGGACAGCCTGCTAGGTGCCGGTTTCATCGTCCCGTCTGCAGGGTCTGAAACCTGGGTCCACAGGGGTTGGGTCTCTGGGGAGCAGTCTTTTGAACTAACTTCGTGAGCAGGCAGGTCTGGGCTCCCCTCGGAGTCACGGAGGTTTGGGTGCAGGCCGCTTTCTGTTGCGGCAGAGCAGGCGGAGGCGGGGCCCAGAGTCCCTGAGGCGTTAGATCCTTCCCCAGCCACAGCAGCCACAGGACTCTGAGCGGTGGAGGGAGACCCCGGGTGTTAAGGCTTGAAAGGCCCCTGGACGTCCTGAGCCCAGCTGGGGACACTGAGGCCAGAGCAGGAAGCATCACACCCTGGGGTCCCACAGAGTCACTGGGGAGCCAAGACCAGTCCCCATGCAAAGCCCACGGCACCTTTCCCTCTCGCTCCCCCGACCCCATGGCCACGCGTCCCACCCAGGCAGCCAGCCATCCCTCTTCTGTCCCTCCTCCTTTCACGTGGCACGTGGGCTTCAGACCCACGTGGAGTGCAGACATTTCAGGAGGAGACTCTGGCCATAGATGGGTGGGAGACTCGGGAGGGGCGAGCAGAGGGGGCCGGGCCCCTGGCACCTGTCACCTGTCACCAACATGTCCTCACCTCCACCAGCTGGTGGTGCAGGCCGGGCTCTTTCACGGCAACGAGACGCTGTGCAAGACGGTGTCCAGCTCGGAGGTGAGCGTGTGCTCGGAGCCCGTGTGGAAGCAGCGCCTGGAGTTTGACATCAACATCTGTGACCTGCCGCGCATGGCCCGCCTCTGCTTCGCACTGTACGCCGTGATCGAGAAGGCCAAGAAGGCTCGCTCCACCAAGAAGAAGTCCAAGAAGGCGGTGGGTGGGCCCGTGCACTCCCTGCCCGGCCCGGGCTCGTCCTGCAGCCCCAGGGCCACTCCGCCGGAGAACCCCATCCTTTCACCCCTCCCAGCCCAGCCACTGCCCCTGCTGTGTGCCCTTCTCGGTTCCTGGGCTTGATGCAGAGTACTGGCTCAGGCCCTCGGTCCTTGTGGGAACCGGGAGGCAGCTGCAGGGGGTGGAAGGAGACGCTCTCCCACAGGCAGCAGGGCGGCCTGAGTCAGCGGCTGGCCGGGCGGGAATGAGCAGTGGTGGAGCCCTGCGTCACAGGCCCCAGGATGTGACTGGCCACTGAGCCGTGCTGACTCCCCCATTGCTGAGCTCAGCCAGCTTTCTGGGGTGGAGGTGGTTGGTTTAGGGGTTCCTCCAGAAGCTGGGGGTGGGGAACAGAAGGGAGCCCAGGGGGGTCTGACCTGCTGGCCTCCTCCCAGAGAGTCTGAGAGCAGGCAGGGGAGCCGGCCTAGAGGCCGGGCCCACCTGGCAGATGAGCAAGGGGAGACCCGGGCGCCGGCCCTGACTGCCCATGTGCCCCCCCTAGGACTGCCCCATCGCCTGGGCCAATCTCACCCTGTTTGACTACAAGGACCAGCTCAAGACCGGTGAATACTGCCTCTACATGTGGCCCTCCGTCCCAGGTCGGCCCAGACTAGGAGAGGGAGGAGTGTGGGGGGTTGCCTGAATGGGGGCCGTTCCCCAGGTAACCCCATCTGTCCTTGTGTCCAGACGAGAAAGGGGAGCTGCTGAACCCCACAGGGACCGTATGCAGCAACCCCAACACCGAGAGCGCCGCCGCCCTTGTCATCTGTCTCCCGGAGGTGGCTCCCTACCCTGTGTACTACCCTGCCCTGGACAAGGTTGGTGAGGCCCCTCCCCACTTGGGGTCCGGGCCCACCCTGCTCAGAGGCTGTGGGGTGAATTCAGTGAATTTTCCTGACCCGGCCTCCGGGGCTCCCCAGAAGGTGGGCCCTGGGCATTGCCCTGGGTGAGGGCTGGGCCACCCCACACATTCAGAGGTTCCCTCGACTTTCTGGAACCCTCCTGTGCCCTAGCATAGTGGTTCCCACCCTGAGGCCACTTTGCCCCCAGGGGACCTCAGGCAATATCCCAAGACGGTTTTGGTTGTCACTAGTGGGAGGGATGCTCCCAGCTTCCCGGGGTGGAGGCCAGGGAGGCCTCCGACACCACAGGACAGTCCCCACCACGGAGAGTTACCAGCCCAGGAGTCAGCATTGTGGTCACCTGCCCCCAGGCCCCGCGGGCTGGCCCAGGCCCAGGGGTACCACTGAGAGCAGGCATGCTCGTTGTAGATCCTGGAGCTGGGGCGGCACGGGGAACACGGGCGCTTCACCGAGGAGGAGGTGAGCGGGAGCCATGGGTGGTGGGTGCGGGGTGCAGAGCCCGGAGCCTGGTGGGCAGCTGGCTGCAGCCTCATCCGCCTGCACCTCCAGCAGCTGCAGCTTCGGGAGATCCTGGAGCGGCGTGGGTCTGGGGAACTGTACGAGCATGAGAAGGACCTGGTGTGGAAGATGCGCCACGAGGTCCAGGAGCACTTCCCCGAGGCGCTGGCCCGGCTGCTGCTGGTCACCAAGTGGAACAAGCACGAGGACGTGGCCCAGGTGGGCGGGCGGTTAGGGCCCAGAAGGAAGGGCAGCCGGGGGGGACAGAGCCTCCCCCCTGACCACCAGCTCCCCCAGATGCTCTACCTGCTGTGCTCCTGGCCGGAGCTGCCTGTGCTGAGCGCCCTGGAGCTGCTGGACTCCAGCTTCCCCGACCGGCATGTGGGCTCCTTTGCTATCAAGTCCCTGCGGAAACTGACGTGAGTCCCACGGGCGCCTGCTCCTCCTTGGGAGGGTGGCTTTGCCCTGACTGCCTGGCAGCGGGTGCAGGGTGGGGACTGAACCTTCCCTGGAGCTTGCTCAGGGGAAGCTGGCCTCTATCCCCTGCCCTGCCCCCTGGCCGGCTGCAGACCCCTGCCCTGAGCCACGAAGCTCCAGGCCCCAGCCAGCCTCCCGCCCCTGCAGGGATGATGAGCTTTTCCAGTACCTGCTGCAGCTGGTGCAGGTGCTCAAGTACGAGTCCTACCTCGACTGCGAGCTGACCAAGTTCCTGCTGGACCGGGCCCTGGCCAACCGCAAGATCGGCCACTTCCTCTTCTGGCACCTCCGGTAGCTGGACTCAGCTGGTCTTCCTGGAAGGCCATGGGAAAAGGGGTCCGCTTGCCTGCTGACCTCATCTCCCCTGCTGGCCTGGGTATCCTGACTGGGCTGAGAGGGGCTTTGTGGCCCTGCCAGGAAGGACTCAGCCACATCTCCCTCCCTGCAGCTCCGAGATGCATGTGCCGTCGGTGGCCCTGCGCTTCGGCCTCATCATGGAGGCCTACTGCAGGGGCAGCACCCACCACATGAGGGTGCTGATGAAGCAGGTGAGGCTCAGGACCCCATGCCCTCGCCCCAGGTTGGGCTCCACTCTGGGGCAGGGTCAGCCAGGCCCCAGTAGAATCTCCTGGGCCGGCCTGGCCTGATTCCCTCCTGGCCTGCCCATGCTGCCCTCCCACTTTCCTGGCCAGGGGGAAGCGCTGAGCAAGCTGAAGGCCCTGAACGACTTTGTCAAAGTGAGCTCCCAGAAGACCCCCAAGCCCCAGGCCAAGGAGCTGATGCACCTGTGCATGCGTCAGGAGACCTACCTGGAGGCCCTCTCCCACCTGCAGTCCCCACTGGACCCCAGCATCCTGCTGGCTGAAGTCTGGTGAGCCCCAGCTCGGGCCTCCCCACCTTGCCACCCCCTCCCCCCCCGAGGCCCGGCGCGGGGACCCGGCTGACTGCCCTCTGCCTGACAGCGTGGAGCAGTGCACCTTCATGGACTCCAAGATGAAGCCGCTGTGGGTCATGTACTGCAATGAGGAGGCAGGCAGCAACGGCAGTGTGGGCATCATGTTTAAGAACGGGGACGGTGAGCAGGCAGGCCGGGCCTCCCCCCACCATGCAGCCCTCGGGGTCCCTGGAGGGCGAGCTGAGGAGAAGTGCAGGAACGTTGGGGCCTGGGCATAGCTGGGGGTGCAGGACCTGCTAGAAACTCATGCTCTGTCCTTCCGGGGGCCGGCGGTGCAGACCTCCGCCAGGACATGCTGACCCTGCAGATGATCCAGCTCATGGACGTGCTCTGGAAGCAGGAGGGGTTGGACCTGAGGTGAGGAGCCCCCTGTTGGCCATCTGTGCTGGCCCCCCCGCCTGGGACCCTGTCCCCTTGAGGGGTTCTCTGCCAAGGCTGACAGTACCACCTCAGGGGCAATGGCTGTTCTGAGAAGAGCAGGGATCGCTTTAGCACTAGGGCCCAAGAGGGCAGTAGGGCCACAGGATGGGGATGGAGGCCAGCCGGGCCTTAGCACCTGTCTCTCCGTCGTTCCCTTCATTCTGAGCATCCCTGGCTCCTGCCCCCTCGTCTCCCGAGCCCCATGGGTGTTTCCCTCTGAGCGAACACGTGTTCACCCTTTCTCTCCGCCTCTTGGGTGCTGGTGCTGACCACAGGGAGCAGCCTTCCCCAGGCCCCTCCTCCCCAGCTGCTGCTCGTCTTCCTCCTCTTCTGCTCCTTGAGTAGCATCTCCTGTGGCTAGTTTGGGTTTCTGGAGCTCTTCGGGGGTCGAGCGGCCCCAGGGACAGCCCTTGACCATGGCCTGCCCCTCCTCCCACCTGGCTAGGATGACCCCTTACGGCTGCCTCTCCACCGGGGACCGCACGGGCCTCATCGAGGTGGTGCTGCACTCCGACACCATCGCCAACATCCAGCTGAACAAGAGCAACATGGCAGCCACAGCCGCTTTCAACAAGGACGCCCTGCTCAACTGGCTCAAGTCCAAGAACCCCGGGTAGGTTTCAGAAGGCCTGGGGGACAGATGCCTCCTGCGTTCATAGAGGTGAGGTGTGGGAGTCAAAGGTGAAGGAGCGGCCTGTGACAGTCTCTGTGGCTTCCTGAAGTATGTCTCTGTTCCCCCATGCAAGCAGCCACCCTGAACTTAGGGACTTAAAAACATCCTCACTTATTATCGGCTCAGAATCTGCCACTGGAGCTGGCGCAGCCGAATGGGTCTTCTGCTGGGATCCCATACACGGTCGCTGGCGTCTGGTAGCTGGATTGGGCTGGAGGACGGCCTGTTTGGGGCCCTGGTACTGGCTGGCTGGCAGGCAGCCACGCCTCGCTCTGCGGGTGGCCTCTCATTGTAGCGGGGAAGGCTCAGAGCTGCAAGGCGTGGAAGGCGGTGGTCTCTAATCCCCCCTCCCCCTACCCAGGGAGGCCCTGGACAGAGCCATTGAGGAGTTCACCCTGTCCTGCGCCGGCTATTGTGTGGCCACGTACGTGCTGGGCATCGGCGATCGGCACAGCGACAACATCATGATCCGCGAGAACGGGCAGGTAGGGGCGGTGCCTGCCTTCTGGCCCCGCCCTCGGCTTTTCCGCTCGGCGCCCAGCTCTGGGCGGAGCCGCTCCAAGCCTCTCCCACTCCTCAGCCTTTGCCTTTCCCTTCCCTTCCCTTCCCTTAGCTGTTCCACATTGATTTTGGCCATTTTCTGGGGAACTTCAAGACCAAGTTTGGAATCAACCGTGAGCGAGTCCCGTTCATCCTCACCTATGACTTTGTCCACGTGATTCAGCAGGGAAAGACTAGTAATAGTGAGAAATTTGAAAGGTGAGGGTGCCTCGGACGCCCCGAATGCCCCTGGGCCCCGGCGCCGCGGACCGGGTGCAGAGGGGGCGCTGTCGGCCGGCCTGGAGGGGGCCGGGGGCGGAGGTTGCGGAGACGGGCGGGAGGAGGCTGGCTGGGGCGCTGTCTCCCGGGGCCTGGTGGGGGCGCGGCTGGGAGGACCCAGGGTCCGCGTCACCCGCAGGTTCCGCGGCTACTGCGAGAGAGCCTACACCATCCTGAGACGCCACGGGCCGCTCTTCCTGCACCTCTTCGCCCTGATGCGCGCGGCGGGCCTGCCCGAGCTCAGCTGCTCCAAAGACATCCAGTACCTCAAGGTGAAGGCCGGGGCGGGCGTGCCAGCCGCAGCCCGGGGAGCCCAGGGGCCCCTCCTCCAGAGCATGGGGGCCCCCACGCGGCGTCGGGGCCCGGCGGTGGGCGCAGGGGGGCGCGGCCGGAGGTAGCCCGGTTCTGTTACGGGTGAGCACCGGATTTCGCGGGTTGGTCTGGGAGCTATTTAGCGTAAAGAGCTCTCTTCCCAAGGGAGACGTCGGTGGCTCTGTCTTCCCACGGTCCTTTCAGGGGGGTGCTTGAACCGCGCAGAGAGGGAGCAAGTCCGGGGAGGCGGGCGGGCTTGCCTCGGGGAGCGGAGCCCTGGCGCCTCAGTGCTTTCGTGGTTCGGCCTCAGGACTCGCTGGCGCTGGGGAAGACGGAGGAGGAGGCTCTGAAGCACTTTCGCGTGAAGTTCAACGAAGCCCTCCGCGAGAGCTGGAAGACCAAAGTGAATTGGCTGGCCCACAACGTGTCCAAAGACAACAGGCAGTAGCAGCGTCTCCACGCGGCACCGGACCCCGCCCCGCGCGCCCCGGACCGGACGCGAGCAGACCGTCGGCCTGGGAAACTGGGCTCCGCGAGCCCAAGCTGCACGCGAAGGGAAAGAACTCTCACAGCCGCCTTTTGTTTACACTGGTTATTTATTAATGACTTGAAATGTTTCAGGAACTAAATAGCCATAAACGGAAATGCATCCTTTGTGCAGGGGAGGGGCGCTGTCATCAGTGCCCCCATCAGAGCCCTGGGCTTGAGTGAGGAGACACTGTAAGTAGGGCCCCGGGACCACACGGTAGAGGGTCATAACGCGGCTACCCCAGCAGGTGAATGTAGACCCGGAAGACTCTCAACCCCACCGGGGAGCCGCCTTCTTCCCAGGGCTCCGGGGGCTGCACGGGGCTCCACGGGGCTCGGCGCCCACGTCGATTACCTGGTGCCTGCTGTGCAGACTCGGCGCCCACGCCTCCGTTCACCCCTCCACCCACGCGCTCTCTGGACTGAGTTCTCTGTCCTCTCGATTCAGGGATGCTTGCTTTCCACTTTTTAAGTGACTCTTGGGTACGGGAATCCTCAACTCTCTGCTGTAAAGTGATTTTTGTTTGCGGGTAAGAAACAACGTATCCAAACATTGAACCTCTACGGCTGGGGAGAACAGCCTCAGCCTGGTAAAGTATGGTGACACATGCTGGTCCTCAAGACGTATTAAAAAAATCTGAGCTTGATTTAGCTCATTCTGGTCATGGGTCAAGGGGAAAGCAGATCAGAGTACTTAGTGCAATTATCTGTGAGCTTCCTCCTTTTTAAAAAGATTTTATTTATTTCTAGAGAGGGCAAGGGAGGAAGAGGGAGAGTAACATCAATGTGTGGTTGCCTCTCACATGGTCCCCAATGGGGACCTGGCCCACCAGCTAGGCATGTGTGCTGACTGGGTATCAAACCCACAACCCTCATGTTTCACAGCCCACGCTCAATCCACTGGACTACACTGGCCAGGGCTGGGAGCTTCCTTTTATTAGATTTTATTTATTTATCTTTAGATGGGAAGGAGAGAGGGAGAGAAACATCAATGTATGGTTGCCTTTGGTGTGTCCCCTGCTGGGAGTTGGCCTGCAACCCAGGCATGTGCCCTGACTGGGAATCGAACCGCGATCCTCTGGTTCGCAGGCCTGAGCTCAATCCACTGAGCTACACCAGCCAGGGCTGGGAGCTTCCTTTTAAAGCAGGTTTTAAGGAAGGACTTGCGCTCTTTCAGGACTCTCACCTTCAAGAACCTGCTGCAAGCAATCAGGTCCCAGGGTGTTAGGGGTGTGGAGGAAACACCCCATTGGTATTTCGCTTGACAGGTAGCCTTGGGCAGATCTGAGCAGCTGCCAGCCTTCTGAAGCTGGTCGTGGGGATGGGGTCAGGAACCCGGGCCTGGAGAACCCACAGGGACCCACGAGGTGAGACTGCTGATCTCACAAAGGCCTTGTAAGGCCCAACAGCCCAGGGCCAACTTCCTTTTGCCACCAGCAGCTGCCGTGAGAGGAGCAGCCTGGGAGTGATCAGTATGCCGCAGAGCACCCTGACCACACCAGTTCCCAGCTACGTGCTGCACTCCTTAGGCCCAGTCACCTGTTTGGATATAGAAAAGCCGTGTGTCTCTTATTTATTTAAAGGGGTCTGTGTGTTCCCTTCACGTTTACATGGCAACGTCTAATTTGGGTGCACAGCCTGTGTGCCTGGTGAGAAGAAAACCGTCTACTTTTTAAAATCAAGACATGTTCCTGGTGGGGAAGGTGAGTCCAGCACAGCAGATGCGGGCTAGAGGCTGGCACGCGGTGAAACCTTGCAACGAGAGGCGAAAGGTGACAAGGAATAAAGTCTTTTACAGCCTGTTCTCGGAGGAGACGGGAACGCCCACGAAAAAACACACACTGTCCCGCTGGAGTTAGAACCAGAACTTTATTGCAGCGGAGACACTGTCTGGCCTGTCGTCAGTTACACAGTAGGGGGGGGGCAGGGCCACGGCAGCGGCGACAGCGAGGGCGCTAGCTTCCGCACTGGCGTCTGTCCGTGGTCTACACGGAGCGGCTACAGTGACAGCGCACAGAGGGAGGGACCGCCACAAGGACACGGGACAGCGGCAGCGGGTTACAGAACAGTTCAAAATTATCTCTCCCCCATTTTAGAAATCTAGAACTTTACATGTAAATTAAGAACAAAGTGCTACAGGGGCTTTAGCTCCTGACTCACCCCCTCTCCCTCCCAGAGGAGGAGCAGCAGCAGCAGCAGCAGGGCCCCCTCCTCCAAGAAGCCCCCTCCCCCACCTCCCTCGGGCCCCGGGCGGGAGAGCAGGGCACAGGCTGCTGCCGGGAGTCGGAGTCTGGCTGGGGCCACGGCCCACGCTGTCTCTAAGGCCTGGGAGTGTGAAAGCGCATCCAAGTGTGAGCCCCAGGACCGCGTGCGAGTCCAGATTCCCGCACAGGCGCTCTGAGCACAGAGGGCCAGGGGCCCCACTGCCCAGCCCTCTGCCACATGAGACAGGGAATCCCAAAGACGGCCTCGGCCATTTCCAGCCTCTACACAGGGTCCCCTCCCACCAAGCAGTGCACCAAATCCTTGCTCGCAACTGGCCTGGCCCCACCTGGGGAACGGAGACCTGAGGCGGGGACAGTCCTGGGTGCCTGAGGGGGGCAGGCCCCTTTCTCCTTGTCAGGGGGAGCAGGAGCCCCACAGGGGGAAGGGGGTCTCCACACTCAGTGTCTCGCACTTTGCACTCTGGTCCTGGGTTAACTAGCACAGAGGACGTGAGGAATCCCAATTTATTTACAAAATATTAAAAAGTCAGTTTGTCATCTACATATTAACCCCAGTTCTGCCATTTTATACATGCACTAGTTTGGAAAAACAAAATTAAAAAAAAAAAAGATGAACAGAAGGATTACCAGGTGGGAATGAGAGATTTTAACCCTTTGTCACTGAATCCAGTCACTTGGTGTTTCTGGAGGTGTGAGTGGCCACGCAGAGCGAGGTGACAGGAGGAGGGCACGTGTGTCAGCTCCTCACGTGACAGAGATCCAGGCGGGGGAGGGGCAGGGAGGGAGCCTGGGGTCCTGCACACCAAGCACGGGCGACGGGGACGGCCGGCAGACCTACTGGCCAGAAGGACTTTGTACACCGTGGACCCTCAGGACTGGTGTGGAGATGCCAGCAGAGCCGCGTGATGCAGGGAGAGGGCGAAGCCGGGGCTCAGTAGCTGAGGGTGGAGTCGTCCCACTCCAGCTGCTGCTGCCTGTTCCCGGTTCGAGGGTCTCCGTGCTCCCCCTCCTCCTCCTCGCTGCTCTCCGACTCTGCGCTGGTGACATCATCCTCCTCACCTTCCTCACTCTCTTCCTCCTCCTCCTCCTCTTCCTCTTCCTCACTGTGTTGGTCCTCGTAGGTCTGACAAAGAGAAAGCCACAGAAGTCTGGCTGCTGGCCTCCACCCCAGCTCAGGACCCAACTGTCCAACGTGGGTTCATGTCCAGGAAGCCGGAAGGAGGGACCGTGTGTCCCTCCTTCACTCCACAGCAGGACGGGCTGGACTGCACTGGAGCCGCCCCGTCACAGACAAGACAAGGATGAGAGCTCCGGTCACCCTCTGCAGGGACTGCACACGGGGACGGAGCATCTCTACACGCACTGGGTGGCATAACCTCGAGCAAGGCCTCCCTGGGCCTCAGTTTACCCACCTGGGAAACTGGACACCTGTACCTCAGAGAGCCACCGCGCAGATCACATGTGCCGTGGCCACGCTGCTCCTGAGGTGAGCCCAGCTCAGGCCTGGCCAGCGGGGCGCTCATGCGTGGGGCTGCCCACTGCGCCTACCTCCATGGGGTTCACGGTGATGGTCAGGGCGGAGTCGTCCCAGTCCATCTCGTTCTCCTTGCCAGCGTCCTGGTCCCGCACAGCACGCTGGTGAGCAGCCCGGATCCGGAACACACCCAGAATGATCATGAACACCAGGAAGCTGACGCACACCACAATGACGACGGTGGCTGTGCTGGGGACAACTGCAACGAGACACACAGCAGGGGGCCATGATGGCGAACCCTAGCCCAGAGGGCCAGGCTTCCTCCACAGACACTGGAAACTTCGTCAGACCCCGGAGAGCCCGAGGAAACGTTATGAAAACTTAGTATGGCTTTCAAACCCTGGGGCTGCAGCTGGACTCACGCCCGGCCAGTGCTTCCATCTCCTGGGTGGCCAGACCAGCAGCGGCTGCTCTCGCTGCTCTGGCTGCCGCAGGGAGAGGGGGGCCCCAGTCCTACCTGCGAACGGGTGGGGGTTGGCCAGGTTGTGCCCGGAGAGGTCGACGAAGGAGCGGTGCTCGGGGTGGACGAACTGCGGCTGTGCAGCCATGTGGCTGGCGTGCTCCGCGGGGTTGGCCGTGTGGATCACGTTCACCTGCGGCAGGGAGAGAGCGGCAGCCTGCAGGTGTCTGCGCGCCGGGCTGGCTGGCCAGGGGCTGGTGTGATGGGGGCACCACACTGGTGAGCGGATGAGGGGAGGACAGAAACAACCAAGGGCAAACACCTAGAAACTGTTGTGACAATGCGACACTGTCGCACACCTGAGGAATACACTGCTGTTAGAATAGTTCATCTTTACTGGATTTTATCAGAGAACCTACACACAGCAGGCTGGGGAGGAACCAGGGGACAGCTCTGGGCCCTCCCCACGGGTCGTCTGAGCAGCTGTGGCCGAGGCAGTGGCTGCTCTTCCCCGGACTCACAGCCGCGTGTGAGAGGGAGAGCGCCCATCGTAACCATTTACTTTGTTGCCCTCTGGCTCAGACAAAACACTCACTGATTCTCCTTCACAGGAGCCGAACCTCCTGTCGCCAGGAGACCCGGTGGATGTGAGCCGTTGAGTGTCAGAATGACTCTGGGTCTGTTTGTCCAGACGGCAGAAGCCCCAAGTGATAAGGGCTGCTCTGTAGGTCCTAGAAGACTCGGAGGAGGGCAAGATCCTTGGGCCACTATGGCTTGAGTCACCACCACCAGGCTTGGTGATAGCAGGCCTGCCCAGTGCTGGCCCCTGTGCCAGCAGCCCTCTCCCTGGGCATTTACTGCCTTGCACTCCACACCGCCTCCCTCCAAAGACCCCCTGCCTCAGGCTGAGGCAGCCCATGTCGGGGGAGCACCCTAGCCACCCCATGTGACCTGTGTCTCGACTCTGCGTCGGTCTAACCAGCAGCAGCCCCAGCTGGGTAAGGCTATACTATGGGGTAAGCCCAAGTCATTGCTACCACAGATGCTAAAAAAAACCGGCATTTGCCACAGCTGGGGCCAGGAAGGCGGCCCTTTACCACCAGAGCCTGGCACTCACCTCCACCTGAAACTCGTTGCTGACGTAGCGTCCATTCAGCTCGGAGCAGATGAGCTTGAACTTCCGGTCGAGCAAGGACCTGGAGTGCCAGTTGCGATAGCGCAGGAGGCGCAAGGCCTCCTCATAGCTGGCCATGGTGTCCACGCCTGCAGGGTGGGGGTGAGAACAGGGCCGGAGGCTGAAGCTGGGAACACAGGCAGGGCCCGGGCAGAGGCAGGCTGGAGTCCGGGGCCAGGGGCCAGGGGCCAGCAGAGCCAGCGGCCACGCATTCTGGCTTTCCAATTGCAGGAGTGGACGCCAGGTATGCAGGGTATTTTCCCTCTGAAGGGGACATGCCACTTGCCTGACCTGTGCCCCCTCCCAAGCACAGGACAGAAGGCAGGGAGTGCCTGCACTTCCTCATGTGACCCTGGGAACGGGCCCCTTTCCCACCACCTTCTCCAGGACATGATCCAGGTCCTGGGGCACAAGGCAAGGGCAGAGGAACGGCTCAGGCTCCCGCCAGCCCACCCCACTCACCCCACGGGGTGCTGCAACCACTCACCTGTGAAGGTCACGCCTAAGTCGGAGTGGCTCACTTCCATGCCCTTGGGCTGCAGGCGGGCCGCGTCCACCTCCAGGCTCTCCTGCTCGGGGTTCAGCTCCTCCCCCTCCACCGTCACCTCGCAGGTGTCCAGGTCATGCACAATCTCCTCAGACACCAGGGACTCTTGAACTGCAAAAACCACCCAACCAGAAATCGCAGCGGCTGTGGGGCCCAACACGGGGTCACGATACTCGGTTTGCAGGTCCACCCTCCAACTCAGAGTCCTTGCAGGACCAATGACAGGGGCACAGGAGAGGCACTTCCAAGGAAGGGGGTACTTTGTGTGTCGAGGAGGACCAGCCACCAGGAAGGCCTGTCCTGTCAGGGTGACCAGCCAGCAGAGGGATGGCCCAGGCACAGCAGACTGACAGCGCCCCCTGCAGCAGCACCCACCCTCACCACCTGCTCAGGGTGCAGTGCGATTTGGATTCCACGCTAGAAAGCAGAAGGACCCTCCCGGTGGGTTTTTAAACATCGTAATGAGCTCTGCCCTTGGGACAGATTCCAGAAGTATCCAAACACTCAAACCTCCCAAACTGCCCGAGGGGAGGGCCTAGGATGTGGGCAACAGCAGAGGTCTCTATCTGCTGCCGGGCTGAGCCAAGGCAAGGTGGCCATCCCAGGCAGAGGGGCTGTTACCTGTGGGGTCCTCGTCCCCCTCCCCGTCAGGCTCCACCTCTCTCGTGATGGTGCTGATGATCCGCAGCTCAGGGAAGAGGAAAACCCCCTCCGAGCTCTCGAACTCGGACGCTGCTCGCGCAAAGTGGTGGACACCGCTCAGGCTGATCTTGGGCTCCTCCGGCTGCAAAACCACCACGGAGCCATCGACCGGGGGGACTGCGATGCAGGCGGCCTCGTTGCCACACCTGCCGACAGGGGAGGGATCGGAAGGCCGGGGCTCTGAGAGGCACGTGGGGGTGGCACATGCAAGGGACACCACCAACACACAGGACAGCAGCCACTCCTGAGACGTGCTGCCGAGCAGCATTAACAAACATCATTCTAACTTTCTGGCTCACTTTTCCTCAGCGGGAGGCGGGGCTGCCTGAGAAAGCTAAATGCACACGTTTTCTCCCAGGGGTCAGTGAGCACAGACGGGCTCACCGTGCAGGACCCCACGTACCTGACCACGCTGGAGAGTCTGAGCCTCCGGACCCCGGGGGTGGGGAACTGCCGGGAGTTCAGGTAGGCGACGTGCTGCAGGGCCTTCTCCACCTCCCCCACGTCCTCTCCCTCCAAGGTCAACACCGACTGGCTGGGGTTGGCGTGGACCTAAAATCGTGCCCAACGGGGAGAGGGGAGGGGTAAGGTTCCGACTGCGAGAGGCTGGAATCACAAACACTTTGGCAAAGAGGACGTGAGCTGGGGATTGGTCTGAGTTGTGACACAGAGAAGAAAATGCACGTAATTCTGGGGCCGAGGCCCTCTTCCTGCGACGGCAACTGGGAGGTGCAAACGTATCTGCGGTGTAAGAAAGGCGCCTTCGGTCCCGGCCCCTGGCTTCCGGCCCAGAGCTCCTACAGCCCAGGGAATTTCCTGAGTGACGGGGCGGCCAGCTTCTTTTACTACTCACAGTAAGTCCCTTGCACCCGCCCCAGAGTTGGGTGAATGAGGGGACTCTTGGGGGGGGCGGGGGGGGTTCCTAGACAGTTTTAGGGTGGGAGCTGGTTGCCAGAGGAACCAACCCTGTGACCAGCGTTAGAACTCCCAGCCCCATCCCTGAGCTACGGGGACAAGGAGAGGGGCTGGAGGTGGAGCTGATCACCAATGGCCAATAACTTAACCAATCACACCGACATGAGACCTCCGTAAAAACCCTGAACCACAGCACTTGGGCGGTCCAGCTGGTGAAGATGGGCGGGGCTGGGAGGGCAGTGTGCCTAGACAGGGCGACGAAGCGCCAGCCCCCGAGCCCGTGCCCTGTCCTGTGCGTCTCCTCCATTCAGTTTTTCCTGAGGGCTCTCCTTTATAACAAACTGGTGGTAGTAAGTGAAGTGTTTTCTGAGCAGTTCTAGTAAATTGTTGCTCCTAAAAAGAGGGAGAGTGTGAAGATCACGGGAATCCCGACTTCACAGCCAAGTCCTACAGAAGAGCAGGTAACCCAGGGCCCGGATTCTTGCAGCTGCCCCCTGAAGTGACCGCGGCATGGTGGGACTGAGCCCTCGACCTGCGGGGTCTGAAGCTGGATCGGGGTGGCATCAGAACTGAACTGTGGGGCTCCTGAAGGGCTGGTGTCCAGAGAGCTGGGGGACGGGCTGGCGTGAAAGGAAAACCCCACGCATTCTGTGTCAGAGGTTTCGGGAGTGAAGGCAGCTCAGGAGAAGTCACAGGTCAACCCCAAGCCCGCAGCCCGGCTCCTCGAATGCTGCACAGTGGATGCCAGCGTTACCTTTACGCCTCTGCCACCATCTTCAGGGACCGGCAGGTCCAGCCCCTCCTTGCAGGTATACAGACAGTCGATCACCTTCTTGTCTGTGAGCTTCCCCGAACGGATCGTCAGGCCAGCCAGGTCACCTCGGAAAAACTGGGTCATGTGCAGGTCACCACCTTTGGAACACGGCAGGAGGGAGAAGGCAGGTGGTTAGGGGTGCAGCCCAGAGCCCCGCTTCACTCCTCAACCCAGTGTTACTGGGGGTGACAGCTCGATGGATGGACATGCAGGTTAGTTCACACTGACCCCGTTAGCCTGGAAGTCTACGTGGGAGCGCAATGAAGAAATTAAATTGTCTGTGATCATGCATGTGGCCTGGAGGGAAGAGGACTCGGGGGTCCCTCACCCAAAGCCTGCAAGCCAAGAGGTCCCACGAGTGTCCACACACATTTAGCCACTCACTGGCGAGAATGGCCTAGCCCACACCTGTCACCATGGGGCACAAGTGACATAACATACAGCCTCTTCAGCTCCTGTCTTATCAGCCAGCTGGTTCACACCCTGGGCTGCTTTTCCCGAGCATGACCAGGGAGGTGCACAAACTTGGGGGGAACCTACATAGCATGACTGGCCAGAGAAAGGGGGGACGCTCCCAAACCCCCACCCAGCTGTCATGCCCATCGCCTACTACGGAGGGTGCCTGGGACGTGAGGTGTTAGAAGGGGCACAGAAACCCGGAACAGGGCCCTGACAGGCCGCAGCCCACGTGAAACTGCACCCTGCCCTCACGCTGACGAGGGGTACGAGGCGGAATTTGGGCATCAGCTCTCACTCCTGAGGAGGACACTAGACACTACAAATCACCCCTATGGATGGAGACTTCTAAGAAACACGTTTCAAATTTAGCGGCAGTCATGTTAAGAGTATCTGGGACCGAATCTTCTCCTGCCTCGTGGTTCAGCCACCTGAGCATCAGGGGATGCCCCCGCCCCAGCCCAGGAGATTTCGGCAGCGAGCCTCAGGCAGTGGGCGTAGGGTAAAACTCTATGAGAGAAATAAAGTCACGACAGCGCACCGCAGCGAGGTGTCACTTGCTCACTTCGGTCGGGATCGGGACAGACAGGAAAGGGAAATCCCATGAAGCAATGGGGATGGGGGTGACTAATGCAAAGCAGCAGCTGAGATGGTGTCAGGGACCAAAATGCAATTTGGGCCTTTCATGCAAAACATGGGATGAACCGGGGTCTCATATGTAAAGAAAGCGCAACAGTGACCCGTAGGGAAAAATCCAGCGACCTGCCGAGGCCACAGGCAGAGGCTCGGTTTCATTGTCACTTTCGACTCCTGAGTTCTCTGTAGGGAAGCAAGACAAAGACAACAGAGAAGGACCACGAGGTTATTAGGCTTTTTGAATTGGACCTTGAACGTTAGTCCTGAAAAGCTACCAACTACAGAACACAGAGAGAAAAGTTCCCCTTGTGTCCCGCTAGGGGACACGCTCCACCTGGAAGCAAGCCTGTCCTTGAGCTTCCCCAGGAGGGTCTTCACCACCTCACCTCCTCTGCCCCACCTGCTCATGTCCTCCTGGCCGAATGCAGGTTGGATTTGAAATAAAATGAATCAAAGCAGGTGCGTTAACTCGTCTCCTCAACCCTGGCCCCCAGCCAGACATCCCAGGGAGGTGCTCGCACTACCGCACAGAGGGACCAGGTGCGGGGACCTCCCGGCCCGGACCCCCAGCAATGTCCTTCCTGACGGGGACAAGTACGTGGCCACAGGCTGGAGGACAGCAAGCTTGAAAAAGCATGTCTTTTTTGAAAGCTCAAAACAAAGTTCACGTCAGTCTAGACTTCGACCTCTAAGTGACAGGGAAAAGAAGGCATTTTCAACCCCCTTCTCCTGCCAGGAAGGGGGAGTCCGAGGTTCAGGAATTCCCCCGAGAGACAGGCCACCCCGTGTGGCCAGCCGGGGGCTCCAACCAGCCACAGCTCCAGGAGCTCTGGGTCTGGGGGCCTAAGCATCCTGCGGAGGGAGCCAGCCCTCAGGGCCCTGCCCCCCCACAGGCCCTGCCCCTGTGGGCGTGGGCTGGGAAGGTGCTGGGGGCTGGGCGGTGGGAGCCAGGGAGGCCCGGAGCACTGCAGGCTCCTGGGACAATGCCACCCCTGGCCCAGGTTCTCCACGCGGCGTCTCAAAGGACAAGGGCTTCAAATCCTCCGAAAGGGAGGACACAGACCTTCCTCCCTGCCAACCACGTTTGTGTTTGGTCTGGGGACTGAGGCCGATTTTTCTGCCTGAGGATGTTGAGGACTGAGGTGGAAACTGCCCTTCGATGGCAGAAGCACTGTGACGTGGATGGGGACCAAGGCAGGCAGGGTGGGCCACAGGGTCTATTTTAACCTGAGCCACCAACGTAAAACAACATTTAGGCTTGCACTTATATTTTCACTTTAAAAGTAATATTAGAAAATTTTTTCAATTTGGGAAGCAAATTTGAACTGAAAATGTAAGAACAGCAACTGAAATGTTCCTTCATCCCTAATAATTCCTCCCTCATCCCTTGGTCTCTACATTCTACTTCCTCACAGATGAACTGTCACCAAAATGAAATGCGGAAATCAGCCGAAGAGAATCACTCTAAATCACTGTCACTTTGAAAGGATCTTCAGGAGCCCAGCTAGAGTGACTCAGTTGTTGGACTTCGTCCCACAAACCAAAAGGCCTCCGGTTCGATTCCTGGTCAGGGCACATGTTGGGGTTGCAGGTTCAGTCCCCTGGTTGGGCACACTCAAGGTAACTGACTGATTTCTCTCTCTCTCTTTCTCCCTCCCTTCTCTCTAAAAGTCAAAAATAAAATAAAATTTCAAAAGATCTACAGGAAAACTATGAAATTCAAATTCTCCTAAAAGAAGCAAAGCTGTCTTAGGAATTACGGCTCTTTCACAAATTTTCATCTGATCCATGGTGCAATGTTCCCAATAGAGAGGAAATAGAAGATCTATTGAGCAGGTCCCTGTAGTGATGGTGGCACCCTGAAGTGACCCACCACAGGTAAAGTGCAAAGGCGAACATGGGGCCCATGGACCTCGAGAGTGGACTAAGGGGTCCCTGAACTTGGATGGGAAAAATTACATGCTTATTTCCACTAACTTATTTTTAAAATTTTCTTTTTATCAATGTATGGTTGCCTCTCATGGGTCCCCTGCTGGGAACTGGCCTGCAACCCAGGCATGTGCCCTGACTGGGAATCGAACCGCGATCATCTGGTTCGCAGGCCCATGCTCAATCCACTGAGCTACGCTAGCCAGGGCTCCACTAACTTCTGAAATTTAGTTTTCCGTTGATTGTAAATGGTCAGCCACAGCCCACAATGGTATTAGCAGAAACTGTGACTTTGTCACCAAGAGAGGTTGCCGATATTTTCCTATCATGTCACACTGTTGCAGACGTCACCAGAATCGCCACAGAGTCCCTTGCTGCTCTGATGTCATGGCAGGTAGTAGACTGGCTGCTAAAGACTGCTCTTTGATTTTGTTTTCTTTTTTTTTAAGATTTTATTATTTATGTTTTTAGAGAGAAGAGAAGAGACAGACAAAGAGAGAGAAACATCAATGTGAGAGAAACACTGTCCCGTTACCCCTCACATGGGCCCCGACCGGGTACTAAACCCACAACCCAGGCCTGTGCCCTGACCAGGAATTGAACTGGCGACCTTTCACTTTCACATGCAGGACGATGCCCAACCCGCTGAGCCCCACCCATCAGGGTGCCTGCTCTTCATTCGTTGCCAAAGCAGCACAGGTGTTACCACTTCACATGCAGTCTGTCCGAACTGTGCTAACTATACTGCAATTTAATTGGTTACCTTGAAACCCTACATATTTTATTTTATCAATTAGTAAGGAATTATCCTGGGGAGAGCTCAGAGGCGCAGAGGCTAAAACCCCTGCTCTGGGCGGTCAGGGCTCAGGCCCTGGGCATGCTGGCCGCTGTGGCCCAGCCAGGAACAAGGCTCACTGCTTTTCGGAGCCTTGCGTCCTCCACTGTGAAACAGGAACAGAAGTAGTTTCTACCTGCAGACTCCAGATAAGAGTTAATGAGATAAATGTGCAGGGGAACCAGAACTTAAAAAGCACACGTGAATGTCACTGTCGCTCTGGGAGCTGTCACTGTCATGGCAGCCGTCCCTGGTCTTTCAGCAGACAGGCCCACGGACCGCCCCCAACCTGCCAGAGAGGTCCGCACTGGGCTGTCAAGCGCTACGCCCTCCGCCGTAGCCCCCCCCCAACGCTTTGGCCATGTCCCTAGAATGGCTCTGCCCAGGAACAGAGACAAGGTAAAGGGAAGGAGGGGGAGGCACTGAGGAGACGGGCATCGTTTAATCCCTGAGCCTGGGGGTGTGGGGAGCGGTGTCCATGACAGGTACCTTGCCAGCAAGCCCCGACCACGAGCTGAGTGTCGATCTTGGATGGATGAAGTGGGCGATCCTCAGTCACAGAGAAGGGCTCGTGGGAAACCCCGTCCACATAGAGAGTGACCGTCGGGATTTCCACGTTGAGGACATAGTGATGCCATTCCTCGTCGCAGACCTATGGGAGGCGGAGGGAGGGTTAGGAACCTGACGGTCCAGAGACCGATGATGGCAGGACAGCCAGACATGGAGAGCAAGTCGCCCATAAGGAACACGCGTCTCCCTAGAAAGGAAAAGACTTCTAAAAAAGGATATCTAACAGCAAAATACATCCCACCCAAAAGGGCATTTCAGGCCAGAGGGCACACCACCCACTCATCGCAGGACAGGGCCGCCCCACCCCGAGCTGCGGGCTCTCTGCTGCGGCCTGCCAGCTGGCCTTTTCTTTCCTTTTCTGAATCGAACCACAAACACCTCCATTCTCAGAAGGTAGCACACGGCACTACATGCATTTTCTTCCCAATTCCAAGCTGATGGTCCACATAAACAGGGGTGTGAACACGGACGGCGCCCTGAGTTCCTTTCCTGTCGTGAATGCGCGTCTCCAGTGTACCTCCCAGCTGTCGGTGAGGACAGGGGTCTGTGAGCCCCGAGGCCCCGTTCCATTTGGATAACGGAAGCGCACCTGGAAGGCAGGCCCACAGAGATGAAAGGACGGCATAGTCAGAGCCCTAAAACCTCAGGAAGCCTGGACTGGGCGGCTCGGCTGGGGGCGTGCAAGAGGCAACTGATCAGTGTTTTTCTCCCTTTTTCCCTCCCTTCACCTTTCTCTAATAATAAAGAAATAAAATCATTAAAAAAGTATAAATAAAAGACGTGAAGGAAATGACACAAAATATAAATGAACATAGTTCCTAAGTAGAGCAGGTCAGAAATGAGCTGACAACACCCAGGAATGACTCAAACAGAAAGGGGCAGACAGAGAAAGCAGGTCAAGGGCACCAATAAAAGGGGAGAAGCAAACCGCCACAATGGAAGAGAAAACTGAAACTTTAACAGTAACGACAGCTTTCTTGAAAGACCAAAATGTCTCCAAGTAGGTACAATAAGAACATACCACATGTCTGGGAAAACAGACCCAAAACACATGCATGAAACACCAAGACACATGCATAAAACTGACTTAGGAAAGAAAGACTACCTGTGGTCATGCAAACAAAAGACCAAGCGTTTATAAGGGAAAGAAAATCAGACTGTTGCCAGATCTTCATAGCGACATTTTTAAAACATTTTTTTTTAAACAGGAGAAGACATCAACCAGTATCTATTTTGGCTTCTTTTTTAAAAAGATTTTATTTATTTATTTATCTTTAGAGGGAAGGAGAGAAATATCAATGTGTGGTTGCCTCTCGTGAGTCCCCCACTGGGAACTGGCCTGCAACCCAGGCATGTGCCCTGACTGGGAATCAGTGATCGTGTAGTTCGCAGGCCTGCGCTCAATCATACCGACATTTTATGTCAGAAGACAACAGAAAGGCTTTCTGTTCTTTGACATCTTAAATGTGAGCCAGAGATTTTATACCTAGCTAAACTGACCTTTAGTGTAAAAGCCACGGACAAACTATTCAGATGACATGTAAGAACTCAGGAATTCTTGTCCCTGTGACCCCGTCCTGGGAACACACCTTCTGCAAGCCCAGGACCAGAGACATAAAGTGCCAGGGAGCTGGTGGCACTGAGCATCCGCCTGCTTACACTGCAGGAAGAGCAGCGACCACACACAGATGTCACAGGCCAGGGACACGCCAGCCAAGTCCTGTTGGCTGTCAGGTCCCGCCATCATGGTACAGGCACACGGGCAGAGGGCATGATAAACAGCACCGCAGGGATGCACTTTGCCAAACCCAAACTGTTGGCAACTACAGGACAAAAGCCCGATTCTGTCACCAAATAAATTCCAAGAAGGAAAAGAAAATTCTGTAAATTAAAATCAACTCCAAAGGCATATCAACCAATCACAATGTGTGACCCCTTATCTGGATACCGATTCAAACCAACAAATTATAAACACAAAACCACATAAAAGATGGTCTGAAATTTGAACACTGGATATCCAATGATTAGGGAGCTATTAATTTTTTAATTATTTATTTGGTTTTAGAGAGAGGGGGAGGGGAGACAGAGAGGAACAGAAACATGGATAGGTTCTCTCTTGCACACCCCCAACTGGGGGCCTGGCTAGCAACCCAGGCATGTGCCCTGACTGGGAATCGAACCAGCAACCTTTCAGTTTGTAGGCCGGCGATCAACCCACTGAGCCACACCAGCCAGGGTGAGCTGTTAATTTTCTTTAATGATTTTTAATTTCTCAGTGACAGCTGGCATTCTGTACTGTGCTAGTTTCAGGTGTATAACACAGTGATTAGACATCGACACAAAGCATTAACTTGGGAAGTGGTCGCCCCAGTAGGCCCAGCACCGACCTCACAGCACATGGTCATTTCAGCACCAGCGACCGTCATCCTCTCTGCTGTACTCCCCACCCGTGACTGTTTTTCCAAGTGGCGACTTGCACGTCTTCATTCCTTCCCCTTTTGTATCCATCTCCCTCCCATCTGGCAACCATCAAAATGTTCTCTTTATGAGTTTATTGTTTGTTTATATATTTTTAGATCATACAAACAGTGAAATCATATTTGTTTCTCTATCTGAAAGCATTGTTTAGACTTTTAAGGTACGAAAAAGTACTGTGATTATGCTCATCATTCGGAGACACACAGTTTGCTACCTCTACATGGAGTCCAATGTCGTGCTGGGGTTCGCTCGGAATCCACTAAGCAGCTGTCTGGGGGGCGAGGACAGCTGCTAGCAGGGGGCAGGGGACAATGAGACGAGCCCGGCCGAGAGCTGGCAGCCGCCATGGTGTGCGGGCCGCTCCTCACCCTCGTCCATCCCCGTCTGACGTGCCCAGCACTTCCCACAATGAAGCTCTAAAAACTGGGACCGCACTAAATTCACAAGTGCAGACTACGGTTGCTACCAAGGAACTGCACCTGCAGTGTTTACCTGTGGGGTGAAACAACTTTCTTCTGAGCCATACCTTTCTTTAGTTTCTTGAAAAATTTTAGGACGAAAGTTTCTAAGAAAGAAACGGCCCAGGTAAACAGAAATTTCCTCCGTGAGAGACGAATTCAGCCAACCGGATGGGTCCCTCCCGCTCTCCATGACCACGGGCTTTCCTTTCTCATTCACGCTCTTGTTTGTCCACCTTGGGACCGTTCCAGACGTCACTGTCCAGACGTCAACTGCAGGCACAGGTTTGTTCTTGCCCACTTGCTCCATGAGGCAGAAAAACTAAGCTAAGGCCAAAGGTTTCCTTCTTGTCCCCACCCCAAACCAAGACAAGAAACAATCCACTGAGACGTTAATGAAAAGGCTTTCTCCGTCTTCCGCGTCCCCTCACTTCCTGTAACAAATCCATTTTGTTCATGTGATACTTGCTTTTCCTCACAGCAACTGCTGGGAAGGCCGTGTTGCAAAGACATGACTTTGTCAAAAGGCACGTCACGTGCGGGGTATTAAAACTGCGACCTCCCTCGAGCTCGCGGCGCCCGTGCTGTCCGAAGGAGGTCCAGATCGCTGGTTCCTGGAAACTATCAGCCACCCCTCGGCGCCACCCCTGCACTGGCCAAGGCCCTTGGGGCTCCTGGGCCCCGTCTGGGAAGCCTTGAATAACGAGTCAGTGAATGCAAGGGCCTCAATCCCAGTTTTTAAGCAAAGGCTGCTTCTTCAGGAAGTTGTAACAGTCTTTTGAATGTAAATATACAACTTTTTATAGGAGTGTTTTATGTATAAAAGACATATACATAAAAAAAAAATGCCTTAAGCTTTCAGTGGGAAGAAGTTCAATGGATTTAGTTTGCTATCCTAAGACCCACAGACACAGAAACCATAAAATCACAAGTATATTTTGCCCGGCGCAGGGGTGGTGGAGGGGAGAAAACAGGGGGGAGTTGGGGGCATCTGTAATAGTGTCAGCAACTTTTAAAAAGTAAAAAAAAAAAGTATATGCTGCCCAGAAGCCACCAGGCCTGTGCAAGGTCACCCCACGTCGTTCGTCTCTCTGAGAAGAGCAGAATCGGGGAGTCTCGTCCTCACTCACCTGAGTCAACTTCCAGTGGAATTCTGCAGGTGTGTACATCTTCTCTCCCGAAGGGTCCTGACGGAGGAGGAAAACGAATCGGCAGCCGTGGACAAACAGGGAATAATGGTGCCGGTTCATATCTGCAAAGAGAAATGCAACTAGTAAATTGCCAACTTAAGACCTTAAAGGAGAACTAAAATCTTCAATGGATTTTGAAGACATGGCTTTATCAGCATTAACAAACTCCCTAGCTGGGCCAATGCAGAGTTAGAAACAAATACGCTTGGGTTTTTTACTCAAAAGCCCAAAGATCAGGACGATAGGTCAAGGGCAGGGCGCCCTGGTGCAGAACACAGAACAACGCACTGTGAGGCCCTGGGAGCCTTTGAGGGAAGGAGGTGCCCCCCTCCATCGACCACGGCAGGGGCAGCAGAAGCACCCACCCCTCCAAGCAGTGCCAACCTGTCCTGTCCGAGCTGCACAGAATCGTCTCCTTCCTCCTGCCAGAGGGCCCGTGCCTCATCCACACAGAGACTGTGAACGGCTCTTTTGGGTCGATGGAAACGACGCCGTCGGGGACCCTGACGGCCTGTGTGCCATTGAACTCAAAGACCTGGTCACTGTCATGGCCGTTGTCAGTGGGCAGGCCGACGGTCCAGTTCAGGGGGCCGCTCGGGGACGGGAGAAGCTCGGTAGTGCCGGCCTCGGCACCTGAAACAGCACAGTGACACTCGGTAGGCGGTGTGCGAAGAGCGTGGAGGGCACAGCAGCCTTGCACAATCATGCCCACACACGGTCCTTGTCTTCGAGCTCACAGTTTGCAAGATCCACTTCACTTTTCACAAAAGAAGGTTTTTTTTTTAACCAGGAAAACTCCTAAATAATAAGCATGAGTTTTTTTAAAAAGCTAGGAAGAGAAAAAGAAGTGTTACCTGTAATCTGAGATTAACACCTGCGTGTGAGCACTTCCAGTCCTTTAGGAACACACACATTACACAAGGGGAGCCCTGGGCACATGCGCACACACGCTCCACGCACACTCTTCCACAGCACAGCTGAACACGCCCACCTCGCCACGCCAACCCACCCTTGCTTACTGAGCTTCCCCCCCGGGGGCTGAGGCCCTCCTGCCCTCTCTGCCAGGACAAACCTTGCCTTGAGGAGCACCTTTGCATGTCTGCGTGGTTATTCCCGCAGAACAAATTCCAAGAAATGCGATTACTATGCCAAAAAGAAAAGCACAGCCCCTGGCTGGTGTAGCTCAGTGGGCTCAGTGCGGGCCTGTGAACCAGAGGATCGAGGTTCGATTCCCAGTCAGGGCACATGCCTGGGTTGCAGGCTAGTTCCCAGCGGGGGACACATGAGAGGCAAGCATACATTGATATTTCTCTCCCTCTCTCCTTCCCTTCCCCTCTAAAGATAAATAGAATCTTTTTTAAAAACACAAAAAATTTACAACTCTCTTACATAATGCAAAGCACACTTTTTAAAAAAACTTGTCACCCCTGGCTGGTGTGGCTCAGTTGGTTGGGCATTGTTCTGTAAACCAAAAGATCACAGGTTTGATTCCCAGTCAGGGCATGTGCCTGGGTTGCAGGTCGTTCCCCAGTTGGGGCACGTATGAGAGGCCACTGACTGATGTTTCTCTCTCACATCGATGTTTCTCCCCCTCCCTTCCCCTCTCTCTAGAATCAATAAGCATGTCCTTGGGTGAGGATAAAAAATTTTTTTTGTCTGCAGAAAACTTTGTGAGCTGTCCTAGTTGCTGGTCCTTGACATCTCGATTCCCAGGAGTGGTGTGTTAGCTAGAACGACCTGGTCTCTCAAGTAACATCCGACCTTGACCCAGATCCCAGCTCTGCTGCTTCCTCCAAGTGTGGCCTTGGGTGAGTGACTCAGCCTCCCCCGGTCTCCACTGGCCCCTCGGTAAAAACAGGCCGACACCACCTCCTCTGCAGGCCTGGTGGGAAGATTACGTGAGACAGCCCAGGAGGAAGGACTGTCACAGTGAGCACTGGGACATGGAGTTCTTCCCGCTCTTCCTGCCCTTACACTGCTCTGCCAAGAAAATGTCCATTTAATATCATAAAAATGGCATTATGAGAAAGTAAGTTTTCTACATTACACCTAAAACGGCAAACACACCAGACCTTACTCACATGGGCCAGGTGTGCACTCACCCAGATCTGGACCACGTCCAGAAGATCGGGCGTCAGGAGACACCCGAGCGTGCTCATCGCCGGGACGAGCCCACAGAGAATGTGCTTTGCCCCTTTCACTTCCTCACAACATAATGATTTCCGGCTACAGACAAATCCCACAGTTTTCCCTTCAGTCCTTAAAAGACATCTTGTTTCATTTAAAACTCCCTCCATGTAGATAATTTTTATTTTGATGATTCTCGGTGTATCTCAGAAATACTGTCTTCAAATCAGTGGTTCTTTTAAAAAAAAGATTTTATTTTACTTTTTTAGAGAGAAAGGAAGGGAGGGAGGAAGAAAAGCAGAGAAACATCGATATGTAAGAGAAAAACATTGACTGGCTGCTTCTCACATGCCCCCAGCTGGGGACCTGGCCCGCAACCCATGCACGTGCCCTGACTAGGAATCGAACCTGCGACCTTTTAGTTCACAGGCCGGCGCTCAACCTGCTGAGCCACACCAGCCAGGGCCACATACACATAACGTTTTGAAGACTTTCATGGGGCCGTGTACCCCCTGAAACCCAGCCGGTGTGAAACTTCCCCAGTGCCGCAGCAGCGGCCACATCCGAATACTGGAGTCTGTCCTGGTTAATGACCACGCACCGGCACGCGCACACACTTCCCCGAGGACTGCAGGCCTCCTTACCGCAGAGCCGGTGCAGGGACTTCTCCGAGTATGTGTCGCGGTCACAGCCCTTCCCTATGTGGCTGGTCTCCAGCTCCACCGTCGCCTGCACGGAGACCACCGACTCATCGCACGTCTCCAGACGCAGGCTGGGGAAGAGGGCCAGCGCGCCCGTGCCCGGCTCGTACTCCACCCTGTCGCTCCATCCTGCAGAGCCCACAAGTCCATGGGAGGGACGGAGGAAATGCACGCGTTAGGTGGCTGTGCTGCATGGGTTCTGAGAACAGGGCGAGCACAAAGATGAGGACGGAGCTCACCGTGCCAGCCAGGGGTGCAGGTGGGCGTAACGCTGATCTTCACTAGCACATCCTCGGCTGCTCTCTTCTTCCCACAGTCATAGGCGGTGACCGTCAGCTTGTACTCGTGCTCCTTCCCGAACTTCAGCTTCTCCGTGTTCTTTATATAACCTTCCCGGGGGGAAACAACCGTGAGAACCCCAGCCCGTGCTGGCCCACACCGCCGCTGTCCTCTGCCAAAACACGAAGTGCGCCCTGGCCGGGGAACCAGCCTGCACCTGGGGCAGCAGCAAGCTGCCTTCCCAGGCACACACAACACCGGCCCCATCTCCAAGGGCCCACACGGTCCGGCTCCACTTACTCTTACAGGTGTTTTCTGTTTCTATATTTATTTTAAGATGTACATAATAAAAGAATAAAAAAGGCAAAATAATTCAAGTTCTTCAAGTAGTAAATACAAGATCAAGCTGTATTAAATACTTCTTGCTAGAAGATTCACTTTACTGGACAGAGATTTCCTACCCCCACCTACTGGAAGAGAAGCCTGCTTTTGACCATGAACACGATTTTAGCAAAGACAAAAATCTCTTTAGCAAAGACCCTGGACTGTGTGTTAATGATGGAGACTGTATCACCGTGAAGCTGTACCCTCACGGAGTCACACTCTAGATGCTGTCCCATTGCTGAGGAGGATGGGGGACTGGCATAAACCTTCACCTTCAAGAACAGGCAGAGGACCTAAGTCTAAGAGAGACCAGAGAGCAGGACCAAGGAAAGGCCTGCCCTCGCCGGATGCACCCTGACGGAGGGCGAGGCGGGGAGAAGCAACAGGTGAGGCAGGAATTCTTAGTTTGATGGGAAGGGGAGATGGACCATCCCACCCGAACACACAGGCCTCCAGGGGCAGAGGGCAACTTGACCGTGAAACACACTCCCCGTCAGGCCCCGCTCTGGGCGTAGTACTCCTGGGCCCCATGCTCAGGTGCTGTGGCCCTCACCCTCAGAGTGACGGTCTGAGGCAGTGGGGCCGCAGAGGAACTTAGGTGTAGGTGAAGCGGTGAGGGGAGGCCCACACCGGCACTAGTGTCCTCATTAGGAGAGCTGGAGACCGAAGTGGCCTGTCTCCCTGCCACGTGAGGACGCAGAGAGCCAGGAGGCGGCCCTCGAGGGACCCTGAAGGGGCCGGCACCCGGATCTCGGCCTCCCCAGGCCCCAGAACTATGAGCTGTAAGCGTCTGTTGTTGGAGGTGCCCAGCCGGGGGCATTCTGTCCTAGCTGCCCGGCTGGCCCGAGTTGCCCATCTGCAGGACGGCCTACCCGGACCGCCCTGGGTTAGAGGCCCTGGGCCCTGTCCTCACCGTCCTTGTCGATGGTGAACGGCACGTTCGGAGTGACAATCTCGTAGCTGCAGATCTGGCTGAACTGAGGCGAGCAGTCTGCGTCCACGGCCTCCACCCTCAGGACACTCTCACGCCGCCTGCCCTCCACCGTGGTCGCCTGGTAGGATTTCTCCTTGAACACAGGTGCGTACTCGTTCACGTCGCTCACCTGGATGTGGACCGTGGCTCTGGAGGACGACAAGGGGCCCCCCAAAAATCTGCCGTTTTTCTGGTATACCTTTCATTAAAACTTATGATGAAGATAAAATTAAACAATTTGCTGTTTTTAATTGAACGTGGAGATGACAGACGTTAAAAGAGGAATTTGGGTCGATTCTCCGAGGTCCTAGGAATAAGGCAGCAGGTAAGAGCGCAGCCACATGAAGTCAGAGAATCTCGGGGTTTCCTGACAACGTGGGACATGCCGCAAAGCAGGGAGATAAACGACACCGAACACCTGCGAGCTGCCTGGTCACGAAGGTGGAAAGACTTTGTTGCAGACTTTGGAAGCACTAGAGCCAAGAGAAGGGGTGAGGAAGAGAGAAGAGAGACAGGAACCAGTCCTGTCCTGCCTCCAGGGACAGAGACTGCCAGGGACCCATGGCGGGGACTCGGCCAGTGCCGATCCAACGACTCGGGACCTCAGCGCTGCCCTGCCCGGTTCCACCCCCCAGCTCGGGGGTGAGAAAACGAAGGCATCATCGGACCAGGCTCCCGAGACAGAAAACTGCTGGCCTCAGGGGCTGCTGGTCAGGGCGTGGTGTGCACTGGACAAGGTCCCTGACTGAAGGCAGACCTTTGGCAAGGACAGCGGTGCGGTGCGTACAAGGTACGAGCAGTGTCTCACTGGCACTCGGCACCCCAATGCTCACCGAGACCCTCTGCCCCCCGCCGCCGGCCACCCAGACCCTCACAATGGCAACGTGACATCGTCTCACCCACGTGCCCCTCTTTCCCAAGTCCCCGTACAAACTGAGACTTGACAAAGTTAAATCTGCCTGATGCCAAAGGGCAGGGCAGGGGCAGACGGGCGCTCCTGACCCTGCCTTGCCCAGAGCCGCCCCCATTTCGCCGGCGGTCCTCCCCGGCGGCCGGACCCAAGCATCTGGTGGGGCACCACCCTCCGCTTTCCTCCACCAGCTCCCGCGAATTTCGCGCCCCCAGCATTTACAGACAAAAGATAAACGTAACTAGAAAATATGTTCCTAGGGACAAAGCAGGCTTCTCGTATTCTCACTGTGGGGCCTGGGTTCCTTGACTAGTGCATCTGGTGGGATAAAACTACTCGAATTCAGTTACCCGGCAACTGCTACGTGCCCGGGCCTGGCTGGCAGCCGGAGACGAGGGTCTCCAGTCCAACTGCTTCCTGGGCAGAAGGATGGGCTGGGCAGAGCTATCTTCTATTTCAAGAGCACTCGAGGCCCTGGGGACGGCGCCTCAGGGTCGCTGGGACCATCCTCACGCCGGCCCTCCACCCAGCTGGCTTACTTACTTGTGGGACTTCTTCACGTTCGCGCCACTGCCAGGCCCCCTCCCGCAGTCGTAGGCCTGGATGGAGAACGTGTAGTCTTTCTGCAGCTCACAGTCCAGCTTCTCTCTGGAGCGAAGCAGTCCCTCGCCCGTGGACTTGTCCACCACCACTGCATCGAAGGGGACATTCTGCCCGTGGATTTTAAACCCGCAAATCTCACCTGGGGAGCCGGAGCAGAGCAGGTTAGAATGGCTGCCACAGGCCCTGTCTGCAGAGTTGGTTCCCGCCCTCTGTCCCCCAAAGAAAACCAAGGACAACCATTCGGCAGCCAGGGGTTCAGAGGGTCTGTGGACAATGCGGGGGCGCTGGGCTTTGTAACAGGGTCAGTTCTGGGGCTTTAGTAAAAAGAAGCACATTTTGGCTTTCCAAGCAACTTGTTTAACTTTGCATCCATTCATGCAGGAGCACAAAAGAGAGAAAGAGGAAGTATAGACAGGCATTTCACAGGAGAACTTAGGACAGCTCCAGGGTCAAAGTGAGCTCGTTAGCACGCAGCCCAGGCCTGGCCACGCCGAGAGACTGCCCCAGCCACTGTGGAGAGCCGGGCGGCTATTCTGGTTTGGACCAGAGCAGGGGCTACAAAGTGCACAGTTAGGTGTCGAGAGAAGAAGCAGCGTGAGATACAAGTTCAGCACCAAAATTAGAGAAAGTCTGTCAAAAAAAATCGGGAGAAACAAGTCTTCCTGTGCAATGAGCCTGGCTAAAATTAGGGAATCAAAGCAAACTACTGAACAAGAGGTAGAAATACCAACTTTTCAGGCATCCATTTCAACAGCTAGCGTCTATCTACCAGGAAGATGCGGTGTCCTGTACGAGGAGGGATCTGCTGGACTGCCCTCGTCTCAGACTCGACCCTGCCAGACCCGGGAAGGGAGCCTGCCTGGGAACGTGCCTGCCTCTACACTGGCTCGCCGGCTCCGCGAGGAGGGGAAATCTGAGTTTCTGCTCTTGCCCGTGGGAGAACGAGTGTAAAAGCATTCTGATGTGCACAGAAAACTTCACAAAATGTATTCCACATAAAAATACGATGGAACTCTTCCAGATTTATTTATAGCTGAGAGAAAATGGTTACTGAATGAATCTCTTCAGTTCAATTAAGAAACAATGTACAACCTTATCCATATAGTTCAAATGGATGTCTGATTTCCAGATATTTCTAGCCAGGGGTTTGGTTACATACAATTTCTATCAATATATTTAAAAATAGAAATGAAGGAGGAGAACAAAAGGGGGCAAAAGAGCATGACAGCTTCTTCTGTTTACGAGCTGATTCCCAATTTTACAGACAAAGTTAGTGGGTTAATATTCATAAGAGGGATAGAAAGAACCCCTTATCACCTTCTGCGGTGACTGTCACCTCAAAACTCTCTAAAAGGAGAAAAGACAAACCCGTGTCAGTGATGCAGACAGAACAATAGGAGAGAAGTCACAGGTGCACGCGTCACACGGAGAAGCTGGGCACAATCCAACAGTCGGCTCCAGAGCCACCCGCTGGCACTGCGGCCGCACACCTGGACCTCCAGCTGCAAAACCCCTCCCGCTCCTACTTACCGCCGCCTGCCCCGAGACTTCCGAAACCACACGGACCTGCCCTCGAGACGCTGCTATGGTTTGGTGACCCCTCAGGTGTGTTAGGGCGTTAAACGAACACTTTAGTGATAATAATCTGGACGGGCACCCATTTGTTCTTCACAGTTTTCAGGTTTTCCTTTTCAGTATCAGTTCTCGTGGTTAGAGGCTGGTAACATTCAGTTCATCATCAGATTAATGATACAAACAGTTGGAGCAATGGGTTTCATTTTAATCATTTGTTCTCAAGCTGAATAAATTTTAGTGTTTTCAAATCTAATCTTGGCTCTAACGGGACCCAGGCAACACGCAGAAACAGCTCTTCCAACAGAACATCTGCATAAGGAGGAACTGAAACCAGACTCAACGCCAACGGCAGCAACGCCACAACGGCCCCCGTCGTTACTGCGTGGAAACACCAGCCTGCCGTGCCCGCCGGGCCCTGCTCGCCTGGCCCAGGACCACTCCCAAGGGGCGGGGCTGCACAGCGGTCAGGAGCCTGGCTGCCCCCCCTCAGTGTGGCCGCCCAGGGCACCTTCTCCCCACCAGAGGCATCACAGCCTGAATCCCTTAGCTTTTTTAAAAAAATAGTTTTACCATATATTTGTATATCCTGAATAGTGTTGCTTGAAAAACACAATCACCTGGTATAAAATTTTTGCGTCCTGCCTTCTCACCCAACCTGTGTGTCTAAGACCAGTCGTCATCCTGAATCCCAGCCAACAATGGTGCAGTTGCTTCTCTGTGACCTGAGTGGGAATGAACCTGAGTGGGAATGACCCTCAATGGCATCTGCTGTGGCCACGGCCACCCCGCCCCCCTGTGACAACACCACAGTGCCAGTCTCTGCTGTCTGTGAACGAGCCGTGATGGGTCACTCTGCTCATGGTCCTGCTGCACCCGCAGTGTCTCTCTGAATCTGTGCCGGCCACCGCCGAAGCCACCAGCCACATGGGGCTGTGTCTAATTAATTAAAACTCACGTTAACATTAAATACTAAAAATCCAGTTCCTTCGTCGCTCTGGCTGCCTCTCAGCAGCCACACGTGCCCAGGAACTCCCGCGGGGAGGATGCAGACACCGGACCTCCCCACCGTCGCAGCAGGCGCTGTGGCCCGGGACTGTGGTTGGGCAGATGGACAGCGCCACCCTCGTTGGGCCGGCTGCCCAGGGCCTGCAGGCCAGCTCCACCCATGTCACATTTTTGAACAACCTGCATGCTAACAATTACTTTTATTTTTTAAATATTACATGGTGGCACAGAAAAATTATACGAAGTACAAATCTCAGGGTCCGTGAGCAAAGTTTCCCTGGAACCCCGATGCTGCTGGGTTATGTGCTGTCGAGGCTGCTTCCCCAAGACGGTGGCAAAGGGCGTCTCTCGCTGCTAAAGAGACCGTGGGGGCCTCAGAGCCCAGAACCCCTACTGCCCCCCCCAGAAGTCTGCTGAGCACAGCTCTGGAGACACACCTACGAGCGAACGGCTGGGTGCGGACTGGCCCGACGGGCCCCCAGAACGTGCTGGTTCACTGTGTTGCGCTTACGCGCCCGAACAGCACTGCACGACACATCTCAAAATAAGTCAAGTCGCTCATCTCCGACTCGGAGAAAACCTCAGTGTCACCTCAGAGGTGACTGCTCTGAGAAGGGCACGGTGAGGCAGTCGCGTGACCCGAGAGGGCTCTCCTGACAAGGGCCACTGCGCGCCATGGTGGTGCCGCTGTTGCCAAGTGAGGGGCTAATGACACTCGTCACTCAGGCAGTGGCCTTGAGGTGTTTCTTTGAGGAGGGAACCCTTCGCTGAAAGACTAGACTCCCCACGTCTCTCCTTTGAGGTCTAGTCCTGGGAGGGGAAGGGGAAGACGTGGAATGTGGGGAGGAGGCAGCACGCTTGGCTTTTGCACTTCGGGTGTTCCAGGAAGGGCTGACGGAAAAGATGGCACCCGAGTAGAAACGAGGAGAAACTAAGGAAACACGGTCACCAGCGTAGAATTTTGGAGAGGGGACAGGGAGTGCGAAGGCCTGGAGGCAGCGGGGCTGAAGGAGGAGGCCCGGCCAAGCCAAGGGGAGGGCAGGGGCGAGGTCGGAGACCTGAGCTGACCCTGCCCCAGCTGCTGCAAGAACTGCATCTGTCCTCCAGCTGAGCAGGAAATGACTGGGGAGTTCTGGGCAAAAAAGCACACACTCATCTTACATCCTGAAAGACCCCACCTGGCCGCCGTGCTGAGAATCAGCCTCCCAGACGGCCAAGACGGCCACTGGGGGGAGCCCAGCACAAGACGCTGCAGGCCAGAACGGAGGTGCAGATGAGATCAGATCCGGGCCGCATGTTGAGGGCCGTGTGTTGAACGTCAGGCCCAGGCTGTGGGGTGGTGAGTGAAAAACCGCGAGGGTGAAGCTGCCTTGGGCCCAACTGGGAGAACCTTGGGGAGAAAGGTCTGGAGGGAGGAGGGGGATCTGTCCCGTAGTTTGGGACCTGCATCTGTACTACAACTTTGGAAGGAATGGTGCCTCAAACGTGCCATCAAGTATGAGAACACAAACTTTTTGGCCCTGGCCAAGTGGCTCGGTTGGCTGGAGTGTCATTCTATACGCCACCAGGTTGGGGGTTCCACTCCCAGTGGGGCACAAATGGGAGGTAATCCAGAGTCTTCTCTTTCACATCGATGTTTCTCTCTTTACCTCTCTCCCTACCCCCCTCTCTAAAAATCAACTTCTAAAACATCTGAGTGAGGACTTAAAAGAAGAATATACATTATATGGACCCTCATTGTATGTATTTCCAGACGACTCTCTGGAAGCCTGGGTCCGTTTAATGATGAGAACGGTGGGAACACACTGGTGTTTTTCCCCACACGTCCCTGACCACACGGAGGCTGGCTCGGCAGATGGGCTGCACCACAGGTTCGGGGGCCTCACGTCCACAGGCACTGGTTCCATCCCCAGGCAGGCTGGGCCCTTAGGAGCCACTGCGCCGTCACCTGCAAACCGGCCAAGAGCACCCCTGTCGAGGGCCCATCTCGTCACCCCACCCAGGCCCCCGACGTGAAAGCAGGAAGTGACTCCAAGCGCAGCCAGGGCAGGGGGTGAGGCGAAGCCCGAGGCAGCTGAACCGAGGCAGCTCCTCAGAGACGATAGGGGACCTTTGTGGGGAGGAGCAGGGTTTCGTACCCAACCAGGTCGGGGGAGGGAGAGCGCCAGGAGCGGCACCCTGGCCTTTGGCCAGTGGCCGCTCGGGGGGATGAGGCACAGAGAGAGAGGTTGGGAGGAAGGCGGGGTCGGAGTCTGCTTCGCCTGTCCAATGTCTTGCTTCTAGAACAGTCCGAAGGCAGACATCAAATGTCTCATTGTGCGGAATTCACTGGGCACCTCTGATGGGGAAAGGTGAGTTCTTCAACCTGAGTGCACGGCCGACGGCCTTCCCAACGGTTCCTCGGACGCGTTCCTAGGCAGTTCCTCTGGCCTCTCCAACGACAAGCTCTGCTCCTCCTCCCCCAGAGCAGAGGCCCATTTCTGTCAGTATCGCCCCCTTGTCCTAGGAGTTGATTTTCAAACTTCACAGCTGTCACTGACTCATCCCTCTTCCCTCTCTCTCCCATCCCCGACCCACAGTCACATACGCAGGCCGCTTCTGTGCGTGCAGCCACACGTATCAGTGACACGGGGTCATGGCTCGGCGACTCCCTGCCTGTGGGGGTGCGTCCTCAGCCCCCACCTAGACTCAACGCCACCCGTCACTCTGCTCTCTTCCTGCCCGGCCCTTCCCACTCAGTGTGGACCACTGGTGCCTGCTCTGCTAGGAAAGCCCACCTAGAGCCCTCTCCCACCATATGGGGAACACCCCCCAGGGCTCCCGGACGACCTCTCCAGCTACGTGGAGCCCTGGAACGGACCAAACCTTTCCCATCTTTCCCCTCATTCCCTCCTAGGGTCACCGGAGACACTCACAGTCAGAGGAACTTCGCTACAACGTTTCAAAAAGCAAAACATAAAACCGTAATCACGATGAACCCAACACGGCACAGATTTGACTTCTTGACACCCAAAGTCACGTCCAGGGCTCTCGGTTGACAGGGTCTAGCCTCACTTTCCTCGCCTGTCCCTCTGAGAAGCCTGGGCTTCAGGCTGGTTTGGCACCTTTCTAAGCCTCTTCCAAACCTGAAAATGACCTCCAACTACACTGCTCTTCTCCAAAAGCAAGGGGAGCCTCTGCCACCAAGCCTACAGTCGCCCTCAGGATGCCCTGCCCCGTGCTGCACTCCTAGAAAAGGTCCCTGGGCCGGCTCAGGCATTAGGTGCTCTGGCTGCAAATAGAGAGGCATTTCAGCTCACCCGGGCCAAAGGGACATCACGGAAAGGCCACCCCGAACTGGTGGAATTGACTGCAGGCCAGAGGAGGGGCCTGGAAACAGCCAGAACCGGAGGCAGCTCCAGCAACCAGGATCTAGGGGCCACCACAGGCCCCAAGCAATCTGGCCCAGACAGACGAGATGCAACCTCGGCCGGCCTCAGCGCCCGTCTCTCTGTTCAACACTCACATCCAGGGAGAACGTTCCTGGTTGGCGCGGCCTGGGTCACAGACCCACCAATCTGGATCCAGGGAGAACCGACACCCGCTGAGCAGCAAGCAGCCAGGACACCAGTCCCTTCTAAGCCGGCCCTCATCCCCAACCCACTCCCCTTTACTCAGCCTTGGCGCCCACACTCGCCAGCTGGACCTCAGGCTAAGGCTTATTCCTGGTGACTGGTCCACGCTGGTTTGGGGACAGCTCACAGATGGCTCTCAGCAGCACAGTCTCTCGAGCATGGAAGCCTCATGGTAGCAAAGCACACACCCCTGTGGGGTGCACACTCACAGCCTCCGCGCCACAACCCAGGGGCTACAACGCCCCCGGCTCCTCACTGACTGCAGCACTGGCTCTCCAAGTTCAGCGCCAAGAGCTGCCTGGGAAGCATGTGTGGTTCACCAGGACGCCCCGCCGTCTGTGTTTCTAACCAGTGCTGCCTGGCAGGGCCCTGGTGCGGGCAGGCTGCAGGCTGCTCTGGGTTTCTTAGCCCCGACCCAGAATCCGCACTAGGTATATGAGCCCCGGGGATCTGTACCCAGCATTGGTGCTGCCCACGGAAAAGCCAACACTGGGGGTGACGGTGGTGTGCAGGCGTGGGCCCCACTGGCTACCCACAGGGCCCCAGCCACACACACTACAAAGCACTTGGGGAAAAGGGTCCTAGACGGGAGTTAGTTCTAAGTGAATGGCAACGAGAATGACGTTCCCAGTCGTGCCCTGGGATTTCTTGGAGTTTATTTCTACTGCAACTGTTGAGCTAATCTTACAAAGAAAGTCTCTGTACTCGGTCTAGGAAAGCAGAAAAGGATGCTGGGATAAAACCACCTTCCGAAAAGAAGAGCCTAAAAAGGGGGCATGACAAGGCGGAGTGCTCGGCATCTGACACGGGCAACAAGGAAGGGACGGTGGTCAAAACAGGTGGCAACACGGCCCCTGGAAGGGCTTCAGGCTTTTCACTCCCCGTCAAACATACACAACACACTTTCCTACCCACCTCCACCCAGGCTTTTGGCGATTAAGGGAAAGGGCTGAATAAGAATTCTAGTCATTTTTCCCTGGCTGGTGTGGCTCAGTGGATTGAGCACCGGCCTGTGAACCAAAAGCTCACCTGTTCCATTCCCAGTCCGGGCGCAGGCCTGGGCTGCAGACCAGGTCCCTGGCTGGGGACGTGTGAGAAGCAACCAAATAATGTTTCTCTCACACGTCAGTGTTTCTCTCCCTCTTTCTCCCTCCCTCCCCTCTCTCTGAAAATAAATAAAATCTTAAAAAGAAATCTAGTCATTTTAATTTCCTAAACTACTTGACAAATACCAAGACTCTGTTCTCCTATTTCACCCCGAGAAAACAATCTGGATGAGGCCCCGTGCCTTCACCACGCTGGGCTGATGAGTGACAGTCTGCAACGTACTTAGGTGACTAAGCGGCCAACATCACCCATGTATTTATTCCAGAAGTCTGACAAGCAGTCTCCGGTGGTTGGCCACACACCCCCAGGATGGGGTGAGACTGCCAGCCAGGATGGATGTCTGTGATGTTTTGAAGATGACATCACGAGAGCTGACCCAGCAAACCTCCGAATCGAGGCTGGAGTTGGACCGCCTGGGCAGGACGGGCCCCCCTCCCCACCTGTGAGCTGTATGATCTTGAGCCACTTGTTCGTTCCTTGGACAACATCCATGGGGTATCCACCAGTCCCAGGCACTGGCCTTGGCACAAACCCCAGGACCACAGACCCGAAAATGCCCAAAATGCAGGGAATGTGTATGTTGCTCCCAAACATAAGCTGATAATCCTAGTCAAGTGACTCACACAACACTGTCCCTCCCACAGAGAGGAACATAGGTGACGACTAAACTCAGGACATGGTGTGAGTGTGGGGGGGCAGGGGGTATACACACAAACACTCAGAAATCTGGTTTGTTGCAGTGGAAACCCACATGCAATGCTAAAAACGACCTCACATTTGGAGGAAGGAGGGAACATCAGGAAACCCCCTCGGCTGCGGGACAACCACAGGTGTGCTCCCGGCCCAGAGCGCTCCACGGCCTGCCCGATTGGAGCTCTCTCCAAAAACCCACGGCCAGGTGGAACCGCTGCCCCTGCAGCTCAAGCTCGTTCCCTGCTGGTTCCCTGACAACGGGCTGTGGCACTTCAAGGGAATGAAGAACGAATTTATTGCTTAAACAGCTCTTCAGAAACACACTCATTTCCCTCCATTTACACGCAGTAAAATTAATGGGCCATCTGATCTATATGGGTTAATTGAATTTTTCTTATTGGTCCCTAGGCAAACAGCACACAGTAACACGAGAAGTTTTGTCCTGGGAAACTATCATGTAACAACCGCTCTCTAAAAATCAACTCACACCCTGACGGGTGTGGCTTGGCTGGTTAAGCGTCTTCCCGCAAAGCTAAGGGTCTCAGGTTCGACTCCCGGTGGACTCGGGCGCACGCCTGGGTCACAGCTTTGGTCCCCAGTCGGGGTGTGTGCAACAGGCAACCAATCAATGTTTCTCTCCCTCACTTTCTCGCTCCCTCCCCCCTCTCTAAAAAAAGTAATAAATACTTTTTAAAAAAGTCAACTTCACAATGTCAACCGTGACTCTGAGGCAAAGAAGTGGGGACAGGGCCCAGTTCCCTGCCCATCGGGGAAGCTGCTATGGGCACAACTAAAGCGAGAGCCGCTCTGATGGGCAATGTGCTATCACGCATCAGTGGGGCAGCGAATCTCCAAGTGGCCCCAGACCTGTCGCTACCATCAGATTTCAATATTATGAAATACCTCCACTTTAAAAATTTATTGAAAGTAAAATCTGCCCTGGCTGGCGTAGCTCAGTAGATTGAGTGTGGGCCTGTGAATCAGAGGGTCGCTGGTTCAATTCCCAGTCAGGGCACGTGCCTGGGTCCTGCGGGCCAGGTCCCCAGTAGGGGGCACGTGACAGGCAACCACGCATTAATGTTTCTCTCCCTCTCTTTCTTTCCCTTCCCTCTAAAAATAAACAAACAAAATCTTTTTAAAAAATCTTAAAATAAAAAAAAGTAAAATCTAAGCTAAAGGATTTCTCTATAAAGACTGCTTGACATTTTCAAATACATCTTTGCAGGTAACTGAAACCGAGGTCGTCGTGCAAGGGAGACCTTGAGCTGTAATCACCCAGGTGCTCGCCTCTCATGAGCCTGGAGTCCCCACAGTGCCCACAGTCCCCACAGTCCCCGCAGCCCCGCAGCCCCCGAAGGTTAGAACAACAGAATCTCTGGTCCCGCCCGCCCCCGCCCCTCTGCATCTAAATCCGCAACGACACAACCCTCAGGTGCAACGAGTGCATGTGACGTCTGAGACGCACTGGCCCAGAGTTAGGTCTCCAACGACGTCAGGATGAGGGATATGATGATGCGATGAAACACCCTGCTTTCAATCACAGGGACAGGCTGCTGGCCAGGTGGCCCCAACTATTAAAACAAACAGGGAAGCACGGTGCCCGGGAGCCACAAACCGCCCATGGCCACGAAGCCACCCTGAGAAAGGCTGAGAAACGACCCTGATGCCTCCCGCCCAGCCCGCCCCGCCCAGGGCACCAGGAGCAAATGACAAGCCCGTGCCTACCTGCGAACCGCAGCGGAGCATCTTTGTCCAGGGCAATCAGTGGGGGGTCGAGGAGCACGGTGTTGTCGTTTTCGGTCACTATGCCGTGATAGGTGGGCTCAAGCCACGGCTTGTGCTTGTTAGCTGTGTTTTAAGACAGAAAGGGGAGTGCGGCAGGTCAGAACGGCTATTTCTGAAGACACACACCTGCTAAGACAGCACAACTCCCGCTGGTCGGGAGGCAGCTCTTGTATCTTCTGTTGTGGAGTCTGGTGTCCAGACCCCAGTGGGACGAGGCCCCACATTCTGGAGCAAGTAACAGAGAGACCACCCGAGTCCGGGAGGAGCCGGACTCCACTCCACAGATTCCAGGGAAAGAGCTGATGGCCGGCAGACACACTCGGGCACAGGAAAGTCACCAAGAAGGACATTACGTCTCCCTGACAGTATGATATTTAAACTCAGCATCACAAACAAAAATGCACAGCAAAGATGCAAAACTGAGGAGGCTGAGGAATGTAAGATCACAAACGTGAGGCATCAAAACAAGACCCCGAAAGTCCATTTCCGAAGACACCTGACCCAGAGTCAGGCTGACTGGGGGGGTCAGACCTGGCTCCCTCTTTCTTCAGCTCCTAACAGACCCCCAACTTCCATTTCCTAGTGTGCAAACTAGGCCTCGCCCTCCCAAAGGGCCGGCCAGGCATAACTGGAGAGGCAATGTCTCCCCGACAGGCACTATACCTGTCGCTTCTGTTTCCAAGGCAAGACCTGTGCGGTTCTGGCAGGAGCTTGCCTGGTACCATCAGTTTGGAGTTCCAGCCTCTCCTGTTCTGCCCGGGCCTGGCTCTGTCCCCATCCCCATTAAAGCCACCACGTCCACCCTGAGCGCCCAGCTCCCCCAGCGCCTTCTGGGCTCCATGTCACAGCTGGAACTCTGTCACCTCCAGTGCTGCCACCTCATGTTACACCTTGAGATGTTTTCAGCTGAGCAGATGGGGGGGGGACAGGTTTGGAACCTCACCCCCAGGTAGCCAGTGCCCATCTGCTGAACAAACTGCCCCAACTCTCTGCTGTTGAGTGCAAATCAGTTCAGAAGCCTCTGAAGCTAAATGGAAATGCGCATCCATCTCTGGCACGGCGTGTCACCGTGGCGAGGCACTACTTCTCTGCCTCCATGACAACCGTTAGAGAATGACGGGAGAATGCCACCTGCATTCACTCCTTGCAGCTCAGAGGGGCCATGCACTCGTGGGCATGGCGGCTGGACGGGGCCATGCACGGGGGCTGGTGCCTGGATGGGCAACAAACCACCAGCTCTCCAATGAAGGATGCGTCGGCCGGCCATCCGTGCACGCCACGCCGCACCCACAGCGGGCCCTGGGCCTCCACGTCCAAGGTCAGCCCAGACCCCCGGGACAAGTTCGCCAGGCGCAGAACCTGTTTACGGGAGGAGAAGGGGCCTGGGGGCAAGCTGAATACAATGTGAGTGAATGAAGTTAACACCACTGAGCTGCACAATTAACACAGTCACAGCGGGGAAACTTGGTCACACGCACTGAAAACCACACAAAACCAGACGCAGCCACTTCTCCCATGCCTGCGGCTCGGCCAAGTGACCACCCCCACCCTGGCCCTCCCGATGACTCTTCACACAGCAGCCTCAAGGGTCTACCCCAAACGGTGTCCTCAAATTTGTGCCTCATGCACGCCGTTCACACCAGAGTTAATGAGGGCGCAGCAGCTTTCATTCATGTGGGACTGACCTGCCTATCTACCTACCTGTCCTTAGGAAGAATAATATTAGGTTACCATCTTAATATTTTTAAACATATTTTATTATGCCATTACAGTTGTCCCATTCCCCCCTTCATTCCCCTCCACTCACACCCCCACCTTTAGTTCATATCCATGGGTCACAACTTAGCTTCTACATTTCCCACACTGTTCTTACCCTCCCCTGTCTATTTTCTACCTACCGTCTATGCTACTTATTCTCTGTACCTTCTCCTCCTCCTACTCCCCTGTTGCTAACCCTCCATGTGATCTCCATTTCTGTGGCTCCGCTCCTGATCTAGCTGTCCTCTTAGTTTGCTTTTGTTTTCAGTGTGGTTGTTAATATCTGTGAGTTTGCTGTCTTTTCACTGTTCATATTTTTTATCTTCTTTTTCTTAGATAAGTCCCTTTAACATTTCATATAATAAGGGCTTGGTGATGAGAACTTGAATTTGATTTTATCTGAGAAGCACTTTATCTGTCCTCCCATTCTAAATGAAAGCTTTGCTGGATAGAGCAATCTTGGCTGTAGGTCCTTGCCTTTCATGACTTAGAATACTTCTTTCCAGCCCCTTCTTGCCTGCAAGGTCTCTTTTTTGAGAAATCAGCTGGCAGTCTGATGGGCAGTCTGACAGTCACCTTTGTAGGTGACTGTCCCTTTATCTCTTGCTGCTTCTAGAATTCTCTCCTTCATTTTAATCTTGGCTAATGTAATTATGATGTGCCTTGGTGTGTTCCTCTTTGGGTCCACCTTCTTTAGGACTCTCTGAGCTTCCTGGACTTCCTGGAAGTCTATTTCCTTTGCCAGATTGGGGAAGTTCTCCTTTGTTATTTATTCAAATAACTTTTCCACTTATTGCTCTTCCTCTTCCCCTTCTAGTACCTCTATAATTCAGATGCTGGAATGTTTAAAGATGTTCTGGAGGTTCCTAAGCCTCTCCTCATTTTTTTGAATTCTTGTTTATTCCTTCTTTCCCGTTTGGTTGTTTCTTTCTTCCTTCTGGTCCTCTTCATTGATTTGAGTCCCAGTTTTCTTTCCATCACTATTGGTTCCCTGTGCATTTTTCCTTCATTTCACTTAGTGTAGCCTTCATTTGTTCATCTAATTTGCAAACACAATCAACCAGTTCTGTGAGCATCCTGATCACCAGTGCTTTGAACTATGCATCTGATAGGTTGGCTATCTCTTGGTCGCTTAGACGTATTGGCTCTGGGACTTTGATCTGTTCTTCTGTTTGAGCCTTTTTTTTTTTTGGTGGCACCTTAGGTGTTCACCAGGGCAGGGCGACCCAGTCGCTGGGTTGTGATGCTGTATGTGGGGGCGGGGTCAGAGAGGGGCAAAGGCATTTGCTCCGCTCTCTCTTGGATTTCGGTCCCCTCTGCCGCTTCCCACAAGCAAATTGGGCCCTTCTGTTTCTGGTTCCTGGGTGGGTGGGCTTGTGTACATTCTAGGACCCTGTTGATCTCTCCAACAAACTCTCCTATGAAGCTAGGAATCTCTCCCGGCAACTCAACCACCACAAGTGTTTTTCAATTGGTGCTTTTAGGCTTGATTTCTTGTCGCTGGGGCCCTGGGCTGCGCAGTCTGTCTCACTGCCCATTTTTGGCCTGGTTTATTTGTGTGTGAATGTGTGACCTTGGTCAGCCAGCCACCTTGCATGCCTCACTGGGCCTGCTCATTGCTACCCCAAGACTGGGTTCTGCCAACCGCAGCCGCACGCACCCGGGTCACCAGCCACCGCTTTTTCCTGCTGCAACCCCTCTCTGCCGGCCACCGACTCTACCCCTCTCACCGGTCTGGATGAATGGTTCGTTGCTGTCAGACTTCTGTACAGTTCAATTTTCTGTCTGTTTTGGTGGGGTTTTTTTTTTTGTTTCTAAATTTTTGTCTTTAATTTTGGTTGTTTGAGGAGGCACAGCGTGTCTACCTACACCTTCATCTTGGCCGGAAGTCCCATCTTAATATTATTAAAATAGCTTTGACCTCTCGAGTCCCCTGCCAGGGTCTCAGGGACTCGTCACCTTGCTTGAGGTCTCTGTTCAAATACACCCTCATCCAACTAGGTCAGTGCCTGCAGCTCTGGCCCCCACCTCCCCCTCCTTTCTGCTGCCCACACACTCCTCTGCTCCTGGCCACCAGGGCACAGACCAGGCAGTGGAGCCGGCCTGGGGCCTCGGCCTGGGACCTGGCTTTGGCCACAGCCTCCATTTCCTGCACACTGAGGACAGGAGTAGCGCCCACCTCACAGGCTGCTGTGTGGTTAAACCTACCACACATGACAGGCAGGGGACAGTGTCACACACAGTAAACGCCACAAGGTGCTGTGTCGTGACCTTCTCCCCCTCCCCTCAGACGCAAACAGATTCCAGGAGGGGGCGACCTTTCATCGTCTGCTGCTTAGTGTCTCATCGCTCAGAACTATCTGGCCAATGAGCAAGTGCAGAGGGAACCGCACACGCAGCACAAATGGAATCAGTGTCCTGGTTTGTAAGTTCTCTCATGGAGTCGACGGTTTGGGCTGAGAACTGGAACACAGCTATGATTCAGTGGTTTAAACACTGGCAAGGTGTAATTTCTTGTTTCTGGCAGGTGGATGTCCTGAGCAAAGGAGACGAGAGAATCTGGGGGCCCATGCACAGCAGGCCCTGGGGTCTGTGCTGAGATTACAGAGGAACCTGCTGCGCCCCCAAACCCAGACCACAGAGGCCGAGATCTGAAGTGCCTTTGGAGAACAGTTCCCTGCACACAGGCCGCTCCTGGGATGAGGCGCTTGACAAAGAAGGGAGGTCAGAAGCTATGGTGCATCTGCCCTTCTCGTCCAGAAACATGGGTGCAGTGCTGTGCATGGGCCCCGAGCTGGCTGCAGCCTTCAGGCTTCGAGGGCCACTGAGCACAGAAAACAACAGTCAGGTTGAATGCTTTTCCTTGTGGCTGACACCCTGTCCGCTCCAGAAAGCCCGCTGACCTGGTGCTGTAACTCGGGCTGGGACGCTGTCGCCCTGCAGGGGTGATGCAGGTAACGGGGCCATTGTAAGGAAAGCGTCCCAAACCTCCACTGTCCGTCACCGATCTCTCCTTTCAAAACACAGAAGCTATTAATTTAATTAACTGCTAATAATGTACCACTGAGGGCAACAGTCCATTCCAATTTATTTTCACAGTTAAGACTTTACTAATAGAATTATAAGCATAGCAAATAGAAGGGAAGAGTACTCCACCCTGTGAGTCCCAGTCCGAACACCAGGCAAACTGCAGAGAGCATAGAGAGGCGGCGGTAGAACATGCGCTCCTGCCACTCGACCGGGAAGGCTCCAGCCGAAAATCACTGACCGGTTCAAAGCAAAAAACCATTTTATAGTGACACTCCCAGTTCTTCTATTTTCCCCCCAGTATTCTAATTTTACAATTCAAATTTCCTAAACTGCTCCTTTGGGCTGGCAGTAGCATAAAGAGATCTGGCCAGTTCCAAAGACTGAACTTGTAAATATTTAATAATGGTATTTTCAATATTTCATCACAATCAATTGGCAGTATCAAATATTTATGGAAACAAGTGACTGATGTTTCTATAACCTTCCAAAAGAACCCACAAATAAAGGCAAGAGACTGCCAGCTGTAGGTCCAGGATCAGGTCACCCGAGCTGAAAGTCTGGCTCACGCCGTCAAGTAGCGGATCACAGAAAAGCTGACATGGCCTTGAACGGCACAGTCTTAACTGAACCCAGGAACTGGCCGGGCCACAATCAACCCGACCCCCTGCAGACCCAGGCCACGTCCCGGTGCACGTCTAAGGGACGGCCAGGTTTTTGTGGTTACGAAATTGCCACTGGTTTAATAACAAAGTGCAAAGAATACCATAGTCAACTTCAAGATTAACTTTTTAAAAAAAGATTTTATTTATTTATTCCTAGACAGACAGGATCAGAGAGAGAGAGAAATGTCAATGCGTGGTTGCCTCTCATGCGTCCCCAACTGGGGGCCTGGCCCACAACCCAGGCATGTGCCCTGACTGGGAATTGAACCAGTAACACTGTGGTTCACAGGCTGGCACTCAATCCACTGAGCCACACCAGCCAAGGCTGGGTTAACTGTAAACATAAAAATGTACACCTTCCTAGCATATCTCAACTCTGGGCAAAAGAGAGGTTGATACCTTGCCCAGGTCACGCCAGTCGCGGACCCTCAACAAGGTGGTTCCAAGTGTGGCAGCCACAGCACCAACCCGGCACCAGAGTTCCCATCTCCTAAGTTCATTTACAAAGAGAAATCCACTCTTTCCAAAAACGAATCTGGTGCGTACCTTCTCATTCCAGAACATCTACATTGGTAGTATTGACCGAATAACAACAACATCATAAATAATGACAGCTATATGTTTTAAGAGACTGTAGGCATTTTACCAGTACATCTCAGATAACATTACATATTTTGTTCGCAGATTCAATGGTTAACCTTGGTCCACCAAAAGAATATGCAATTAAGAAGCATTGCCACTAGGTGGCGATAAGTACCTTGGATTACCTGCTGCGAATGCCCGGGCTCTAATTTAAAAACCTAGTTCCTAACTTGCTAAAGGAACAAAAGGTAATTGTGTTAGCAGATCCCTCGTGCTAGGTAATATGCATATAAAAATGTCTTAAACCATGTAAGTATAAAATATCCAGCCGATTCTTTTTTCTCAAAAAACATCTAAAATGAGTAAATTATTCATATTAGTTCCAAAATAAAAATATAAAAAGACATATGTTCTTTGGACTCTAAGCACTGTCCCCAGTCACAAATTCCTATTTAGACCAGACCATTGCTGAGCCTTCAAGGGAGCTTCACATCAAAGGTCCTCTTGGCCCCCATGGCCATGAACCTCCGGTATGTTCAGAGGCTGAAGGACCCAGCAGTCTTCCCGGAGCACGTACCGCAAGTCCCCATCTCCAGAGAACACAAACGTGTTGACGGCCACCCACACCCTGAAACGATGTGGCTGTGGTCACAGGGTGCAGAAGTGTGGCAGACACAGAGACGGGGGGACAGCAGGCACACGGCCTCCACCTCAGACGCAGGCAAGCAGCCAAGCCCCTTGCCGGGGAAGGAGCGAGCCCTCCCAGTAGGGAGTCCCTCCCAGTGGGAGCTAGACTTTCCACCCAGAAGGGACACAACTCACCCTGGCTCCCCACTCGTGGGCCAGAACCAGGTCCATGGCTCCACCCACATGCACCGGGTGGGGAAGTGCATTTCTGGAATGTTCCTGGGAGAGCAGGAAATAGATGAGCTCACCTCGGAACCATCACAAGCCCAAGTGGAGGTCTCCCAAGGATGAGCTAAAAGGGAATATCCTTCCAAGGGCATGTTTGTAGGCAGAAAAACATACAAAGGTACAAAGAAAAGCCATAGAAAAATCTATGGCTCGTTCTGGGACTAACAACACTGGGATAAATGTACGTACAAGAAGGTGTAGCTAGAGCGGGGCTTTAATTTAGGGTGAGGCCCCTCAATTCAACAGACAGCAAGCAGCTGATGGAAGAGCCGGAGAGCACATTGTAGGGGAGGCAGGAACCCAGCGCGTTGATGAACCGTCTCCAGCTCCCTCTAACTAGGGTTGGGTTCCTGAGCGCAGGATGCAGCCTACTTCCACACTGTAAGTCGGGAATGGGACTTCTGCCCACATCCCTGTTTTGAGGATTATCGATGTGAGTGAAGAGCCCACGCTGTGCTGGCCACACAGGTGCTCGACAAATCTGTGTTGATAAATTCATCTTAAGCAGGAGCCATGTTTTAGGAAAAACTGTCAGAGCAGGCTGACTGGAGTTGGGGAGACTCAGGAGGCGTTCCCATGACAACCTCCCCATCATCTTCTTCAACACAAACCACAGCTGACGGAACTCCCTCTCGGCCCAGACCCTGGAGAGGCTAATTTTACTCCTTCTGTTCCGCAGAAGAGAGAGGTGGAATCACACAGTGATGCTGGTAAGTGCAACACAAAAAGCAGACAAGCAAAACACCTGGCTTTTTTTTTAACAAAAAAGGGAACTTGTAGTCAGCCACAGCTGGTAAGGGGGTACCTTTCGTGACTGGCTCGCTTCACTCAGGACAACGTCCTCAAGGTCCCTTCAGGCCATGGCATGTGTCACCTTTTACTCCATGGCGTGTGTGTGGGTCACATCTTGTCTACCCATTCACCTGCCGAGGGCACTGGGGTTTCGGCCACCTCCTGCCTGCTGTGCATAATGCTGTCACAAACAGGGGTGTGCGAATGTCTGTCTGAGCCTCCATTTGCAGCTCTTTTGGGTCTGCACTCAGAAGTGGAATCGCTGGATCCCTTGGCAGGGCCATTTTCAGTCCTTGGAGGAACTGCCAACAGCGTCTTCCTTCCACGGCGATGGCCCCATTTTCCCACCCCACCAGCCGAGCACAGATCCCCGTGTCTCCACACCTTCCCGACGCGGCATTTTCTGGGTTTCAACAGAGGCCACTCCATGGGTGTGACCACAATGTTACACTGAGTAGTTTCATCTGTCTGTATCATGTAAGACACAACAGTAGGCAGAATAGAGCAATAGGCCCCGTGTGCCCAGGGTACAGCCGCTACAGTTGTCAGCACAGGGCCAATGCTGTTGGAGCCACTTGCTCCCATTCCTGCCACAAGGCTCGGCCATTTGAAACACACTCCAGGCATCACGCGACTTCACCCCTCCATGGTCTGAGAGATAAAGACTCTTTAAAACTAACCTGAATGGCACTGTCGCCTAAACCACAACTATTTAACAGCAACAACTATCTCACCAAGATTCACACTTATCCGATCACTTTGGTATAGCAAGTAGTTTAACTCAACACACCTGTGTGGGGGGTGGGGAGGGCTATTTCAAGCTGAATTCTGCTGTCCTGAAAAAAAAAAACCTCCAGACCGTCAACTGGCCTTAAAGAACAACACGCCAGTGGTTTCCACGACGCCCCCTCTCGATCACACGGGGCTGTCGCAGCTGCTCTGGATGGAGTTCGGAGGGTTCCCCTCTACTCCTAACTGGCAGGAGCTTTCATTGTGAACGGGTGTCAGACTTTGTCAAATGCTACTTCTGCATGGGTCACTAGGATTGTGCGACCTTTAAAAACCTTCATTCGGTGGACAGCTGACTTCGGACGTTGAAACAGTCACATGCACGTGGACAAGATCCTACTTGGTCGTGGTGTGCGGTTCTTTTTTTTAAACAACGTAAGACTAGATTTCGTAGTATTTTATCGATGACTCCTTATTCAACAGCTCTATTGAGACTGTCACTTAAAACTTTTTTCTCACTATATTTCAATTGTTTTGACCTGAAAATCCAGTTGGCTTGCACATACCCAGTTTTGTATACTGGACGTCACACACAACACACACTCGTGAGCCCTGAGCCCCCCAGCCCAGTGTGTTGGCCTCGCTCACCAGTCAGACTGGCCCAAAAGGGGCAGCCCCACAGCCAGCCGAGAGACGGCAGGTCACAGTGCTACTTTTCAGAAATCAGGGCGTGATTATCACAAGTGTGCCTTTAAAAATTAGGATTAAAATATAAACACATGGAATTAGCATTTCTGAGATTAAATCTGGCTTAAATACAGCATCCCCACACCAGAAGGGCAGATCGCTGGAGCCTTGTGACGAAGTGGCGGGACCCCCGGAAGCAAAGCTCGTCACCTCTTCCTGAACCCTCTCCGAAGGGCAAAATGTGAGAACACAAAACCCTGGGCAAGCAGTTTCAGGGCCTTCGGACCCCTGCGGACACCGGTCCAGGCAGACTCACGATTTCCGACAGTGAACTGTTAGCCGATGCCCAGGAATCGGGCATCTTCATCTGGCTCCTCGGCGGAACCGGAAATCAAGCTGTAAACCCAGGCTTCTTTCACGCGTGGTTCCCAATTTTCACTCGTATCTCATGGTGTTTGGCCACAACACCCTAACAGTTCACAGAGGAGAATTTCTCACCAGTGCCCCTGGGGAACACACCAGGGAGGAAACACAAATAAGGTGCGACACTGTTGCATTTTTAGAGGACTGAAGGCTAGTGACACAGAAAGGGTCAGGGTAACGGAGAGGAGCAGGTGAGCTGAGGTGACGGTGTACAGCAATGGGGACGGGTGAGCGGGAGTGAGGATGGCAGGCTTTTACGGGGAACAAAAGTAAAACGACTTCCGAGAGGGTTGCTTCCCACCACCTTGCTCCACTAGTTAACTCCATGGGTGGTCGGAGCTGCACAGTTAAACACTGTTACTTCACTGTTAGAGAAAGACCGAAGGAAACCACACCCGCGGAGAGATGGCTGGGTGGGCAAGCGGGTGGACCCACACTGAGGGTCTCCCACTGCAGACAAGCCCCGGTGCGGCGACCTACGGAGGGCAAGGTCGAGAGTCTAACACCTGATCCTAAGCCATCAAGGACAGTGAGCCTATTTTATTCATTATTGTCAGGAAAAATGTGAAATTTTAACAGGAGCCTCCAACAAATGTTTTCTTAAATGTTTACATTTAAAGAGGCTACCCTTTGGTTACCCATTATCTCATTTTATACAAAGTTACTCTTAAATTTTCCAAAGCAACTTAATGTCACATTCACAAGCTTTTCTAGCGAGCAAATGAAAACATCTGACTAGCACTGAAGGGCAGAAGTCAGCCACTCTCTAACTCAATTGTTTGACTCAGTATGAAGAGCTACCCCATAAAATTAACAGGCCGAGCACCACGGGGAAACACAGCCAGCGAGTCTCATGGCCTCTGTGCTCCTTATTTACTTTGGCCTCCTGAGTTCTGTGAATCTCACATGTCCCCTGAGAGCCTCTCTTTAAAGTCACAGATGTGACGGGCAGTTGCTAATACGGGAGGGAGCGTGGGTCCAGCTGCAAGACTTCCAAGGCAGAAGCTCTTGCATGACTCTTCTAGAGGCTCCGTGGGGACTTCTAGGTGCACAGGGAAGACGGTCCTTACACTCAGGAAGAGAGGGCTCTTCCTGAGGCTCTGGCTGCAACGCTGGGAAGGAGGCGTCCCAGTGGAGGTGCTCCCCAGCTCACAGGGTTTCTCCAAGGCCCGGTAACAAATACGCTGTGGCCAGCCTGGCCCCCCTGCCAGGGACACAGACTCGGCCAGGGAGCCCCTAGTGACACTACCCCTGGAAACAGGCGGCTCTTGGTCTGAATCCCACAACATCCCAGAGGTGCCGCAGGAGGATGGTGGTGTTTGCAGGTCCCCAGGGAACCTGGGGGATCTTCCCACTGTGGACGGGCACTGGATGGGCGCTGGGGTGAGGCCCGAGGGTCCCGAGTGTGAGTACAGTTCTGTGTCTGCAGGCGGCGGCTGCTCCTGTGGGCACACTGAGACGGCGGGTCCTACAGTTGAGTTCTGGGAGGAGTGAAGCGGGAGAGGAGAGAAAGGGATGGAGTTGGAGAATGTGTCCTCCTCATTCAGATGTTTGTGTAAGGAGACGCAGGCAACCAGAGAAACGTCACTAAAATTATTAAAACTGGTATCCTAACAGATCACGCCACAGGGGGCAAAGAACGTGCCCCAATCCACCTGCCACAGCAGTGGTCTGTCACTGGGATGCGAGCAGAACGTTCTAGACATCTTCCCTCAGGGACACCTCCTGGGCCACACCCTGTAGTCTGAGCCGGTCAGACTGACCTGGGCTGGGCTGGGCAGGCGGGAGCGGAAGGTTCTTCAGACCTGACACACTCGCCCGCGGAGAACAAACGTGTCACCGAAGGCTCACAAACAGAGGCCTCAGGAGAGGCCCCTGTAAGAGAAACCGGGCCACCTTCACCGCTGCTCCCTTCCACACCTCCCCGCCTCCCGTGTGCGCGCCGCGGCCCCTGCAGCGCTCCTTCACCGGGAAGGGGCCCGTGTTGGGCTTCACGCTCCTAATGACTCAGCTGCACAGCTGCAGCCACCGGCCCCTGGCTTTTGCTTCAGGACAAGAGCCCCCTTAAGGGAAACCGTCGCATGCACGACCATGCATTGTCTGCAACGTAATGCCTAGGACAGCTCACAGGCAAAGCAAAGCAAAGCTGCGAGCTGGATCTTCAGCGTCACCTGGCTGCCTCTCTGTGCCTGCTGCCACCAGGTTCCCAGAGCCTCAGCTGGAGTCCACACCGGCCTCCAGGCTTCCCGGGCCCCTTCCTCTGCACCCAGTCCACTCCCAGCTGCTCCCTTTCCAGTTCCTCGCAGCCCCGCTAAGACTGGCCCGCCCCGTGCTCAATCTGAGTTGGGTACTGAAGAAGGAGAGCGACCTAAGGGACCCACGCTTGCATTTTACAAAGGACTTCAATGACTCCATGTAAAAGTAGAAAATAAGAGGAGAAACCAAGCACCCTGCAAGCTGGCGAAGGAAGTATTTTTGGAACTTCGTCCTTCAACGCCTCTCAGTTCATATCTTGAATGCATGGAATTTATTCAGAGTACACGTGTTTTCATGCAGTTTTTTACAGAACTAAACCACAATAGAACACGACAATTTGCTGATCTGTACATGTCCACTTATCAACAAACTCTTACAATGCAAGTCAGTTAGAAATCCAGTTAGGCAAAAACGTACATGCCACAGTTTCTGGAAATTTCCTATTTTGCAACGTTATCAGAAAACACAGGCCAGGTTTGCCCTTTTCTTTCTTTATCAACACACTGGTCTTGAGTTAAAATAGGCCAGGGCGCTGTCCTGAATTGTAACCTAATAGTCCAGTGGTAATTTCCAAGTTCTGTGTGTGTTTTTAGTCTGCCGACCTTCATCCACAATGGACAACTTTATCATCTTTAGTTCAGAAAAGGCCACACAGCACTCGAGACCTGGTGATATTCACCGCGAGGTTCCTGGCAGCTGCCACCCAAAGAGCTGCCACGTGCTCACGAGAACTGTCTAATAAATCCACGGCAGCCAGTCAGAAAAAGCACTCCTATGTCCTTGCTCCTGTTTTTTCTTTATTACCTACATTCTTACAATATGAATAATAGCAAAACAAATGCATTTACATAGTTCCTACACTACTGATAAGGTAAGTGTTGTAACTTTTTTTTATAATAAACACAAATGAAAATGAAACAGCTCACTCTTACTTTGCCACTGAATCTCTCAAGAAGCCCTGACTGGTGCAGCTCAGTGGATTGAGTGCCGGCCTGCAAATCAGAGGGTCCCTGGTTCGATTCCCAGTCAGGGCACAGGCTGGGGTTGTGGGCCAGGCCCCCAAGAGGGGGTGTGTGCAAGAGGCAACCACACATTGATGTTTCTCTCTTTTCTTTCTCCCTCCCTTTCCCTCTGTTAATAAATAAATAAATCTTTTTAAAAATATTTATTTATGTATTTATTTTAAAAGAGAGGGGAAGGGAAGAAGAAAGAGAGGGAAAGAAACATCAATGTGTGTTTGCTCTCACATGGCCCCTACTGGGGACCTGGCCCGCAACACAGGAACGTGCCCTGACTGGGAATTGAACCAGTGACCCTCTGGTTTGCAGCCGACGCTCAATCCACTGAGCTACACCAGCCAGGGTATAAAATCTTCTTCTAAGAAAGCACACTTACGTAAGACAGAGGAGAATTAACATGACAATGAGGGAGAAGTCCAGGGCTGGGACGATGAGAAGACAGAAGAAAAGCACACATTTTCTGAAGTTATTCTGGGTGTTTGAACCCCGGGGCACTGAAAAAACGTGGACAGAGCTGCCAGCCTGCACTGTGGCCGATCTTCAAGGACTGTGCCAGGCATCTAATGCCAGGTTCTGAATGGAAAGGAGAAGGGCACTCATGATTTTGACGCTGACCGTGGACAAAATTCCAGACTGGTTTTCGTGCCTTTAGAAGAAATCACAGAGGCTGGTGACAGCTCCACGAGAACAGGACACCCAAACATTTCCTTTCCTGAGGGTTAACTGGGAAAGTCACAGGGAAGCTGAAGCTGCGTCCACGCCACTTATGAAGCGCCAGCACCTGGGTCAGAAGCCGACGCAGCACAGCTCACGTGAGACTCCATCAGCAGCGCACTGAACTGCGGTGCCGCTGCCTGTCCTGTGACGACGAGGCAGGGAGAGGGAGGCTGGGGGAAAATGGACGGGAGACCTACATCGATTTAAGGACCACCCGAAAGGGCCCCGAATACTGGGCCCTGCAACCTGGAGCATCTCTTCTGCCCTTTCGGAGCCTCGGCCTTGGATGGGTCTCCTCCACCTGCACATCAAAACGGAGGGGACACGAACAGGCAGGATGTGGGGTCGGGACTCAAATCCACCTGGCGGAATGGAGTGGCGGGTCAAGGGCGGCGAGACAACGAGCAGCACAGACAAGTCGAGACCTGCACTAGGGCACGGCCTCAGGTCAGGAGGTGGGAAGCTTGGTTCCACCCCAACATGGCAGGAGGGCCTGGGGGGTCGGGGGAAACAACTTCTGTCCGATGAGGCGGCCAGAAGCTTAGAGCAGGGGTGGCAGCCCCAGGCGACCGAGACTCTGTGAAAGTGAAACCCCGGCCCATCTAAAAGGCGCTACCTGAACCTGGGAGCTCACCAGGAGAAAGACTGAGGCCAGCAGGCAGATCGGGGGGGGGGGGGGGGGGNGGGGGGGGTGGGGTGGGGGGGGTTAGAGACGAAAGACCCAGAATAGCCAACTCCAACTCCGTATCAAAGGACAAGAACAAAATTTATATGAAGCTGCAGTCATCGGTGAGGCACTGACACACAGTTCACTGGAGTGGAGCAGAGCGGCCAGAAACAGACCCACAGAAAGAAGTGCAGTTGACTGACTTTGACAGGAGGAGCAAAGTCTCTTCAACAAGCAGTGCTGGACGCTGGACGGCCACGTGCAAAGACGGCCACATGCAAAGACAGCCACGTGCAAAGACGGCCTGGACACAGCCCGCGCACCGCTCACAAAAATCAGCTCCAAACGGACACAGGCCTAAATGTGAAATGCAAACTACACAAACCCTAGAAGATGGACTAGGGTGCAGCCTAGCTGACCACAGGTGTGGTGATGACACTTCACCTGCAACACCAAAGGCACACATCTGTGAAAGAAATAAATGACACACTGGACTTAATTAACACTAAAAATTTCTGCTCTACAGAAGGAATTAGAGCAGGGGTGTCACACTCGTTTTCACCAGGGGCCACGTCAGCTGCCTTCAAAGGGCCGAATGTAATTTAAGACAGTATAAATGTAACTACTCCTTCACTAGGGGCACGGGGCTCGGCACGGCTGCGGGTAGAAACAAGATGCCAGGCAGATAAAACAAGGTAGAGGGCTGGGCTCAGCCTGCAGGCCTGTGTTTGCCACCTGTGAATTAGAAGATAACCATAAAACGGGAGAAAAATATTTGCAAAAGATACATCCAATAAACAACTGTCATCCAAAACGTACAAAGAACTCAACAATCAGAAAGCAACCAGACACCTCATCAAAGGAGATACACAGCCCTGGCCAGTGTGGCTCCGTTTATTGGACGTTGTTTGGCAAACTGACGGGTTTCAAGTTCAATTCCTGGTTAGGGCACATGCCTGGGTTGCAAGTCGGTTCCCAGTTGGGGCATGTACGAAAAGACCACCAATCAATGTTTCTCTCTCACATTAATGTTTCTCTCCTTCTCTTTTCCCTTCCCTTCCCCTCCCTCTGAAATCAATAAGCATGTCCTTGAGCCAGAATTTAAAAAAAGACAAAGAAAAAGGGAGATTTGAGTACAGATGGAAGAATGTTCAACATTGTATGTCCTTAGGGAAATGCACATTAAAGCAATACCATGCACCCCTACCAGAACAGCCCAAACCCGAAACCCGGACGGCCCCAGAGGCTGGGAAGGTGTGGAATGACGGCTGGTACCTGGGAACGCAGAACGGCACAGCCACTTTAGGAGACAGTTTAGCAGTTTCTTACAGACTCTTATCATGCAACCCAGCAATCATGCTCCTTGTATTTATCCACATGGGTGGAAAACGTATGTCCACACGAAATCCGCATATGGATGTTTATAGCAGCTCTGCTCATACTGCCAACGCCCGGGAGGAACTAAGACGACCTCCCAGAGGCGAAGCGCTACCCTGCCGTCCACCCAGACAGTGGATGTTCCTCAGTGATGGAAAGAAAGGAGTGGTCAAGCCCTGAGGAGCCGCGGCAGGAACCTGAACGCAGACCGCCGAGTGGAAGAAGCCGCCTGACCAGCTATGTGCTGTCTGCTTCCGACAGCATGACGTTCTGGAAAAGGTGAAACTACGGAGACAGTAAAAGGCTCGGTGGTCGCCAGGGGTCAGAGGGGAGGGCGGGGTGAGCAGACGCCACCAGAGGGGTTTTCGGGCAGTGGAAGTGCTTGTGGGAGACCGCAGCGGGGTGCACGCCACACGTCTGTCCGAGCCCGGAGAGCGTCCGACACGAGGAGTGGAGGTGGAGGTGAACCGTGGGCGGCGGTGACACCGCCGCCGAGGCAGGTCCTCAGCCGTGACGGGCGCACCACTACGGTGCCGGGTGTCACCCGCGGGGGGAGGCTGTGCCTGTGTGGGGGCCGGGGTGCACGGAAACTCTGCTTTCCACCCAATTCTGCNGCAGTGGAAGTGCTTGTGGGAGACCGCAGCGGGGTGCACGCCACACGTCTGTCCGAGCCCGGAGAGCGTCCGACACGAGGAGTGGAGGTGGAGGTGAACCGTGGGCGGCGGTGACACCGCCGCCGAGGCAGGTCCTCAGCCGTGACGGGCGCACCACTACGGTGCCGGGTGTCACCCGCGGGGGGAGGCTGTGCCTGTGTGGGGGCCGGGATGCACAGAAACTCTGCTTTCCACCCAATTCTGCTATGACCCTAAAACCACTCTAAAAAAACAAAGTTTATTACATTTTTAAAAAACTATGTCCATTTTGTGCAACGTGAATTGTACCTCAAATATCTAAAAGGGGGGGATTGTGTGGAATTGAGTTCATAAAACAGCAAACACATAATGTTTACTATAATGCTCTAAACACTTACAAAAGTGGTTTGCCCCTCCTGACAACCCTACAAGACAGCTACTGTTCTCCTTTCACAGATGGGGAGACTGAGGCACAGATTAAGTAGCCTGTTCACCAGCACACAGAACTGAGATTTGAACCCTCGGTTCAGCTCCAGAGTCCATGTTCTTAACCATCCCACCCAGCTCCCACGGTGCCAGCCTGGAGTCTATGGGGACACCGAAGGCCGCCCTGCAAGGTGAATGGGGTCCCGCATGAGAGGCGCTCCAGCAGAGGGCACTCAGGGAGCGCAGACTCCCTGCAGAGGGAACCCCTGAGCGGCACTAGCTCTTCGGTAAGCTCTTGCCAGATCTGGAAAACTGGGACTCGAGCAGTGTGCCACTTTCTGAGACAGCCCGGTAAAAAGTGCTACGAGATTAAAAAGCATGTATGTTAATACAATGTTTCCTTTTCCAGAACTTTTAAAACGCCTCTCTGATGTTATAATCTTTCCTGACTCAACTGTGTGTGAAAGGTTTGTAACAAGACACCCAAAGTTATCGTTTCTGAACATTATTTGTTACAGAAGACACAGAGTTAAAGACACTCTCAGCTGGTCTCTGCTGCATTCCTGCTTTCCATATTCTGAGCTACGAAAATATCATACTGACAATAATAACTACTTCATCATTTCCTCTTTGGTAAATGGGCTTATTGAGCTAAATGGGATCTAAAATCCCTTCCACTCCTAAAATTCTAGCCAGGTCATTCAGAAGCTGGTTTTCTAAAGATAGATTAGCAGATTTTTAAAGTTTAGGGATTTGAAAAGTACTTGTTCTAATGCAATGACATGTAAGTAACCAGAGATTATTTAAGGGGAAGACAAACTGCCAGATTCTAAAAGCATGGGAAGGATTCACCCCCAAAAGGGGAGAAGGGCTGTTATGAGGCGGCCTCCCCAGGGGAGACCGGAGCTGCGGGACGCAGGGGGCCAAGGGCTGGGTCCCCGGCAAACCGCCGCAGAGCAGACGGACACACACAGGCCTTCCCCACGCAGACAAACAGGACAGGTGCCAGCCCAGGCACGACTCACACCGGTTCTGAGAAAACTAAGCAAACAGCAGTATGGGCTCCCCCTTGTTGTGGAAGTTACCAAAAGCATCTCTATGATGAAATTGGCCATTCAAAGGTCTCACAAGGGCCATCTTATGAAGGGGGGGAGCAAAGATGGTAATCTTAAGAAAAAAGAAAAGAAAGGAAAAGCTTGATTTTTTTCTAGATCTCATGCTACAGAAAATACTGCTACAGGAAGTGTATGCTACCAAAGAATAAACTCAAATAAACCTGATTTTAATGTGCTATGCTTTTTCATCCACTCCTGCCTTCTTCCCCACTAACAATGTACCCTTTAATAAAATGAAGAAGGAAATCAAAAGTGATAACCCGCAGACACACAGGGAGGACACTGCCCCCCTCGAGGGCCCCACCCTGGTGGCAGCAGAGGTACGCTGCACGTGGGGGCGGACCCAGGTCTAGACTGGGAGCTGGGACACGTGTCGTGGACTCAGATTTCTTCCTCCTCCTCTTCTTCTTCAGCAAATCACACGCAGGCTTTCTTTTGCTACTTCAGCCTCCATCTAGAAGCCAATCACTCACGACACGGCCCCTGACCTACTCTGCCCAACAGCAACAGCTACCAGTGTGGTCTGAGGACTCTGGGGGTCCCCAAGGCCCCACTGGGGGTCCACAGAGCCCTCCCTTTTCCTGCTGCCTATCTGTATGAGGCCGAACTTTCTTCATCTACTCCAACCGAACAACAGATCGTGTCTCGGGCTTTTAGCTAAGATGAAGTGCAACAGGCCAAACACAGAACCCCACTGTCTTCCCCTAAACCTTAGCAGGGACGTAAGACAAGGACAGTCTTCTTACTACACTGCTTTCTGTTTTTGAAAATACAGTTATTTTTCATCTAAAGCACGCTGTTACCATCGAATGGGCTTATCACTGCTATTTTACATAAGCTAATGACTATTTTAACAGGGCCTCAGCTTAATCTCTAACCGAGCCCTCGCAGGCAAAGCTCGCAGAGGCCCTCAGTGACTCCCAACAGCACAGGGGTCCCGGAACCAAACCATCTGGGGGCCCGGCAGAACCCACCACATCCCTCTCATGGAGCATCACACCCACCACACCCGGGACAAAAGATTAGTGCATGACACCGAGAACGTTACAAACGCCCTGTATAAAAGGAATTCTTTCTGTTTAAAACTGACTGCGTGGACACGTTTTTCTTGTTCTACCCTGGAAAAACATCTAGACACACACAAACATGTTAAGACTGGTGGTCTCCGAGAGGCAGTATTCCAGGCCACCTGAACGCCCTCATTTTTGCTCTAAGTTGTACTTCCCCGTTTCCACGGTGAAGAGGTAGGGAGACGCCTGGAGGGGCACTTCCCGGGCTGTGTTCCGTGGCACACGGATGCCCGAGACACTGTGGGAAGAGTCCAGGGTTGGGTGAGTTGCAGAGATGCCGGCTACCCGCCGCTCGGCAATCCTCCAGCTCGCACGTCTGTGCGCCACAGGCGCCGGAGTCCTGGGGTAAGGGAACCTGTCTCAGCATGCGTCTCAAATCAGGTGCCTGCAAGACCCCTTCCGCCAGGTAACTCCTGTCCGTGCACCACGCGTGGGGAAACACTGCCTCAGAGAGTGACCCATCACCCTTTGCGACACCCAATCGAAGAGGAGGCCTGCGGTCAGACGGCCCTTCCCGTGACCATGTGAAGTCACTATCACTATGTGCCACCATTTAGCACAGACGACTTTCAGTGAACCCAGTCGAGGTGCAAAAGGCAGGGCAAACCACACTTCCTCCGTCTGCCTCAGCAAGATGCCTCTCCACGAGGAGCAACTCGGACACAGACTTAGAAGCTTAACAATTCAACCAAGTTTTAGACAGCAATTCCTAGTGAGATTTCCTCTGATGAAAAGCATGAAGTACGTTGGACCACAAGCCGTTCCTTGAATAACGCACCTGAGGAAGTACTCAGCGAAAGGGTGACCCGTCCAGACGGACAGTCCCCGTGTGGTGGCCGCACAGCCTCCCGCCCCCACTTCCCTGCACCTGGGCACCTGGCCCCGTCTGCTCCCTCCTGCTTCCTTCCTGTTCAAGATCACGGTGAACACGCCACACTGCCCCTCCCCTCTCAGGCTGGGCTACTCGGAGGCCAAATCACGGGCTCCTCCCTCCTTCCCAACCCCGCTCTCCCTGCCCCTTCGTTGCAGGCGTGAGCCAAGGAGTGCCAGACAGTGGCCGGTGCCCCCAAATCTTCTAAAGCCGCTTTTCTACTTCGAGGCCTACTTACCCCAAAACTGTAATGAGCACTTCATTGTGGGTGTGTATAATTATTAACAGAGTGATGGGGTGTGTACTGTGGTTTATTACAAATTTGCCTGATTTTCACTTGTTAAGGGTTAAGTAGGTTTCCCACAATCACTTTCAGAGCCTAAACAATTTATAACAATGTTTCCAGGGGAAAACACAATTTGAGTTCCAAGCTGAATTCTTAATAGATCGATATGAATTGCGTTTTCAGGTCCCCTGGGAACCCGAAATGGGTCCCAGGAAACAAGTCATCACGACAAAGCCGGGTTAGGGCAGCTGAGCAGAGGTGGTATCGCCATCTCATCAGGGTGAGCGCACTCCACCCAGGCGATGGGCGTTCGGGAGAACAGGCCTCGATAGGACCAGGGCTGGGCCGGGTTACTCTGTTAGCCGCCGTGGAGCGCTTCTCAGGTGGCGGGGTTCCACCCCTGCCCACTGCACCAGCCTGCCTCAGTTTACCTGTCCCTCTATGCTGGGTCTCCCACAGATAAGAAGGCACAGCCAAGGCTGTGCTATGTCAAGACGAGGCTTGTGCCCCAGCCCCTTTTCAACCCCCTGCACCACTCAGCTGAGCTGCTCCACACACAGAAGCCTCGGGAAACCCTTCTAGCCTTCTCCCTTCAGGCCCAACCAACCAAAATCTGGCCTCGTGGCCAGTGTTTGCCGTCTCGCTGCCCTCTGGCCTCGCTCTGCCCATCAGCACCAGAAACCATGTCCGCACACACCTACTAAGGAAAACGTTCAATGAAGGCGTCCTGTATGCATTACTCTCTTAAAGTAGTCAAAAAAAAAAAAAAAAACCTCAAGAAATACTAATAGTATGCTCAGAAATAATAATTCCAGAAATAAGTGGGGTTAAGAAAGTTTATCAACTGAAAAAGCAAGTATGTATTACTCACTGGCATTTCATCAAACAAGTATTAATGTTAGTTCTTATTAATACAAGTCATCGTTAGGGAGAAAGCTTTATTAAGAAACTATCTCATTGGTACTTGTTCCTCCAGTAATTAAAGGTTTAAAAATGTCAGGTTTCATATAAAGAAGCACTTATGTAATTTTCTATCCTAGGCTTTGAATATTTAGAAGGTGCTTATTAGTTGCTTCTTTTAATTAAGCAAGACAAGACTTCATACACTTAGCAATTTAAACTTCTGCCAAATGAAAATGCTTTATTGAGGAATCCTGGGCAGATATGAACAGACAGCTACAAACCACTCCGAAGCAAGGTCAGAACCATAAATCCGATTCGGGGCTTTCTAACCCAGGCTGCAGACCAGGTCGGTGGCCTACCACCCACACGGCACTGGCAACTGGTGCTTGGACACTGAGAATGGCCGCTGCCCACTGACCAGTCCTGCACGGTTCCTTCAGTAACCAGGGCCAAAGTGAACGGGCACCAGGGAGAAAATGAAATTCAAGCCAGTGTATTTTGCTTACTAGCTCTTCTGATAAACATTTCAGATGCATGACAAAAAAAATTGGGGATTATCGAGAACTTTAATTAGTTCTGTTATCCTTGTTACTAATTCCATGAGCAATAGGAAACTGGCTTGAGTTAGGGCATTTTAAAGGTGAACATAGCCTGCTCCATGCCAAGGCTTTAATCCCCCAATCAAAAGTCAGCCTGTTCCGCAGCCAGCCTCTGCCTCCCCACGGGGTCAGCTGGCACGGTCCCCTGTGAATCTGCGCTGCCTGTTCCTTCCTCATTAGCTGCTAGGGCACAGAGATGAGGATGCAGCCTCCACCCTGAGGCCACCACAGAATACGAGTCTTCCAGTGAGGGGGGTGCCCCCAGGGGGCTGGGCATCAGCTGGCTCACCAGAAGGGCCCCCACCCCCAGGACCAAGGGCTCTGGCTAAAACCTCAGGGCCAGGCCCACATTCTGACTGCAAATACCCTGCAGGATTAAGTCCGTCCATACCCAGGGCCGGCCTACCAGGTGTGACAGCCCCGTGGCTCCGTGTAATGCTGCTGCCTCCTGAAACCCCCAAGTTCTGAACAACGGGGCCCTGCACCCTTGGCGCCACGAACCATGCAGCTGGTGCCATCAACACTCATCATTAACGACATCTGAAATATGCAAAATTAAATGTGGCTGGATTCTGCATTTAAGATGAAATAAATTATGCACTTTAAAGGCCACTTCATAGACAAGCTTATACAAATCTTACATACTTCGATTTAAGTCTATGACATTCCATTTTTTTCCTTGGTGGTCCTTAAAATGATAGTACTATATTATATTTTAAAAATTCTGCAGCATTAGGAAGAGCAGAGAATGAATATGGCTTTGTTAGACTTTAAGTAGGTATTAAACAAAGATGACATTCATTTCTACTGAGTTTTAAAATTCACTTAGAATCTAAAGACATATGTCTTTCTTTTTAAAAGATTCTATTTATTTTATTTTTAGAGAGGGGATGGAGGGGGAAGAAAGAGAGGAAGAGAAACATTAATGTGTGGTTGCCTTTTTAGTGCCCCCTACTGGGGACCTGGCCTGCAACCCAGGCATGCGCCCTGACTGGGAATTGAACCGGCGACCCTTTGGTTTGCAGGCCAACATTCAATCCACTAAGCCAGACCAGCCAGGGCTAAAGACACATTTCTAAGTGTTTTATACTATGAATGAAGATTGGATGAGTAACAAAGAGTAAATTAAAGAATAAAAAATCAAAGAACCAGCCCTGGCTGGTGTAGCTCAGTGGATTGAATACGGGCCTGTGAACCAGAGGATCACAGTTCGATTCCCAGTCAGGGCACATGCCTGGGTTGCAGGCCAGTTCCCGGTTCCTGGCAGGGGACGAATGAGAGGCAACCATTCATTGATATTTCTCTCTCTCTCTCTCCTTCCCTTCCCCTCTAAGACAAAGAAATAAGATCTTTAAAATACATATATTTCAATCCTTTCTTGCTTCTTGAAATTTTAACATCCCTCAGGTTCTTCATTTTAAACATTAAAAGTTGGTTTAATAAACTTAACCTTAAGTCCCAAAAGTAGTTAATGGAATTACAGAATTTTCTAATTTCAAGGCAAAAATAACATTATCATGCCCTGGCTGGTGTAGCTCAGTGGATTGAGCACAGGCCTATGAACCAGAGGATCGCAGTTCGATTCCCAGTCAGGGCACATGCCTGGGTTGTGAGCCAGTTCCCAGCAGGGGATGCACTAGGGACAACCATACATTGATATTTCTCTCCTTCCCTTCCCCTCTAAAGATAAATAAACTATATATAAAATCACATCATTAAAATTTCCTTTTGGCCATATTCATCATATCTAAAACTGAAATTTGTTTTTGCTCAAAAATAAACAGTACTGACACACTCCTAAAACTTCCCTTTGAAAATGAATTCTTATGCAACTGCTTGGTGTTATATTTTTCCTCCTAAAAGCAGCATTTACGCAGAAGACTGTTTAACTGAAGACTCTAGTCAATCAGTCACAGCTCTTGCCCTAGCTGGTATAGCTCAGTGGATTGAGCACGGGCCTGTGAAGCAAAGGGTCACTGGTTCGATTCCTAGTCAGGGCATGTGTCTGGGTTGCAGACCAGGTCTACAATAGGGGACACATGAGAGACAACCACACACGGATGTTTCTCTCCCACTCTTTCTCCTTCCCTTCCCTTCCCCTCTCTCTAAAAATGAATAAAATATTCAAAAAAATCAGTCACAGCTCTTAAATCAGAGCACATTCAAAACTATTAATATTTTATTATGTCTTCAGCAGTTACAGGCCTCCTGTGTGAAATAAATGGCATTTATTTTAATAAAAATGTTAGATTAAGCATAATACTGAAATCTATATTCAAGTGATTTTTTTCCTGAAAGTTGCTGCTGAAGAACAAGGTAACAAAGAAACCATTTTCTAAAAAGGCTGAGAATTACAGTGTTGTTTTAAATGGACTAAAAGTGGCAGCCACAAAGCTACAGCCTTCGAAAGCTGCTGCAGGTTTTTATGGGGATATAATATCCCCAACACTGCAATCGACAGAAGGGTCCCTGAAAAACCATCTACTAATGAATTTTGATACCCATGTTGCAGAATCTGAGTTGTTTACAGTCTGCAATGCTTTTTTCAGTGTATGGTACGCATCTGTCAGGTGAAAGCAGGATACATCTGCCCACAAAACAAACCAGAGCCAAACGCCCTCCCACCCTGGGGCAGGCGTTCTGGAAAGACGGAGGATAAATGAAGTAATCAGGATGGGTGTCAGAGTAGTGCTGGGGCAAAGAGGTACAGTGGGGCAGGAAGGAGGACTCGGGTGGGGGGTGGGGAGACAACACACCAAACAGGACAGGAGAAGAGGCCTCGCAGAGCAGCGCCCCCACAAACCGTGGTGTTATTTATTTGGCGTTGCAGCGCGTTCCACGATGGCACTTGGGTGTTTTGTTTTTTTTTAATGTTCATAGAAGCTTTCTATTTTCTCTATTTCAATTTTCTCTTTCTCCTTAATTGATGAACTAGAGAGAGAGAAGGCAGCCTCAAATACACCAAAGACATCTCTCCTAATATTTTGGTTTATTTTACATTTTTTGAGAACTACAGCTACAATTAAAGTGAAAATATAGCGTTCTTCCATAAAACAACTAATTAACAGTCAAAATGTAATTTAGATAACAAAATCTAACATTCTTGGTAACAATTCCCATGGGATCTTTACTCCATTCATATTCACTGGAGGCAGCCAGGGCACAAATGGCAGGTTCCTGATGTCATGCTGTCTCACAGCAGTGAAAGAAACCATGTGAAGTGATCATATCTTAAAATAAACCCACAGAATGCATCTCCACAAGCTGTATATTTACACAGAAAACTCACTTGTGACATTTCAAAATGAAATTGTTTTATTATTTCATGCAATAATCACGAGGCACTTTCCAATCTGCAAGCTGAAAAAAAATTAACAAAAGCAACAGAATAACTGGTGTTGGAAAATGTGTTTTTATTTTGAAGACTAAGAATTCCTAAGCACTATCAGTGCCCCAAGAAAAGCTTAGAGAAAGTTAGCAAATTACAAAGGACTCATCGTCTTTCACGTACAATTCCTGTTCATGTGTCACAGTGAAGATATCTGACACTGAAATGTACACTGAGTAAGTATCTCAATAATGCCAATGGGCTAATTAGCCCATTTGCTAATTCAATAATTAACAGCAAATGTAGGTGAATGAACAAAAAAGGGGGGGGAAATACGGATTTTAACAGGAAAAGTTATCACTGACTAAACTAAATACACTTGAACTATCCCCACAGTAACCAATACAAGCACATATTTTAAAAACGTGTTCTTCCCAAGAGAAGCAAAATTTTGACATTTTTGCTTGAATATATTAGCCTTTCAGACCCCCACTTCACATGTGAAAAATAACATTTCAAACTTAAGCCAGTTGAATGTAACTTTTAAAAACCGAATTGCCAGCAATCAGATATTTAGTAACTAAGGTCTGAACGTGACAGTCAACAGAACGTTGGCAATGAAATGAAGGATCCAAAGCTCCTTGTCCTGTGGAGAAAGAAACGTGTCACCAGAGACGCATTTGCCTCTCCTACCCCTTCATCTGCTCACACCGTAATTCTCTCCCTGTGTCATGCAGAGGAAGAGAAAAGGAGAATTTTTTAAAAGCTTGCTAAAGTGAAATAGAACCAATTAATCTGGATTTGCATCAGTCTTCCTCCCCGAAAAGAAAATTATTAAAAAGAATCAAAAGAATAGATTCAAGTATTCTGTAGACCACAACTGGATTACTTCGCTCCAAGGCCAAGGAAAGTGGCTGCGATTCCAAGACCCACACGGAAGCGTGTATCTGCAATGCGTAAGCTTTCCCTTGGCAAGATCAGTCAACACCAGAAACCAGGTAACGTTTAAAAGTGGATGAAGGTTGAAACAACAAAATCATCAATTCACTAAGAAATAATTCCTGGCAAGTAACCACGAAATAATTTCGGCCCTAAGGAATCAAAGAGGGCTCTCTCGTTTCTGTTGCGACCATCGGGGACCTTGCACGATCTAAAGTGCCGTCAGGAAAAGGTGCACCACGGCGTCGGGGGCGCAGGGGACGAAGACTTCTAAAACACAGGGTGAGACCGCGGTCGTAAACCTCATCACAATCTCACCTTTGGGTGAAAAGGTCGGAGGGGAGCAAGAAGTTCCAGCTTCTGCTCCTTTGCTGAAAGGACCCTGGGAGGAGTAGGAAAGCGGCGAAGACGCGGTGTCCGCGGTGCAGACTCGGGAACTTGGGAACGGATGCGGAGGAGTGGGCTCTTATATAAGCAAGCACACACCAAAATCTGTGCATACACCCCGCGTCCGGTGCACATTCTGAGCACATACACACGTACACAGCATCTCCCCTGGGGGTGCGGCCCCAGCCCGCGGGCGCTGCCCAGGAAGATGGACCGACCCTTCGGCCCGTCTGCGCCTCCTCCAAATCCGCGCCGCCGCCACCCGCGGCTGCGATGGGGGCTGCCGGGGCCCAAGTGCCCCACCCGGGACAGAGTTCGGCTTCCCGCGGCGCCTGCAGTGCGCGCCCCCGGTCTCAGGCGCCCAGACCCTGAGCGGGACGCCTGGCCCGGACCCCCGCGTCCCGACCCGGCTCCCGGCACTCGGCCTTGCGCCGGACCCCGGCCCCGACACTTACCTCGCGCGGCCCCGACCTCGTTGCCGCGCAGCAGCCCGGCCAGCAGCAGCCAGGCGGCCGGGGCTAGCGCGAGCGCAGGGCGGCGCAGCATCTCTCGGGCTCCCGGCGCCACGGCCGGCCCGAGGCGGGAGCGGCAGGAAGGCGCGCGGGGCGCCGAGCGGGGCTCCGGCGGCCCAGAGCCGGCTGCTTCGTGCCGCGGCGAGCACCAGGGTCCGCGGAGGAGCCGCCGCCGCGACGCTGGGCCGCGCGCTCGGGCCGCGAGCGCCCTCCCGTCCGCAGAGGAAGCGCTTCGCTGGGAGCAGTGGCAGCAACTAAGATGGCGCCCGTGCTCTCTCTCGGGTCCGGCGACGGGACCGGGCTCGGGGCGGGGCGGGGGGCGGGGCGAGCGCGGATCGGGCGCGCGCCTCGGGCCCGGGGAGCGCGCGGGACGGAGGGCGGGGGCGCGCGCGCCTCTGAAATCGCGGGCGGAACTCGGAGCGCGCACCCGCCCGCGAGGGCGCGCCGGGGTGGCTCCGGAGCGGCAGGGAGGACCGGGGGGAGGACTGCTCCCCCGCCCCGGCCGTAGCGGAGAGCCTCAGCTCTTCGCTCCCCACGCGCGCTCCCAGGCTCCAGAGCCGATGCGGGAGCAGCCCGTGGCCCGGGCCTCCCTTTCTGCCCGTCCCGCCCCCGTCCGCAGGGAGTGCAGACCCCGCTGCAGGGCGCAGCCCGTGACCCCTTCAGGCACGTCCTGTCCCCCCAGGACCTCGGTGTCTTCTGCCAAGTGGAGGGGACGAGAGGGAGCTCGCGGAGTCATGATAGGTGCTCAAGGAGAGGAGGTCAGCGAACCGCGCTTTGTAAACATTCGGGAGCGGCGCTGCACGTGCTGCGAGGGGTTCCAGCCCCGCGGGCGCGGGGTGCGGGGTATTGCGGGTCCAGGAAGGCCGTCCTAAATATGTAGCGCAAGATTTCTCCACTTGCTGAAGAAATCCATCTGTGGCTTTTTAAAGGTGGCTTCTGTGCTCACCCCTTCTAGAAGATCTTAGTGTGATGCTAGCCGTCCCCCTTAGAAATGCAGAGATCCAAATGGGTAGAAGAGACGTTCCGGTAGCTCACTAGAGGGATCTCGGGCCCTCCCTTTTCCTGTCCTGGGGCCTCCACCTTCCCCTGATCCCTGGGACTGCCCCCCCCCCCGCCCCAATGCTGGAGAGAGGAACTGGAACAGTCACGGAAGGCTCCTGTGGGCCTGGCCCTGGGAGACAACATTACTGGCTCCGTTTTGCAGATGAGGAAACTAAGACAGGTGCTGACGTCCCTAGCTGAGACAACTATTATGAAAAGAAAAATTGGCCCGACAGGACGGCGGCATTAGGGAGATACCAACCACAAAAGTTAAATGACAATAAAATGCTAATTACCCCAGACTGTTGGAAGAGCTATCAAAGCCGATCCACTGCACAAGGACTGTCACAGCCCCGTTTGGCACACCCCAGAGGGGCTGGCTGGCTGGTGGGCTTGTGGCGACCAGGGTGGGGCGAGGTGGAGCAGGGTGGGCAGCTGTGGAGGCTGGGAGGGAGTCACTCGGGTGGTGGAGAGTGGAGCACTGATCTAGGAGAGTGTGGGTGAGGAGCCCAAAAAGGCAGCCTGAGGCCAGTTTGTGAGGTGCCTTAAGTGACAGCCTGAGGGATTTGGACTTAATCTTGCACAGACGACCTTGAACAGCAGGGAACACAGGCACGATGTGACTTGAGGATTTCAAAGCCATCTGTAATGAATGTGCTCCTCCTTGTCCTTTGTCACTCAAAGGCATCCTCCACCAAAGCCTGAAGCTTCTGTCTCTGCTTCCCCTGCCACCCCCTCATCCAGGAGGACTAGACTCCCCTTGGGTGGACCCTTACCAAGGCGCCTGCTTGGCCCCTGCCATCTCCAGGCCACCCCTCCACTCCTTCCAGCCAGCACTGCAGAGTCATCCTCTCCAGACATTGCTGTTTCTTTCATCCCTCCCTGGCTCCTAGAGGTTGGCCACCTCACCAGGTCCAGGCAGTTCTGCCAGGCTTTACGCTGCTCAGCCCCAGGCCCCACTCAGCTGACCTCAGGGCCTGCTGTCCCCACTATCTGCCTTCCATTCATTCTTCCCCAGGAGCAGCATCACACGGTACACCTTCCTCCACCTCTGCCTGAGCCTCAGGTCCTTATAATGCACCTCTGGGCTGCCTCCTCCAGGAAGTCCTCCTGACTATCGGGCCCTCCCTCCCCAAACCCCACCTTCTCCTAACTAGCTGAGACTTGATGATCTGCTACTTTGTGTCATTTTCTCTTGCCCAATATTCTGTACCCAGATGGTTCAGTCAGACTGCCCAGGATGGGAATTCTGGCTCCTGCTCCTCCTACACATGACCTTGGAAAACTGAGTCTCTTTTCTCACCTATGAAATGGGATAACAGTATCTATTTCCTAATTGTGAGAATTAAGTGAAATGATGCAATCGAAGTGCCTCACAGAGGCTGGGATTCAGTAGCTCCGCACCTACGGCGGTTTCTTTCTCCCACAGGAGCCTTCTGAGCTCCTAGCATACTGCTGAGCACACAGTAGGGACTCAATAAAAATCCAGTGGTGAACTAACTGAATTTCTATGTTTTGTTTTGCTTTTTTTCAATTGGGGAGATCACACATCAGAGAGTAGAAGACTCCCCTGTAGGCTCCCAGGGACCTTGGAGATTTACAAAACAAAATCCAAAAGGTATAATCTCAGAACTGTGTTTTTGAGTCTCTAGGCTGAAGCCAAGAGGGACGGTGTAATGTATTCAATTCTATTAGAAACACAAACAAAAGCTCTGGTGCCTGGAATCCTGATCCCTTTATCTTCTCACCCTCCCAGTCCCTTCGAGAAACAAAGAGAGATCAAAAAGGCCCAGCAGCAGGCGGGCGCGCAGACCGCCGGTGAGCCCAAGGCAACCTGCGCAGGCTGAGATCTGTCCGCGGGAGAGGCTGTCCAGCGGCAAGGCTCCGCTGCAGTGTCTTGGAAGCCGGGGAACCAGTGAACTCCGTTTCCAGTCGGCCGACAATAGCATCAGCCATGTTGGCGCTCTTCAAAGGTCTCCACGTGATGGATTAGTTAATTCTCAGAATGGCCCTGTGATGGGGGTGGTCAACTCAGACTCGAGCTCTGGTTAAGCGGGGAGGGGCCTGGCCTGGGCTGAGTCTGCCCTGCCAGGGGCCCTGGAGCAGCCTGGAGTGGGGCACCCCCCGGGCCTGTCCTTAAGGGGTATTTACAGGGGAGGAGAAGGCGGTGGCTTTGTCAGCTGGGCAAGGAAGAGGTGAACATTTGAACTCTTGAACAAGCGGTTGGTAGACAGGACACAGTGTATCCAGGGTGCTGCAGCTCTCGGGATGAGCCTTGCCAATACCAGCAGCCTCTGTGATAAACTCGTATCATTTACGTCTGCAGCCACACTTTCCAGAAGGGACTCCTGTTGTTCCAGATTAGAAAAACGTAACATTCGAACAAGAGCTCATTGCTCAGAAAGAGCCCTGGGGTTCAGTTTCATGTCTGTCTGAGCCCCCAAACAGTGCCTCGGCACCTACACCCGACATACCCAGAAATGCCTGGCACAGGACACCCCGCTGGGAGCCACCATCAGAGGGGCTTTGCCACCCTCCAGCTGTACCAGGCTGTGGGTGGTGGTCTTCATCAGGACTGAACTTCCTCACCTCACCCGGAAGACCATTCCTAGTCACTCTGAGGATAAAGTGAGATCATGTACAGGAAAGCTCTGTGCCAGGAATCCTGGCCACTCCCGGGCCGGAGGCAGGCATGCTGTTCCTGTCAGTGCAGGGGGCCTCGGGCAAGTGCTCCCAGAACCCAGCCGGAGGCAGGCAAAGCAGCCAACACAATTGCTGGCCCAACACCGTGCCTGGGAGCAAACCCACTCCAGGGGTGCTGGGGAGAGCCTGTGAGAAGCCAGGTCCGAACTGCTGATCACAACCTCCCAAAGGCACTGAAACCACAGCCCCGGCCTCACCACCAGGATGTACCTGGAGCCCCGAGAGGCGCTGGGTCTGGCCCCACCTCTGCCTTCCAGAGGCCTGGCCAAGCCGCTCCATCGCTGTTAGCAGGGGTAATAAAGGATGTGGTTTGGGGCAAGTGGTTGGACGGACCTGCGTTCAAATGCATATCTACCCACTTCCTTCCCTTTTGTAAAATGTTGGGGTTTTTAAAAGATTTTATTCACTTGATTTTAGAGAGAGGGGAAGGGAGGAAGAGAAACATTGATGTATGCGAGAGATACATCAGTTAGCTGCCTTCCGCAAGCCCCCAGCCGGGGGGGACCTGGCCCGCAGCCCAGGCATGTGCCTGACTGGGGTCGGACCAGCGGTCCTTTGGTTCGCAGGCTGGCNTTCCCTTTTGTAAAATGTTGGGGTTTTTAAAAGATTTTATTCACTTGATTTTAGAGAGAGGGGAAGGGAGGAAGAGAAACATTGATGTATGCGAGAGATACATCAGTTAGCTGCCTTCCGCAAGCCCCCAGCCGGGGGGACCTGGCCCGCAGCCCAGGCATGTGCCTGACTGGGGTCGGACCAGCGGTCCTTTGGTTCGCAGGCTGGCACCCAGTGCACCAAGCCACACCAGCCAGGGCAATTTAATTTTGCTTTCTGGTATATTAAATATTTGCATAGTTCCAAAGTCAAATCTAAAAAGCTCAGGGAAGGTTAGTTCCATTCCTGTCTCCTCCTCCCCGACCCCTCTTCCCCTTAGAGATCCTGACCGTGTCGTTTGTTTGGGGCTTATCCTTCCACTGAGGGTTTTTGTGTGTGTGTTTTTTTAATACTGCAACTATCTGAATACATTTCCCTCCCCTTTCATAAATGAAAAGTAGCATATCACACCTGTTGTTCTGCATCTTGCTTTTTTTCACTTAATAAATTTTCCTGGACATGCCTTCACCTCAGTACACAAACAGGCTCCACTCCTTTTTGCAGCTGCATAGTATTCCCTTGCATGATCCAATAATATCAGGGTATATAGTAAGAAGTAGACATATATCCTCCTTGGTTCCTAGCACCGAGCTCCCGAGTCACTTGGAATTCCCTGGGTGAGTTTTAGGATGGGGGCCAGACCAAGCCACAATTAGAAGCTTGGAAATTCTGGCCCCACTTCACCCCCAGACTCAGTAAGAGGAGGGGGGCTGGAGGCTGAGTCAATAATCATACCTATGGGATCAATGTTCCATAAAAACCCTTGACCTGCAGGATTCGGGGAGCTTCTGGGACTGTGAACACAGCCACGTGTGGGGAGGGTGACACGCCCCAGCTGCCTGGAACCCTTCCCACGACCCCGACTTGTGTGCCTCTCCCTCTGGCTGTCCATTCGTATCTTTTATAACGAACCAGGAGAGGCAAGTAAGTGATCAAATTTCAACAAATTATCGAAGCTGAGAAAGGGGTCGTGGGAACTCTTGGAATTGTAACCAGCTGGGACAGAAGGGTGGGGGTCCTGGGGACCCACTACTTGAGGTCGCTATTCGAAGTGTGAAAACTAAACGAAGCTGTCGGCCACTCATTTGGTGCGCGCAGAGGGTCCGAGAATTGCTGGGCGTGGAAACCCCATGCCTGCGCGTCCCGAGTAGAGCAACAGTTTTCCCTTGGGGATGTGCTAGGGTTGATTCCCGCAGTCCCCTATGGACTGAGGGCCGTCTCCCGTTTTCCCTGTTACGGAGTTTGGCGGCCAGCTTTTCCCTACTTCTTGCCTGTTGTGCCCTTTCTCGATCGCTCACTCTGTGCCCTGGGGTGAAGCCCTCCGCCTGCCATCTCAGGATCTCCGTGTGTAAAACGGAGGTGAGTCCATGCCCCCCTCAGTGCTTGTGGGGAACAGGGGAGCCCCCGAATCGCATTAAACAGTAGCTATTATTATTCTCCTTCCTTATGGTCCAGGGCTCCACGCTTCGCCAGCAGCACTGCTGTGGTCTCCAGGGAGTCGGGCGCAGACTCCCTACCGCTTTCTAGCTCTGGATCTGCAAAGGAACCGAGAATTCCCACACAGGGAGGGTCAGCCATCGCTGGCTGGTGAAAATTTCCGGGGAAGGAAAACCTCGCCTTCCCACGGAAGCCAGGCAGCTCCCGCTTTGCCCCCCCCCCCAAAGGTGGGATAGAGCTTGGGTTTTCCTGCTCTGCTCCCTCACAAAGGTCACACACAGCACATTCCCCTCCCGTCCCCCTCCCCTCCACGCTCCGCGCTGCACGTGGTCAGGGAGGAGGGGACAGCTATTTGCCGTATTTTGCTGTGTATAATGGGGCACTTCTTTGCCCCAATTTCTGAGGGAAAAATAAGGATGTGCACTATATATGGGTAATATTAATTCCGTATCTATACAAATGTTTTAATTCTTTTATTTATGCCTTATGTGTTAGAAGTGTAACTCTAGAAAGCAATAACAATTCCACGTGCAAAATAATACCCTGGAATACGATCATCGGTTTTGTTTCTAAATATAAATAAATAAAAAGTGGAACGAAAAGTTGAAACACAAGATTTTTTTCCCCCTGAAAGTTTGGGCCAAAAAATGTAGGTGCGCATTATATGCAGCAAAATACGGTAATTCTGCGGCACGAATCACACACCTGTGCAACACGCACACACAGACATACGAGCAGACCCGGTCCTTCTCCGGCCACAGGAGCCAAACTTGGTGCGCCCTGCCTGCCCAGGATGCCCGGTGGAAGGGACTGGCCCGGGTTTCGGAGGGAGGGGCAGGCGAGGGCAGAAAGGGCCCAGCCTCTCAGCACCTTGGAGGGCACGGGGTCACCGTCCGGCACAGTGACAGCAGGGGGCTTGGGTTCTCTCCTCGGCTCTGCCCTATTTCCTCGGAACCAAAAGGAGCTTGTGGGATAAAGTGGTTTAAAAAAACAGGAGGAATGTTTCACTCGCGTGGACTTGCCTCAGACAGACCCAAGTTCGTTATTAGCAGGCCAGACCAGATGGCCTAATTACTGAGCTCCAGTTTCCTCATCTGGAACATGGACATCATCACCATCATTACCATCATTCCTTCCTTAGGCTCCTGAGAGGATTAGGAGAGGACACCTGTAGGGGTTTTGCTCAGTCCAGGACACTTAGAAGATACTCAGGCAGCGGTGGCTGCTGTCTCGACCACAGGGAGGATGCTGGCAACAGGTGTGAACGTACCCTGGGAAGACGCTGGCTATGCGAAGTACTTTCGCATTTGCACTTGTCTCGAGCACATTCCCTTTCTCAAGGGCGCCGATGCATTCGGGACGCACAACAATCTCCCTGGTAGGTGGGTATCCATCTCTGCTTAACTGGTGGGAGGCAGGGGTCGGAGACGTGGAGGGTCCGGCCAAGACCGCCCGGCCCTCAGACGAGGCTCCGCGGGTCTTGTCGCGCTTTCTCCAAGCCCTGAAGCTCCCTGGGCCAGCAAACTCCAATGAAAGTCAAGAGCCAGATTCCAGAATTTCTGACCCTTTCAAACCTCCAGCTCATTGAGTTGCTCGGGGCCGCTTTTTTTCTACTCACTCTTCATCTGAGCGCATGTCAGCGGTGGGCTGGGCCTGCCGGAAGCCTTCTCTCCCCTGCGCAGTCTCTGGTGTCAGGCTCTGAGATCACAGGCAGGGAACACAGTGCTGGCCCTGCTTTTACAGAGGAGGCCCCCGGGGGGTGGTAGAGGTCAGGGGTGCTCAGCTCAGTGGGAGAGCCAGGGTTCCAACCCAGATCCGCTGGGGCCCAGAGCCAAAGCTCCTCCCCAGGACCTTACTGTCTCCCAGAAACCACTCCGATGGGGACAGTGTCTGCAGAGCCACGAGAAAGTCAGAGGGTCCCCAAGGTGGGAGAAGCGCTTGGCTGACCCGTGTGCAGACTGATGCCTCCTCTAGCTCGTGGTATGGAGGGTGGTCGGGCAGGGGAGCCAAGATGCTGGGGTGGAGCAGTAAGGGGAAGGGAGTGTCCTGACCAGGGACCTGTCCTCATCCCATCCCAAAGGACGGTCCCCTCTGTCAAAGGACAGGACTGTTCTGATCATCCCAGGCCAGCTCCTGCCCTCACACACTGCAGACATGACCTTCTCACCTGCCCTTCTAGAACTTTCTCGCTTTTAACCCAAGTCTGCTGCTCCTCAGCTCTGTGGTCTATCCTCTCTGTTTTGACATCTGTGAGATGGAATCACAATGGCACGTGCCTCCCTGGGATGTCGTGTGGATGAAACGTAAATGGGATACCACGCAGACAGCACGCAGCACTGTTCCTGGCGTGTCGTCAGTGCTCAGGACACAGTGGCTGTCCTTCCAGCTAGGTCCCTTTTCAGTCAGCTCCCAACCCCCAGTGTGGACAGGCAGAAGTGACTAACTCTCTTCTCTCTGCCTGTTCAAACCCTGCTGCTTCCTTAAGAGGCCCGAGGCTCAAGTTTGGGCCTGACTAGGGAGGCGGAGTCAGGTGCCCCAAGCCCAGTCAGGTGCTGCCTTCAAGGCGGGCACGTCCCAGCAACCTGACCACCTCAGGCCTGGCTCTGCCCTCCTCTCTGTCCAGCCTGGAGGAAGAACCGGGAGAAGGGGATGGTTACCTAGGGAGGCACTTCTGCCCCTGACTTTTGTGCATTCCTAAAGGGCAGCAGGAAGGTGGGGGTGGCTCCTGCCTCCCCTCCCCTTCCCCTCACTCACCCCCCATTATCCCAGGGCATTGAGTTAGGGGGTTGGAACGAGGAGGTTGTCTGTCGTCTGTCGGAGGAAGGTAGTCTTCTCCTCTAAGCAGCCTCACAGAGGGCCCTGCACCCCCCACCAGCTTCATGTGCCTGGCTCAGCAGGCGCCAGGCAGGAGGCCCAGCCACCTGGGAAAGGCAGCCAGGCAAAGTGCTGGGAGCTGCTGGAGCAAGAAAGGGCCCCCTGCCCTCTTTGAATCCCTGGGAGGCAGTGGCAGGTAATTTGGTAGCCTGCAGGGGTGAGGAGGGCCCAGCCAAGGAGTCTGAATCCCACCCCCCCACACACTGGCCCCGGGCTGCACAGGCCCAGCCAGGAGTCAGGTGAGTAGATGACAAGGGAAGCCCACCTGTGCAACAAGACCAGGAGGCTGGAGGAAGAAGCTCAGGGCGGGGAGCCCCAGACACAGCACCCTGGAGTGAGGGGAGGCTGCCTGTTAGGACTAGAGCTCGTGCCAGCCACCTCCAGGCCTGGGCGGTGCCTTCCAGCTGCAGGAGGTGATCCTGGGCAGGGTGGACTCCAGACCATCTGTCCCCAGGGCCACAGAGACACAGAGCCATCAGGCCTGTGTGCTGAGAGAGCAGAAGGAAGAGGGGACCAGAGCATTCGTCCTCTGCCCCTCGACTGCCACCCCAGGAATGGAGGGAGATGGTTGTGCCACCGAGCCTCAAGTCTCCCAGCCTGCCCCAGGGGCCCAGGCAGTCACCATTGCTCCAAAGGCCAGGCCCGGGTGCCTGGCTCTGGACAGGATCCAGGTGGCCTGCCTGCTAGACCTCGCCCTCCCAGGGCTCCCCCACAGCTCTGCTCAGAGTGGGGTGAAGGGGAATCGGGTGTTAATTTGCTAATTCGAAAAGGAGCATAAACAGTGGAGCTCAGTGGCAGAGCTCTGCTGAAGGTGGAGTTTAAGCCCAATTATGTGCAATTAGTGCCTTTGCTCTTTGTTCCGGTGGCATATTAATTGCAGATCTGGTATTGTGGCAATTAACACAATTCCAGGCCCTCTGTTTTCCTGCAGGACACAGTCCACATGCCTTCGGGCAAGGAGGTGGGCTGGTGAGACCCAGGGAGATGCCCCCCTGGGGGGAATGCCCACTGTTCCAGGTTGGCTGTGTCTCCCCAAAAGTCCTGTGTTGAAGTCCTAACCCCCAGTACCTCAGAGTGTGACCCTATTTGGAGATGGGGTCTTCACAGAGGTAATCAAGTTAAAATGAGTCCACTAGGCCCTAACCACTGTGGCTCAGTTGGCTGGGCCAGCTCAATTTCTGGTCTGGGCACATGCCTGGGTTGTGGGTTCGGTCCCTGGTCAGGGCGTGTGCGAGAGGCAACGGATCGATGTTTCTCTCCCTTCCTTCCCTTCTCTCTAAAAATAAAGGGGGGAAAATGAGGCCATTAGGATGGGGCCTGATCTAGTATGACTAGTGTCCTTATAAAAAGCGGAAATGTGGCCACCTAGAAGAAAGGCGGCATGAAGAGATGAGGGAGAAGATGGCCGTGTGCAGCCGAGGAGAGAGGCCTGGAGCCGAGTCCTCAAAAGGAACGGCCTGGCCCACAGATGGATGTTGGAGTTCAGCCTCCAAAATCGTGAGGCAATGAATTCCTAATGTTTAAGTCACTTATGCCATCTTGTTAAGGAGGTCCAATCAAACCCAGAGATGTAGCTGTGTCCCGGGCAGGGTCCCCTGGGAGGGACAAGGAGGGGTGTGGAGAGGAGGCACCAGCATTGCTGTCTATTCAGAAGTCTCTAGAAGGGATCAGCAGCCATAGCCGGCTCCTCCCTCCCTCCAGGCACCTCTTCCCCAAGGCTCCCATCAATGTCACCTCTGTGCTTTATTCCCCAAGGCACTGCTACCGGAATTCCTCCTGCCCTCCATGCCCATCTCTCATTAGTCACCTGGCTCCGCCAGTCCTGGGTGCGTCCTGTCCTTTTCCTTTGTCTTCCTCTAGTCTTTTACCTTAGAAGGTAAAGAGCACACATGATATTCTCCAGGTTAAACCAGTTGCAATGGTCAGGCATCTGCCCAGTGTTGTATAGCTTACAAGATATTTATCAAAGACCTGTTCTCATTCCACGCTTAGAACAACCCTCGGGCGGGGGGGTAGTATTCGCACCCATTTCACAGATGGGGAAAACTGAGGCTTGGAGGAGTCACACATAAGTAGCAAGGCTCAGACTTGAGCTCTGATTTTGTGTCTTGTGCTCTTTCTCCACGGCAGCAGTTCTCACGGGAGGTTTCCCAGAATCCTTAAAAAACTGAGGTATTCTGGGGTCCAACAGATGAGGGGAAAGTGAAATGAAACAGATGTCTTTACTGCAAGACTTCTCAGCGACTCTAGAAGAATTCATACAACACACAGCATTTTGCAGACTTGGTTTACTTTTGAGGGACACCTACCTTTCCAGGCAGGGCTGCGTGACACCACAGCGCCACTGTAGGATGGCACGGGTCTCCTTGGGTGAGATGAAAATTCGGATGTTAATGAGCAGGTCCCCTTCCTGCCTCTGTTCTCCACCTCCCCCGTGCTAGGCTGGCTGACCACCCAGTTTGGTGTGACCCTGGGATTTCTCACACGCTGGGGTTCAGCCCAGCACCAGAACCTGGTGGTGACAGCTTGTCGCTGATCACACTCTAGGTACCACTGCTCCCGCTGTATGTGGCTCCGGTGGTCATCACACTTGCAATAGCCTGCCCCTCCCTGGCCACAGGAAGGGGATATGACTAAGTCCCTGGCCCCTGTGATTGGTCCAACAGGTGGTACATCACCCAAGCACAGCCAATCAGAGGCTGCCCTGGGAGTGTTTGGGGCACTGAGAGAAAGAACTTTCCTTCCCCTGAAGCTGCTGGGAGCTGTGCTCTGTTGTCAGAGGAGGTCAGTCTGAAAGGAGATGATGAGGCCAAAAGGCAAAGTTGAGCAGAAATAGGCAGAGATGGACCTAGAGGGAGAGAATGTTCTAGAAGCATCCAGGCTCCACCTCCAGTCCCTGAGGCTCTGGTTCCTGCCAAATTGCCTTAATCTTATGAAGTGCCCTCAGAGCCTCCCCAATGACATAGGCCAGTTGGAATTTGGTTTCTGTTGCCAGGAAGCCCAAAAGTTCTGCCCAACACAAGTCCCCAAGCCTCTTCAGTAGCGCAGAATCGATTGACCTGCCAAGACAGGCCTAACAAAACTGTGGAAATGGGTGCTACACGGGTGCCAGGACCTCGCCCCCAAAAACCTGCCCTGAGGCCTCAGCCAGAGGAAGAGAGTTGAGGTCCTTTTCTCCACAGGGCCCAGGTTTTCCTTGTTGTCAGCACAATTTTAGTTCAGAACATGGGGTCACAGTACCTGTAGGTCACAGAAGGCTCAGCAGAAGAGCCCATTCAAGGTCAAGGTCATTCATTCATTCATTCATTCATTCAACAAGCCTTTACCAAAAGCCTACAGTGTGTCAGGTACTGGGGACACAGCAGTGAGGAAGGTTGATGGGGTCGCTGGCCCTACAGGCTTGCCTTCTAATGGGAGGCTTGAGAGAGAAGTAGGCACAGAAAGAAATTCATCAATAAGGTTATTTCAGATAAAGAAAATAATCAGGAAAATGGGAAAGAGCATGTTAGAGAGTGAAAGCAAAATAGGGTGGTCAGTAAGGACCCCGGTTTGAATATTTGTATCTTTTCCTTCTCCCAAAGTCGAATGTTGAAACCCTAACCACGCCCCCCCACCCCCAGCAATGTGATGGCACTTGGAGGCGGGGCCTGTGGGTGCTTAGGTCATGAGGGTGGAGCCGGTGGATGGGATTCCGTTCTTCTGAAAGAGGCCCCACGGAGCGCCCCGCCCCTTGCCCACACTAGGGCACCAGGAGAAGTCCAGGGCTGCATGCGACCCGGAAAAGGGCACTTAACCTGCTGGGGCCCTGATCCGGGTCTTCGAGTCTCCAGAACTATCAAGAATACGAGCCGCCCAGTCTGTGATATTTTGTTATAGCATCCTGGACGGGCCGAGACAGGGGGTGGCATTTGAGCTGACGTGAGCAACTTGAGGAGACAGCCACGTGGAAGCACGTGGCAGGCAGAGTGGGCAGCAGCACAGAAGCCATGAGGCAACGGCAGGCTCAGCACGTCTGTGGGGCCAGAGTAAGCCAGAGGCTGGTGCACAGAGTCCGGGAGGTGGGGGCTTGGTAGACGAGGTCCACAGAAGGCAGGTCACCCAGACCTTGGGCTTCCCACAAGAGGGACAGGAGATTTTATCCGGAATGCCAAGGGCAGCCAAGGGCAGCCGCTGCCTTGCAGGGCCTCAGGGGGCAGCCTGACTTGTGTTTTCTCAGGTCCCAGGTGACTTCCAGGCACAGCCTTTCAGGAAGGCTCATCGGCTAGGAGCCGCCAGGATTCTCCAACCGGCAAAAGTCGGAATGCCCTGTGGCGGCTCCGCAGGCCTGAGAACGTGGTCAGGAGGGACTGAGTGAGCTGTGGACACACGCAGGCCCGAGATCCTCGGGCACAGCAGAGCATCACTCTCCCTCACTCACTCTTGGACTGGCCAGGGGCTCCGCCAGCACCTGGGCTGAAGGGCCAGCCGCCTCTGGAACGTGACTGAGCGGATTTGAAAGCTTCCACCTGAAATGGCCCATCACTACCATTCCCATTCCTCTGGCCAAACAAGTCAGGGCAGCCACACTCAACTGGAAAGAGGGGTGGGGGAAGGTGTCAGTCCTTCCGGATGCCCAGAAGGTAGAGAGCTGGAAGTGTTCAGGGAGGAGCACCAATGGCTTCCACACCCTGTTTTGGAGGGAAACTGAGGCTCAGAACCATGGATGGAATTGCCCAAGGTTCGAAACAGAGTGGGTTGTAGTGCCCAGGCCCTGACCGGGGTCAGCCCTCTGTCTGTGGTGCCCAACCCCCTCCCCACTTTGCCCCTCCCCACCCTCACCTTCTGTATCAGGACCTGCAGGAGCTTAATCTCATAAGCTTCTCCAGCCTTCCGCACAGCAACAGGAGCTTATCCTTCTTGCATCTTGGAGGAGGGACGAGGTACTAGGGCACCCACCCTTGCCCTTCCTCCACCCGACACCCCAGACAAACGTCTGGGGTCCTGAAGAGATCACACAGCCCAGAGGGGGTGGCGAGAGCAGGCCCGAGCCAGAGCTGGCGGTGCCAGCAGGAACCCCGAGGCTGGATGGGTTACAGTGTGCCTGGGCCCGGGCTTGCCCTGACCCGACCGCCCCACGCCCACCCCCACCACCGCAAACGTTTCCTTCTTCAGCAGTTTCCAGCTTCCATCTCTCTCCCTCTGACTGCTGTGGAGGTGCTGGGGACCACCGCCCAGGTGGACGCACAGGCCTCTGCCAGCCCCCGCCCTGACTGCCCAGCGGCAGCTGCAGAGGGCGCGTGGGGAGAGATTCGCCCAGAGAAAAGCTCACTGACTGCCCTCCCCTGGGAGGCTGGGCCACCCCCGAGACAAGCTCCCAAAGGGGCAAGCAAGCCAGCAGGTCTGGCGTGAAGGGGTTGGTGGACAGGGGCAGCCAGCCCCCCCGGGCCTGCCACAAGCCTCCTCTGGGCAGAGTGTTGGGGGGGGGTGGGGGGCTATAAAATAGGCCTGGTCAGGGGTGGCCCAGAAGAGGCTGCCTTTGGCACCTCAGGGCGGTGGTTGCAAGATCTGCAGAAATGGAGGCGGAGAGAGGGAGAGGCCGGCCCCCTAGTGGGGCTGTCCCCCCTCCCCCTGGGCCAGGCCCCTCTTGTTGGCTCTGGCGCCCTGGCTGGTTGGTGTTTTCTTTCCCACAGGACTCATGAGGATGTGCGGCCTATGGTAAACAAAGGACTATTTTTACCGCCTATTGTTTCCTCTCTCAGTGTCCTAGGTCCCCAGCCAAGGTCCACCTCGGCCCTCCCTCCCTGAGCCAGCTGGGACCACAGGCTCTGCCCTGCCAGGTGCCAGCAGATCAGCCACCTGCTGTTCCTCAGGGAAGAGACCAGGGCTGCCGGGTGAGCCCGTGGTGAGGCTGGGAGGGAGCACGGGGGGCCGGAGCCAGGCCTGGGAGACCCATTGCCAAGGTGGGCACCTCAGCTGTCTCACTCACCCACGGCCCACCTAGGCTCTGGAGGCCTCTTCTGAATAGGCTCCAGCCTAAGAGGAGGTCAAAGGTTGGGGGCAGCCCCAAGGTCAGTGTGGCCATGCATGGGGACAAAATTAAAAAGAAAAAAAGGGAAACCAGACTTAGAGTCAGTTTTATTGTTTTGTAATTGTCTTCAGCCTATACCTCCCCTACTGCCTGGCTCCAGGCAGACAGTGAGCTGGCAATGTCTGGATTCGAACCCAGGTCTGAGCTCGGAGTGCAGGAGGTTTTTCCCCACAACAGCCATCACACTAGAGGCATTCAGGGTTTTTATCCCAGCTCTGCTGGGCTCTGGGCAAGACGGGAGTGGGAAGTGGGGTGGGTGGGAAGTAGAAGAAGGACCCTCAGGCCTTGGGGTGGGGGCTTGAGGGGCAGGGGGAAGTTAGGGTGCTGGTACTCAGGGTTCAGGGCCCCCGCAGCTCCCCCGTCCTCCTCCCCTCGGCTCTGAAGCAGAGATGGCTGCAGTGGGAAGGAGCCTCTGACAGATGGTTTTTTTAAACCACTTGATCACGATAGAGAATTTAATTTTATCCCCTTCCCTGGCTGGCTCTGAGTCTATTTAGAGTTTCAGCACGAGCCAAGCGAGCGAGCGAGAAGGAGGGTCCCTGGAACACCAGACTCCCACCCCGAGCCTCCTCCCTGCCAGTGCCAGCCAGGACAAGGTCCACGTGGGGGACCCTCTCACTCTGCAGGCTCAGGAAGGCGAAGGGACTCCTGCAGCTCCCCCAGGCAAGGCTGTCTGGCACAGAGAGGTCGGGGTGGGGGCGGGGAGCAGGAAGCAGCTCCGACTTGGCTTCTTTCGAAGGGTCATCCCATCTCTCATCCTCAGCAAAAAGCATCCAACAAGCCCCTGACTGGGCCTGGGGCTGCACTCCTCCCCCCAGGAGCTGCGGGCAAGGCCTTGCTCCGAGTGAGTGACGAGAAGCAGAGAAGACAGGTTGGGGACACTCTCGTGGGGACTTAATGATGACCACACGTGCTGACCGCCCGCTGTGGGCAGGTCACCCGGCTAAGCCTGTCACACGCCTCCTCTCATTCATTCTCGGAAACGGCCTTATGTGAGGCTCTCGTTTCCCCTTTTCTCCCAATAGTCAGAAAACTTGCCCCAAGTCAGACAGCTGCCAAGCGTCAGACCCAGACGGTGATCCCCGACCGAATGGCTCCCCAGCCCCCAGTTACACGAAGACGAAGATTCATCCTGCGGCAGGAAACAGTCTGACGGAAGTCAGGAGAGTAGACCGTTGGACTGCGGTTTTACAGGGTTCGAAGCACTTTTGTGTAGAGTTTGTCAAAGGTACAATTGTGTTATTATTCCCATTTTACAGATGAGAAAAGTAAGGCCAAGACCTGCCAAGGATAGAGACCACAGAAGGGAGGCAGGGCTGCCGTCTCCAGTCCAGAGCTCTTTTGCTGACCTCCCCTGGGGGTAGGTGTGCATCCAGGCAGGGTGGTCAGAGGGCAGCTGTGGACAGGGAGAGTCATACAAAGTGAAGGAGCAGCGGATTCTAGAAAAACCAGCTCAGCCTGGAGGACAGTTGGGTTCCCACGGGGAGCTGGTGGCAGGCCAGCTTCACGTCCAGTCTGGGAGGGCTGCAGCTTCCTTCAGGAGGCGAGGGCGGGACCCAGGACCCAGGGCAGGGTTGACCCACCTGAGAAATGTTTGTTAGTCCCCTACTGCAACAGGACACGGTGGGCTACCGCACAGGGCCCATCCCGGGCTGGTCCTAGGGTCTCAGAGCCGGCCCGGGAGAGGGCGATGGGCACGCCCATGATTCAGGATTTATCCCCCACCCCTCCCTGCCCCTTCATGTCAAAGCTGGAAGCGGCTACAAACACACAGTGTGGGGTCAGACAGCTGGGGCCCGAGTTCTGGCTGCACCACACTGACCTTCGGCAAACGCCGTAACCTATTTTCTCTTCTGTGAAGTTACCGACCTCACACGTGACTGCAGAGCGTGTGTGTAAAGTGTGGCACACTTGCACACAGGCAGCACCCAGTGCACATTGGCTGTGTGAAGACTGGGACGTGGAGACACCTGCTCAGCAGATGTTTGTGAAAACCCACCCCCTCCCACCGCCAAGGCCAAGGCCAGGGGCCAGGAGGTGGGGAGTCTCAGAGGCTCTGGGTCTACAGTCACCTCCTGGGGCTGTGCAGGTAGGGGGTCTCCCACAGGTGTGCAAACAGGGCATGTTGCCACCTGCTGCGCACACTGCTCCTTCCCTGGGGACTCGGCAAGAGGCCCAGGCAGGGTGGGGCTCGGCTCCTGTACAGTCACCAGCTCCCCTGGCCTCCGCGCCTGAAGGCCTGGCAGAAACCAACCCTGGGAAACCGGCCCTGAGGGGGCGGTTCCAACGCCAAGGAGAAAAGTGAAGGCAAGTCCCTGGCTGATATCCAGAACGCATTTCACCACCCTTGTTCTTTGAGGAGGCCTTTCTTTAAATTAGGACTAGCAGCCATGGTACCCCTACCCCCCTCAAATTTCCTAAACACCCAGCTGTTGCCCCAGAAGAGAACGTTCATTAGACAGAGGAGTATTTCCTAAATACAGCCTCAGAGTCAGTCTGGGCTGATTTCATCTCCAGGACAGGGAAACGGGTGCCCAGCTGTGAGCAGCAGAGAGAGGGGCAGGGGAGAGAGGAGAGAGGAACAGCCCAGGAAGGCAGGGCAGATGGGTGGTGATGGGGTCCCCTGGGGCCTCAGAGCTCCTGCCCCCACCGCTGAACCAGGTGCACCGAAGGGATCATTTTCGTTTTCACTGCTACAAAGGGCCCTCCCGTTCAAAGGTTGGAGCAGCCTGGATTCTCACAGCTGCTATTCACCTGCGGGGACAGGGCGATGAAGCACTTCATTCATTCTCCACCACCCTCCGCCCAGGGCTGGAATCACCAACAAAGCAGGGAGGCCGGCCTCCCAGGGGCCCAGCCTGGCCCCAGCTGTCTCAGTCCTGCCGGTTGAGTCCTCACCAGCACCGTGCACCTGCACCTAGGAAGGCAGCCATGGAGGGCAGCCTGCTGTGCAGGCCGAGGGACTGAGAAAGACCCAGCACAGCCCTCAGTGTCCTCTCTCTGCTGCTGGAGTGACTGTCATCTTTCTCATGTGGTCGGATTCCCATTACAGACCAGGGTAGTTAGCTCCGGGAGGGCTCCCCTTTCTCAGCTCGTCCCTGCCACTCCGTGCCTCAGTCTCATTTGTTAACTGTGCCCACCCCAGGCCTGCGGGGGCTGGGCAGGCGGGACCAGAGCCCACCAGCCCCTCCTGCTCTGCTCAATGGCCCTGCTTAGAAGAGCCGACCAACTCCAAGGCTAACAACCCCACAGTGCCACTCAGAGCCCTGGGGTGGGGAGGGGGTGGGCAAATTCTATGCCTAACAGGAACCCTTGATATGTGTGTCTAGGTAACTTCTAGGTAACACAGCTGTCTCATTTTGTCTTTCTTTCAGCAACTGTGAAGTCCTTCCTGGAAAAAGAAGTTCCAGAGAAGGCAGGTCAACTTGGCACGAGAATGAACGTCTGAAGGTGGAATGCGCTGTGAGGTGAGGTAGTGAGTTCCCCAGGGTATTCAAGCAAAGGTGGGACAGGCCCTTTACAGGGATGTTTCAGAGGGGCTCACACATCTGGCCACTGCATGGGCTGCTAGATAACCCCACATCTGTCTCAACACCAAGCCTGAATGATGGCAACTGTGTCATCTGTCACCATATTCCATAAACCCGGTAGCACTTAGCACCCAGTGAAACTCTTTGGAAAGGAAATAGAAGCAGTGAGTCTATGTAATTAGAAGAAAAAAAAATTAAAATGGGATGATGAAGTGTAGAAATGAAAAATTCTAGAAAATGCTTCCCAAGCAATTCCTTAAGCAGAAATGACTACAGCTTCCACACTTGGATGGCATCTACGCACCAAAAAATCTTCCATTTCTGGGACGACGGGAGGGACAGCTATTCTGCCTGGACCTCTGCTGCCAGCGCGCTGAGGTTCGCTGCCCTCACACAGGATGCCGGGGTGTGCAGCAGGAGAGTGTCCCCATGCCCACGGCATGTCCCCATGCCCATCCCCATGTCCCCATGCCCACGTGCTCAGTGTCAGATCAGGACCAGGCAGGGTGAGGTCACCTTGAGAGGTTGCTGGCCTCAGTCTCATCTAGGATGATAGTTGGAATCTCCAGGCCAAAAAGGGGGGTCCGCCTTCCTACAGATCTGCTGGCTGGGCTGGGCAGATCTGGAAATTCTTCCAAACCTCGAGCTCCACTCCAGATCACGGACAATTCAACCAGCAATCCGGCGCCTTCACCCCTCCCAGGCGCCTTCGTGGGCAGGGAGGGGCTCGGCCGCGCAGCCCATGTGACGTGTGGAAGTCGGCAGACGCCCCCAACTCCGAGGGAGATGACTCGGCTCACACACCGGGCTGTTAAAAATCTTTATTGCTAATTTTCTTCTCCAACAGACATAGGTGTTTAGTTGAAATAAGAAGCCACAGCCACACTTTCGCTCTTCCCCTTCAGAAGATGAGACAGATCAGGCCACCACTGTTACAAGAGGGGGGCCATGACCTTGACAAGGACAGGCTGGGGCAGAGAACACAGCACGGGCCATGGCACGGACCCTGGACGGGAGCAACAGGTACAAAGAGGGGGCAGCCAGCAACACTGGTGTCTACACCCGACAACAGACACTGCAACCCGGGGAGAGGAGGACAGAGAGACACCTTTCCCCAGGGGCTCCGCTGGAGCTGCGGGGCACGGAGCTGAGCGTGAGTGTATTTGTAAGTGTGTGTGCGCTCACACTTGTACATGCGTGCACACACTGGCCCCTGGAGCAAGATGCTCTGAGGCCCCTACTGGGGTCCCCACAGTCCTTGTCCCCTGGGGACCAACCGCCTTTGCAGTTAACAGTCAGCCACCAGGGCCAGGGGCCGGTACATGGAGGAGCGCGAGGACACGGGGTCCACGCCCCCACACTCGAGTCCTCCTTCTGGGCAAGCCTCAGCACAGCGTGACCCTCCCATGGGCCACAGGGCTCTCCAGGGGTCACGCCTGGGGCATTGTGACAGTCAGCCCCTGTGCTCCCTGGAGGCCGTAGACTCTAGAAGGGCGTGTTTAGCTCTGAGAGTCTTCTCCTGGTCCTGGGTCCTGAGGGCAAGAATGGGCATCTGCGGGGGGGGGCACAAAGGCTTCCCTCTCTGAGGCCAGCATCTCCCTCCGCCTCCCCACCCAGATGCCACCCCTGTGAGAGATGAGGGAGAGGGGCGGCTGCCCCCAGGGGGAGGGGGAGGGGGAGGGCAGGTGGGAAGACAGGCTGGAGCACCAGCCTGGTCAGCCCGGCTCCAGGAAGCGCTCCGTAAACGAACGCCATTGCTGTCCCTTCCGGGACGACGTGGAGAGACCCTTTGGAGGGTAGAGCAGGGAGAGGTCCAGGCTGGATGAGAGAGCCCGTGTGCTGGCCAGGACCTGGGGTCCCAGTAGCAGATGCCTGTGGAGCCTTTCTGGGGGGCAGGAGGGTGACGTTTGGGGTCAAAGCACTCGCTGGCTTTGTGAGCCCAGCTGGGGTCTGTGTGTGGGTGGGTTCCGGACACCGCCCCCCACCCCCCAGCAGAAACCTGTGCTACATGGTGGGGCACTGCAGCTGGGGGAGCAGATCCTGCCCTGTACAGGAGCAGCCCCCGGACAAGGCCTCGGGAAGTGGGATACAGCAGGAACGGCGACAGCACAGAGCTGCCCAGCGCTGTAGGCCTCAGCTCAGCACGGGCAGGCTGGAGGGGCAATTCCATCCCGGCCAGAGAAGCTGGTGGGCTGCCAGCTCCTGGATGTGATGCATATAAATCCTGGCTAACAGTTGGTCACCTCTAAGCCCCGCGCTGCTCTTTCACAACCACACAGATCTCCTTGGGGGCCCCATTTTCCAGCTGTGGATCCTGCTTGGGGTCCTCGAGGTCCCCTTGATGGCAGAGCCAGGTGTGGCCGCTAACACAAATGCACTGTCCAGGCGGACCTGGCCACAGAGGGACTACTCGCCGCGGCAGAGCGGGGAGGGGCCGTGGCAACAGGGGGTCACGGGCGAGCCGATGGGAAACCAAACCCACCTACCGAAAGCCAATCAAATGCAAACACAAAACACGGAAAAGCAGCAAGCTCTGTGTAATAAATATTGCAAAGCGCACTTGGTTTCTTTCTTTTTTTTTTTCAAGTCAAATATAACAACCAATGTCCCAAACCCTGTTTTCAGCATTCAGAAGAGAGAAGCTGGGGCCGTCAGCACAGCACCTGCAGCCAATCAAAGAAATACACGGTTTCCCATCAGCCAGCCAATCCGACAGCTTTGTGACCCAAATAAAGCACCAGGGCTCGGAGAGCTTCCTGGGAAGCCGTATAACCGAAGAGCGAATTAAAAAAAAAAAAAAGTAAAAGTCAGAAATAAAAACAAAAGGTTTCCGTTGGTCAAGATTTAAAAATAAAAAGGTTTCTTCCTGCAGCCAATCATGAGTCCATCCCTTTAAGCCAACGAGAGCCACACCACCGGAGTTTCCCTCGATGCAGCCCTGCTCAGTGACCATAAGGCGGGTGGGTGGGGTGCCGAGGGTGGGGAAGGTGACCTGCTTGCTGCCACTCAGCCGGACGAGGTCCACGCAGATCTCTTGGCCCTTGCCAGCTTTCAGGGTGTTCCAAGGGGTCCGTGGCTACTGCCTCCGGTCCTCTGTCTCCGACCTGGAAAACGCCATCACCACGTCCTCGGCACCTGCAGACCAGGGGAAGAGGCTTGCTGGGTGGGCCCCTGACACCTGGCTGCAGCCTGGGACCAGGCTGGGAGGCCTGGCCCTCAGGGGCAGCGGCAGTCCACCCTCTCCAGTGCAGAGCGCTTCTGAGGAAGCCCATCTCCATTCCAGGCCTTCCTCGCAGCCTGGCCAGGGGGTGTGCCAGCCACCCTGCTGCAGGGCTGCGGGGGGCCGTAGGCCGGGGGTGAGGCTGGGGCCTGCTCAAGGCCACACAGCTAAGAAAGAGTGGGAGAACCAGGGCTGCTGGTCCTGGAGCGGGGCCCTGCCCTCACCCCCTGCTCCAAAGTCACCAAAGCCAGGAGCCATTTCTCTTTGCCAAACCCGACACCTGTTCCCAGGAGCACAGCCAGCCCTGTCTCCAGCCCACAGTCGGCCTGGCTCCTATGGAGACAGATCATGGCCATAATCTTTACGATTCTTGTGGATTTGAGAATCTGGTCCAGGCCCTCATGAAATCACTTCCTTTGTCCTGTTTTCCACTGGACAGGTCCTGACGTGCAGCCAGAAAAGCAAGAGGAGGGAGGGAAAGTGCTGGAAATACTGACCTGCCTGAGACACAGACCGTGCAGGGCAGGTGAGGCAACCCGTGGTCCTCCTTCACCTCCTGGGCCCTGGGCCTCTGAGTCCTGCCACTTTCTCCCCTCTTTCTAAAGGACAGTCAGGTGCCCGTGGCCTTTCGGACATACTTGCCCTCTGTACTAACTGGAGGAATTCTCCCGGGAGGGGAGGATTGGAACAGCAGACACAGAAAGGCCACTGAAGGGCCAGCCAGTGTGGGAGGTGCACAGCGGAGCTTCTGGCCTGAGAAACGGAGCCAAGAGCGCGACGGATTCCACCCCCAGGCACAGTGCTGGCCGCTTCATCTACGCTGCATGCAGGGCACTCTTGCCTTCACACTGGCAGTCCCCTACAGACCCCCTTCCCACCTGTCCTGCCTTGTGGACAGTGGAGGGGGCACCCCGCCACAGGCGCGGCAGAAGGAGGGCCTGTCCACAAGGATGGAACAGGGTAGAAATGTGTCTTCGATTTGGCACCAGAGCACAAGGCGCGGTAACCACCCACCCTGCCTTGACGGGGTTCCGAGCAGCTCCCTCTGGACAGGGGAACAGGGTTCTGGGAGGAGCTCGGAAGGCCCGACTCTGGGGATGGGGCTCCTTCGCTCGGGAAGCCCTGCCAACCCTTCCTATGTCTTCTTGGGAACATTCTATTCTCGCCTCAGCCCCTCAGCCCCGGGACCACGCAATATCACGGCAGGCAGAGTTTTCCTAGCAACCGCCACATCCAGGATTACATCATACCCTGCACGGCAGCCGAGCCGGTTACCCAACAGATGCTGGCTTTTCCCCGGTGCTGCCCCCGCCAGCTCGCCAACCAGTGGGGGGGGGGGGGTGCGGGAGGGAGACCATGACAGGGGAGCTGGCAGCACGAGACGCCTGGGCTGCCGTGAGCAGTGGCAGCCCACTCGCTTCTTTCCTGGCCTGTCTTAGGGACTTTCTCCCAGGCACCTGGGCCTCTGTCCTGAGCTGCAGTCACAGAAAGGGCACAGGCGGCCCCAGCGCGGAACGGACAGTCGGCAGAGTGGAGGGCCCTTAGCTTCCTGGACCCAGCCCCGGGGCCAGGCCTCCTGCCCTACAGCTGCCCGGTGTGTGCATCCAGGCCACACCCTGAAAGTTGGGGAAGGAAGTAACCACCTCAAGGTCACCCAGGGAGTCCGGTGACCATTTAACAAGACACCTGAGGCAGAGGACTTGCCAGAGTCCCGCCTGTGCCACGCTGCCAGCTGGTGGCTCCATCCCCGGCCAGGGTGGGGAAGGCTGGGAACTCACGGCTCTCATTTATAGAGCCGCCCACCCTGCAGTGGGAGCCGTGTGTGGGAAGGGCCCACAGAGCTGCTGCCCGTTCTAGACCCAGTTCTGTCCCCAAAGGGCCCTGCTGATTTCCAGACCCCCCCCCCCCACAGGGATCTGCTTTCCTCTGGGGCCCAGGAGCAGGGAGGCTCTGGAAGAGCATTCTCTGACCTAGCCCCAGCACCTCGGCCGACACCCGTCCTTCCCCACCAGCCTGGCCATGACCCCGGCAGGCCTCTAGGCGTGGGCACCCCTTCCCTCTCCTTTTCTCAAGGCACCTGGGCCAGTCACCTCCGGGGGCTGAGCCACTCTGCTAGTCATCATGAGTCAAACTGTGGGGCCGAGAGCCAGGAGGGACCTCAGAGGGTGGCTGCCACGATCCCTCCTTGTCCTTTAGAGGCCAGCATGTGGTGTCCCCCTTGGGTGCCCTCACTGTTGTGGATCGTGGGGCTCAGAACAGGAGGACACTGCACAGAGGCCAGCAGGCCTGGCCCCCTCCTCCAGGCGGCCAGCTAGGTTTCCTCTCCCACGTCAGAGCGAGGCTGGGCACCCCCACGAGTCCTCCTGTGCCCACTGCCTGTACTTGGGGCAGAGCTTCTGCCTGCCCGTCCCCCTGGACCTGGGCAAGCCCAGGAGGAGGGAAGCTGGTCCATCGGTCTCTCCTGCCCGTGCTCACTAACACAGCAGAAGACAAAAGTAGCCAGAACCTGACAAACACATCACAAGGGAAAAAACCACAGACTAGCATCTCTTATGCATATAGATGCTCATCGTACCTATGACATGTAAAAACACAGAAAAAAGTACTAGCAAGCTGGAAAAAGCAACACATAGAAATCATTATATATATATACTCTGACCAATGAGATGCATCCCAGGAATGCAAGGTGGGTTTAACATCAGAAAATCAGTTAATGAATAGAAAAAGGGACAAAAAACATACAAGCATCCAAAAAGACACAGAAAACACATCCGACAAAATTCAACACCTCTCCACGGTAAAAACCTCCAACACCCCTGGCTGGTGTAGCTCGGTGGATTGAGCACGGGCCTGCGAACCAGAGGATCTCGGTTTGATTCCCAGTCAGGGCAGATGCCTGGGTTGCAGGCCAGTTCCCGGCAGGGGACACACAAGAGGCAACCACATATTGATATTTCTCTCCCTCTCTCCTTCCCTTCACCTCTAAAGATAAATTTAAAAAAGAAAGGAAAACTCTGTTAAAAAAAAAACAAAACCTCCAATACACCAGGAGTAGAAGGAACTTAGAAGGAACTTCCGCAGCCTGGTAAAGGGCATTCACTGGAAACCACAGCTGTTATCATAGTTAATGACGAGACACTGGGTGCTCTCCCCGTTCAAGGTCAGGAGGAAGAAGAGGATGTCCGAGCTCTCACGTTTCCATTCAATGTTGTGTTGACAGTTCTATCCGAGGCAATCCAGCAAGGAAAAGAAATAAAAGGCACGCAGATTGGAAAGGAAGAAGTAAAGCTACATTTGTAGATGACCCGGATCTCAAATATAGAAAACCCTAAGAAATCCGATTAAAAAAACTATTAGAACTAACACACAAGTTAAAGTTACATGGTATAGAATCAATATACAAAATTATTTGTATTTCTATACACTACCAATGAATAATCTGAAAATAAAGTTAGAAAAACAATTTCACTTACAATGGCATCAAAATTAATAAATTTAGTAGAAATAAATTTAACAAATGTACAAAATTTGTATTCTAAAATATATAAAACATCATTGTTCAAAACATCGCTGAAAAAAAATTCAAAAGAGCCCTGGCTGGTGTGGCTCAGTGGATTGAGCGCGGGCCTGTGCAGCAAAGGATCACCGTCCGGCTCAAGTCCCAGTCAGGGCACATGCCTGGGTTGCAGGCCAGGTCCCCGTAGGGGACACATGAGAGGCAACCACACACTGATGTTTCTCTCCCACTCTTTCTCCTTCCCTTCCCCTCTCTCTAAAAATTAAAAAAAAATAAAATAAAATATTTTTTAAAAGAGTAAAAAATTTTCAAAACAATCCCTATCAAAATCTCAGCTACCTTTTTTTTTTTTTGCAAAATACTGATAAGCTGTTCTCAAAATTCATATGAAGACACGAGGACCCAGAATTGCCAAAACAACCACGAGAAAGGACAGAGCTGGATTCACACTCTCGGGGTTCAAAACTCACTATGAAGCCCTGACTGGTGCAGCTCAGTGGGCTGGGCGCCCCCCTGCAAACCCAAAGATGGCCAGGTGGTTCCCACTCGGGGCACACACCTGGGCTGCAGGCTGGGTCTCCAGGTGGGAGCACACTCGAGGGGCGGTTGATCGATGTTTCTCTCCCTCTGTCGCTCCCGTCCTTTCCCTCTCTCTAAAACAAACTAAATAAAATCTTTCAAAAACTTACCGAGAAGCTACGGTAACCAAGACCGAGTGGCGTGGCATGAGGACACAAGGACAGATGTACAGATCAACAGAAGGGAACTGAGAGATCAGAAACGACCCCTCCTATTCGTGCCAGTCAAGTTCTCACAAGGGTGCCATGGACAAATGGTGCTGGGACAACCGGACATTCACACGTACAGGAGGAAACTGGACCCCTGGCTCACATCGTATTAAAAAGTTAACTGAAAATTCCCCAGCGACCTACAAACATCCTTGAAAAAAACACAGGAGTGAATCTCCGTGACCTTGGGTCAGGGAGGGGCTGCTTAGATATGACACTCAAAGCACAAGGAACAACGTAAAAAAACAGATAATTTGGGCTTCATCCAAGTTAGAAACTTCTTGTGCTTTAAAGGGAACTATAAAAACAGTGGAAAGGCGACCCATGGAACGGGAGAAAGTGTGTGCGATGCGTACATCTGGTGAGGGGCTGGTGTCTGAGATTTTCAATAAAAACTCGATAATTATAAAAAGTGAAACAACCGAATTTTGGAAACGAGCAAAGAACCTGAATAGACATATGAGTGGCCAACGGGCACAGGACGCTCAGCATCATTCGTCGTCATGGAAATGCAAACTCAAACCACAGTGAGGCCCCACTTCCCACCCACCAGCAGGGCAGGAAGCAAACAGGGAGACAGTAACAAGCATCAGCAAGGATGTGGAGAGAGCAGAACCCTCCGTCGCTGGTGGAAATGGCAAGTGGCCAGCGCCCCAGCCGTCCCCACCCACAGCCTTCCCATCCCAGCTGACCCTCCTCCCTTCTCCGGCCCTGGCTCAGGTCAAAAACCCTGGGTCTTCCTGATCGCCCTGTTCCCGCCCCACCCCCTCCGCACACAACTTGCCATCCCTTTGTTCAAAACTCTCCAAAGGCATCTTATTACAAGGCGTCTTGTTCCTTCGGAGTAAACTCCAGCTCTACACACCGAGCCTGCAGGGCTCAGTGGGATCTGGCCTCTGGATGCCTGCACACCCCTGCCCCCCTCTGTGCCCCCTCCCACCACAGGGGCTCCTGGCCGGCCTCCAAGCACAAGGACTTGCACCCCAGGGCCTTTGCACTTGCAGCTTCCTCTGCCTCAATGCTCTTCCCTGAGTCTATCTCACAGCTCTTGTCCTTCATGCCAGTCTGTGCAACCCGCCCCCTCCGCCGAAGGTCCCCCACCCTGACCACCACTGCTGAAATGGCACCTCGAGTCAGCCAGGCCACGGTGGCCAGCATCAGTAGGCTCAGAACAACCCTGCAGTGACGTGTTGACGTCACCTTGTTTTCCCACTGGAAAGAACATTCCATAGGACCAGGGCTCTGTCTCGCTCACTTGCACATTCATAGCTCCGGGGAAAGCCCCCAGGGTACAGGAGGAGCGGCTGTTGCGGACCCCGTGAGCTCAGAGACAGAAAGCAGCTCGTTGCCTCAGAGGCAGAGGCATGTGGAACACAGACCCCGAGTCCACCCACACCTGCATGGCCACACCCTCAGGAGAGGGAGCGACTGACTTCTGGTCCCCTCCGAGCACTGCGGCTGCTCAGGCCTCCAGCCAGAGACTGGGCCAATATGTCTGCCCCCATCAGAAAAGAACCAAGACGTGGGACTGAGAAAACACAATGTCAGAGCAGCCCTAGGGTGCCCTGGAGAAAACTCCACGTGGAGCCCAGACTGTCACCCTGGGAGCAGCCCCGCCCCAGATGCCTGTCCCCGTCTCCACGCCCGGCCCTGGCCTGCTGCCCACCGGACACCTCCCTGGTCCCAGGCTCGCCTGCTGTGGAAAGCAGGGCCGAGGCACTGGCGAAGCGCAGCTCTGAACGGAGTAGGGCACCCTGCGGGCCGTCCCAGCCCACGCCCAACGCCGGCTTTGCCCCTTTCACAGAGTCCAGTCAAGTGACTGGGGAGGGAAAAATGACAAATATGCAGGAGCTTAAAAAAGGGAAGCTGGCCCCCAGCTGGGGGTGGGAGGCAGACAATGGGGTCACTGGTCCATGTGCAAACTCTGGATGAATTCACAACAGCAGCGTGGAAAGCCCAGCACAGGCCGCACACAGCAGCACCCTTGGCCCGGCCCACGTCCCGGCTGCCGGAAGGGAACCTACACGTGGCCACCAGGGAGCCGGCTCACTTGGAGGTGCTGGGGCGCAGGGAGCAGTGCGGTTTGGAGAAAGCCCCGGACAGAGGCATGAGATGCAGCCCCCAGCCTCTGCACAGCCACGCTTGACATTTGAGGCTGTAAGTTCACATCTTTCCAAAAAGGTCTTTTCCATCACCTCAGTCTGTTTCTGGAATTGTCGGACGCACTTTTACAGGCTGCGTGGCTACAGCTGGCTCAGCGATGGTGGGTGGGAAAGAACAGAACGAGGGACAGGGAGGCGGCCGAGGCCCTGAGGCCCAAGGGTGGAGTGAGGGCGCTCGAGGTCTGTTTCTCAGACCCGGTCGGGAAAGCCTCCTGGAGTCCCGCCCTCGCCCACAGATAGGGCTACTCCCAGAAGTGGCACCTGCCATGGACGGGGGCGCCCACATCACCCAGTCTGGAGCCATGGGCTCCTCTAAGCCCAGCCCCCCACAACCACGTGCTCTGGGGACAGGAGGCTCCCTGAAACCTCCGCACCCCTCACTGGGCAGGTCTTCCCAGAACCACACCCCATGGCCAGACACGCTGGGGGCAGGGATCTCCTGACCTGCTCTCCCGAAGGGACCTAACGCCTTCCCAAAGAGGGTGAACCACTGGGGCCGAGAAACTGAGAGACACAACCCGGAAACCCCAGCCTCCAAACTGCCACACCACTGCAGGTGGGAGACGGCCAAGGGCATTAACTCTGGGTAGGCGCTCAAAGCCATCCAGGGAACCCAGCCGGCCAGACCCGGACACCCTCCATGCCCCCGGCCATGGACCGGAGAGGAAACACGGCCACATGCTCCTTCTTTGACCATGTGATTTTGGTGGTGGTACCTCTTCACCCAGTGACCTCATGGTCATTGTCACTGGCTATACCAACTAGAGTCTGCTACCGGGCTGCGCAAAACTGCGGTGACTCAGCTGCCAGCTCTGCGGAGGTGAGCCAGGCAGCAGGGCCCCTGGAACAGCAGGTCGCAGACGCTGCGCCAAGGGGGGACGCTCCCCCAGAGACGAGGCTTGAACGCCACCCTGGACTGGGCGTCCTCCCAGACAAACGCCGAGCGCTGGGCGGCATCACCGCTTTCAGCAGCCACAGCCTAGGAGCCTGGGGTTCTCTACATCTCAGCTCTGATGCCCAAAGTTCCCGAGGGGATGGATTTACCCAGAGACAGCAAGACACCGGCTGCCATGGGGACAGCAGCTCTGATCCACCAAGTCTTCACAGCCAAAGCGGGCCTCCAGGCTCGGTGGCACCTACTGGCCTCCCAGCTGACAACAGTCACCAGGCACCCAAGCTGCCGGAAGGTGAAGCACGCAGGCGGGGCATGGAGCCGGCTCCCAGCAGGCTGTGGGGCCTCCAGACCTGCTGCTGAAGGCCCTCCCTTGACCTGGGCTGCCTCTGTGGGTGCTGGTACCCCGAGCCTGACTCTGGGCCTGACCACACCTAGTGTGGGGTCCCGCCTGCTGGCCTCTGTCTCTCCATCCACAAACCACGAGTTGAAGCAACCCCACCTGTCTTGGCACCGTGGGCAGTGCCCACAGAACAAAGCATCGCAAACGGCATCTCATGGGGTCACAACTCAGGCACTACCACACCTGGTCTTCTCTGGTCCAGACCTGTTCTCCTAAACCTACCTGCTCTAGTCCCAGACCTGCTCCCCCAAACCCGTATCGCCCCCTCCTACACTCTGTACCCTGAGCCCAACACACACACCTACTCTGAGGTCTGCCTCATTATTTGAGTGAGACGCCGTTCTCCTCACTCTAATTCTTTGCTTTCCCACAACGTCCGCTCTCCGCTCTCCTGGACCAGACAGTGTGGCTAAGTGCGAAGGGGACAGGATCTGGGAGGCGTGGGTGGATGCCTCTAGGGGTCAGGGGTGACCAGGTCTTCAGAGTCCTGGCATGTCCCCAAACTCTAGCAGACATCAGAACCACCTGCAGGTTCTTTCGAATGCAGATTCTCAGGCTGTCCATCTGACTCTGCAGGCCTGAGGTGGGGCCCAGAGTCTGCAGGTGTGACAAGTGCCCTTGGTGACTCCAGAGTGGTCGTCTGTGGCCCACACCCTGAGAACCTGATGCTGCAAACAGCCCCCTGATCGCCCCTCCCCACCCCCGAGCTGTTGTCTTTCCTTCTGAAAGAGACGCCTGTCCTGCTTCTGCTTCCTTGGGTCTCACTCACTGCCCGGCCCCTGGCAACCCGGCTTCCTGCTGGGCTCCCCAGAAACTGTTTTGGGAAAAGTCACCACGGACCTCTTCAGTACAAGTCAGGAAGCCCTGACGGTGACCCTGGTGTCCTCCCACTGTCCTCAGCACTGTGCTCCCCCTGCGTCCTCCACTGGGTCACCACCCCCACTCCATGCCTCACCGACACCCACACCCAGTCCCATCTCCTCTCCCTCACACCCAAACTCTGACTCTGCTCCCACCCCCTCGTGGATACCCACATGCTCCACCCCTGGCTCCCCTTCCTGCCTCCTCCACTGGGACCCCCGTCTCAAACCCCATCCCCACCTGTCGGCCCACCTGCAGGTTCTCTGTCCTGTGACCCATCGCCGCCGAAGTGCATGCGGATCCTTTTGCATGTGACATCACTGTGACCTTCCAGCTGTCTCCCTGCCCCACCCTCTGGCCCAGGACCTCTCCCCAGCACTTGCCCTAAGTGAATGACAACTGACCTGGCTCTGTCCCCCTTCAGGCCCATGGTGACCCCTTGCAGTCTTCAGAATAAAACTGCATCCTGAGCCCATTTGCCTTTCCAGCCACCTACCCAGCAACTGCCACCCCAGGGGGACATGAAGACGCTCAACACTGGCGCAGGCTGGGCAAGCCCCAGGGGCTCCCTGGGCCTGGGACAGCCCCCCCACACCCCGAGGCATCCTCCCAGCCCAGGCAAACGGCACATCTCCTTGCGGTTCCTGGGTGGGTTTCCCTCCTCTCGGGATCTCAGTCCCCTGCGACCTGTGCACCCAAAGTGCTCTACACACCTGTCCTTGTGTCCACCCTGCCGCACCAGCAGCTCCAGGGTGGGGCCGTCACCTCGCACCATGCCTGGGGCACAGACCTGCAGGCTAATGTGAGCGGAAGTGTCCCATCCCCGGGAGAGGGGCCCCTGGGTGCTCTTGTCCGAGACAGAGGTCGGCCTCTCACGGGGTGTCTGGGGGTCGCGCAGGGGCTGGGAGGCCTCTGTTCTCAGGCCTGAACAATGGACCCCTTCCAGCGACCATGGAAGGCGGAAGCAGCCCTTCCCAGGCCGGAACCAGACATGGAGTTGAGCAACTGGCCTGTGCTTCACACATTCCTTCCCCTTTCTGGGGTTTGTGGGCTTTCTGTAATCCAAGTTATCACATACCAAGTCTTTCTGGTTGATTTTTCAGTTGGATTCAATGTATATGTGACTTTTTTGGCTCAGTTTTTAAGTTTTTAGGTTACAGGTAATTCTCATGTAAGTGTTGATTAAAGTTAAAGAAGATTGGCTTTCCGTCCCATACAGCGGGATTCTCCCGGGGCCTGACCATCATTTCGGTCCAGTTTGTCACCTCGGGCGCCTCTGGGAGAAGCCTCGGCCCACGCACAGGTCCAGCAAAGCCCCGCTCTGCGTCTGAAGCTGGACACAGCGCAGACCCTGGCCCCATAGGGGTTCTGATGTAATGTACGACTGGGGACGCGGCTCACGAGCCAGAGGAGGGGCTGTGACCACCTGAAAGAGGCCAGGGAAGACTGCGTGGAGGAAGTGAGAGTATGGAAGGGTGTCCCAGAGGATTCCAGGAACCGCACTGGCTGGAGAATGGGCAGGATGGTGCCAGCACCTCTGCGGAGAGCCGCAGAGGGTCCAGCGGGGCCATCGGCCGTGAAGTGCCACGGGTGGGCCACTCCCTGAAGGGGCTGGCTCCCTGCTGCTTTGCTCGTGGCCACAGCTACTTTACCAAGGTCCCAGCGTAGCCCTGAGACCAAAGGGCCTGTTTTAGGCTCTCTGGCAGCATGCTTTAAGCCAGCAGCCTTGGCTTCCGAGGGGCAAAGCCAGCAAAGCCCTGAGAGAGCCCAGCTGGCTCCAGGCTGTAGGGGACCTTCCCCGGAAAGTCTCCTACAGAAAAGTGTGGTCAGGCAGAGGCCAGAACAGGCGGGTGGAGCCTGAACCAGTAACACAGCTCCCAGGCCAAGGAGAGGGGAAGAGAAGGGCCAAGAGCTTCCTTAGCAAAACAGGCCATGTCTTGCCCTGGCTGGTGTAGCTCAGTGGATTGAGCACAGGCCTGTGAACCACATGATCGCGGTTTGATTCCCAGTCAGGGCACATGCCTGGGTTGCAGGCCAGTTCCTGGTTCCCGGCAGGGGACGCATGAGAGGCAACCATACATTGATATTTATTTCTCTCTCTCTCTCTCTCTCCTTCCCTTCCCCTCTAAGATAAATAAATAAAATCTTTTAAAAAAAAACAGGCCACATCTAGACGGGTCTCTTACAGCTTCGGAACACCTGGACAAGGGCCTCTACAAAGCAGCGCTCGAGGACAGTTCTGCAGGTGAGTGGCTGTGGGGGGGCCTCTGCGAAGTGCACTGGGGACCTGGGACTGGCACTGGCTGGGTGCCCTGTCCCCTGTGCGGTGCCAGGGCAGGAAGACACTGGTCCTCTCAGAGAAACAGCACCTTCGAAGCACCCCAAACAACAGCTTGGTAGACTCTTCCCAGTTTATTCTGTGCCCTCCTGAAATTCCATGTTAACTGCCCAAATCCCGCCTGTCTGTTAGGTAAAACGCTGCTTTGCTTAAAAAGTGCACATGGCCTGCGAGCTGCTCCTAGAGTTTATCTTAAAGCAAAGGAAGATTTACACACAGAGTGTGCGACACACGGCCCGCCCGGGCCCCACACTGACGGGCTCTGTCACTCAACGTTCGGCTCGTTGTTTTGCCTCTCTGGCCTGTCATCTCATCCTGAACGTGGCCCGGGACAGCGCCCGCCTCACAGGCCTGGCTCGAGGATCCACCGGGAAAACGCTGGGCAAGAAACTGGGCTCAGAGGAGGGCCTCAATGAATGTTTGCTGTTATCGTGATTAATGTGAAAATGAGAAACAAATGTGGAACAATAAAGGCTTGGAGGAGAAAACATAGATACACGGCAGAGCCATATGGCTGTACATCCTGCAACTGCTAAAACGTTTTATTGAAAATTGTTTAAGAACATTGTAAAATTATCATAAGTAAAAAAAAATGAATGTTAAAATGGATAGTAAAATGTTTACAGTATATGGTCCTGACTTTATGATGGAACTAGATGCATGTTTTTTATTTTATTTTTTAAAAGATTTTTTAAAATTTATTTAACCTTAGAGGGGAAGGGAAGGAGAGAAGGAGAGAAATACCAATGTATGGTTGCCTCTCCTGTGTCCCATTCTGGGATCTGGCCTGCAACCCAGGCATGTGCCCTGATGGGAATCAGGGCCGAGATCCTTTGGTTCGCAGGCCCACACTCAATCCACTGAGCTATACCAGCCAGGGCTAGCTGCATGTTTTTTAAAGACGGACAAGAAATTTAACTAAAGGTAACAGAGGTAACAGTTACGTGCCAGGATCCAGTCCTTGAAGCTTCTCTGCGGCTTCTCTCTCTCCCTGGTTTTCTCCAATGACTGTGCCTTACTTTACAACCAGGACAAAGGGTCAACTTGTGTGACGGGGAGGGGAACACTGGCAGGGATAGGCAAAGATGAACATTCTGTCCTGCTGGCTTCAGAAGCTGCAGCCAGGCCTTCTCGGCAAGGTGCCCTTCCTGGAGAAGCACTGATTTCCTTCGGGTCAAAGTCAGCTCTGCCTGGCCACCGTCAGGGGCAGGGGAGAGTGCTCAGAGGGTTGGCTCCGAGGCTCTGCCTTTCTGGGCCCCACAAATACAAGGAGGGAAGCCACAGTCCCAAGCTCAAGGGGCTCAGAGCTGGTCTGGATATAGAACAGGAGACAGTGTGGGAGCAGCACAGCCCAGGAACACGTGTGATGGAAATTACAGGAGTGCCTGGTCTGCAGAGGCAGGGGAGTCCAATGCAGAGGCAGAAGGGTGAGAACACGCGTGGCCCGAGGCAGGAGCTAAAAGCCATTCACTGTGGCTGTTCATGGTGCTTGAGGTCCCTGTGTTGCAGGTGGGCAGGGGGTCTTGCTCATCATGCTAAGGGGGTTATTCTATCCTGAAGCAGAAGAGAGCCACTGAAAGGGTTTGAGTCAGGAAGAGACCGGCAGATGTGGCCTTCTAAAGTCCCCCTGGCCGTGCGTGGAAAGTGCCCTGTGGGGGCAGTAAGAAGTCAAGGAGCTGGTGAGCAGCTGTTGCAGCAATTGAGACAAGAACCAGCCCGGGCCCAGACCACAGTGGGGGTTCCCACCGCAATGGAGGACGAAGCAGATCTCAGGAGCATTAGGCGGTAGGATCAAAGGGCTCGGTACTAACTAGATACATGGGGATGAGAGGAGGACACAGGGTACGGGGGTGGCATGTGCGTCATGGCAGAGGATGCAGGCGAGGAAGGTTGTGACCCTGGGGCTGCTGAGGGGGGACATCAGTGTGAGGTCACAGCACTGTCCATGGAGCTCTGGGGTTGGCAGCGGGGGCTGGGCTGCGAGCGACTATCTGCTAAAGTCGCCGCGCAGGTGAGCTCCCAGAGAGAGTGCGTGAGGCTGAGCGTGGAGAGGACCAAGGTGGGGGAGACCAGTGTGATGACAGGAAAGAGGCTGTTCACAGGGGGGACGAGCAGAGGGAAGTGGAAATTTAGGGGAGAGAGAGAGAGATGTGCGCATCATGCAAGACAAGGAATGAAAAAGAAAAGCAGGGATTCTGGAGGCAGGCCCACCATTCAGTTCAGTACTGGGGTGCAGCTGGAGCCCTCTGCTGGAATGGTTTAGTCAGCCCCTCGGGGGAGGACCCATGGGCCAGGGTCTCCAGCACCCGCCTGGACCCAGCAGATTCTCATAAGTTCAGCGAGGGCAGAATGGGAATGAAGGAGGCCGGGAGAACGGGTGCAGGGTGCAGCATCAGATCGCGGTGGGTGAGGAATACCCTAGAGAGGAAGTGCACGCGGGTCTGGAGGTTGTGGGCAGGACCCCAAGATCAAAGCAAGTACTGGTCTACTGTGGGTCGGGTGGCCTCAGGCCCCCTGCCGAGGGGAGCTGGAACAGCAATAGGTTGCGGCCACCCAGGAGGGAGTGTGGGGCATATGCTGAGAGACAGCGCCACCTGGTGGCAGGAGGCACTCACACCAGGCTTCTGCTCCTAGGTCTTTGGGGGTCTTTCGTGCTGGGGTGTCCTGCACTGGAAACAGTGAGCCAGAGCTCTTGCCACCTGGGCAGCACTGGCGCCTCTGACAGCAGGATGCCCTGTGGCATCAGCCGAGGTCGGCTCTGCCAACGCAGAAGTAGCCAGACTAGATTTTTAGCTGACAGTCACTTGGTAAGGACAGAAACGTAAGGTTCTGCCCTTGGGCTTGCACCTGTACCAAGGGAGAGACCAGACTGGCTGCTCTTTGGTTGTTCTTGTGTGTTTGTCTGTAGCACCTTTGGACCCACAAAGAATAACAGCACGCGCGTGAAGCTCTTCCAGGCTCAGCTGCCCGCCCCTCTCCAGCTCAGGGTCCACAGGAATTCGTGGGGCTTTCTGCAGAACATGCCTTCCCGTGAGGTGACCGTGCAGGTGAGGGGCAGCCTGCAGGGCACCCGGCAGTTGGAGAACCACACCTGCCACCAGCCTCCCCACGGGGCTCCCCAGGCTCCAGGGTCAGCACCAGAAGCCTGCTTCCTGGAGAGAGGCGTGTGTGAGGCCGGCCTGGCTGTCCCAGGGATACCCCGAACTCAGAAGGGCCCAGACCCTGGGACCCAGACGGTCCCACCCATACAGCTGTGGCTCACTCCCGACTGCTCAGCAGTTTCAGGCCAGGTGAGGTCGCTATGACCTCCTTAGACCACTCGGAAGAGCTCATTTTTATTCCCAATTGTTGCTATAGCTGAGTAAGAGAAAGAGTTCTCACAAAAATACTTTTTGAAACTTCTCTTACCACAAAAGAAATGGATATGCGATGTAAAAAAATCAGTTTAACAAAAACATGTGACTGGGAAAGTGGAAGTCCCTTATATAGTTTTACCCTCTAACACAATTTTCTATGAACAGCCTGTGTATTTTCCTTCAGCTTTTTTTTCTGTACACACACATGCGTGAGTGTGGGGGGAGGGGTGTCTGTTCTGTTTTCTATACTGACAGGTGGTTGTACAGCTTACCTTGATTTTTCCATTAAGAGCATTTGACTAGAGGTATTCCTACTCTACGCCCCCGCCCCCCCCCCCCAGCTCAAATTCAGGTTAACTCAGTGACCCCAGACCAGGGTAGGAGGACAGGTAAGGGCCCAGGGATGCAGAACTGTGAGGGTTTCAGGGAGAGATGGTTCAGCCGCAGGGGAGATGAGCCTGGGCTAGAAATCCAGGTCAGCCTAGGAGAGAAGTGTGCTCCCGGAAAACACGCCAGGAGGGACAGGAGCTGACTGCACACCCCCTGTCTCCTTCCCAGCTCCGCCCACAGTGCAGCTGGCACAGAACAGGCGGCCCAATGGCGAGCGACTGTTGAGCCGCTGGGACGTCCTGTACGTTTCTGCTGAGTTAGGTGCACAGGCCTGGTCACACCCAGAGTCAGAGCTTGGGAACTGGGCCCTGCGCCAGGGCAGAGCCCTGTGACATCCAGGAGAACAAGGGCAACTTCAAGACAAGCAGCCTGTGGGCCAGACCTGCTCTTTCCCTTGGCCTCAAGGATGGGCACCCCCAGCACTCTGCCTGCGGAGCCCCCGCCCACCCAGCAGACGTGCCTATACTATTTCATGGCTGACGGTTCAAACTAAGCGCAATAAGAACAAAAGAAAGTAACTAGAAGGCGCTGGTCAGGAAACTGGGCTGAAGGATTAGGATAAGCCTTCCAGAAAGGAGGACCCCCAGCAGCCTCGGTCACTCCAGAACACAGGTCCAGAGTCAGGCTGCAGGTCTGCACCCTGCGCCCCCTGGCAACTGGCTGCACGATCAAGGTCAGTAACTTGTTGCATCTGAACCCATTTCCTCGCCAGCTTATTGCAAGTGATACAAACAGTAGCTATCTACATACAATTAAATGAAATGTATCAAGCACTTAGCACATGCACTAGATAATACATGCAAACGCCACCCACTACCACTGCTGCACTTGGGTGAGGACACCCAAAAAAGTAGTAACTCCCAAGGGCACACAGAGGGCCTCCCTGCTGGGCAGAGCCAGGAGCACCCGGCCACTGTGTAGCCTGTCCCCAGGCCAGGCCTAGCACACAAGGCCAGGTTCACTAACCCTGGACAAGGTGCCGGAGGGGGGTGGTGCAGGGGGCAGGCCAAAGGCTGAGGAATGCAACAATCAGAGCCTCTGTAGTGAAGGGACCCGCAGACCCCTCCATTTCTTGCCTTCCCCAGGTCTAGAGAGGGATCCCACCAGGCTGAGACCAGGCAGGAAGCTCCCAGGGCCCCTTGGCTTGATGTAGCCCCCGCCTAGGGCTCAGCCCNGGCCACTGTGTAGCCTGTCCCCAGGCCAGGCCTAGCACACAAGGCCAGGTTCACTAACCCTAGACAAGGTGCCGGAGGGGGGGGGGGCAGGGGGCAGGCCAAAGGCTGAGGAATGCAACAATCAGAGCCTCTGTAGTGAAGGGACCCGCAGACCCCTCCATTTCTTGCCTTCCCCAGGTCTAGAGAGGGATCCCACCAGGCTGAGACCAGGCAAGAAGCTCCCAGGGCCCCTTGGCTTGATGTAGCCCCTGCCTAGGGCTCAGCCCCGAGGGCAGGAGAGGGCTGTGGCCCCTCCTTGTTTCTCACGGACCCCCATCTAGAAGGGCTGCAGCCGAGCTCCCGAGAGGGCGTGGCCGGCCGCCGGCCGGGGACTCACCCTGGTCGATGGAGTGCTGGGGCAGCTGGCTCAGCTGGCTGTTGACGACCCCCGCGTAGGTGCGCAGGAACTCCTCCTCGCTGGCCGTCAGCTGTGAGGGCGAGAGAGCTGCAGGTGAGGGGCGGACCACCACCTCTGAAGACACCTGCCAAGGCCTGCTCGATCCCCAGGAGGCGCCTCCTCCTCTGCTCCCTGGAGATTTGACCCCTTGGTCACGGAGCGAGCACCCCTTCCACCCCGGAAACGGCCCACCGGGCCTTGCCATTCAGAGCAGACCCGAGGTTGGACTCGTGAGCAGCACAGGGCTTGCAGGCAGACGCAGGCCCAGCTTGGGGGAATGCCCCTCCACATCCACTGCCCTCCCGGTGCCTGTCCTGCCCAGTGCCCCTCGGACCCGTCCTGGAGAAGAGCCTGGGCTGGGAGAGCAGATCGAGGGAAGGTTGGGCGTCAGAACTCTCACCCCCCTGGCCCGGAGGGAGGAAGACTGCCCCACCAGTTCCCCTGGGACTCACATACCGGACTCTGTGCCCCATGAAGCAGCCACAGAGCCAAAGCACAGGCTCAGCATCCCCCTTCCCCGACCACAGCTGCCATGGGCAGCGGCTACAGCCTCTCCTCTGCCTGTACTGCCATCCTCCCTGGGGGCTGTGGCTCGACACCCCACAGGCACTCACGTTTGACCCCATCTTCCTCAGCATGAGCAGCACCCGGACCTTCTGCTGAATGTACATCTCCTCCGGACTCTTCCCGGGAGCCCCCTCGCGGTTCATCCCCTGGCCAGCTCTGGGATCCTGCGGAGCAAGGAGAGACACGGGTGGGTGTCAGGGCAAGACAGGCCAGGTGGAGACACGGAGCTGGGGGGACTGCCCGGGAGCCCACCATGCTGCAGGATCTCGCTTCTGAGAGCCCAGAGCTGGGGGTGAGGTGCCTGTTCCCCCCCACTCCCAGTCACCCCAACAGGACTCATCCCCGGACAGACAGTGGGCGCTGGCGCCCCCTCTGTGTGAAGAGCTGCCAGGCCCAGGGAGCCTGAGCCGGCCGAGCCTGCTGGCCAGCTCTACCTTCGGGCCACCCCCGCAGCAAGGCTCCTGCTATGAGCCACAAGAGATGTGCTACACGACCCCCAAGTGTCCCAGATTTTCAAAGCAAGCGACTCCCCCAAGGAGCAAAAGTGGTGTGGTCAGAGGCAGCTGGCCAGGGCCTTCGCTGGAGAGACTGTGAGATCAGCACCCAGCCCCCAAACCCCAAGGCAGCGCCCTCAGCCAAAGCCCCTGACGAGTTCAAGAGGCCGCTGGCTCCTGGGCTGGGCTCCAAGGAGTCCCTGGATGGGGACCGGAGGGCCCAGGGCAGTGGGGCCGAAGTGCCTGTCCATGGTCCCTGGCGCTACCCCCCAAGCCCACCCCGTCTGTCTGAGGGTGGCTCCTGTGGTGGCAGCTGCGTCCAGGTGCATTGGGGACCCCACCTGCAGCAAGGTCCCCAGAGAGAAGTCCCAGGGTTTCCCCTCCAGGAGGAGCCGGCGGAAAGGAAGCCAGGCGTGGAGGGATTTAGATTACATATTTGTAACTCCTGGATGAGTCAGAAATAACGCAGCAGCTGGTGGGGGTGGAGCCTCAGCGGCCTGGTGCCAAGGAGCTCCGCTCCGAGGACCGAGGGAACTGGGCTGGTGGGCCAAGAACACTCCTCACACCGTCCATCCCTCAGGGTCCAGCAAGCCCTGGACCAGCAAGCTCTCCCAGGCAGGGTGGCTGTCCTGGGGAGGGTGGCTCTCGGTGCAGCCTCAGAAATGTGCCAGAGCCCTGACCTGCAGCCTCCCTGTTGGTCCCCTGTCAACTGCTTAGTCCCCATAGCCTAACAGAGGCCCTGGCCCTAAAAGCCCACACAGTAGGCGAAAAGCCAGCACGATGGGGCTTAAGCAGTGACTCTATGCCTGATGTGACGTGGTCCTCTTTCAGGGCCTTCCCTTCTGCCACCAGAGCCCCAGGCTCCCTAGCCTACTGTCTACCCCTGTCCCCTCCTCCAGGAGCAGAAAAGGGTCTAACTAACAACTGGTGCCTGGGCAAGGGCGGGAAGGCACTGCAAGGCTGCTCCTGAATGAGAGGCAGCCCTGCCACCCCAGGGCCCGGTGCGTGGAATGCAGGGGACAACCCTGACCCCCCTAGCACAACTGCGTGGGAAAGCTCGGTGCTGGGGCTCCACTTCTCACACTGGCCCCTTCTCGCTGCCCCCCCCACCACCACCAGAAGGATCTCTAAAAAAACCCCAGGACACAGGGCCCCACTCCCCACTCCACCTACCCCCAAATGCATCACACAGTCTCACCAGGACCCCACGAGGCCCTCACGGTCGGCCCTGCCTCCCTCTCCTCACTCGTCCCCTTGCCACTCTGCCTTCCTGGCTCCCATCTGTTTCTAGAACCTGCCGAGAAGCTCTTTTCCCAGCAGCCTTTGCACTGAGTGACCCCTGCATCTGGAACTGGATCCTTCGTCTCCCTTGAAGGCGCCTTCCCAGGAAGCCTCTCCAGCAGCCTGGCTGCAGCAGCGCGGGCACCAACCCCTCGGCCCTCTCAGTCACACAGCCCTGACTCGTCCCAATTTCCTAAAAGCACCGAGTTGGAGCAGTTGTTGTNGCTCCCATCTGTTTCTAGAACCTGCCGAGAAGCTCTTTTCCCAGCAGCCTTTGCACTGAGTGACCCCTGCATCTGGAACTGGATCCTTCGTCTCCCTTGAAGGCGCCTTCCCAGGAAGCCTCTCCAGCAGCCTGGCTGTAGCAGCGCGGGCACCACCCCCTCGGCCCTCTCAGTCACACAGCCCTGACTCGTCCCAATTTCCTAAAAGCACCGAGTTGGAGCAGTTGTTGTCTCTTCCCAGCCTGATGGGAAGCCTGTGTGCTCCACTTCCCCGTCCTGGCCTGTGCCCGGGGCTGGAGGGAAACGGCCCTGCGGGCTGAATGCAGTATGGAGACTATACTGCCTGCTGTGTCAAAGCGTCCTCATCCCTCCTACACCCACAACAACTCAGGGCCAAATGTCATCATGCTGAACGGGACCAAAGGGCCCGACTGGCCTCCAGAACCAGACAGAGCTTTCCCGAAGGACCCTTGCTCCCCGGCGGTGTGTGCACTGTGGGGTCTTGTGTTCTCCGAAGGGCATCTGAAATGCCCCGTGAAGCCTCCAAACCAGGAGTTAGGTCTTCCAGGAGCCGAATCTCCTAATTCTGTCCTGTGGCCATTGCTCTTTCCCTGTGACGGTGTGGAAGACAAGAGAACAGCCACTAGATGTCGCTAAAAACTAAAGAACCAGCCCACCAGTGGCAAGCCCTCCCCTCCCGCAACAAGCCCATCTGGCTCAGGCCCTCATTGGATCCTCCGGCCGAAAACGCCACGCCCCTCCCAGGTCCGGGAGCAGGATCTAGTCTTTCATTCAGGGGCCCAGCTCTGCTGGACGCTGCTCATCCCAGGAGCTGGGGGCCTGGCTTCACAACGGCTGGGAGTCCCTTCCTCACTGTGCTTCCCCAGGCAGCCAGGCTCCCTCCAACAGACAAGCAGGCTGAGCCAGTGGGGATGTGTGTGTGCACGCACACCCATGAGTCATTTCACACGTGGCCTATTTTTCAGAGTTTTACTCTGTCCAACATCTTACCCGAGATGCCCCGAACACATCAGTGCTGCCTATTATCTTCCCTCATTGCAGCCCGTCCCCAGGAACCTCCCACTCTAAGCGGGGGACTCACAGGGCTTTGTGGGTGCCTGACCCTGTCTCTGGGGCCGGGTCACTCCCATGTCAGCCCACTTTCCCAGCCTCTGCTGGTGCTTATGTTTCTTTTTGCTCCGGGGAAGATTCTTGTCAGGAGATTCTTGTCATTTCTAAAAAAGGTGATCTTCCAGGGTTCTTCCAGCTCCCACCAGAGCCGATTCCACCCTGCCTCCCGGCAGAGGGCACACCTGGGGCCGGGGCTGGGGCAGCACGTGGCCAGTGAGCGCCCCTCTGTCCCTCGAGCTCCCGTCTGGGTGGGCTAGAGCTTCGAGGCTGGTTTACAAAATTTCTCCACAGAATCGGCACCAAGGGTGTCAGAAGGAAGAAAACGAATAGTTGAAGAGAAGAAAATAAATCGTGATGACCCAAACGACAGGCATTTCGGTCTCTGGTATGCTGCGAGGGTGCTCAAGTTTGTTTGGATTTGCTGCCTATCTGAGCAAACACGCTATTAAATTTTCATCACAGTTCTGACAAGCATCAGACTACCTTCGTCTGAGAATTCCTGTTCTGCCCTGTAGGGATCAAGAACTTGTCTCCATTAAAATGTGTTTAAATTACCTAAGTCCAAACTGCAACCAATTCAAACACACCAACTATTCATCCTGTCCTCCGCCATTAGGGCCAAAGGTGACGATGTCTCTCAATGACGGTCCCCCCCACCAGCCCCACGAAGGTCCCGGCACCCAATGTGGTAGCATTTCCATTCTAAATCCAAAGAAAAATCTGTGTTAACTGCCCAAGTCAGAGACAAACTTGCTCCCTCTCTTAACACATAACATTCTGGAAGCTAACTAGGGAAAAGCATAGGTGAGCTAAAGAGCAGAAAATGGAAAGAAACAGACGATTATCGACCACCCAAATGAACAAGGGCAGAGGCCTGTGGCTACATATCGTGCTGTAGATAAAAGTGGAGATGATTGCAGGAAATTACACCTGACTGGGACAAATGCAATGGAGAGAAACCGAGGTCCCTGCGTTCACTGCAGACACACGGGCGTACCCTCCCCCAGCCCCACACACTCCTTCAGGTTCCAAGCCTGCATTTCCCCGGGAGCGGGGAGGAAGGCCAGCTGGTAATAGACAGTGAGGAAGGGGCTCACGACTACTGGGACGGATCTGAAGGGACAAACGGGGCCCGTGGTCTGAGAGGCCACACTGCGTTTTCTGGGAGACACCCTGCCCATCTCTGCAGGGACCTAACCTCTAGGAGCGTGAGGCCCCCTCTGAAGAGCAGCCCATCTCACCACAGAAGAGGGGGGCATGGCAGGGAGGGACGGGGCAAGCAGCACCGCCGAGTGCAGCCAAGGCCTGCGGACCCATTCCGACAAACAGCGTCAGAAGCTGGCTTCCCTTTGCCAGGCATGCATGGCCCTGAACGCAAACACAGCTACCTGCACTCACTTTTATTTATAAAGTGAAGCTAACGCTGTTTGAACACCCACATTTATACAAGTTGAAATACATATTTATACCGGGGTGATCCTGCACCCACTGGGAAAACACTGAGTGATCTCAGGCCTGGCTGGCAGCGGGGGTCCCGGAGCCGCCCAAGCCACATTTGCTCCATGGGTCCCAACATGTCCTTTGTTTTGTCCATTTTTAAAATGTGACACATTTTAAATGCTCACATTCTAAAACGTACATTTACATTTGTGCAATGTTTACGCTGCGTACCAATACAATGCCATATAACTGTGCTATTCAGAGAACTTCCACAAAATGTCAGCCCAGAGACTGCACACATCCTAACAGACTAGAAGCAACCAGCAATGCTGCTCCATTCGCCGCAGGAACCCACCCATCTGCAGACGTGAGCTCTATTAGGGGCGATGGAGATGCACTGATCTCATCATCGGCCCGTGAGCCTGCACCCCAGGCCCCTCCCGACACTGATCTGTGGCCACATCGACAGACAGCCTCCCCTGGGGTCCTTACCTGCTTCTGGAAATCAGCTTCAGGCGGACAGGTGCTCAACCGTGACGGGCGGGCTGAGGCCGGGGAGAAATAGGAGGGTGCGGCCCTGTGGAGACACAGAACACGGTCATGGGAGGAGCCAGGAGGGGTCGGCAGCTGCCAGAGTCCCACCGGGAGCACACGCCCCGTGCTGACAGATACAGGACGGCGGGCCGGGCACTACGGCAACGGGTTCTGCCGCAGTCCAGAAATACCTGTGTGTCTGGCCAGCCCGGGAAACCTGCACCAACACCTCTGGGGCAAGGTGCTGACTGCAGCTGTGTTCGCCAGTCATTTCCGGCTGAAGCAGGTCACCCACACCCCCTCCCCTCGGGTTAGTCACTGAGGCCAGTTGAGAGCTGCGTTGGGAGTCACTCTGGGACAGCGGACGGGCGAGTCCCAGGCCTGCACGAGCAGGCACACCCATCAAACCTAACCAGAGCCAGGCGCAGGTACCTGGGTGCTCCGCCTCCTCTGCGCTCAGACGTGCATACGGTCTGTGCTTGGTGCATGTAAACGTGAACGAACACACACAACACGACTGCAGGTGATTTATAACCTGCTAGCCTGGCCACAAGTCCACTTGTGCCAAACACCCCCTTTCCAGGAATCGGAATGCTGTCTTCCTTTCTTTTGCCTCCCCATCCCCCCCCCACACACACACACAACCACACCACCCAGGCCCTCTGCGGGGTGATTTGCTGGAGGCATGGACCGAGGAAGGCCACAGGTGGGAGCACGGGGCAGGCAGGGGTGGGTCACGGAGGCCTGGGCAGACCTGGCTGCTGCCTGACCACCTCCTCAGCTGCGGCACACAGACCACGGAGCCCCTGGGTTAGAGGTGGCCTCCCAGCTCTCGGCCCTGCCATGACGGCAGGGCTCTGAGGACAATACCCGAGGGGAAGCCTGTTTTGCGGGAGACACAGGACTGGGGGGAGCCGTGGAATGCTCCATCTTCCACAATTTCTACAAAGAAGGCTGCTCACTCACCCAAGGGGCCGAGGAAAAAGTGTTTGCCATAAAAAGTGAAATTTCAAAAGGCCCCCCTACAGGTGGACACGGCTCTGGCCTCTGGGTGTCTGTTCTGCTCACCCCTTCTACTAGCGACAGCCGCCACCACCACCCCTCCCAGCTCAGGCTGCCCCTATGGGGACAGACGTTCATAGTGATTAATTGCTCTCTTATTCCTCCAGGTATCAAAGCATCCAAATGACAAGGGCCCCACCCAGGTCCCCACATTCCCTCAAAACGAGATGAAAAGAGACAGCTTCCTCCCACTTCCAAGGGGCTTTAACTTCTTCACCCACCACATCAGCCTCCTGCGTCTGCAGGGCTCAGGCCCTTGCAAGGAGCACAGAGGAAGTTTGTTTTCATGACTTTGAGGGAAAGGAAGTAGGAGGGGAGCGAGCAGGGGAGGGGGCAACAGGAGGCCACGAAGGCCTCTGTGAGACCCCGACCTTGACCTCTGAGGAGAGGGCAGCCACTGTGGCCTTGTCTGACTTGGGGTAGAGCAGGGCCACCTGACTTGAAAGCTGAGGGGGTGAGAGCAGGAGTGGGGAGACCATCGAGGAAGCCGTGGCAGAAATTCAGGCAAAAGGCAGGCAGAAGCAGCGGGGCCGGAGCGGGCTGGACATCACAGGGGCTGCTGAGCCTGGTGTTGGGGGCCGACTCCCAGGTGGGCGGGCTGAGGGGCCCAAGGCGGGCATTCCTATCAACAGAGATAGGGAGCCGCTGAGGGAAAAGACCGGGAGTTAAACGTTAGACACCTTGGAGCCTTCCCATCTCTAAGCCTCGGTCTCTTCGTCTGCGGATTGGGGGCGAGGATGGCACCGCAAACTCTCAATAAATACTAGTTACTGTTACTAGAGGTAAGAGCAGAAGGCAACATAGACGATATAAGTAAAAGATATTTTTGTTACAGGATGGGGGTAAAATGGAACAAACAATAAGAATTCAAAGGTTTAAAACAGCCCAGCTTCCTTTTCTCCCTTCTTCTCTCCCAGTTCACCCCTCAGCTCTGCACTAACCGGGAGGAATAATGAGGGGTGAAGAGCTACGAGGGGAGGAGGGCACAGGACCTCACCTCCACGCTTTCTACATGCTGCCCCGAATCCTGGCTTCTCGGCCTCTGGCACCACTGACGGTTCGGGCTGGATGCCAGTCTGTGGGGTAGGATGTCTGGCAGACCCCTGGGCCCTACCTAATACAGTCATGTTTGTGGTCAACACCAGGCCCAGACACGACACAGTCCCGTAAGGGTATAACAAAGCTAAGACGTTCCTTATCACCGGGCGACACTGGAGCCCTTGCAGTCACACGAATACCACGGCGTGGCAGATGCCTGCAGTCAGTACAGTGACCTGCTGGCAACAGGTCCACAGCCCAGGAGCTGTGGGGGAGGGTCTGTCACCCGCAAATGTGTCCATCTGGCATAAGGGTTATTTTAGGCTGATTCGTTTTAAGACATGGCAAACATGGGCGAAGTTCTGAAAGCCAAGTAGAAGTTGAAGTTACTCTTTATAAGATACATTCACGGCTATTTGTAAGGGAAATCTCCATTTGGACCAGGGAGAGGGGGTGACCTTATCTCCAGAAACTCTTCTCAGTGCAGAGGACTTCAATCTGCAGGGCAGCCTTACCCAGGTTGCCGCGCTCTCCCGGTCACCTCCCACGACCGACACCCCCACTGCCAGCGCCTTCTTCGGTCTCCAGCTGAAGGTGATATTTTAGGTGGTGGCTCCCACCATTTGGTAAGTTACTCAGATTTCCTAAATCTCTCCCACGTATATAGGAAGCATACATGTTATTAAATGTGTTTGTTTTCTTCCTTCTTCTTAAAAAAAAAAGGATTTTATTTACTTTTGGAGAGAGGGGAAGGGAGGGAGAAAGGAAGAGAAACATCAATATGCAAGAGACACATTGATGGGTTGCTTCTTGCACGCCCCCTGCTGGGGACCCGGCCCACAACCGAGGCGTGTGCCCAGACTGGGAATTGAACCAGCAACCCCTTGGTGCACAGGCTGGCGGCCAACCCACTGGACCACACCAGCCAGGGCTTTTTCTTTTTAATCTGTCTTTTGTTACAGCAATGTCTCAGCCAAGAACCCACAAGGGTAGAGGGAAAATTATTTTTCCTCCCCCCACCCAGGGCAATGGGCTACACCATACAGCCCAGGTGGTTAGTGGGCCGGACCATCTAGGTTTGCGTAAGTGCACCCCGATACTCGCACAATCAGACCTCCTACTGACACAGACTGCATTCCCATGCAGTGTGTGGCGTAGATGCCGGTAGCACCACCCCCTTGGTTGTGACAACTGAGGCTGAAAAGGGGGTTCTAAGGAGCGTCAGCACACGGGGGACCTGACCATAAATCCCTAGATGGACAGGTCACAGTGGGAAGTTGAGCCGCAGGCATATCACTCCTTCAGTTTACCTTCGCCTTAAGCGAGCCCTGTCCAGTGTTTCTGCGCGTCTAGGTCACACCCCTCCTCAAGAAAGCACAGGATATGGGGACTGTCCTGTGACCCAGCCACCCCCTTGCTTTCTCCCACATGCACGCGCAGCTCTCCTTGCGTTCCCTCCTTAGTTCCAAAAGCGTAAAATAAACTTGCAGGCTGTTATTCGAGGAAGCACTTTTCTCAGGCCGTTGAGATCTTGATTCTAGGCGTGTCCTCCTCTGTTTGGCTCAAATACATTTCTATAAAGGTTTTCCACAAATCGGGACGTTCTGATATGGACACCACCAAGCATGTCCCCTAAGAGGCAAAGTCATTACTGGTTGTGACGGCCGCTGTAAAGAAATAACTAACACATTTTCTAGCTTACTATTGGCCAGCCCGATAATTCTGGCCAATAATGAAGGGTTGTTCTTAACCCTTCAATTATGTGAATCCGTTCAGTCTCCGCTAGAAGCTTTTACAGGTGAGGACACAGAGATGCAGAGAATAACGCGCTTGTGACCACCCAGCTAGGGGGTCCATCTCCGCATCTGGCGCAGGAGTCACCCCCAAACCGGCGGAGCTCTTTCTTCCCTTGCCCTCCAGTACGCAACCCAGCGGGCAGAAATGAGCTCAGAGCCAGGAAGAGGGAGGTGCGACCGAGGCCTGATCTGGCTGGGAGGCCCACTCAGGGCGGCACCTCAGGTCCCCTAGCGACATCAAAACTGGGGCACCAGAGCGAATTTCCACAAGTTCCGCTCTCAGTAATTAAACTGCAGCCTCCCGGACTCTCGGGCCTCAGGAGCAGCTGCCTTAATTAATAAATTCCACATTCAACCTCCTCAGCCCAGAGCCAGGCCCGGCATTCTCGAACCACGTGCCAGCAGCCTGAGCAACGCAGGTCTCATGCCGGCTCTGTGAGTCAGGGTGTTTGCAGGACGCGGCACCATTCTTGGGGGATGAGCTCGGGAAAAGGAATTGTCCTGAGGTCACCAACCCCAATTCGGACCTGATCCAGAGCCTCTTCGGCTCTCTGGGGCCAGGCAGTGGTCGTCACTGTGCGTGCTGAGCCTTCTCTAAGGGCCAGGCACACTGTCCTAGCAACAAACCTGCAGGGTAAGAACTGTTCCCATTTTAAAGACCAGGCAACTGAGGCTCAGGGAAGGTAAATAATCTGTCCAAGGCCATGGCGCTCACAAGTGACCGAGCCTGGATTCCTATCCACGCTCTTGCTCCATCCTGTCAGACCCTTCTGGCTCAGAAATTTACAGACGCATTAGTCTTTTTAATTGAAATTAAAATTAAAATGCTCCCTGACCAAGCATGGCTCAGTTGGTTGGGCACTACCCCACAAAGCGAAAGGTCACCGGTTTGGTTCCCGGTCAGGGCACACGCCTGGGTTTGTGGGACCGGTTTCCCACTGGGGTGTGTAAGAGAGGCAGCCGATTAATTATTCTCACATCAATGCTCCTCTCCCTCTCTTTTTTCCTCCCTTCCCCTCTCTCTAAGAAAAAAAATCTTTAAAAATTTTTTTAAATAAAAATTCACTTTACAGCCCTGGCTGGTGTAGCTCAGTGGATTGGGCACGGGCCTGCAAACCACACGATCGCAGTTCGATTCCCAGTCAGGGCACATGCCTGGGTTGCAGGCCAGTTCCCGGCAGGGGACACACCAGAGGCAACCATATATTGATATTTCTCTCCCTCTCTCCTTCCCTTCCCCTCTAAAGATAAATAAAATCTTTAAAAAAAATCACTTTACAGAAAGAAGGAAAGCCAGAGCCCCAAACTACTGGCAATCAGAAAATGAGAGAAGGCCCTGGCTGGTGTAGCTCAGTGGATTGAGTGTGAGCCTGTGAACCAAAGGATCGCTGTTTGATTCCCAGTCAGGGCACACGCCTGGGTTGCAGGCCAGTTCCCAGCAGGGAATGCACAAGAGGCAACCACACATTGATGTTTCTCTCCCTTTCTCCTTCCCTTCCCCTCTAAAGATAAATAAATAAAATCTTAAAAAAAAAGAAAATGAGATAAGGCAGCACATCAGCTAAATACAATGAACGGTCCTTGATGGGACCCAGGAGGCGGGAAAAGAGCTCTGGATCAGGTCCGAATTGAGGTTGGTGACCTCAGGGCAAATTCAATTTGTCCCCAAGAGACAGATTTGTCACAAGGGGAAGGAGTCACAAGGGCCATTATTGGGCAACTGCAGCAAATTTAACAGGAAGTATTTATTTGTTAGGTAATAGTGTTGTATCAGTGATTTATATGTGTTGTGATTGTATCGGAAAATATCCTGGTTCTTAAGAGATACAGGATGAAGTATTTAAGGGTGAAGTGCCTCGATGCTTGCAACTTGCTCTCAAGTGGTTCAGGAAAAAAGTCAGCGTGCGGGGGAGTGTGAACGTGCCTGGGGACGGTGATGCATGAGCAAACACGGCAAAATGTTAGCAGTGAATCTAGGTAAAAGGCGGAGTTAGGAGTGTTTGCTGTAGTATTTCAACCTTTCTGTAGATTTGAAATCAAAATTAAGTCAGGAAAACATTAAAAAGCCGCTGGAGAGTGAGGCGTGGCGGCGAGAGGGGCCGCCAGTTGCTCTCCGCTGGCCCCTGGATGTGTGGGGAGCTCTGTCTGCAACCCGCCCCATCGCCCCGCCATGCAGGGCCAGCCCTCCACAACTGGGGCGCAGCTGTGAAGCCCAGATATAGGCCAGCCCTTGCCCACTCTGGCCGCAGGCAGGACTGATTCCAGAACACTCAGTGATTGCCCTGAAACTACCCTCAACCGTTACCCTCAGTTTCAACCGGCCCCTTCACAGCAGCGCGGTACGTTGTGCGCCAGGTGGGAACCCCACTGATGAAGGCCCTTCGAGGAAGGTTCTGGAAGCATTAGAATCCAATCCTCCTGAGCTGATTCAAAGCAGCCCAAGAGCGAGCAGGGCGTAGCCACCCTGCCCAGCTGTTCTGATGACCAGGGGGAAGGTATCAACGCAGAAAACCGAAGGTAGGCTGGACGGGGGTACCTGGAGGCACTGTGAGGGCCTGGGGTGCATCCTCCTTCCGTGGCGTGACTCCTCTCTGAGCGAGCCTGACGTGTGACGCCTGCACACGGCACCACAGGCATGTCACACCGAAGGTCCTCCCCAGGACCACACACTGGACAGGAAGTGAGAAGAATGAGCTCCCTCCTCTTCGCCCTGGAGCTGGAGCAGGCGGTCAGACCCTGGCTGTCCATCACGTTGCCTGCATGGTGGTGACTCAGTTGGGGGCATTTGGCAATGTCTGGAAACATTTCTGACCGTTGTAACTGGGAGGATGCTATGGGGTAGGGGCCAGGGATGCTGCTAAATATCCTATGATGCACAGGCCAGTCCCCATCACAAGGAGTTGTCAGGCCCCTGTGTCCCTAGCACTGGGGGAGAAAAACCTGCTTGTGGTCACCTCAGAGTGACCAGGCTCCTTCAACCCCCCCCTGGGCTTTTGCGTCTGCTGGTCCCCTGTCCTGGAATGTCCTTCCCAGCTGGCTGTTCACAGTTCTGTCCTTACCGTCTCCAGGCACCCTAGAAGCCTGTGTTTGCACACCCGCCCAAATTTCCTCCGCCCACAGCACCAACCTGACATGGCACCTGGGAGTCTGCGTACCTGTTCCCACCTCCCAACAGGAAGCCCGCCGAGAACAGGACACAGGCGAATCTGAGGGCCCCAGGCAGCCTCTGTCTCAGAGACAGATTAAAATGGACCGCATCTCATCACGTAGAATTCTCATACGACTCCTAAGAGGAGAGGGAGGGAGCTGATAGACCTTTTCTCAGGTCTCCTGGCCCCTGGAAAAGCCTGTAGGTCTTTGTGCTGAAGGACGTGGACGGGTGAAATGCAGCTGCCAGCCTCTCTGGGTTAGATTCCTTGGGAAGCACAAAGGAAGGACGCTTCCCAGCCTCGGAATGTTCTCACCTCGGAGAGTCTGAGACATGGGGGAACTGAGGAGTTCGTCTGCACGTAAGGTTGATGCAACTGGATTGGTGTAAGGCATCTGTTTAAAACTTCTGGTTTAAAAAAATTCATCTGTAATTTTGGCCTGGTTTGTAGAAAACGCTACCAGCTCGCACAGTCTCTGAGTCTGGAACTGGGCGAGACCCACCTCTCACCACGGAGAAGGAGGGGAATGCGGGGCTGCAGGGAGGGGCTGTGGCTGCAGCGGGCTCTTGCCACCCTGGGCACATCCCTTGGCTCCACAGTTCTGACCAAGGGACGCGCAGGTGGGGGGTTTCTCTCTTCTTTGCAGGGTAGGGGAACAAGGACAGAATGGGGGGAAAGGCATCTTTTGACCTACTTTAAAAAAAAGGATTCTTTTTTCTTCCTGGAGAACAGTTGGAGCCCTGAACGCTGGCCGAGGGGAAGCCTGAGACCTGAAGTCTGAACCCGCGCGCCTACAAAGCCAGCTCCCGATGGTCCCGATTCGGGCTGACTCGTGGCCTTCGGCCTCTGGCAGGTTCCACGGGGCTGAGTAAAGCAGACTCCAGAGCCCTTGTCTATTTATAAACGAATGCAAGGGCTGGAACCCTCCGCTCTTGAGGGGATGAAAGCACCGCACCCCTGTCCTGGGCAGGCAGCTCCCAGGCTGGCCCACCTTCTTGGGCTGAGCACCTGGCGGTGTCAGAAGCCCATTGGTGCAAGTTGGTAGCAGAAGGACCCCTTTTCTCTCCTATGACCTAGATCAGCACCCGGGGTGCCCCCGCATGCCGACAACCCTCCTCCCCTCACCCAGGGAACACCCAGGGTGCACTGCCAGTCCGTGTGCTAAGGGAGTTAGTGGAAGTCGGCTTGAGGCTGGAAGGACAAATTCCAAGCCTAATAATCCCAGGGAAGGAGCCTGGCCAGGAGGCTTCGCAGACCTTGGGTCCCCCCCGCCCCCGAGGAGGAAGCTACCGGGGTCACTTCAGCCCACAGAAGCGCCGTCAACCCTGCTACCCAGAGCTATGTCAAATCCTGCGGGGTCACCACTTAAAATTTTAATCAGATTGGGGAATTTAAAATTTGTTTGTTTGTTTCTAAACAGCAAGCCGGGGAAGTGGCAGAGTGCCATTTCTTTCTCAGGAGCTGCAGAAGGTCCCTGCACGAAGAGCCATACGGACATGTTCACACCACCCTCCTTCTCGCAGGGACAAGCCCTGTCTTCAGAGGCAGGCCCAGGCATGGCCCACCTGGCCCTCCCAGTGCCCAGCGGCAGGCCGGCCCGCCCAGGGATCGCTGCCCTCCCCAGCTCTTCCCCGGGCCCCCACTCTCCCTGCAGTAACATCTCCTAGAATTGGGTCAAATAGATAAGCCTCCCGAACCGGGTTTACTGCAGCCCTCAAAATTCCCGGGCCAGGAAGGCCTCCAGCTTCCTGGTGCAAGAGGGAGGTCATTCAAGCAATGGGTTGCGTGCAAGGCGAGAGCTCGTCACCCCTCAGCCCCAGCCACTTGGCCCCCAGAGCCGCCCTCTGCACACTGCCCAGCTCTGGGGATGGTTGTCCTGGGGGCCCAGCCGACCGGCTGCAGGTGTGGTCTCCTGGGTGAAAGTTCTAGAAACCCTTAAGAAATTAGGTTTTAGGGTTCCTGCCTCCTCTTCCTATAGGCTTTCAGCATAGAGGTATGTGTTAATTTGCATAAGAATTTAGGCATGTTTACCTTGAAAAACACCCATGCTATTGCTGCGGATCTCGGGGTTCATCACACTGGCACCGCACGGAAGCCACTCACATGGTCTGTCCGGATGACTCGCTCTGCCTACCATGCAGGCCTGACCGTCCCTCTTCCCCCACCGCCCCCAGCTCCATCCTAACACAAATAGTGCAAGGAAGGAGGAAACCTCCCCTAAGAGGCTGCTGAAGACTCGGTTTCCTTCCTTCCTCAACGTTGAACAGGCTGCTAATGAGAGTCAAAAATACCTCACACAAAGACAGCCCCAGACCCCAGGTGCATCTGTCCCACTAACTCGCTGGGGCAGCAGCCTGAGGACGAGATGTCCTGCAGGGTCCCTGAATGCGTCCCATCTGCAGGCAAGGGTGGTGGCAGCAGCAGGTGGGGTGAGGGGTGACCGGGGGAAATCCACACGCTGCTCTGAGGAGAGGGGAAGACGCAGCAGCTGGTACAGCAGGAACCCACCCTCAGCCACATGGACAGGAAGTCCCCCCAGGCCCCGCCTGGGCCACTGTGCAAAAGCTCAGGCATGTGGACAGGAATGAAATGGAGGCCACAGCGGCTGTGTGAGGGCTCCAAGAAACTGTCCCCATTCCCAGTGGGTGTAGGCATAAACACCCAGACTGGACACACCCAGATAACCCAGTTCAGGAGCCAAACCCCCATCATCCATTTATAATGACGTCCCAGTTCCCAAAGCCACAAAACCATTAGTCACCAAACCACAGAAAGGCAACAGTAAAGTGCCCAGCAAAACTGGCCTGTGAGCACGCCCCTGGCCAAAAGACTCACCCAGACTGTCATGTATCATAAAATGAAACCCAGGGGTCTCCAACAAGCCCACACCCACAGAACCCAAGCAGAGCCTAACACCTAGCAAAAACCCTTACCTGAGAGGGAAAAGCTTACACACACACACACACACACACACATACACACACACACACATATACACATATATATACATACATATATATCAGGGTTTGCTGAGAGCGAGGTTACTTCCACGACACATTGGTGTGATGGTACTGCCGAGGGGGACGACTTCGTTTGAGACGCAGAGAGCTAGACTTCCTCGTAAACGCACTGGGAACACACGGTGCAAAGTTAAAACAAACACAGCGAAAACACCAGTACCAAAGCACACCAGTTGTTACCTGCTTCTAGAAAAGTCATGTGTCTGCCAGAAAGATACTGGATCATAAAAACTTCCACGTCCGAAAAAGAATAGCTCACCCAAAATAGAAATTCCTAAGAGAAAGGAAACAGACGACTGTGGAAAAGAAGGGGAAAGACACCAGAAATCCAAGACAATCGCCCAGGGGAGCCAGGCAAAGCCAAGGGGACTGAAACCAAAATAAATTCCAGATGGAACAAAGCTGGTTTTTTTTTTCCTCCTCACCTTTTTATTTTGAAAAGCTTCAAAGCCCCAGAAAAGCTGAAAGAGCAGCACAAGGAACATCCCGGTACAAGCCCCCCATTGCTAACCTGGCACCACATCTGCCCCCGTCTCCCCACGGTGCCGGCAGAGGAGGGCGTGTCTACTCTTCATCCCGAGCCATTGGAAAGTAAGGTGCAGCAGATATCACAATCCTTGGCGAAGTGTCTCATTATATATCTCTTAAGGCCACCCTCCTACAGACCTATTTTCACCCCCGAGGAATTTAATAATGACCCAGTGGTGGTCTCTGATGCACAGCCGGTCTCCAAAGGCCCCCAGCCCTGCTCCCCTCGCTTCGGCCTTTGCCGGTTTCTAATTCGGGAGCCAATCGCGCGCTCAGGGGCATTTGCTTCCCTTGCTCTTTCACCTCCTTGAGCCCAGAATGCTTCCCCCGCTTTTCTTTGTCGCGACATTAACATGTTTTCGGGCTCCGGACCACTGTCTTTAGGATGGCCCACAATTTGGATTGGGCTAACTGTTCCTCAGAGTTACAGTAAGTTAACCATTATGGCAAGAAGTTGCCACAGCTGGCGCTGTCAGTGCCCCACTGGGGCGGGGTGGGGTTTGGGGGGGCGCAGTGGCGGTGTGCGGCAATCCGGGGGTGCCGGGTGTCATGCCTGGCTTGTGTGGTGCATTTTTAAGTGCAGAGAAGAGAGATTAAGTATGTGAGAAGAACACAGGGAAGAAAATCGTGGGAGAAGAAAACAATATGAAATGAAGCCTAGAAGTGATCAAAGATTTAAAATTCTGATTAGATAAAAAGCAAACTCTCCGTGTGGGAAAAAACTATAATCAAAAGAACAATAATAAATTGTGGAAATATGTGTAACCTATATCTCAGCTTTAGGAAAAACTTCCTTAATATATAAATAGCTGTAGATGGATAAGAAAATAAGACCGCCAAGCCAAGAAAGAAATGGGCAAACAATACAACAGATTGCTCATGAATGGCCCCTAAAGATATAAAATGATGCTTTATTTCCTCATCAGAAAAAGGCGAATTAAAATTATATTAATATACCACTTTTAGCCAATTCAATTAGCAACCATCAAAAAGTTGAACAACTTCTGCCAAGGTATAGGGGACATAGGCATTCTTGTACAATTTTAGTGGGTATATAAAATGTTAGTATCTCCGTGAAGGGCAATTTGGCAATACAAAAAATTAAAACAGATGTACACTTTACTCTAAAAATTCATCCTGTAGGAATTTATCCTATAGATACACGTACCCAAATGCATGAAGATATATGTAGAAAATTCCTTGATAATAATAACAAAAGACTTAAATGCTCCTCAGCAGGGGATTGGTTTAAAGAAAAATTACAGCCCTGACTGGTGTAGCTCAGTGGATTGAGCACAGGCCTGTGAACCAAAAGATCGCAGTTCGATTCCCCGTCAGGGCACATGCCTGGGTTGCAGGCCAGTTCCCAGCAGGGGCCAGTTCCCAGCAGGAGATGCTCCAGAGGCAACCATACATTGAAAAAAAAAATAACCACTCAAAAGAATGCCACGGAACAACTAAAATGAGTGAGGTAGTTCTAAATGACCTCAGATGAGCAACTTAACCTCTCCGTGCCTCAGTTTACCCACCTGCAAGCTGGTCGACAATTACTTACTTCATAAGCTTGTTGGGAGGAGTGAATGAGCTGAAATAAGCAAAGCACTTTCAACAATAGCCAGCACCCAGGAAGTGCTCAAGAGGCATCAGCCTAATGATGGAGGTGGTGGTTATGCAGAGTTCTGGTGTTTATTGTGAAGTGAAAAAAAATAAGGTGCAGAGCACTGTGTATTACAGTATTTTAAAAAAGCACGTGTCAGGCCTGTGTGCGATCACATGTGTGTGTGGTACACTTGCCCACAGGCAGGATGTCTCTGGTTAAACTGTACAAGACATTGGTTGGCTAACAGCGGTCTCTTTCGGGGATGGAAATCCAGAGAACAAGGAAGATGTAGTTTTTTCATTGCTTTTAGAGAGTGAGGGAGGGGGAGAGAGAGAGAGAGAAACATCGATCTGTGACCTCTCACAGGAACCTCGACCAGGAACCAAACCCACAGCCCAGGTATGTGCTCAGATTGGGAATAACCCACAGCCTTTCAGTGTGCGGGACGATGCTCCAACCAACTGACTCACACCTGCCAGGGCACCACAGAGCCTCCTGAATTCTGTGCCATGTCTATGCATTTTTTTCATAGGAAGTGGAATGGGGTCGGAATATGAGAACCAGAGAAAGCAGGCTCTTCCTCTGGGTGGTCCTGCCAGTCCAGGGCGGTGCCTGGCGTTGAGCGTTCAAGCTCCACATTATCGTTCACAGGTGTAAGAAACCTTCTCATCCAGGAGACAGAAAGTGAGGGCAGACAGCCAACACCTGAAGCAAATGGAAGGCAATGGGGACAGGCTGCTCTCTGGTGGCAACAGCAGCCTCAGCCCAGGTGGGAGGGAGGGCGCCTGTTCTGACCAACTCCTCTCGGTGGTGTCCCAGAATAAGCTCTGGAAATCTGCTCTGGGAAGGAAAGCAAAACGGCCACAGACAGACACCCCCACAGCCGGTGTGCTGGCCTGTAAGCCCCACTATGTCCTCCTAAAAAATCACCGGCACCCCTGTCTTCCTGCATCTCCAACAATCAGCCAAAGGAATGCCATTTGCCTTGAAAGGCCACCGCGCACAGTGGGGACAGACACAGTGGGGGTGGGCAGCGGGGGTGTTGCTCAACAGCCTCCACTTCAGTGGGGAAGCTCACCCTGGCCGGAGCTCACCATACCGGCTTCCCTACCCCTCCTCCTGCTCCTTCCTTTGTAAATAAGATTGGGTCACCCAGGGGCGCAGGCCTACCACTTCACCAGCCTAAATCCCCAAAGCATCCTGGCAGCACTTCCTACTTGATGGAATTAAATGAGGCTCTCTGACCCCTCTGCGCCCCCAATGGCACCGGAGAGACTTAAAGTTGCAAATGGAAAGTCGTGTGCACGTCCTCTACCTGCAGAGAGCGGAGGAAACCTAGAGGGTCTGGGACACGTTTATGTCCCCTTCCTGCAGCAGGACATTCTGTGCGGATGAGGGTCAGGATGGGTCTGTCGGAAGCCAGGGCTGCCTGGGGTTGTGAGGCCTTGGTCTGGGCGGGGAGGTCAAGGCTAGCTCACCTCCTGGGAACGTGAGTCCCTGGTCTGCCTGGTGATTTTGCAGGAAGAGCAAGGGTGGGGCTGACCCTGTGAGAGGTGTTTGGGCCCACCAGGGTCCGCGACCTCTGCAGGAAGCTCCCCGGGCAGAGTCCAGGACTGCAGAACAACAAGGCGGCAACTCCATCTGCCCCGGGTTGTTTTCAGTCCAGGGACATGGACCACAGAATCCCACATCAGGAAACGTGTGGGCTGGGTACTCAGGAGGTGCTCTGGCCTGAAAAAACCTCAGTTGGAGCTGCTCTCCAAAAGCCTCCCACCCAGCTCTCCACGTGGGAGAGGATATGAAAGTGGGTCATGTTCTCCCGGCTGAACTGGGGTCCCTGTGGGCTCCGACCACACTTGCAGAAATCCAGGGACACTGAGTGACCGGGTCTCCTTGTGAAGCCAGCCATTTCCTCCCGATCCGGTGCTCAATGAGGGGGGAGCTGCGTAGCACCAGGAAGCCCTGTCAAGGGCTGGGCGAAAGTAACCTCCCCCAGGGGTAGACCACGCTGTCCTGGCCCCTTCCTCTCACTCCGACCGAGGGCAGGTGGCTCTGCCCGCCCTTGACCCTCGCCACCCCTGCCCTAGCTGGAGGGAGACAGGAACACTGTGATCTCATGAATTGCTGGGCCTCCCTGACTGTGCTCTTTGAAGGACCCCGAGGACTGAGGCATCCACAGGCATTGGTTCTTCAGGAACCCCATGCGCCTGCCGGAGCGCGCCGAGCAGCCAGCCCCACAGCCTGCCGGCTGCCATATGCCTGTTTTCCAAAGTGGGCAGAGGGAGACCTGTCAGGCAGAGAGAGCATTCTGGAGAGACCAGGTCTGGCAGGCACTTCATCAGAAAGGCACTGGCCTGGCGGCACAACTGCAGAAAACTTTGGAAAGAGCCCACCGCCCTGATCTGGAACACTCCCTCACTTGAACTCCAGCGACAAAGGGTCAAGGCCGTGCATGGAAATGAAGTTCTTGCTAACCACTACCACCAGGAGCTAATTGTTTCTAAAGATGCCCACACCAAGAGCAGCTTTCCTTAACTGTGGCAAAGGGCTCCAGCCCGTGAACTCTCCCCTTGCTCTTCCGGGAAGCCAGCGCAGCCCTCCACCCCTCCCGCCCCGCCCCCCGGGGCAGGGGCCCCTGGGGGCCGACGTGCACATCTGGAAATCATATCCTGACTCTCCCCCCTGGGGATCAAAACGCTCCCCAACACTTTTTTCTTTATTCACATGACTCCAACTAGATAATAAGCCTCGTGGCGCTAGACGTATAAGGGAAGGATTATTTTTACCCTGCTCACCACAGAATTCCCAGTGGGGCCCAGACTGTAATAAAAGCCCAGTAAATATTTATTAATTGAATTAATGAATCATTAGAAGGGAGGAGAAAAATGAAGGAGAGATGGAAGGCAGCCATCACTTCTTGGTATCTCCGTGTTCTTGGCTTATTATAAAGACATCATAGGCAGGCTTAGCACCCAAGCCCTTTAACCCTTTCTTGGCTGTGCGATATCCTCAGTGGTGTTGTGATGACACACACCTGCGTCTGGAAGCTCGTCCGGTGCAGCACAGCCAGGAAGAACGGAGAAACAGTCACGACTCAATTGTTAAGACACTTCAGAAGGAGGAAAACAACGTTTTGGTCCAGCTACATGCATCGCGGTGGAGGGCCACCCTTCCCCCCTGTGGGCTGTTGTCTCCCGTTTTAACAAGGCTTCAGGGAGGATCAGGGCATAATAGGTCTTTAATAACTGAGCATAACAGCGGTTGGTGCTCAGCACCCTTTCATAAAAGAGGTTCAAAAGCGCTTTGGCTCAAACATCATAATGCCCCTGCGAGCTATGGAGGCACAGGTATCATTATCCCTATTTACAGTTGGGGAAAGTAAGGCAAAGGGAGGTTAATGAGCTTGCCTAAGGTCAGGAGAGACGGGGTAAGGGCATAGGATTCGAGCTCTTCGCAGGGTCCAGGGAGCTAACTCTGGCCCCTTCCAGCACCACCCAGGCTGGGCTGAGGGGAGATTTTTTTTTTCTCTTCTCTGTTGTTTCTGAGAAGAAGCAGTCTCTAATACAGTGCCCAGAGTTCAGGCTCAGGAGCCACACATACTTCTTCAGCTTGATTCTGACTGTTCCGGATGAGCTTGACCTCAAATAAGTTACTTCAACTTCCCAGACCTCAGGTTCTGAACGTGTAACACGGTAGCAGTGGAGTGTATCTCAGACACTACAGGCCCAAACACTGCACTGTAATCCGTGAAATGCTATTATCATTCATCTTCTCATTTTCTAAATGAGCACACATCACTCTTGTAATTAAAAAACCAGTTACAGGAGAAAAAGGTCGCGCCCACTCTGTTCAGTTTTTACGAGGCTTCAGGTGACATGTGACTAACAGGCGTTTCGGATCCTGCTGACGAATCGCCCCAGGACCCCGTGAGTGACTGACAGCTCGCACGTCCTATATTTCATTCCCACAACCTCCTGCTGGCCTCTCAAGGTTAAGAGCAAGTGGCACCGTGGACACTAACTGACAAGGGGATGCCCCAGTGAGGATTTGCAGAGCTGGCTGGCCAATTGCACCGCATGCAAGGAGGCCAACCCCAGGCCCCGGTGAGTGGAAGCCCTGGGTGTGCAATGCCGTTTCTCCGAGCGCTCTGCTGACCTTCCCGACTCCACTCCGCTCAGACCGAAGACAGCCAGTGCTTTCTGGGGATCACTGTGTTCCTGATCAGGTGATCAAACAGTGACAGTATGGCCCGACCCTCTACAGAGGACCTGGTGACACTCAACAGGAGACTGGAAGAGAAGGGTGTGGGGTGGGGAGTAAGGAAGGCTGCCCAGTCAATGCCAGTATACCCCCAGCAGAGACACTGTGACATATTTGTGTGTGGGTGTCCTTGGTGTACATCTGAAGAATAACAGCAAAACTCCAAGGTTACCTTAGACCTAATGCCAAGATGAGAAGCTTTAACTCATGCAGAGGAGCAGCGAACACAGGACAAGATGCTAAGAGCTGGCAAGGCTCATTCATTCAACCCAAGAAATGCTTACTGATTACTTATGTGCTTGGGGGGAAGAAGGCTCAGTGGAGTCCGCAGGACACACAGACACATACCTGTACCTTCGCTAACCTGGCCGACATCCCCACATCTCCGAGGTACCTCGGCTAGAAAAATGAGGAGCCTGCTGGCCTCCTGGCCTCCAAACGCCCTCCCAGGATGGACCCCAGGAAAAGTTCCTGTACAGTGACTTCCCACTGTTCAGAATTAAAGAATGATACCCTAACTCCTCACTTTGGCCATAGATCCAGTCCCTACCAACTCCTCGACCACCTTGTCCCAGCCCCGCTGGCTTACTGCTCCTCGTCCCGCAGGCCTTGGGTTTGCCGCCCGTGCACTATAATGCAAACCTCATTAGACCATGTGTCTTGGCAATCTTGTTCTTGGCTATATCCCCAGCACCTACAGCTGTGCCTGGCACTTAGTAGGTGTTCAATAAGTCACTCAATGTAACAAATATTTACTGACTGCCTAAAGTTTATGACTGAACCATAACAGTAAACCAAAAAATAAGAATAAAAGACAAAATCTCTGCCCTCAAAGAGCTTAAGTTCTGTGGGAGATAAGATAAATAAATAATGGTTCAATAATAGCTGTGTCTCCAACCAAGAAAGTGCTCAGTGCTCAGCGCTGTTCTAAGCATCTGATAGGTATTTACTTAATTTAATCTTTCCAACACACTCGTGAAGTATTATTTTATAGATGGGGAAACTGAGGCACGGAGGGGTTAAGTTACTTGCTGAAGGTCACAAAACTCATAGTGGCAGAACTGAGACCCAAACCTGGCAGCTGTTCCTTGCAGGTGGGGCGGGAGAGCGGGCCATCAAGGAAGGGGTGCCCGGTTTTGGGAGTTTGGCGAGGCGCAGGCTGCGGGTTTCCCCGGGCTGCACACCCGAGAGGAGGAATCTGAGAGCAAGCACAGTCTGATGAGAAGATAAGGAAGGACAAGGGTCAGGATTGCTGGCTGCTAGTTTTAGGTGCTATGAGACACCCAGGCACGTCAGCAGATTATTTGATGAGTTTACTTTTTGTACAGGACACCAATCACTTGCTGTGAGCAAGCATGATCTCTCCCAACAGCGGTCCTGGCCTCAGACAGCTTAGGGTCGTGCACATACCGATGGAGCTGAGACAGAGGTAGAAAGTGGCACGTGCCATAAGAAAATGTACAAACTGCGATGGGATTTCAAGAGTCGTGCAGCCTCAAGGGGCCACAGGGGGCCAACCATTAAAGAGGGGCTGGCCTACATAACCCCCAAGGTCCTCTAGTTCTGACGTGTTCTGAAAGCATGGATTTAGAGGAGCATGGAGATCAAGTTTTATTCTGGTTAATCGTTCAAGTTCATGGTCACAGAACTTGTTCATGTTCTCCTACCTGAGAATAGTTCAAATTTCTTTGGGCAACATCTTACAGTGGCAGAAGGGCAATAATGCTGTCATTTAAATAATGCAGCTACATGTGGGAACAAAGCCTAGTGTGCTCTGCCCTCCTCTACTTCTAACTGGTTTTTAAACCCACAAACCCTCTTTCAAGGAGGAAGTGACCCTTCTGTGAACACATTGTTATAATTTGGGGGCTGCTCCCTATTCCCCTTGTGCATGTCTGTAGCCCTGGAGTCTAGCACAGTACCTGGTTCATGACAGGTGCTGAGTTAAGGTTTGCTGAGCCAGACTTGGGCACAGTCAGGTCTGGAAATTCTCTGTTAGACACAGAAATCTCAGCCGGTATTCCCCGAAGTTCTGCCGTGCAGCTCTCAGCCTCTCCCAGGGTGGCAGACTGGTTCCACCTCTTCAGTTTTACTGTTTCCACGCTGGCCCTCCAAGCCTCCACCACCTCCTGCCAGGCAGCTGCAATAGTCTGTCTCCCAACTGGCACCCCTGCTTCTGTTTGCTTCTTACAATCCGGTCACGATGTGGCAGCCAGAATGATCTTTGAGAACTTAAACTCAGATCTTATCACCTCTCTGCTGAAAATCCTCCAACGGTTTCTAACTGTACTTGGAATATAGTCCAGACTGGTTATCCCACCTTCACAGAACTTACTGCTACTGAAATTCCGTTGTCTTCGTATTTGCTTACTCCCTCCTCTTTAGAATGTCCGTTACAGGAGCACAGGGGCTGTGTCTACCTTCACCATTGTGGTCCTGGTGCTCGGAAGGGTGCCTACCACGTAGTAAGCACTCACTACTGAATGAATGAATCTCCATCCCACAGAGGCAACTTGTATTTACACGGACCACAAACTCCACCAGGAAACCATGAATAACACACTAGCATTTAACAGCTGGCACCTTTATTTATTATTCAAAGTCCTGCTTTAAATCAGAGGAACCTTGGGCCCTGGCCAGGTAGCTCAGTTGGTCAGAGTGTCATCTACACGTACCAAGGTTGCGTGTTTGATCCCTGGTCAGGACACATACATAAAACAACCAATGAATGCATAAGTAAGTAGAATAGCAAACTGATGTTTCTGTCCCTCTCTTCCTCTAAAATCGATTAAAAAAAACCACAACGGAGAAAACTTGTTATCTCTGGATACTTTAATGGTCCAAAAGATCAGTGTCATTTACAATCTGAAGGCAGGAACTAGAGGCCAGCAGTTGTAGCAGGAAGCTAAGAGTCAAAGCACTTGGGAACAGAACCTCAGAACAAACCCCAGCTTGCATCCAGGTCTCTTACCAACACAACCTGTGCCTCAGTTTACCCAGCAGTCAGCTAGGCACACTTCCCTAAGTTCTGAGTGGCAGGAGACAAAATAATTAATAGCTACAGCATACTGAGATCCTCAGAGAGGAGGTGCCACAGGTCACACATCTCCTTACTTATAAATCGTTTTGCCGCACACACAGGCCTCCTCGGACTCCCCAGGGGCTAACCTGACAGCAGGCACTGCTCAGACAAGTTCAGCACACAAGACTGAGGGAGGCACGTGGGGCCTAACAGGTCTGGTGTCCAGAACTATGTGTTTTGATTTCCAGATTCAAGAACAAGAAAAGTGCGAGTGATGAAAAGGAGGTGAGAAGTGTCCTTTGGGCTCCAAGCGGTTAATTTTGCAGGCTCACGTAACAGCTGGCCATGCAGATGAGACATGTGCCTACAATGTGTACCTTCTTCCAGTAGCGCTCGAGCGGAGAGGTGGAGTCGGGAGAAGGCAGTTCAATCAAACTAGAGAGAGGAAGGGCAGCTCAGTGGCCAGACCTTGGCAGCATTTAGTTTGGGGAAATATGGAGGAGCTCTCTATACACAGGGTCAGGATGCTGAGAGTGGGGCTCAGGTGAGGCAAGAGACAAGAGGACGCAGGACCCTGAGTGCTGACAGGCGATGACAACCACGCAGACGCGGCGCGGCGAGCTACAGCGTGGGTGGCTCAGACACCTGTGGAGGCGATTCCCCGGAGAAGGTGAGGACCCCCGCAGGGTGGTCTTCGGCGGGGGCAGGAGAGAGACTGAAGGCAGCGGCAGCCCGGCGGGGCGAGGAGGCCTGGCCCAGACCAGGGAGCCGCGTAGGGGGCCAAGCCAGTGGGTCCAAGCTGGGTCGGGGGTGCCCTCCGCTGCCCCTCCCCGGGAGACAAAGGGCCAGCAGCTCCCCCGAGCCCAGGCGCGGCGCGGGCCTGGGAGCTATGGGCTAGGGCTGGCCTCGGCGCTTACCTGGGCCGCCCGACCCGGCCGGGCCGGCGGGGGCTGCGGGGCCGTGCACGGCGCGCGGCGGCCTGTTTCGGGGTGCGATCACCCCAAACGGCCGCGGCGGCGGCGGCAGCAGCAGCAGGAGCAGCAGGAGCAGGAGCAGCAGCAGCGGGAGCGGCCACCTCAGCCTCCGCCTCCTGCTCCGTGAGTCACCGCGGCGGGGAGGGAGGGAGGCGCCAGACCGCCGTGGGTGGGACCGGCGAAGGGGGCGGCATCTGGCTCCGAGCAGGCGGCAGAGGCAAGACCACGGCAACGCCCCGCAGAGTGGAAGGGGCCACGTAGGGCCGGGCCCCAGGGGCCAGACCTGTTAGGGGCGGGGCCCTGGTGAGGGCGGGGATCATCATTGGTCACATCGGCCTGTGGGGCGGGGCTTCCTGCTGAGGGGCGGGAGCTGCGGGACTCTCAGGGACGTTTATTGGGCGCCTCGAGAAATGAGGGAGACCATGGGTCCAGGGGCGGGGCCAGGAGACGTGCGGAGGGAGCTGGTCGCGGGTAGTGGCCGAGCAGCTCCAAGAGCAAAGGGTTAGGGGCGGGACCTCTGGTGGGCTGGGAAGAAGGGGCGGGGGTTCGGAGGGGGAGGTGGCCCGAGGGCGGAGCCCGGGTCAAGGATGGAGCTGCGGAGGTACAGTAACTTTGCCTGCGGTTAGCTGCTCCGGGAGCACAGTGATCCCGTAAAAATAATGGCCTCTCCCATACACGGGTCTGTGTTTTAAAAATGGGAACTGCCAGTCCGGGCGGAATCCTTGGTGAGACTGGTAATACCCAGGGCCCCTGAAAAATCTGAAAAGATGAGGTTGCAAGAGCTTTATAGGCGTGGTCTTGCTGAACCTTGGAGCTGGGAACTACCTGTGAAGCAGTAAGGCCCGCTCTTGAATCCAGAGCTCAGAGCCCAGGGATGGGCCTCCGTGGGTCCGCTAAACTTAGAATATCGTGTGTATTTACCAATACCAACGAGCGCATTTTTGTCGAGGAAAGGGGTCTTTGATCAGAATGTTTCTAATAGAAAGTCTGACTGCTCTCTGGCACTCTCTGGAGACAGACAGTACAGGGAAAAACAACTCTTTATAGACAAAAATGTGAATTGCTTTGAACACCCACATTCCCTTAAAAAACAGAGTTTATTTTATTTTTTTTTTAGAGAGAGAGGGGAAGGGAGGGAGAGAAACATCGGAGTGCGAAAGAGACACGGATCGGTTGCGTCTCACACTCCCCCAGCTCGGGACCTGGCCTGCAACCCAGGCATGTGCTCTGACTGGGAATCAAACCGGCGACCTTTTGGTTTGCAGGCCAGCTCTCAATTTACTAAGCCACAACAGCCAGGGGTGAACACCCATCCTCCCTTTTAAAGGGATGCATATACTTAAGTGTGGTCTCATTTTCAACATTTTAACTTAACAGTTACATAGTGTGACACTAACTGCAATTTAAATGGCCCCCTGCCCCACTTTCCCAACCTTCCTTTTCACCCCTTTTCTGTCCCATCCTCTTCCACCCTCCAGGCATTTCTTCTCCTGCCCTATGCAAGAAGGATACGAGATACTTTTTTTTTTTACTTTACTGTGTTCATATTCTGAAATGTCCTTATTACTCTTTTAATTTAAACCTGTATTACAGTTATAATTGAGGAAAACTTTAATCTTATCAGAAGTAATGAAATTGTGAATTCTGAAGGACCAGAAGCAAGTCTTTTTTTTAAAAGAGTTTATTTTATTTTTAGAGAGAGGGGAAAGGAGGAAGAGAGGGAGAGAAACATCAATGTGTGATTGCCTCCCACACGCTCCCTACGGGGGACCTGGTATGCAACCCAGGCATGTACCCTGACTGGGAATCCAACCTGCAACCCTTTGTTCTGAAGGCTGGTGCTCAATCCACTGAGCCACACCAGCCAGGGCCAGAAGCAGGTCTTAATTATGTCTGTACTCCCTCACGTCCAGACCACCCTGCCCATAGCAAGGGCTCAATCAGAATTGGCTAATACAAAGTACCAGTTGTTCCTTCAAGTTTTCCAGAGCACACCAATGCAAAAAAAAAAGAAACCTCTCATGCACTCACATTATTTTACGTAAATATGGATAGTTAAACAAATGGACTAAAACTGAACAAGTCACTTGCTATTCAAGACACAATATATAAATTATATTTTTCAAAAAGATATATGCTTAAGGGAAAGAATGTATACAATGAAAATGTGTCAGTGTGAAATGGATTCTCTTTCTTTTTCCCCAAATTTTCATAAATATATTTTTACAGTTTAAAATTATAATAAATTCTCAACACAGCCAGTACCTCAACTACCCCATGAGCTCAGAGCTGGAAAATTCTGCATTTCTAGATAGCAGTATTACTTCAGGGTTAACTCAGTCTCCATCCATCTGTAGGGTCTTAAAATGAAACGCTGAAGGCTCAGGAGATAGGAAACATCTGTTAGTTCTGACAACCCAGCACCATCTTCCCTCCTTGGGGAACTGCTCTTCCCTGCCCCCTTCAAACTCCCGGAGGTGCTAAAGAGACTCCCAATTGCAGCACCTACTCTCTCCCCTCCACGAAAACAAAAGACAAACAAACAAACAAACAAAAAAAAACACAGAAAGGACACAGAACTCAACTGAATCAATCCAAGCGCTGCATTCTCTTGACTATGGCTCAGTAGGGTGTGACCCGAGCTAAGCCTATTGGAGTTCTTCCCTGAAATTTTCTAAGTTAGAATTGAAGAGAATTTCTGTATTTCCTATTGGACCAGGAAATATAAGGATGAGACCACAAACATATTAGCACCATCTTCCACCAACCACAAGAAAAATTCTGAAAGAATGGGGCAATGATACGGGACAGAAACAAAAATTTGGAGGGAGGGAAGAAGGGGAGAGAAAAAGAGGGAGACCCCTAACAGCTCGTTCCATGGTAGACCTCGGAAGACCTTCAGTAGACCTTGCGCCGGCTTTGCTCACACCATCTCATGTCTGACACTCCACAGGCCCCCAAATCTCCCTTTCCTCGGGTGCTCCACCGTCCTCGGGCACTCCACAGGCCCCCAAATCTCCCTTTCCTCGGGTGCTCCACCGTCCTCGGGCACTGCTCCATCTAATTACTTACACCAGAAACTTAGGGGTGTCCTTGACACCACTCTCCTTTCTCCTCATCCAGTCCATGCTATTCCCATCCCCAAACCGTATCTGGAACCTCCCCACTTCCCACCACTTCCGAGTCTCTGTCCCAGTTTAACCAATCATCAGCTCTTATCCCGATTCCAGCAACAGCTTCTGAGCACTCTCTCATTCAGGTTTTTCCAACCACCCCCATCCACTACCCGCACAACAACTAGAGAATCTTCTAAAAACACACCAGTGTTCAATGAGTTCTCTTTCTTTTCATGATGAAGTTCAAAATGTTTAGCATGGCTACAAGACCCTGCATAATCTGGCTCCAGCCTGACCTTGAACTACCCCTGCCGACTGCGCTCCAGCTACACACAGGCCTTCTCCCCATTCCTTGATCAAAGGTACTTCTTTGTGCTTCGGGAGTTGTGAGTGTGCAGTTCCCACTGCCTCTACGGCTCTATTTCTCCCACTTCTCCCCCACTTCACCTGACTGATTGGTCTTCAAGAGGCTTTTCTTTTTTTTTTTTTTTTAAATATTTATTTATTTATCTTTAGAGGGGAAGGAGAGAGGGAGAGAAACATCAATGTATGGTTGCCTTTTGTGCGTCCCCTGCTGGGAGTTGGCCTGCAGGGAACCGGCCTGCAACCCAGGCATGTGCCCTGACTGGGAATCGAACCGCGATCCTCTGGTTCGCAGGCCAGCGCTCAATCCACTGAGCTACACCAGCCAGGGCTTCAAGAGGCTTTTCTTAACTGACGCTAGATCCAGCCCCCGCATGGCCATGAACTCCAGGAGGGCAAGGAGGTCTCTGTGAACTACGCCTACCTAGCACAGTGCCTGGCACATGCAGATGCCCGAACGATATTGCATGAACAACCCAATGTATAAATGGATAAATAGTCACCCAGGACTTTCCACCCACTGGCCAGCTACTCCACTTCCCCAGTTCCAATGCTATCAACACAGTATAGTTTTCAGGTCAAGTGCAGAATGAAACAATGGTGGAAGCACAGTAGGCTGCATGTAGAGAAGGAGGGCTCTTTCGGAGCAGTTATGGCAACTGTGGTCCTCACATTTTACCCCATAAGAAGGCCTTCCTGCCTACCATTGAATAGGCTCTAGGTGAGAATGGGGGGGAAAGGCAGAGACGCTGTACTGAACAAGAAGAGATTTCTTAGTAAAGGAAAATGAGAACCGATTCTTTTTGTTTTGAGAACCAAAATTAAAACATTAATTAATAATTTCCAGTAAGAGAGAAAGTAAAAAAAATTTTTTTTTGCTTTGGTTCCTATATTTGTCATCCTGTTTACATTTGGTTTGGCTCTGACTTCTCTGAGGACAGTGATAAGGAGGCCAAGGGCACAGGAAACAGCGCGCCAGTCACGCGCCATTCTCCTGAGTTTCGCCTTGGAAAATAACTTGTCATCTAATTCTACTTTGGAGATAGTAAGGAATTATTAAACCCAGTGATGAAAGCATTCTGTAGATCAGTGAATATACACGTTTTGTGTCATGGGTGGGGATGTGCAGCTGTGAACCTCTGGCTCTCTGCCAACCTGTCCCCGAAGTGTCCACTCCTGCAGCCTCTGGTGGGTAGATCCTCCCTGTATCCGAGAATTCTGCTTGTACTGAGCTCGGAAACAGTATAAACAAATAATTATTCACTTCTTTGGCCAAGTGTTTTGTTTGATAGACCGACACGTCTTGTAAGTGTATTTGTCTGTGCAATTCTGACATTCCAATCACTTAGTAAAGACACACCAACCGAAGACCTCAACTCGGATCCAAATACTGTCTATTAGCCTTTAAGCATAGTACTCTGTTTATCGCCTTGTTTCCCCACTGTTGGTTACCATCCAATTAAGTTTTAAAAATTATTATTCTAAAAGCAAACATTCTCTACTCTCTGGGAGTAAATGATAAACAGCCGTCCTCCCCCCACCCCCCAACTCACAATGCATTTTGTATCTCTAGATGTTGCAGTGTTATCATCGCGGCTGAAAAGACCCTTGTGACCCACAGTGCCTTCCGCCCCTGCGGAGGTCCGGACTGCCCAGGAGTTTATTGCAAACAAGTAGTGGGGCCTGTTACTATGAATTACTTACAGCTTCGTTCCTCCCATTCACTTTTTAAGAGTAAACACATTCCAAACCTATCTGAGAATATAAACCTTCCTGTTTGACATTCAGACGTTTAGCTAAGGGTTTTCTGAAATCCTTTGTCATTTGTAAGACTGAGGTCTGGCCTGCCGTGGTGTGACAGACACTTAGAGCCTGTATTTTGGTTCAGCAGGGATTGCTCAATCGAAATGAACTTTGTGGTTTGGTCTTCTCCCCACCCCCTCTCCTCATTTGCTTCATTACTGTTCTTTTGGGAAATTACTTCCCATCAGCAGTATTTGCCCCCAGCTGGCGAATCAGATGGAGTTCCTCTTTGTAGTTAATAAACAGTGAAGGCTAAGGGCGGAAAATCTGCACCCTGGTGCCAGCTAATGAAGAATCTCCCATGAAAGCTTATGCAAAGGAGGACATGCATGCTGCGAGTGCCCTGGGATTGAGCTCACTCACTCTTCTCCCCCACACCGCATAACAGATAGCAGTGATGATTAATTATTTAAGCAAAGAACACGAGAGCCAACACAGGCAGCCCTCTAGGATCCTCTGCTGAAATCATTTTAATTAGCACAAGCGATACAGCCAAGGGACCCAGCCCAAGATACTTACTCGCTGAAGAGGTATTCAAAATTCTCTACCACTTATTATTGTCCTTCAGAAAGAGACAACTGAGGCTATATTTGTGTGCATTGCTGACAAACCAGAATATGAAAGTGAAATGGCTCTTGCAGGCCGCCTTCTGTGACGGCATGTGCGTGTGGGGCGGGGACAGGAGGAGGCTCCGTCTTGGTAGGTTCCGGGGAACCCCGAGGCAGCGAATCCCAAGCCGCCCCTCAGGACGCATCTTTCTCGTTCATACCGGTAAGGACATCAAAGCTCGAAAAGTTGTAACTCCATCCTGATTTTCTTCTTCGTACTTTGAACTGAAACCTTCAAGAGATTTTCAATTCAAATTTCAAACTTTGTGCCATTCCTGGTAGGTTTTACTTTTTCTCTGTATTTATCATGATGCTGAGGGACTCTTCCTACTAGATAAGCTGAGATGCTATTTGAAGTTAACCCTCCAAAGCATAATTTTGACCGTATTTTCTTGACTTGTTTGAAACTCACTGGTAGTCCTGCTACCGTCCAGTCTTTCCACATTGCCAGTCCCCCTCCAGCTAATGACATTTCCCCCCATAACCATTGTTTTAATTTATAATTCGGTAACATTTAGAAATCTAGCTCTCATTAATTTAAAAATTTTTTTTAAGATTTTATTTATTTATTTTTAGAGGGGAAGGGAAGGAGAGAGCGAGAGAGAGAGAGAGAGATCAATGTATGGTTGCTTCTCATGGGTCCCCTGCTGGGAACTGGCCTGCAACCCAGGCATGTGCCCAGACTGGGAATCGAACCACGGTTATTTGGTCCACAGGCCCGTGCTCAATCCACTGAGCAAAATCAGCCAGGGCTAGCTCTTATTATTATTATAACTCTGAGAATGTTGGAAACCTTAAAGTTGTCCCACAGGCTGCTTACACTAGACTCATTTTTAAAAATTCTTTTTCTCTTCATGTTGTTCTGATTGGTTGTTTCCTGCTCCCTTATGCTCCAAATCATTGATCTGATTCTTGGCTTCATCCACTCCACTGTTATTACCCTGTAAGTTGTTCTTTATTTCAATTAGTGTGTTTTCCGTTCCTGACTGGATCTTCTTTATGCTGCTGAGGTCCTCACTAAGTTATAACCACTGTTTGGAGCTCTGACACATTGCTTATCTCCATTTCATGTAGTTCTTTTTCTGGAGCTTTGGTCTGTTCTCTCGTTTGGGCCACGTTTCTTTGCCTCCTCATTTTGGCAGCCTCCCTGTGTTTCTTTCTGTGTATTAGGTAGAGCTGCTATGACACCCTGTCTTGGTAGTGTGGCCTATTGTAGTAGGTGTTTTTTAGGGTCCAGTGGCACAGCCTCCCCTATCACCAAGCTTGGTACTCAAGGTGCACCCTTTGTGTGGGCAAAGTACACCTTCCTCTTATAGTTGAGCCTTGGTTGCTCTTGGCAGGTCCATCAATGGGTGGGATTTACCCAGGCCAGTCAGCTGCAAAGATTGGCTGTGACGACTGACCACCAACTTCAAACTTCCACCATATGTGGCGGATCAGCTGTGCAGGAGCAGGGTGGTGGTACTCTGACATGGTCTGTAGCTGCCCACTGGGTGCTCAGGCTCTGGGGTTTCCTGGGTGGTGGAGGCCAAGGTCAGCCTCCACTTCTGTTTTGCCCAGGGCCACCATGCATGAGCTATAAAGCAATCTGAGATGGCTGCTACTTGTGCTGGGCTTGGAGAGTCCTAGGTGAAGCCAAACTGTGTATCTAGGCTGGTTGCTGCTAGTACCAGGCCTGGGGCCACTTAGCAAGAGGTGTGGGGCTGGGGTTCACTGAGGCTGGCTATTGCTTGCTTGATAGGATATAGGAAGCTTTGAATCATGAGCCAAGCTCAGCCATTCATATGAAAAAACCACTGTTAAAAGCAGTAAGTTCGTTGGGACAGAGACACAGGGGATCTTCAGGGCAGGACAAACAGTGTTAGCAAGGTTTAGGAAGGCTCAGATATGGCAGCCACCTGCCAGCACTGTGGCTATGTGGGGGGAGGGTTCAGAAAAGGGACAATAGCCTCTGCCCACCTTTCTGTCTGGGAGAAAGCTGTCTCCTGGCTCTCACCTTGGTGCCAGACACTTCGGTTCCTCTCTGTGTGCCTCTGGTACCTTTAAGCTGCTACCCAGGGATGAGGCTCAGAGTGAGTGAGTCTGAGTAAGTCTGTGTTGGTTCTTTAAGAGGAAATGTTTGGAAATCTAGAAGCTTCTTCCACTAACTCAATCCCTGCTGATTTTTACAGCCAGAGGTTATGGGCACTTATCTTCTTGGCACTGGAACCCTGGGCTGGGGGCTGGGGCGGGCGACTGGTGTGGGGCTGGGACTCCTCACTCCCGAGATATCCCTCCCAAATTTTTTATCCACCACACACAGGTATGGGACCAGAGTGTTCCATGTCTGCGCCCCTCCTACCAGTCTGGATGGATGTGGTTTAATTCCATAGTGTCAGACTTCCATTCAACTCAATTTCTGATGGTTCTGAGTGATGGTTGTTCTATATTTTAGTTGTAATTTTGATGTGGTTGCGTGGGGAGGTGGGCCGTGCTTACCTACACCACCATCTTGACCGGTCCTGCAGTTGTCTTTTTTGATTGTGTTCCAACAGTCACACTACTCTACACAGGACATTTTTTTTAAAGATTTTATTTATTTATCTTTAGAGGGGAAGGGAAAGACAAGAGAGAAATACCAGTGTATGGTTGCGGCTCGTACGTCCCCTGCTGGGAACTGGCCTGCTACCCAGGCATGTGCCTTGACTGGGAATTGAACCATGATTATCTGGTTCGCAGGCCCGTGCTCAATCCACTGAGCTATACCAGCCAGGGCTCTTACGGGACATTTTAATTGAACTAATTCAGGTCTTCAGCAACATCACCTGTGACCTATTAGGTATTCCCTGGCTTTTGTTCAGCAAAGCCTCTTTAGTCAACTACTCATTCAAAAAATATTTTAGTACTTCCCAGATGCATGTCACTGTGATAGGCAAGCGATAAAGCACAAATCAGACACACATTGCCCTTGTCCTCATGAAGGGTAAGTCAGACACCAATGAGCCAGAGCTGAATAGTTCATTACAACTATAGTTAGGGGCTAAAACCGGAAATGCAGTGGGCTGTGAGACCACATACTTGGGACTCAAACCTTGCATCAAGGACAGCTTTTGTAGGAAAGTAACATTTAAATTTACACTTGAGGTGTAAGTAGGAGTGACCTAGAGAAGAGTGGGAAGGACAGCACCCAGTGGGACCACAACAAGACCATGAGGAGAAAAGAGAACATGGTGACTGCAAACGGCTGAGCAAGAAGGCCAGGAGCCTGGTGTGCAGTGATGGGGAAGAGGCCCCATGGGCCGGCAGGGGCCGGGCCCTCACGGAGGACGTCACAGGTCTTCATTCCGAAAGTAAAGAGAAGCATGAAAGGTTTAAACATGGGTGTGACACAAGGTTGGATTTGTATTTAAATAGATGACTATGGCTTCAGCACGGAGAACGGACTAAAATGGAACAAGAGTGGTGCATCAGTGGGCTATTGCTGCATCACGAAGCACCTCAAAACTCAGTGGTGTAAACAAGCACATTTTTACCCAGGCATCTGTGGTTGCCCAATTCAGGCTGCGGGGTGACTCTGTGCTGGGTTGGGCTGCGAGCAGCAGGGTTTAGCTAGAGATTGGGAGTAAGTCCGCTCCACGGGTCCCCTCATTGTCTTTGGACTGGGTGCTCCAGGCCATCTTCCCCTTACGACCAATGGCAGAAGAGCACGAGCACCAAGTCAAACCGTGGAAGCACGAAGACTCTCCAGGGGTCACATCCAATCCTTCACCAAACTGTTTCCTGGCTGCGCCCCAAACAGCGGGACCATGTAGCACACCCCACCCCAAGAGAGGGAGGTGTGAATAGGTATTTGTCGATCAACACTCAACTGTACCAAAGCAGCTAGGATCAAGGCGTTTCCATCTGGTGCAAACAAAACAAACGGCAGAGCCTACTGCTTTCCTCAACCCAAGCCACTGTGCTTTGGCTCCCCAAGAGCTTCCATGTTCCCAAAGCCTTTAAGGGATGAGATGTAAAACTAGTGTAACACTACCCGCCTAGAATTACATCGATCACTCACAGGGCAGTTCAGGGTCCTCGGCCCAGTGTGCTCACTGAGCCTGTGTCTGCGGACGCAGTATATGGATGATTCGGAGGCGATCAGAAGCGCATGCTGTAACCATTCATTGTTGTTTTAGGGAACAAATGGATGCCTTTTTGCACTTATTTCTAAGTAAACATGAGAGGAGTTCCCTCCTGTCAGGGCTGGCTCCAGCTCGCCCGGAAATGCTCGCTCTTCCACCTGTCTCCAAGGCTACTAATTCTAGTGTTTTTCAAATGGAAAAGCATAGTAGGTGCTCAACTTATCTGAATGGGTCTGGCATACTGCTATGTACTCTGATCAGTTTTTAGACATAGTTTGTAATTATTTTTAAAAAATAATTTATTATTTGAGGGGAAAAATCTGTTTTTTCCCCCAAAGTCCTAATTTCTTATCTCATGTTCTTGAGCTCAGCTTTAACTGGGGTTCACCCTTTTCTTCCCTTCTTGCTGTTAGGCAGGCATTCACGGCCATAGTCCTGGGTCTTTAATAAAAAGCTAGTCTTGCTGTGGACATCAATACTTTGGGTGGGGTGGGAGGCCAAGGGGAGAGTTCATGTAATTTGGGAGCAGCCCTGTCGGGGGTAAAAGTGAACTATTTTGAGCTGAATTCAAGTGGAGGCAATTCACTTAAAGAATCTAAAGGCTTCAGCAATATCTCAGGTTGACTTTAATGAGTACTTAGACTGAAATAGCTACAGGCTCCGGGAGGGCGACTAACCTATTGAGGACCTCTCCTGGAAGATAAAAAGACACTTTTATAGCTTGCATCTTGCAGCGCCGGCCTCTTTTCATGCCCCTAGCACGGCACTCAGCATGGCAGCATTTCTGCTCATCTTACTAATTGGTGGCTAAATACAGACAGGAAAAAGAAGGGACATTTATTTCACCAGTAAGTAGAAAAGCTTTCTTAGGGAAGAGCAGAAGACGGCTTACAGGGAAGAGAAGGGAGTCCTTAAGAAAGCCCGCAATGATGCCAGTGACCTTTCAAAGCAGCTTGGAGCAGGCAATTTCCACTTAATTTCTCTTCAGAGTGGTTGAGAGACATGCTAACGGGGCTCAAGGGTCTGGAAAGATAAAGGAGCCAATTTTAATTTGCCTTCCATTTCTGCTTATGACGCCCCGCAGAGGCAGACTGCAGCATGAACATGCAGGTTCCCACACCCAGTGACATTCATTAGAGAATCTTGGGCTGTAATATCTTTTTAGCACAACTTACATCAGTAAGAGAAAAACATAACAGAAAAAGTATTTATCTCACCTCCACGAAAGGAAAAGACGGGAATAACAGAACTGTGGGCTTTATCCCACATTACTTTTATTGTATCATCTTTATTTCCCATTATTTCAAACATCTAGAATAGAACACAAACTTCCTTTAGTCAAACCATAGTGCCTCCATTTTACTTAGCATTTTTAAATGTATATTTTAAGATTTTAGGTTATTTTAATAAAGTGGTATGATTTAGCTTTTATAAGTTCCTTACACTGAAGTTTCAAAGTGACTTATGCAGTTAACACCATTCCTCACGATACACCTCCATGGATATTTGGAAGGTGACTTGGCAACATGAGACAGAAGTGGCAGAGTAAGAGCTGAACGATGGGGTTTGGGACACGCTATCCCAAAATCTAGCCCTTGCCACTTTAACACCAAGGCACTGGAGAAATGGCAGGTGCAAGGACTTTTGACACTCCTGACACAGGTCCCAGAACCTCAGGAGCGGAGCCTTCCCAATACTGGGAGGAGAGGAGTGGCCTCACCCCTGAAGACGAGGGACACCGAGAAATCTGAACTAGCAGACGTTGCTCAGTTTTCCTCTTTGCTGCATGTGCTTCCCTTTGTCTTATCACATCTTTCCACGACTTTACACTCTCCATTAAAGTTACCATACAAACACTCCGGTTCAACTGTTTCTCTGGGTCTTCATTTCATCATGTCATGTGCCATTTATATTAAATTAATGTGCATGCTTTTCTCTTATTAATCTGTGCCATTATAGGAGTCTCAGCCAAGAATACAGGAGGTAGAGGAAAGGTATTTTCCCTCCCCTATAGTAGTATTCCAACTTTCCATTTAATATTCCCCAAACAATTTAATAACACAGATATTTTAATGAAATATACACAGTTTACAAGAATGGTTAAAAGATGAGATAGAACTATAGTTGAAAGAGATTACTTAGACCAAATTGTATAGATCAGGATTATTTTCAAGCATAATATTCCGTACAATATATAGATATACATCTGAAATGTTTCTAAGAACCTGGCTAACTATGACAGAGTAAGAGATATCTTTTTTATTAAGTCTATTTAAAAGACAATTTTATCTTTGTAAGATAAACCTCTGGTGATGCAGCTAAGTGTCTAAACTTCTATTAATTGTATAAATACTTGAGAGTCATAAAAACAAGGAATTCCATGCAACATCTGTTTTAGAAAGTTTAACAAAAAAAAGCCAAATAATGTCCCTGGCCTGTATCAGCACTCGGTAAATGTCTGATGAAAGAAGGGCGTGATCAGAAGAGGTAGCAGATAGAAAGTTTTCCTGCTCCCACACTGTCATTAAAGTTTTTCCAAAACATGTTTTCTTTTCAAGAGATAAAAACCAGGGAAAAGCACATATGGAGTTTTTCAAACCGAAAGGGCCACGTGTACAAGATTTCGCCCAGTGCTTTGATTGTTAACAGTCACCCGGGCACCACCGACCTCCCACTCTGGTACGTGCAGCACTGCAGGAGGTCATCGGTGCCCGCGGGAGCGATGGGCACCTGGTCCGGTCGGAGTCCCAGGAGAGGCACGCACAGGAGGGGGCACGTGCTCACATCCCTCATCCTTCCTCCTCCCCCCATGGTTTCCTTTCTAAGAAGGCAAAGTGGATTAGGTGTGTGTATATGAGCTCCTCTGTGGAATCTTCTCACAATACTTTCATGCAGAGGAAGAAACTACCCATACTTCTTTTTTGTGTGCTTGTTTTGTTTCCCATAGTTCTGTGTAAAGGCTTTGTCAGAAACACAGCCTGTCACGAGCCACTCAGCCTTCTGGTGAAAAGAAACGCCATGAGGCCGAAGCTACGGGGCTGAGCGTTCACCTGTTTACTCCAATGTACAAACGTTCCTTTCGTGAGTAACTACAAAACAAAATACTGAAACAACTGAGTATATGCTCAGTGTATAAATCAAACCTAAGGTACGATTTACCAAGACCTGGAATAAACTTGATGTGCAGAAAATTGGAGATGCTAACACGGTTATCTTTTTTTTTAATGAAGTAGTTCTGTAGAAGCACCACATTTTCTAAGGTCATGATCCAATCAGGGTTAAGGCAATGTTATTCTCTACTCCAGGCAAAATATTTGCTTTTGCCCGAATGACCTATCTCTTTGATTACCACTGAGGATAACTGTTTCAGTTTTCAGGGTGGCTTCGTTTGTGAGCACTGAAGGAATAACAGCGGACCTAAATGCACCAAATTTACACCAAAAAAGCCAAAAAAACAAGCCAAAAAAACATTAATCTCCTCTTACAGGAAAGAACACCCCCATGTAATATAACAATTGAGCAGTAACAACAACAAAAAAAAGGACCCTACCTACTAAGACATTTTAGTATAAACAGACATAATGAAGATAATTTAAGTTCTTAATCCATGTATTGAAATTATGACTATGACACAAAATTAGAGGTTCTTGTTGGAAGGCCTCAAAAACTTATGGTCACAGTTGCCAGAGTTGGGGGCAGAGGGTCTGCAGCTGTTGCATAATCTTACAAAGAACCCTTACCAGCCCTACCCTCCTCTTTTCTAGCTCAGAATTGGTGGCTCCCCTCGACCTCCTTTATAGAAAATACTTTTTTACTAGTTATTTTTCATCGTAGCCCCGTCTGAGGTGGAGGCAACGTGATCATCTCAGAAGACGAGCGTTAGGAAGCTTCCAACTGACCGCCGCGAAGCTCTCGGCTCTCCAGGCCCCTGTCAGAGGCAGGGATCCTGTCGTGAACTCCTGAGGACACTGCTGACCCCTCGTGTCCACTGCTCTCAGCACTGCAGTCTTCCCACCTGGCTGTGAGGGTGACCGGGGAGAAGGGTTTCAAAGGGAGAGAGTCAGGACGCCGAAAGGCCATATTCTAGGGGAACATCTAGCAGTGCCATATTTTTAACCTGTGTTTTTGTGGCTCAATGAAAATATTAAATGCTAGTTAACCCAGGTGAGTTAACTAAATCTTTTAATTCCAGGCCCAGACAGACTGGAAGCAATTACAGCTCGTTCAAGGGGTCTGTGGGAATGCTGACAGTTTTAATTCACATATAAATGCTAGAAGACATTTTCAGAGGCAAAGGAGCACTCTCTGGTCTAACGATGACTAGAGTAAGAGAAAAAATAGACAGGAAAGTGGCTCAAAAGCTCTAGATGAAATGGTCTGGGTTTATTCTTTTCTGTAATAATTCCAAACTATCCATTATTCACCGTAATAAGATACCATGGCAACAGTGGGTCTGCAGTCTTTTCTTTTGCTTAAGATGTCCATTCTCTGGCCAAGTGTCTTCGATAAAGAGCCCAACAATCAAAGTTAACAACCCATCTGTCCAAACTCCAGCTCCTTCCTGGGAACAACTCACTCTGTTCCTTGGTTTCTTCCTCTTCCGCCTACCCAGAATACTTATCCTACCACTCACAGGATAAAACAAAACACTGAAACAGGAAGTGTTTTAAGTTATTAGATTTCATTAAACAGCTCAGTTGGACACTTGCTCATTGGAATTTACTTTCGCTTCAACTCCAAGTCTCAGGGAAAAAATGCAAGAATTCTTTTCATTAAAATGTTAGCTTGACCCAAGGATGTAAAACGTTAGCTGCCTCAGCATTAGTTATTGCAGTCTGAGACCTCCCAAGAGGTCTACAGACTAGAAGATTAAATACAGCAAAATATGAACAGGAAACAGAGTTTGCAGGTCATTTAATAACTCTAGCTGTATAGAATTTTCAAATTATTTTTCTGAAATACCAAATTTATGAAACAACATATATCATATGGCCCTTGAAAGAACTTTTAGATGGTGGATTAACCCCACTGTGAAATTCCTTTCTGTTCTAAGGAGGAGAGGGGAATGCAGAGCAATCCTACGTGGGGTCCTATTATCCCCACTGAACAGAAGGGAAAAACAAGGCTCAAAAAGATGAAGTGACCTATCAAAGGTCACGTTGCCACGACTGGCAACATCTTGCTGGATACTGAAACCCTGACCTCTTTTAAAGGAAGATTAATTTACATTGAGTACTAGTCATTACTTACTAAATGAATACATTAATGTGGTAAATGACAATATATTTCACTGATGTTGGTCTTATAGAAAGTTTAAGGGAAATCAAAATTAAGGACTCCGGATTCATCTAGGCCCCTTTCGAAATCAAAATATTCCCAATCTTCCTCATCCTATTCCTGGAAGGGAAAGGGGAAGCCTGCTATGGTCCAAAACAGTAACGACACAGCAATTGCAGCCCCAGGTACATATCCTGAAGAACTGAAAACAGGTTCTCACACACACACAAATGTTTACGGCGGCTTATACACAATAACCAAAAAGTGGGAAAAACCCAAATGTTCATCAAGGGATAAATGGAAAAACACAATACGGTATCCATGCAAGGGGGTATTTTCACCCTTTAAAAGGAATGAGGTACTGATACATGCTGCGATACGGATTAGCCCGGAAACCAGTACGCTAATTGGAAGGCAGGCATAAAGGCCACACACCGCAGTTCTATTTACATGAAATGTCCGGCCTCGGCAGATCCAGAGAGAAGGTGCACCAGCAGTGGCTGCAGGGCTGGAAGGGAGCAGGGCGCCTGCCCCACAGGAGGGGACCTGGCCAGCAAGGCGGGAGCGGGGGAAGAGGGGTGGTGCTCAAGGCAGAGGCTGGGGGACCAGGCAGTGGCGATGCCCCCACAACACTGAGGATGCACTGCATGCCTCTGAATGGCACACTTTAAAGTGGCTCACTGTACGTTACGTGGATTTCACCTCAGTTACGGCAAAAATGCAGACTGATGACTAGTCATAACAACCTAGACGAAGAGCAGGTAATTTGCTTTCTCGTGGTTTGTCACAATTTCAAGGAGTTTTTGACCATCATAACCCAATATATTAAAAAAACTGCCCATCAGAATTTCCAAATAAGGCATTAATGTAGCTGAGTTCCCCAGTGCACACAGTTAAGAGAGCACCTAGTTGAGTTTACAGTATACATGAAGTTTTAAAAATGTCTTTAATTTGTATAAAGTGAGAAAAAAAGAATATTGAAAAACACATGAAAGAGTATAAAGTAGCCAGCGCCTAGGAAAGAAGCTAACATATATGCATACGGGGGAATCTATATATTTGAGCTTCCAGAGATGTAAACACTCAGGAGAGAAACTGCTTTTCCTCAGAACTTATTTTGTGCTCCTCCACAGAACTGACTAGGGAACAGTACTTCACTGCCCACCGGGTTTCAGCAAAGAGGTCACACACAGGGAGGGCCTCTAGCTGCCACTTCCAACTGCTTCCCCGGTGAACAGACACAGGAGGTTAAGTTACTTCAGGAGACTCTAACAGGGCTCCCATTGTTCCGAGCCCAAACCCAGAGACACAATGGGCCCCATTCATCAGGAGAGCTCGCAGGCTGGGGAATGGTCCTTTAGCGGCAACTCTCTGGTGGGACGTTGACGTTTTTATAAACATGGACTTGCACAAATATGTGTTAATTGTTGTTAAAAAACAGCATAGAATGAAAAAATAAAATTCAATGGACACTAAACTGAGAATTTGAACACCCAAGTCCTATCCCCAACTCCGATGTGACTTGAAGCAAGTCACTTGCTCTTTCTGAACCTCAGTTTCCTGGTTTATAAAGTGACAATGATTGCTAGGATCACTTAGGACTCTACAACTTCACGAAACACACGGGATCTGTTAATGTTGCTACACTCTTCACTCCAACAAACAGGGATACATTTTTGTGAGCAGAAAAGAATCACTGGTTTGCATCTTCCCATTGGCTATCAGCACCTAAAAACAAGGAGCCTATTTATAAATAAAAACAGTCAGAGGAACTATTTCCTATCCTCTCTCTTAAACAGACGGATCATGATGAGTAAGGTCTAGTGATCCCTCCATCCCACCAAGTCCAGGATCACTCAAGGAGATAGCCCTTCACAAAGCACAATGGTGAGGGGCATAAACAGAAGCCACAAGTATGTTTCCCCGTCACCTTTTCTTAGGTTACTAATGAACTTCAAGAATCTCTTGATTTCTTTGCAATGACTCAAAATCCCCCGAAGAAAAATGCCATTCACAACAAGAATGTGATCACTGTCCCAAGCTTCCACACCTTGTCATTTTTTTGTTTTTTCAACCTCAAAACTTGCCAAAGCAAGAACTTTGTCTCCAGAGCCTAAGGAGAAAGACACATAAACAAAAAGATCATTTCAAATGCATTCACAATTCTAGGTAAGAAGCAAAAACCTATCACACACGTGTTGAAACAGACAGTGAAACTGCCTTCTATTGCTGGTGCATCGCCCTGAGCTCTCCTGAGGCCGTCCCAGTCTCCTCCCCTGCATCACGACTCAACTGCAGAGGGCCGCTTACTTGTTACAAAGTGCTTACTCTAGCTTCAGGTATGAGACAGATTATGTAAAAATTTAGTTTATTTTTATATTTACATTTAGGTGACAAATATTTTTGAAACATCAGGTCATATTAACTTAATTTTTAATTATAAAGTATTGAGAAATAAACTCAATAAAAGGGACTTATAAAGAACAGAACTTCTGGTTTTACCTCTAAACTCAAGAAAAGGCCCTCACGTTATCTCACCCGCGCTATCTGTCCATCGGACAGTGGTTCACGTCCAAGTTTCAGAGGCAGAAGGGTACTCACCGAGGTCTGTCGAGACCCTCTCGAACTGGCTGAGTATGGCACCAGCATTCGCTGACAAGAAGGCCTCATCATCTGCAGGCAGCTGAACAAAACAAAACCGAGCCCAGTGGAGGGGGTTCCAACCTTCAGGAGCGGTTCTAGGAACCACCGTCAGGAATGTCTCAGGACCACAAACTAGATCACAGATCAAGAAGTTCTGCCCCAAATATTTATACTTTTTCCCTTTTTAAAACAGATTTTATTTATTTTTAAAGAGATGGGAAGGGAGACAGAAAAGAGAGGGAGAGAAACATCAATGTGCAAGAGAACCATCGACTGGTTGCCTCTCACACGCCCCCAACTGAAGACCCGGCCTGCAACCCTGGCATGTGTACTGACTGGGAATCAAACCAGTGACCTCCGGTTCTCAGGCTGGCACTCAATCCACTGAGCCACACCACCCAGGGCTACACTTTCCCTTTATGTCTAATACTATACAAAATTAAATTAAATGTGGGTACCTTCTCTCCAAGTTTCCTGAGAGCTGTTAGTATCTCCACTTTCTGTTGAGTGTACAGGTCTCTTCCCAGCTTTCCTACCATGAGATCTCTATCCATCTAAAGTGGATGAACACAAGCACGTGGTATTTTAGTTGAAAACTTTCTACACATAAAATCCAGCTTTTCAGATCTACTTCTTTAAAAGAAAGAGATCGTCTAGCTGATTAATATTATAAGGAACTACAGAAACAATTCAAGGCAAACACGATAGAAATGCTATTGCATAGTTCTAATAAATCTTAGTCATAACCACTGTCTTAGTTATAAACTCTACTCAGTCGAGTGCAGGAACCAGGAATCAGTTAGTGGCTTCCCTGAGAGCGGAGTCATCCTGTCAGAATTCATTTCATCAAACTCAAGTGCGGCCTACCGGCTTGAGTAAGGTAACTGGTGTCGGATCTCCCGGAACTGGGGTTAGATATTACCTTTACCAGTGGAAGCACGGATAGTATATATTGCGCATTGATTCTATTCTGTGTTCTTTACATACATTACATATTACATATAATAAGTGCTCTACAGCTGTTACTTCATTTAATTCTCATAACCACCATAAGAAGTAGAAACAATCATTAGCACCTTTTTATGGGTGGGGAAACCGGGGCATAAGAGTTTGATCAAAATAACGTCTCTAAGATCACATGTCCACATGGAGCAGGAAGACAAATCCAGCCAGTCTGACCTGAGTCCATGCCCTTGACCACTATCCTGCTGACTTGCCAGTGGTTGCAAGTAACCATTAATGTCAAGTCTATAGCAGACTTCTTCAAGTGTCAGGTTTCCAAAGACACTTGAAAGTCTTAGGCGAGAAAGGCCACACGAGCATAAAGCAATGTAGCTAATGAATTCTGGATCGGATTTCAACTCAGGGCTTCAGAAGTAAGTAATAAAACCTCACAGGTGGAGTTCGGTTGGAAATGGTCTTTGGCAATTTAAACTACTGTTTACTGTTTAACCCTCTATATTCATTACCAACAATAATTGCTCAAAGGACTAATTCTGACCAATTTTTAAAAAACAGACTATTTTTGGAGCAGTTTTAAGTTCACAGGAAATTGAGTGAAAGGTACTGATATTCCCCACACACAGCTCGCCCTCACTCAGGCACAGCCCCTCGCTTACGGCCATCCCCCACCAGCGTGGCACACGTGATGTGGTTGGTGAGCCTACACTGACATTCTAATCACCAAGAGTCCGCAGTTGACACGAGAGTTTCCTCATGGAGGTGTTCATTCTCAAATGACCAATTTTTAAACTCCAGAATCATATAATGAGCAAATTCGTGGGCTAGGAAAAAATATATACAGAGCAACTGGATTAATTTAAAGAAAATTAAATTTTACCTCTGCTAACCTTGTCCGAAGCTGACCTGGTTGTTTTTTCGCAAACAATCTGATGACCTCGGGAGTTCTGAAGGCCTGGCTGATGGCTGCCTGGATAGCCTGGAAACACAAGAAGGCGAGAATTAACCAAAATGTTCGGATGAACCGGGTATCGCAATAACCGACTGACAGGTCTTCTTTGTCTGTCAAATACTGTGGCAATTTTAGTTTCATTTGCTATTTCTGTGCTTCTCACCGGAGTCAAACACATAACTAAATAAAGATCTGGAAGTATATGCTGTTTTAACCACAAATAGACACTCATCTAGAAGTTAAACCCCCAAAAGGGTACATTTTCTATCTTACAAATACTTTCTACTACTACTACTACTACTAACCTGTTTCACCAGTGTAAGTAAATTGTGCTTACCAGTTGCATTCCACTTAGTTCATCTACCAGAGTCATATTTCCAGACATAATTTTCTTCAGTGAATCATTAAATTCACTCAGTTGCTCCAGAGTTTCCTTTTTGGTTTCTTCATACTCATCTGCATCAAGTTCCTCTCTGAGGCGCAGTGAACATGACACAGGAAAACACAGGGTTCCAAGTGAACACAGCGATGTTAGCAGTTGTACACTAAGACTTCAAACATTACATTCGCTTACAAAAAATATCTTGGGGGAAAAGGCTTAAAGGAAATATCGAAATACCAATGATGGATATATTCAGATATTTAAAATGCAGGCATGTTTCTGCACTATGATTACTTTGGTAATTAAACATTTTTATCAAAATGAGGCGTCGCTAAATCACACAGTAACTTCCTTTTAAGCAGTCTATAAACCGAGGGTACGCTCTTGGGCAAGACACTAAGTACAGCCAAGCCTCAGCTTCTTTACCTAAAAACTGAAGATAATAATAGTATCTCTTTACAGGGTTGCTAGGAGCATTGAACAAAATACGGAAAGTGGTTGGCATATGATGGGTACTAGATAAATAGCTGTTATTATCATTATAGTTAAAAGCAGGTAAAATTTTGTTCACCTTGAAATACAACAGCAGTGTAGTTCTTGCCATCTGAGTCAGAGGCTATTTTTATTCACCAGTCAAAGCAGGAATTAAACATTTACTACAAATAACAACAGCTACCATTTATCGAGCATCTGCTCTGGGCCGAGCGTTTTGTTGGCACCTTCACCAGTAATATTTACTAAGGCCAAACAGTCTGTGTCCTTTAAGTTAAGGCTGAAAACACACCAGATGTTCAAGTTGTACCTGTCAGCTTGATACCAAGCAGGGCAATTTTTAAGTACTGAAGACAAGGGAGGTGGTATAATTTCCACTTTACGTACTAGGAAATGGAAACTTAAGGGGGTTAAATGTTTTGTCCAAGTTCACACTCACTTTGTAATTAAATGAAAGACCTTCACATCCCAGCCTGACAACCCCAAGGCCTGCACTGGGTTTACTTCCCCAACAGACAAAGCACTGTGGGGAGCACTTCAGGGGAGACCAACACCACGGCTGGGTCCGAACCCCAGGTGTTTGTACTCTAGCCACAGAAGAGTCATTTGACAGTACAGCGGCACACTGCACAGTGTACAGAGGCACACTGTACACGGTGTGTACACTGGCACACAGAGGCACACAATTAGACCGTTACCTGCACTCCTCCAGATCTTGTAACTGCTGCATCAGTCTGTCCAACTGTTCTTCTAAATTCTGCTTTAATTTGCTTGTCTCTGTCTTTCCTCTGGAAGCCATTTTAATCTCTAAGTAGAACAGTTAAGCCCACATAGAGTAAATATTTGGTTATTTGAAATGATTCAACATACCAGGCAAATTTAACATAGGCTGCACTCTTTCTGAGCTACTGGTATGGGAAAGAGCTGTGCAAAGCAAATTGCAATTTATATATAAAAGTTTAAACTCATGTAGTAGTAACTCCCCACAAAACTGCCTGGCAGTCTTCTTAATTGACTTGATGAATTAATTAAAGGTGTTCACTAGTGGTTTACCTTACTTTAAACAAATTTGATCGATGAAAGTACAGATTCATAAAGAAACAGATCAATGTGAATACAGGTTCATTATAATATTCTTTTTCATTCTTAGTACGTGCTAGAACTTAGAACATTCCTAATATTATCTTGCTGGTCTTATGTGCGTTTACTAGTACCTTGTGCGTATGAACAACTTTTGATATGAATTTCTTCTTTGGAAATGTGCTCAAGTTTCTACTGGATTATATTTCCCTCACTGATTTATATAACATGGATATGAAGACTTGGTAATTATGTTGCAAATATTATCTCGTCTCCTGACTTTAAATTCGATTTAGGGTGTTTTTGTCACAATAAATTATTTTTAATAGTCAAATCTATCTTCTTGTTAAGTCTTCTTGGTCTGGGCCCCATGAAAGCATGCCACAATCACCTCAAGGTTTAAAATATTTTGTATTCTATAACTCATATTTTTTTTTAACATTTAGCTCTTTAAGACCCTTTTTTTTTTGTTAATGCTGTGAAGTAAGGGTTTTTTATTTTCTTCCACGGGGACAGTAAACTGCCCAGCACCGTTTGCTCACCGGTGTTCATTTACTCGGCCTTTAGTGTACTCAGTAGTAAGACTCAAGTCTGTCTCACAGATAATATTCTGACCCTAAGGCATCACCTTGCTATTTGAATTATTTTGCTTTAGAGCTGTTATATACTGATAACTGTTAAGAAGTTACTTTTATGGGTTCCCCCCCCAATAATTCTTAACTATTTGTGTGCATTTTCTCTTCTAGCTGAATTTAAGAATCAGTTTGTCAAGTTTCCTTAAAAATTCAATGGAAATTTTGACAGGGATTACATTGAAATTAAAGACTAAAATAGAGAAAACCTGTATCCTTGAAATTTGAATCTTCCTATCAAGCAATCTCTCTCCATTTTTATCTAGGCTTTTATGATTTTTTAAAAGAAAATATTATTTGTTCACAAAAAGATTTAAACACTGGCTATTCTTAGATTTTGTATAGTTTGTTAATACTGGGAATAGGGTTTTTGTTATTACGATTTCTGATTATTGTTGATGTAGAGAAAAGCTACTGATTTTGGTGTTGATATTATATGTATTTACCTTAACATTTAAGTTTTTCTATTTACAAAAATTAAACTTACATTCCTTTCAGGAAACACATTCTGGTTAGTTAGGTATAACCATTCATCAAAACCTTTAAAATTGCCCTGACCAGAGTTGCTCAGTTGGTTGGGCGTGTCATCTCGCAAAGTGGAAAGGTCATGGGTTTGATTCCCAGTCAAGGCACATGCCTGGGCTGTAGGCCAGGTTTAAATAATCTACAATCACTAATAACATATAAATACATTGTGAATAAGTTTAGCCAGAAGTGTTCATTTATTATAGCTATTCTCCCTGTATAATTTCTCCCAGAAATACACATTTAAATTTTATTTTAAATCTGTTGAATTTTCCAGTAAAATTAAGACAAACCCAAGGTAAAACTGAAGTGTCTTTTCAGGATTAATTTCCTGTAGTTTGCCCACACTGGACTCCTTATTTCAGAACATGCCATGACCTTTGATCCTTCTCTTGGGAGCCTTCCTTCTTTTCTACCTATCAAGCCTAGCTCTTTCATTCTCCAGGGTCTAGTTCAAGTTTCACTTTCTTCATACCGTCTGCCTTGGCCTCACTATCCAATCCCTAGATCATGAGTTATCTGAGAGCAAGGATTTTGCTTTCTCTTTATACACCAGCATTTAGCACAATGTTGAGCAGAGATAAAGTACTAGGTGAATAACTGGTAAATTAATAATGAGACTGCTTCTTCCGTTGTGTTCCACATTTTATTCTCCGCTTATCACTTACTTCTTCCTTGAATTATATGAGTTCATTATAGCACTCTACCCCCCAGCCCCCGCCTTCCTCTCCAGACTGTAAAGGCTCTGAAAACAGAAAATGAGTCTGATTCCGCTTGGCCTCCATATTCGCAACCGGATGATGTATATGAAGACACAACACATTTCAAGGAGGTAAAGCCACTCTAAATAAATTTCAGGGAAGATGGAGGCACTTAAAAAGCCTTTACCTGGCGCTGCACTGCGATTTATCCCAAAAGATGAGCTCGCTGGCACCACCTAGTATTCAACAAAGGCGGTGCATCTTTTGACGGAAATAGCAGCAACGGTTCTCGAAAACCCGCAACCTGGAGTGGAAACGACTCATTCATGCTCACCTGTCTCTTATTGCTCTGAACGCTGCACAGTGCTGACAGGTCTCAAACTGAATAGACCTCTAATTCTTGAAGTTCCGATGTCGTGCACTGGAGAAAAGCAAAACTGTTCATCAGGACCCCAAGGGACCGAAAATTCAAATCACCTTGGTGTGGAGCTGGATGGGAAAAGAAAAACCATTCACAAGAAGTTTTTCTTTACTATGTACAAGCTTGACCTAAAGCTGTCCAGGTAACTTCCACTTGAGCAGCCGGCAATTGAGACACACCCCTCTTTCTAGGAAGGCACCACGGGGGCGAAGAGTGGGGATGGAAGGGTCAACCTTTCTGAGATTTTTCCCAGCGCGGGTGTTAATGAAGAAATCCCAGCACCTGGACACGCCATGGAAGGAAGCTGCCAAATCCAGGCGAGCACAGAGAAGGTAAGGGCGGAGAGCACGCCTTCTCCCGCTTCAATTCCGGCAGGAATTGAGCAGCGTTCGGACCTCAAGCAAAGAGGATTGAAGTCCGGCCGCGGCCCCAAATCCTACCTCCATCCGGCAACTTGAAGCTCCGGCACTCGGGTCGCGCGGCGGCCGGGCTCCGCTAGGCCCCGGTTACTACCAGAGGTCGCCGTTGGACCCGCCACCTCGGAAACTTCTCCGGCCCTCTGCAACTAGAACCGGAACAACCTCCTCGGGATTCGGGGTTCCCTCGCAGCCTTAACCCGCTAATCCCGAGTTCCCAGGCAGGGGCCCCGCCTACCTGAGGGTCCCGGGCAGGCGGACGCGCGCAGAAAGAGCGCTTCCGTCGAACGCACGCACGCACTTCCGGCCTCCTGGAGCCAATGGGGGTGTGGCTGCGGGTGTTCCCTTCGCCGGCGTCCGGGCTGCGGATCGCCTCTCGGACGACTCGGGCCGATTTGCGCTGAGGACGAGGTAAGCCCCGACCCTCAGACCCTGACAACCTGTTGTCTAGGAGAGTCAGCCAAGATTTCTTTTTTGTCCGGAGCGAGGGGGACTCCAAGAGACTGGGGTCTTGAAGGGTCACATACAACGGTTGCCGAGGCAAGATCATATTCAAGTTTGGGGCGAGGAGTTTTGCTTGTCCCTTCATTTTTTGCATCTCTGTGCAACCAAAATCCTCGTAAATTTGCCAGTGGCCTTTGGAACTGGTGGATTCACCCTGAAAGAAGAAGTAGTAGTAGTAGTAGTAAAGTTCCTCTAGAAGAGGCTTCTTGGTAAGGGGAGGTGGAGCGAGAAGTCCTCCATTCTTAACAGAATTTCTCCGGATTCTCCAAATCTGTAAAATACCGGAAGGCCCGCCTTCCTAGAAGAGGCTTGACGCTCCCTCCCCTTGAGAACTACACTGCTAGCTGTTGGGCACCACTTTAAAAACTACTCAGAAATTAGATGGAAACCGTTTTTTCTGGTGTTCCCAGCCATCTCCATGGGGAGATGAGTCAGTAGGGTTTCCTGCCAGAATTGTTTGCGGTGTTGGCTTTAAAGGTGATTCTTTTTCCAGCGCCCAGAACAAACTTCCAGCTGAAATTAGCATAGAACGCTACCAGAATGAATCCCTTCCGTCAGTTCTGTGGGATGGTAGAATTCCTTGCGTATTACCATAAATTGTTTTCAGAGTTACAATTTGAATGTGAAACCCCTGTTCTAGGACAACTGAGAAAAGACTAATGATGGGGATATAACCTACAGCGTACGGAATAGAGTCAATAATATCGTAGTAACTATGTGTGGTGCCAGGTGGTTATTGGACTTATTGGGGGGGGTCACTTCATAAAGTATTTAAATGTCTAAGCGCTATGCTTTACACCTGAAACTAATAATACTGAATGTCAACTGTAATTGGGAAAAAATGTGGATTTAGGAAAACAAAAGTGTTGATCCACAGGTTGGAATAGTTTAATAGCCTACCTTGCAAAACGCTTCAAACTCACAGGATAGCCTTTGTAAAAGTAAGTGACGGTTATGTTATTGTAATTACCTCTAATTTCTGGTGAATATGTGTGGAAGTGTCTGAGTTTTGAGCGATATGGAACTCTCCATGACAAATAGGGTCAGTGCCAAACAAAACAACAGTGAAAAATCCATTTTCTTCTCCCATCGGTTGAAGAACTTGCTGAGTAAACATTTGCTCACGCTGTACTTCCCCTAGTTTTGTTGGTGGTGGTGCGAGGGTCTAGCCAGGCATTTGTGTTGGTTTTGGTGTCCTCCCATCCGTGCGTTGGATTTGCATGCTCTGCTTTCTCGGTCACTTAATCTGATCCATTCTGTGCTGGGAGTGTTCTTCAACCTTTGGGCCCTTGTCTAGAGTACACGGACAGTAAAAACGTATTCCTAGTGCATGAGTAAGGGAAATTGGTTTGGATTCCCGTTCGCAAACAAAAATAACATCCAAACCCTGGGGGTGGGGGAGAAGAAACTGAAAAAAGAGGAACGATATATTAGGCAGGCAGTCTAAGTCGGGAGAGAGCATGGGAGTAAATGACTTCAGAACTGGGGGGTCATAACTGGGAAACGGGATACAGGCGTACCCCAGAGAGACTGCATCCCAGTTGCAGACCCTTGTGATGAAGTGAGTATCACAATAAAGGGAGTCGTTTTCTTCTTCCTGGTGGAGGGACTGGCCTTCAATTAAAAAACAACATGCAACACCTGGAAGCACAACAATAGCTGAGGTATGCCTGTAAACAGTACTGGACAGGTGGAGGAGTTTAGAACACTTCACCTTGGGCTTGGGATGGGAGCCCAGAGATTGCAAGCCTTCCCTCCTACGCTGTCTGTTGCCCAGTAGCACGGATCTACCCAGTCACTTGAGTCAGAAATGTGCCCCCCACCCTCTCCTCCCTTCAGTCACCTGATCCACTTGTAAACCCTTGAACCATCCCTCCTTTTACTTCCCTTCGTTGTCTCTTACCTGGACTGGTGGAGTGCTCCAAAGCAGTGCTCTGCAAACTTTAAGATGCACGCAGATCACCTTGGGATCTTGTTAAGATGCAGATCTTGACTCAGTGGGTCAAGGGTAGGGCCTGTGATTCTGCGTTTCTAACTAGTTCCCGGGTGATACCCATACTCCTGGTCCATTCAATCTTTGCTTTCTCTCTTGATAACATCATCTAGTCTCGTGAGCTTAAATACCATCTGTATCAGATGACCTCAACTCTCTAGTAAATCTCTAGTCTGGACCTCTTCCCTGAACTTGACTCTGTTCTCCATTTGTCCACTTAACCATCACCATTAGGATACTTAATAGACATCCCAGATCTGACTTCTTCATAAATAGAAGTGCTGATCTTCCCTAAACTCCATGGCCACTTTGTCTTCTCAACAATAACTCTGTTCTTAAGAGTTGCTTAAGCCAGAAAAATTTAGAGTCATCCTTGACGCCTGGTTCTCTCACGGCTTGTGCTCCATGTATCAGCGAAGTGCATGGGCTCTACCATTATAATGTATCTGGAGTCTAATGATTTCTCACCACTTCTGCCGCTACGGCCCTGGTCCAAGTCAGTGTCGACTCACCTGGATGATTGGAGTAGCTTCCTGTCTGGTCTCCTGGTCTCACCCTTCATTCCCCCTGTATTCTGTTCTCTGAGAAATCTTTGAAGATATGTCAGGGCCTGTCACTCCTCCGCTCAAAACCCCACCCTGGCTCCCCATTGCCTCTCTGACTGCGTCCGCTGCCGCCCCTTCCCTCCGTTATGGCTGCCTTAGCCATGCTGAGCTCTCCCTCCTGGGCCACGGCAGTTGTGCTTGTCTCAGGGGTTTTGCTTTGTTACCTTTCCTTCAGACATCTGCGTGGCTCACTCCCTTGCTTCCTTTAATTCTTTGCTCGATGTCAGGCCATTCCTCACCGACCTGTCTAGAATTCCGGCACTTCTAATCTTGCCCTACTTTGTTTTCCTGATAGCCCCATTATTTATTTATATGTGTGTGTGTGTGTGTGTACACACACATACATAATGGTTTGTCTCCCAACACTGGAATGTAAGCTCCACGTGAATAGAGAATTTTGACAGCTTTGCTCACTGCTTTATTCCCAGCATCCAGCATAGTCATCACTCAAGAAATACCTGCTGAATCATGATGAATAAGTAAGAATTATTTCTCAAGTGCACTGATTTATTGATCCTGGTTTAAACCCTCTAATTCATCCCCGTTCATGAGTGAATAAAATCCAAACTCATATTGCATCTGAGGCTGGGGACACCCTAAAAACTATCTTCCAGTCATTTCATGTTAACTTTTTAAAAATTCTAATAAAGTGGGAAAAGAAAAAGTGTAGAACTTTTTTACTTTTCTCCAATGAAATGTTTAACTATGACATGTATCTAAATAGAAATTCCATTTTTATATATCTATTTTTATTTATTTATTGATTTATTTTTATTTATCTTTAGAGGGGAAGGGAAGGAGAGAAGGAGAGAAACATCAATGTATGGTTGCCTCTGGTGAGTCCCTGCTGGGAACTGGCCTACAACCCAGGCATGTGCCCTGACTGGGAATCGAACCGCGATCATGTGGTTCACAGGCCCGCTCTCAATCCACTGAGCTACACCAGCCAGGGCCCTATTTTTAATTTAAATAGAAAATATGTATTGAAGACTAATGGTATATTGTATACAGCCAAGCTTTCAGGTTAAGATAAACATTTAGAAATTCAATACTGAATTCAATTCAATAGTAATTAGAAGTTTTTTACTTCTAGGGTTTAAGCAACTATTTAAAAAAGTACTGTTGAATATTAATTTTAAATTTCAGTTTTTAAAAATTTTAAATACAAGGCAGTGGATGTCAATCATCAGGTATTGTTTTTCTTATAGTAAATTTAATGAGTTTAACCCTGGAGGCTTTTATTTTTTGTTAAAGATTTTATTTATTTATTCAGTTAATTCATTTTAGAGAGCGGGGAAGGAGGGAGAAATAGAGGGAAAGAAACATTGATGTATGAGAGAAATATTGATCAGTTGACTCCTGAACACACCCTGACTGGGGATCGAACCTGCAACCTAGGTATGTGCCCTGACTGGGAACTGAACCCACAACGTTTTGGTGCATGGGACGATGCTCCAACCAACTGAGACACCCGGTGAGGTCTACAATTTCCTACTGCATTTTGAAAGAAGCAATAAATTGACCTTGTTCAAACACACAATGTGAATCACTGTTCTTTTGAAACTAAACCTTTGTTTGTTATTAAGATTTATATTTTCCTTCTTCCTTTTAAATAGTTATTTCTATGGCACCCATCCAGCTGATGCCACTAACATCATTGTAACAAAAAAGGAGGTTCAGAAGGCCAAAGTAATCATCTTAAAGAATTTGGTAGGAGCTCCTTATTTGGAGTGAATTTGGGTGTGATTCAATCCTGTGATTTGGGTTGAGCTCTTCCTCTTTTATCCCTTGTCAGTGCTCGTTAGCACTTAAAGACAGCGCTCTTCCAAACGACTGGTTTTGATGTGCTTCCTGCTGTCACAGCTCTGGCATTCAGCTGCGCGTTTCATCTCTCATCTTGGAGCAGCAGGGTGGGAGGTGGTCGTGTGCTGGCTGGCAGTGGTCGGGACAGGCTCAGGCTGCTGGAGACAGGCACCCTAGACCAGCAGGGCTCCAGCGCGAGCTTCAGACTGTTGGCTTAGCGTCTGGTCTTGCGCAGGTCACACTGGCCAGCCAGAGCAGCCCCTGGCCCGAGAGAAGCGCTGCAGGGTGAAGAGTGGGATCGCATTCCGTGTAGTGGACTAAGGTGGGAAGGGTGGCTTTTTACATCCCTCTCTCGCCCTCTCTGCTTTTCTCATGCTGTTGGGACTCCTCAGCTTCTCGGACTGCCCCTTGCAATGTGACCGTCCTGGTCGAACAGTTCCATCTAGGGACTGATGATAGCCTTTGACAAAGACAGGTTATCCGGGAAGATTTTTGCTTACCTGTAGAAACCAAGCTGCTCACCGATAGCAACACAGACAAGTAGTAAAGTTCGGGAGTCGTTTTTTCCTGCGTTTGGGAGGGGAAAAAAGCACTGTGAGGAATATTGCTTTTAATCAGAACATGTGTTGAGTGTGCTTTTGCCCCAAGGATTTACACAGAAACAGGCACCGACTTAGCAAGAGACAGAAGGCTTGTTGCTGAAGGTGCCAAACCTGGTTCAACATTCCACTGTTGGTGAATATTGTAACTTACAAAAAAATTCTACCGAAGTGGAATGCACACACAAAAAGAAAACCCCCTTGTGGANAGCACTGTGAGGAATATTGCTTTTAATCAGAACATGTGTTGAGTGTGCTTTTGCCCCAAGGATTTACACAGAAACAGGCACCGACTTAGCAAGAGACAGAAGGCTTGTTGCTGAAGGTGCCAAACCTGGTTCAACATTCCACTGTTGGTGAATATTGTAACTTACAAAAAAATTCTACCGAAGTGGAATGCACACACAAAAAGAAAACCTCCTCGTGGAAATTTTTTCACTTTCTCTGGTGAAATGTTTAACTGTGACATGTGTCTAATTAGGAATTCTATCTCCACATACCTTTATTTTTAGTGTAAATAGAAAATACATATCAAAGACCAATGGTATATCGTATACAGCCGAGCTTGCAGATTAAGCTGAGCCTTTAGAAACTCAGTATTTAGAAGCATACACAGTCCGCAGCCAAAACCGTCAACACCACGGTGCAGACTCCTTCACTGAAGGACCCCACGCCAAACACAGAAAACATCCTCCTCAGGGCCCGTGGGACCGGCTCCATGTGGGTAAGCAGCACGGAGAAACCTGGAGGGACCACAGGGCAGATTCAGTCTCCCAGGCCGAGTCAGCCCAGAAACGTGTTCTCGAACGCAAACCCAAGTGGAACATGTTTCCTTGCTTTTCTGGGAGGTTGTGTTCTTACGGCCAGGCTGGCGATAGTAACCCTTCGACGGTTTTAGGAGTAACATCCTCACGATCTCATTTAGACCACACAGCAAAACTGTGAGGCCGGCACTGTCTGCGTTTCACGGATGGGGAAAGGGCTGCGGGGGGGGGGGGGGGGGGGGGGGGGGGGGGGGGGGGGGGGGGGTNGGGGGAGTGGGGGTGGGTGGTTGGCCTCCATCCCTCCCTGATGCGGGGCCCTGGGCATCGCACACCCTGCGCTGGTGGAGTTGCGATTTCATGGGGGGCCTTCTGGACCAGGGCCTAAGGCACTCAGTTACTAGATCTTCATTTAAAAAAAACACAACTCATCACTTTTTGACTTCCGGTTGTCAAGATCCCTGGTTTTCTACTTATATTGTACCTGCTCAGTAACTATTTATTGACTGAGTAGATCAGCTATATTTATAGGACCATAAAGAATTTTATAGCCCTGGCTGGTGTAGCTCAGTGGATTGAGCGCGGGCCTTTGAACCAGAGGATCGGGGTTTGATTCCCAGTCCGGGCACATGCCTGGGTTGCAGGCTGGTTCCCTGCAGGCCAACTCCCAGCAGGGGACGCACAAAATGCAACCATACATTAATGTTTCTCTCCCTCTCTCCTTCCCCTCTAGAGATAAATAAATAAAATCTTTTTAAAAAAAAGAATTTTATAACACCGACATGAAATACTTGTATTTAAACTTAATTTGGGCCCTGACTGGTGGGACTCGGTTCGGCGTCATCTGCAAAGCAGAAGATTGCCAGTTTGATTCCCGATGAGGACACAAGCCTGGGTTGCTCATTCGAAGTCAGGTGCATAGGAGAGGCAAGCAACTGATCAGTGTTTCTCCCTCACACTGATGTTTCTCTTCCTCTCTTTCTCCCTCCCTCCCCCTCTCTTTATAAATAAATAAATAAAATCTTTAAAAAATTAAACTTAACTTGGTTTCATATTCAAATCACAGAACAACCAAAATAGTGACTAAGGAAGTTTTAAAAATGTCCTTCCCCTGAATTGCAAGCATGGGTTTTTTCTTAAGTTTCAGTCTGAGAGCTCCTGAAAACAGGAAGTCCCGTCTCCCCCGCCGAGTAGACACTTAAATGCTGGGCAGAGTGCCTGCCCACTTACCAATTGTGAAGTAGGTGAAGACGATACTACCCACCAAGTTGTCCAGGAGAGGTTGACTGCAGTACTGAGAAGAACTGGGCCTAAAAATCAACACGCTGGGCTGTAGTTAACATGCTACTGACTAGAAGAAATCCGCTCTAGGCAGAGCACCAGGAGGCACTGCACCCCCTGAATGCTAATCCGGCCTGGCACGAGGTTCATCTGGCTCCAGGCAACTCGCTTAAGAACCTCGTCCCTTTAGCACAAGCAATATTAAGAGTTGTTAATATTCAGCCCTGCCTGGTGTGGCTCAGTGGTTGAGTGCTGGCCTGCGAACCACAGGGTCGCTGGTTCGATTCCCAGTCGGGGCACATGCCTGGGTTTTGGGCCAGGTCCCCAGTAGGGGGTGCAGGAGAGGCAAGGACACGTTGATGTTTCTCTCCCTCTCTTTCTTTCTGTCTAAAAATAAATTAGATCTTTAAATTTAAAAAGTTGTTAATATTCATAATCGAACAAGTGAAGTTTGCCATTTTTCTAATTCCTGTTAATGGGCCGTTTTGGTGAAAAATATTTGATAGAAATCCTAGCCTTCTGGAGCAAAGAGATGAGCATTCCGGCACACGAGCCCGCCTCCCGTAACAGCCGCGGGCAGGTGTGAGGCAGGCTGACTGCAGTGAGGCCGCAGCTTCCCTTCCTTCCCTGCCACTCCAGGCGGGGTCTGTTTTCAGATACTGTCAGTATCAGTGGCCTCAGAACTGCGATTGTGTTTTGAATGCGCCACACTGCATCTGCTTCATTGGCCCGATGAGAAGGTCATTAGCTGACTGAGTTTTCCTGCCCAGACTAGTCTCCCATGGAGAATCTGAAATAGCACGTCAAGTTGTAATTGGATTGAGGGTTGCCTCTGTCGCTCTCAGCCCCGCTGCCAGGCTGCTGGGACTGGTCCCTAGGGAACCCTTAAAGTGAAACGCTGGGGCCCTCATCGTCTCTTCGTCTACTAGAAGAAGTGTTGATTCAAAATTAAACCCAGTCTGCCCAAACCCAGCAACTCTCGCTGCATTGAGACTTTAGACTTTTCAAAGAGGTGAAGCAGGTGACAACCATCGGTACTAGAGGTGAACACAACTGGGCAGGCTGCAGTTAAACACGGACAGGGATCTCAGCGCGCACCCCGGCCACCTCCATGGGGAGACACAGGCAGGCCCGGCTGCCAGGTGAGGGGCAGGCTGATGAGAGCGCTTACCTGAGCAGAACGTAGAACTGGAGGAGCAGGGCTGTGATCCCCAGCAAGGACACTGTCACCTGGCTGTGTGGGACGCAATGAGTTACAGTTTACATTTGTTCAGTGGTGAGATGGCTTCAAGAAACCGGTCGGGTTCTGTTTCAGGATAATGTAATTTTTTTTTAAAGATTTTATTTATTTATCTTTACAGGGGAAGGGAAGGAGAGAAGGACAGAAATATCAATGTACGGTTGCTTCTTGTGAGTCCCCTGCTGGGAACTGGCCTGCAGCCCAGACATGTGCCCTGACTGGGAATCAAACCGTGATTGTCTGGTTCGCAGGCTCACACTCAGTCCACTGAGCTACACCAGCCAGGGCAGGATAATGTGATCTTAAACTGTAGAGGGAAAGTTTTAGATACAGCGAAGGCGAATTGAGAGCAAAATCACGTGTAAGAATGTGCCAATAAAAATGCGAAAAGTGGCCACCGTTCATTCAGCTCCCACTCTGTCGCGAGCACTGTTGACACTGGTTTCTAAAGAACCTTTGGAAGCTTGGTTTCAAACATTTTTGAAATTTTGTTGAGATTACGTGTCTGTAGTTTCCATGCGTATAAGAACATCTTCCCCCTTCCATCTCTTTCTTCACCATAAACTCTATTAGTTCTTTGACTATTTTATTAATAGGGTCTAGCACTGAGTGACTTCAGGATATTTGTAGAAATCAGATTTACCCTCCAAGGACTAATATTTATCCCACTGAAGGCGCTCAAAATAAAAAAAAAAACAGGCAACTTTAAAATATACTCCCAGACTATTTAAATCAGTAGCACATTGTTAGGACTAGAACATAGTTACATGCTTGAAGTTGTTTTAGAAGGCATAGCTTCTTTTTAGAGGTGTAAATTCCAGAGGCGGTCAGTCCACCACACTCTTTAAGTCAGTGCATGGAACATCCTGAAATGTGACAAGAAAGGCCAAACAACTCCTATTCTTTCTGAAAAAGTTAATGTTTTAAAAACTGAATGTTTACAAAAGGTTTTGTTAATTTTGACACACCAATGTTTTTAAAACCCCAGAAGGTCAGTGAAGTTGAATTTGGGAACTGAAAGTAAATTTCAGCTAAACTTCCAGACCACCTCAGCAAGAAATGACGTGTTTGTCCCAGTGGGCGGAGAAGGCACACTTACAGCCGGTGCCCGTACGGAGGTGGCAGCGAGCGGTGCACGTGATAGGCCGTGTGCGCCAGACAGAAGTGAATCATGGTGTCCCGGTCCTGGGCGCCTGGAGCCGTCACGGCGATGCCCAACAGCCCTGTTAGAGCTTTCAGACCCCTTCCGCAGTTCCCCAACCTGCCCTGTCGCCCTCTCCCTTGGCCAGGGACAGGTCCCTGTGTTTCTTTAACCCACCCTGGGCTATGATTGGTGCCCACTGTAACTTAATTCTTCTGTGGCTCCGAGGGTCTAAAGTTTAGTCTGAGCTCAGGTTGGTCGTATTCACAGTGAAGTCATAGGACTGAGCTAGACATTTGAGACGGGTCGTGAATGTGACAAGGGAGAAAGCTTTCTCTAAGCCCTTCCCCTGGGGAGCACCTGGACACCTGAGCTCATCCCCAAGGTCAGCGAGCGGCTTCGAGCTCTTTGTCCCGGCTTTCCCTGTGGGCACGCTGCTCCTGTGGGAGCCAGCACCTCCTGATCGAAGGCCCCCTGATCTGCGGCCCACAGCTCAGTCTCCCCCAGAACAGTACCTGGAACTCGAGATGGGCAGGCTGAACCCCGCCCCTCCGCCTTCCTCCCAGAGATTGCGATTGGCAGGGTGCTGTGGGGATGTTGCATTCACCCCCGCCCCGTAATACCGCAGGTACTTAGTCTGAGAGTTGGGGGTGGGGTTAGGGAGGGGATGTGCGGGAACAAGCCCCAAGTGAACCCTGGTTTCATCCTTGAGGTGACTAAAGGTACATGTCAATTACTCTTACCAACGAACTCACTTTTTAACACCAACTCTTGCTCCTGTATTTGCTGTTAGCGATTAGTGGCGTCCCCGTGGTGCCTGCCCCTGTGCTTTGTTTGCAGGCCTCAAATATTGAATCAGTGTTTATGTCCATCCCACGGTCATTTAAACCGAAGCACTCAGGCCTCTGTTTTAAGAGAAAATAACATTCTCTGTTTTAAGACTGAGAAAAACTGGGACAAAAGAAAGAAGCAGTCAGGGTCAGGTTGCCTGGGATCCTCCAGTGTGCATAAATATTGGGGGCGTAAGCTCTCAACCATTACGCTGCCCAGGCAGGAGACTGGGTGGCACTTCTCTGTGAGATCTGACCAGTCCCGCTACTGACAGCCAGGTTACCCCCAGGGAAGCCCACTGGCAAGGCCCTACCTACACACTCAGAGCTTCCTATCAGCTAATGTTGAAGGAAATTTAAACTATATCATTCATATTGGTAGAGAGATAGGAGAGGATGATGCCTTGATGAATCAAAACCAGGATACCATGAAAAGGAACACACAGAGAAATTAATATAATAGCAGAAATGAAAAGCGCAGTACATGGGCTGGAGGATGAAGTCAATACCCAGAAATGAGAGCATGCGGTAGAAATTGGAGAGAAATGGTAAGACCATTAGAAGACCAGTCCAGGCGCCTCCACTCTAATGAAGAGGCATTTCTGAAGAGAACAGAGAAAAGGGGAGTCAGGAGGTCACGGGCGGAACAGTTCACGGGTGGTTTTCAGAGTGGAAGTTATGGCTTTCGAGCTGTAAAGGGCCTGCTCAGTGCCACAAATGTCCCCACTAGAGGACATCAGTGTGAAATTTCAGGACATGGGACAAAGAGGAGACCTTACAAGCTTCAAGGGAGAAAATGAGTAAGTCACACTGAAAGGACCCAGAAGCAAATGTGACTTTGGAGTTTTTGCTCTTTGTACTACAATCTAAAAGTAGTACCTTCAAAATTCTGGGAGATGATGATTTTCAAAAATTGTGTATTTATTCTCACATGTTTAAACTTCAGTTGCCTTCAAAGTACTCTCCATTTGATGCAATATACCTTTCAAGATTTTTTTCTACTGCTCAAAACAGTGTTTGAACTCGTTGATTTTGATGCCTTTTAGTGCTTCTGCCGTTTTGTGTTTCGCCTCTTCCACACCGGCAAAACGTTTTGCTTTGAAGACACTTTTCACCTGGGGAAGCAACCAAAAAGTCACTCAGGGTGAGACTGGGTGAATAGGAAGGAAATGGACAGGGGTCATGCTGTTTTTTTGGTCAAAAACTGCTGGACACTCAGCACCGTGTGGGCAGGTGCTCTCATAAGTCACCCATTATGAAATGGGCAAATATGTTGAAAGAGTCTTCCAAAAAAGTTCTCTGAAGCTGAATGCAGCCTCTCACAACAACACCAGCTGGCGCACTGATCGAGACGGGTTCCCACAACCCTCACCTAGTGGGGGAAGCCTGAGCTATTGTACGGGGTCCCGCCCTCCAGAAGACATGGAAGCTTGGGAGAGGAGAGTGGGGGTGTATGAGAGCTCATCCTCACAGATCGTAAGAGAAAGTAAATAGACACTGTTTACACTGGGTACATTGAGGAATAGCACTAAGAGCACGTAATATACAATGATGGTAGAATCTGCCGAAAGAAACAGCTGAGAAAGTTAACGGTGGTTGCCTTTAGGGAGCTGAGTGGAGGGTTTGGTGAGTGGGATGTGGTGGATGATACGGTTTTCGTTATGGACTTTTATCACCCCGCGATTTCTCAATCTATATTCATTTAATAAGAGTTTTTAATGACATTTTTAGATCAGGTATCTTGTATTACTTCACCAAGTTTTTGGAAAGATCACATGGAATAATTTATGTGAAAAAGAGGTTTGTGCCCTGGCTGGTGGGGGCCAGTGGACTGAGTGCCGGCCTGTGAACCTAAAGGTCACCAGTTGGATCCACGGTCAGGCAGCATGCCTGGGTTGCAGGCAGGTCCCCAGCGGGGGGCGTGGGGGCATGTGAGAGGCAACCAACAGATGGATCTCTTACCATTGATGTTTCTCTCCCTCTCTTTCTCCCCCTTTCCTCTCTAAAAATAAATGAATAACATCTTGAAATTTTTTTTAAAAAGAAAAAGGTTTGTAATTATGAGCTATCATTCAGTGGACTGGTCATGTGATCACGTTGACTCAGAGACAGAGCACCGCTTTGGCAGGCAGGTTGCTGGGGAGCGGCGTTTGGGGGATGACACTGTCACCATGTCGGTTAACTGGCCGCACGGTGCAATCACAGAACTGCAGTTGCTTACAACAGTGAACGTGCGTCTCTGCTCCGAGTCTAGGGTCAGCTGTGGGTTGGGGACCCGGGCCAGGCTCAGCCGATCTCACCAGAGCCAGCTGCGGTCCAGCTGGTCTGGAGTGACCTCGCCACCTGAGTAGTGGCAGGCTGTCTGTCAGCAGGACCGCCAGCTCTCCCCCTGCGCTGTCACCCCGCAGCGGGCTGGGCCAGTTTTGTGGCAGAGGCAGGAAACCCAAAGAAAGTGGAAGTGTGCAAAGCCTCGCTGGCGTAGGGTCACAGCTGCTCCATTCTTTTGGCCAGAGCAAGTCACAAAGTGTGGGGAGGAGATCCCCGTCCTTTCCGGGGGCGGGGGCCGGGCAGCACATTCACGCTGAAAAGGGAGGGTGGAGAAATGGGGCCATTTGTGCAATCACAGTCGTCGAAGCAATCCATCTGATTGGAATGAGAACACAGAAGGCTGTTGGAAGCCCTGTAACTGGCGTTCTTTTCCTTTGTAGCCAACAAGGGAGGTGTCAGAGCGTGTGCCACTCAGATCAACAGCCGCAAATTCTTAGCATGGAGAATTCAGAGAAGACAGAAGTGGTTCTCCTTGCTTGCGGTTCCTTTAACCCTATCACCAACATGCACCTCAGGCTGTTCGAGCTGGCGAAAGACTACATGAACGGGACAGGTAGGAACAGTGACCGGAGGCAACGACGGGGCTCGGAACACACTACCCCGCAGGGTGGCCCCGTGGCATATTGGATACTTTAAGCTGAAGGAGTCTGAGAAACTGGCAGAATCAGGAGGGCCCCTCTGCCCTCCTCCCCGCCTCCCCCTGAGGCAGGTCCTAAAACCCTCGTGGGAGAGGTGGCCTCCCTGAACCTAAGGAACGGAATGGCCTCGTCTCTGAAAGCACAGGGAGGCCGAGTAGAGTCACAGTGAGTGGCCTTCGTCGTTTCCCCTGAATTTGCTGCGCTTTCCTCCTGCTCGTGGCCCTGTCTACTTGTCGTCAAAGCCAGCGCCGAAATACTCAGGTTTAACTGGTTCCCGGGGTCTTCATTTCCTTGTGAAGGTTCCTGTGCCATGGAACCCTTATGTTAAATAGATGTGTACGCTTCTCTCTTACTAATCTTCTCAGTTTAATTTCAGCCCCACCAGGGACCCTACAAGGGGTCAAGGAAACCGTTTTCCTTCCCTCTGTACGCGAGACTTACTTCGTTACATGAATGAACATGCTCTGTGCTAACGGGGATGGGTGCTCATAGTCACCGATAATCAGGAAACTGAAATTAAAAATGACATCTATGTTCCCCATCACGTGGACAAAATTTTTTAAGCTTCCTAGGATCGAGTGTCAGAGGCTGGGGAGAACTGGGCTCTCTTGACACTCGGGGTGGGCGAAGCAGCTTGATTAGGACGTTTTACAAGGCAGTTCTGCGTCATGTCTCTTTTACCACAGTCGTAAGTGAATGAATGGATGAACCTGAAGCCCTGTTTAAAAAAGAAAGGGGCTCTCTGAGTGTAAAACATGGTGGTGATAATATTTCCTGTGTGTAAAATCTAACTTGCTGTACCTCGTGTCAAGCCTAACTCTTTCTGCAGGAAAATACAGAGTTATCAAAGGCATCATTTCCCCCGTTGGCGATGCGTATAAGAAGAAAGGACTTGTCCCTGCCCACCACCGAGTCGTCATGGCCCAGCTCGCCACCCAGAACTCCAGCTGGGTGGGCGTCGATAGCTGGGAGAGTTTGCAGAAGGAGTGGACCGAGACCGCCAAGGTGCTCAGGTATCTGTGCTGGAATCTGCTTTGTTGGTTCTCGGGGACCGGGTTGGGGGCTCTCTTGGCTTTTTGCCACGTCTTAGGGCCGCGCCCAGACGCACGAAGCCGGCCTTGGGGTGGGGAGGCCGGGCCGGTGCCCTTCCCGTGGGAGGTCGTGTGACACAGTTGGTTCTCCTGGGCCTCTGCATCTTTCATGGTGACGTGAGATGTTTGCCTGCTTGTTACTGTGTCTCCCTCTGTTGGAGGATGTACACAGAGGAAGGCCCGGCTCTACGGTGATGGTTGTCATCAATCTTCTTAGGTATGAAAGAGGGGCAGGTAATTTAAGGAAGGAGAGCCGTGATGCTTGACGGCGGACGAGCCCGTTTCTGCATGCTGTTTCCGTGACAGCACGTGGGGTTGTCACAGGTCTCTGGGCTTCCACCTTTGGGGCGGTTCCAGTTCGGGGTTCAGGAACCAGAGTGAGTAACAGCTAGTTATTACTTAACATTTCCTCCAGTGTGAAATAGAAGGGCTTTCTGAAAAACCTTTCTATCTGGTGTCTGTTCTCAGACTTCCGAACCTTCGGGTTCTGGCTGCATCAATTAGGATTCTAATAGGAACTGGAAACCACTGTATTTTAAGCCAAGAGAGACATGGGTGTTTAGGCAAAGTGTTAAAAGGGCTGGAGGAGTGGAGACTGGACTCAGTCAAGGTCACACCTCCTCAGCGGCAGTCGGAGTTCAGGAGACTATTCCTGCCTCTGCCACCAGCTCCTGCTGTTCACCGTCCCGTCTGTCTCCTGCAGTCAGTGACTGGATGACAGAGTGTAGAGTCTGGCCACCACGCTCACACTGTAATATTGCTTGTCTGGTGTCACATCTGCCGAAAGGTGGCCTCTGTCTTCCTACTTCCTTCCACATCTTTCACGAGTGAGCCTCCTCAGCAGGATCTCAGTCACGTCCAGAAGCTGCTGCAAGGACCCCTGGGAAACGAGTTCAGGATAGAATTAAACACAGAGCCTGCAGATGGCAGCAGCTCGGCGACTTCTCGGGAGGACCCGCTTCCTTTCCGGCTCTGTGAGGAGGGGAGAGGCTCGAGTCCGACACCAGGCCCCTGCCTCCCTGCCCTGCCCAGTTCCCCCGGCTCCTACTAACCTGGAGGCCCTATGTCTCCAGCTTGGGAATTCAAGAGGAAAGGGATGTAGGAACACAAGGACCCGGGGTTTGTTCCACAGGGCGGCTTCAGTTACTTGAATAACTGCACAGTTACCATCGCCAGGCACCTGGCTGCCTGCCAGATGAAGTTCCGCACAGATGCTGCCGGCAGGCCCTTCCTTTAGGCCTCGGCACTTGCCCCGCTCCAGGCCCTTAGCCGTGGCCTTGTGGTTCTCTGGTCCCAGGTCACGCCGCACTCTTCAGCGGTCAGGAGGGTGGGCGCTGGAGCCAGACTGCTGAGCTTTCAACTCCGGCCTCTGCTACTTATAAGTCGGATGAGCTGGGCCAATCAGTGTCCTCTCTCAGAGCAGATAACAAAGGACTCTGGTGTGACGGCGGCAATAATACGGTTGCTCTGTAAGAGCCCAAACATGCACTCCGTCAGGAGTTGCCTCCCACGTCCCGGGGCTCTAAGCCTCCCCCTCCATTACGGGGATGGGGATGATGATAGAAGAGAATTTTTATAGAATTCATAGAATGATCATTGTTAGGATCTATGACATGGGATGCTGAGAACATTTACCCGAGTAATCCATGCAGAGGGTTGAGTGTGGTGCTTTGCACACAGTAAGCAATGTTAACTCTCGCTGTTATGACCTGGATGCATGAAGCTTAGACTGGAATGGCGGCCATGTGCTGCTGTGCTCCCAGGGTTCTCCCTGCTTTCTGCTCTCGGGAGCCGGGAGCCGAGAGCCAGGGCTCCAGGGCACTGGCCCGCATCCACTCTGACCGACCAGCCACCGTGTTCACCTGCAGTTAAGAGTTTTTACTATAACCCCACCTGTAACTTTGCATTGGAGGCTCTTGGGCATCTGCAGATGGACTACGCTTCGGGTGAGCATGGGGGGGACGAGGAATGTCCTGTTGCTTCGCTGTTTCACAGACATCATCAAGAGAAGCTGGAGGCCGGTGGCTGTGATCCCCAGCAGGACTCACCTGTGCTGGAAAGGCCTGGGCGGAAGAGGAAGTGGGCTGAACAAAGATCAGAAGTTAGTCCGAAAAAATCCCCAGAGCCAAGAACAAAAGGTCTGTATGTTTTACCAGGACTTTGGAGAGCTGAGCCAGCCCCACTCCTGTTTTCGTCTTCTTTTCAGCAGGTGTGGGTGCCTGGACAATGCCCTCGAGAGTTTGATGGCAGAGGGCGGTGGGGGAGTAAACAGCATCCTGAGCCCAACCCCCTGCACTAGTCCTTAACTTAGGTGTCCCGGGTCTCTTCTGAACATCAAAGTCTGATAAAAACTATGAACCTTCTTTCCAGAAACACACACACACACACGCGTTCATTTTGACTCAGGTGGTTATCAGAAAGGCAAACTCTGAGGCAGGGCCCTTTTCTCCTCCCCAGGTGTGCCGAAGGTGAAGCTGCTGTGTGGGGCGGATATTTTGGAGTCCTTTGGCGTTCCCAATCTGTGGAAGAGTGAGGACATCGCCAAGATCGTGGGGGACTACGGGCTCATATGCGTTACCCGGGTGGGGAGCGACGCTGAGAAGTTCATCTATGAGTCTGACGTGCTGTGGAAGCACAGGCGCAACATCCACCTGGTAAATGAATGGATCACCAATGACATCTCATCCACCAAGATCCGGCGGGCCCTCCGACGGGGCCAGAGCGTCCGCTACTTGGTCCCGGACCTCGTCCAGGAATATATTGAAAAGCACAATTTGTACAGCTCTGAGAGCGAGGAGAGGAATGTCGGGGTCGTCTTGGCTCCCTTGCAGAGAAACACTGCAGACACTAACTCAAACACAATGGCGTGAAATTCTGGACTCCCTTTTGGGGGTTGGAAACAGTATGGGTGTTAGCAACTGGAGAAAGGATGTGTGAGCCTGTGTCATGAACTAAAGCTTAAAAGTGTGGTAAAAAATCAGTAGTGAGTGAAAGTCAGGTTTATATTTTTTCTCTTTATCAGCCGTGGCTAATTGAATGTTTTCAGTATGATAACCTCCCCCCCCCCCTTTAGAATATACAAATCCTTTAAAACAACCTTTAAAACAACAGATTAGCAGCACTAAAACTTGAAGACTGTTTCATCAAGCTAACTATAAAATCATAAAGGACATCCTGGCTTTGCCACGTGAGAGGAGCAGAGTAGGAAAAGCCAGAGTCCACTTGAACATTTCTGCATGCTTCTTTCTGCATAGCTGAGGCCCAGCGTGGCCCGAGCAATAGTTCTTAAAATGGCCATCTTGCACGGGGCACCGCTGATCGGGCCCCTCCAGATGTGCAGAGACACGCTGTGAATGTGCCTGGCAGGAACTTCAGGCCATTGGCTGGTTCTCTCTGGCACCCGTTGGAATGGCTGGCTCAGCATTACCAAGACACACGCCTGCCTGGAGCTCTGCCGTCGGAAACACAGACTGGGGTCCCAGTGCCCAGTGTGCAGGCATCTCTGACACCCACCCGAGGGGAGAGCCTCTGCCTCAGGTTCTTTATGCGGGCCCGCAGTGCAACCCTGGGGTGTCTCGTGTTCCAACCCCCCCCCCCACCTCCCCAGCCAGCCACCATCGTTCCGTCTTCAGGAGCCACGTCAGAGATGACCCTGGGGAATGAGGTGTCTTGTTCAAGAATTGTGTTCAGTGCCAGTGCTCTAAGCCTTTATCGATCGCTTAACCGAAAGATAAACGGAGACCCTGAAAACGGAAAACGCCCCACTGGGCCAGCCCAACAGGCTCAGCTCCGGGTTCTGGGCGCTGATGACTGGTGTGTGGAAGGTCTCGGCTCAGGCCAAAGCTTGCGTCTCTGAAGAGCCCTGCATGTCTGTTCCAGCCCACTGTGAATCCGCCTCTTGTGAATTTAAGCAGAAAAGGGGTCTTTTTACAAAAAAAAACCCAAAACTTTATTTTTTAGAGAGGAGAAGGGTGGGAGAAAGAGAGGGAGAGAAACATCAATGTGTGGTTGCCTTTCATGCACTTTCTACTGAAGACTTGGCCTGCAACCCAGGCATGTGCCCTGACTGGGAATCGAACCAGGGACTCTTTGCTTCACAGTCTGGTGCACAATCTACTGAGCCACACCAGTCAGGACAAAAAAGGGTCTTTTTTCAAACACTTGTTCACTTTATGTCCTTTTGTATGGTCATTAACCAGAGTAGAACTCCCAAAGAATAAAGTCATAGCTTTATATTAAAAATGCAGGCTTGTTATAGGATGGGATACTGGTTAAAATTTTGTGAAAGTTTTACCAATTGGTAAAGCAAAAAGACCAGAAATAGCTTTTTACAGAATAGTTTTATGGTTTATGAAAATTGTTCTGTGATAGAAACAGGACTGAAGTTAAAATTTTAATGAAAATAGGATAATTTACCTTTTGCAATTTGTATTTCATACCTACATCGCTCTAGGTAAAGGAGGTACGACTGCTGAGAAAAAATGCTTAAAATTGTACAATCGTATAATGGGATCCGAACCCACAATTTACAAAAGGAAATTGTTAAATAAAATGGTCAAATGTACACCCTACAGCTCCTGCCATTATTACTAACGCCAATAGGTCAACTCCTTAAAGACAGGAGGGGGGGCAAAGCCTGGCACCCAGTCGTTTTTTTTCTCCATCTGCTAAATGAATGAAAAGTTAGAATCTCAGATCATGGAAATGCGGGTCACTGTCCCTCCTTAGCTTTGTGGAGTTTAAGAGTCAGAGCAGTGCTGGAAAATAGCGAGCTAGAAGTCGATGAAGCCGCCAAAATTTAACTCTGATTTCTTCTCCTAGAAAACTGACTCGTGCATCCGAAGTCTTGCTTGACCTGCAGAAAGGTTTCAGGGCTAGAAATTTCTCTCATACTCTATTGCCCTCTCAGTGCCCACCCCCTGCTCAGTGCCCGCCCCTCAGTGCCTACCCCCTGCTCAGTGCCCACCTATCATTTCCCCTCACTCTGCTCAGTGCCCACTTCTCGGTGCCCACACCCTGCTCAGCCATGAGTATACTGACCTCAGGCCCCACAGGGTAAGGCGGCCTGGGGAGACCCTCTTGGGAGCACTGATGTCAGCGAAGTGGCCCTTCGCCGCACACTTTGGGGATCAACACCTTTCTACATTGAACAAGCTGCTTGGCTGGCTTGGCTTTTTGTCCCAGTACCAAAAATGCTGCTAAGGTCACAGCATAATAGCACAGTTCTGGGTATCCTCAAGGACAGAGCTTCCTCCTTGGGTGATAGAAATTAGAACAATGAACTTCACAGGGGAACGATATTAGTAACTGCTGTGACCTCCATTGAGGAAGAGGAAAGCACGCCATTGTTTGCTCCGTTCCGTGCCGTTTTCATAATTTGCCGTCACAACGTGAGAGTTCAGGAAACGTGTGAAGCTGGTATTTAGCTTGTTCTGTGCTGGTCTTTTCACATGTTGTGCTCCTTTTGCCCTTGCATGGTGTAGTTTAAGCACCGCACACAAGCTTGTAGCAGGTCCTTAACTGGCAGCTCCATCAGCTTCACTCAGTCGAATGTACAGCACGTGGAGAGGGTTTTGTTGGTTTTTTTTTGCTGTTGTTGATCTGTTTGGTGGACAACTGGGAACAGCAGATCTTTTAGACAAGAAGAGTGGGTTCCCTCCACGGTAGGAGGGAACAGCTAGTGTCTGCAGCCCCGGAGAGGGCCCTCCGCGGACCACACTGGCACCTTCATCTGAGATTCCCAACCTCCGGAACTTAGCGCCCCCTAGAGGTCAATGTCAGAAAAGCCTAGACCAGTCTCCTTAGCCAAGGAAATGAAGACAAGGGATAAAAGGGGGTTCTCCTTGGTGGTCAGGGCAGAGAGATTGGACCAAAGCAGTGATGTGGGCTCATCTCTGGGCATCAAGTCAGCTTGCGCTCCTGCCCTGTGAGGAGCTCGCTGCTGGGGTGAAGCAAGCACCCCCAATGCGAGAGCTGTTCTCTTCCACCCCTACCTTTTTTTTTTTTTTTAAGATTTTATTTACTTATCTTTAGAGAGGAAGGGAAGGAGAGAAGGAGAGAAACATCAATGTATGGCTGCCTCTGGTGAGTCCCCCGCCGGGAACCGGCCCGCAACCCAGGCACGTACCCTGACTGGGAATCGAACCGCGATCATGTAGCTCCCAGGCCTGAGCTCAATCCACTGAGCCACACCAGCCAGGGCTCACCCCTACCTTTGAGTCCCTTTTCTGGGTGCACAAGTCACTGTGTTAGGAAACAGGCTCCTTTCACCCTTGTTTCTGGGTGCTACGGATACCTGTTCCCCTGCCGGATACCTGTTCCCCTCCCGTTCTCCTAGTTGTTCCCAAAGGCCCCATGGCACCCACCCCAAGGTGAGGATGCACAGACAGGCCTGTCTCTAACATCTGCCCTGCGTTTACTGGTGGTGTGTTCGAACCCTGTAACGCCAGCACTGAGTGCGTGCTGGGCGCGGGGCACGTGGACCTGGTTTCCTGAACTGGGCACAGTTAGGTGATGGTGTCCAGGGCAGCTCAGGCTGGAGTGAGCAGCTTGTCTGAGCCTGTGCTCAACCCTCCTCACCTTACACGATGCATTACCTTGCAAATAATATTTTAGCCGAATCTTGAAGTTTCCATCCACCCTACGTGGATGAGTAAAAGTAAATAAACTTCCAACAGTACGGTGGTCTGATGATGGTGGCTGGGTGTCCAGTCCGCACAGAAGGACCCAGGTGAACATGCCCAGTGTGAGTGATGCCTTGGAACTAGGGCGGCGGAAGCCCAGGGGGAGCAGGTGTCGTGAGCCATAGTTCACGTGCAGGACAAAGAAAGAGGTGCCCAGCTGCCCGTGCGGCCACCGCACCGCCAGCATGCAGGAACGCCGCCCGAGAGGCCACTGAGGGAGTGTCCTGCCTGGAAGGTGGGTGTTCAGTGCGGGGCCTGTCAGGTGCTTGCAGATGGCATCCCTCGACTCTGTGTCCCTTTCTCTAAAATAATGCAGTGACCTCTGAGGCCCCTTCCAGCTCTGAAATGCTGTCGACCTGATGGAGGGTTGGCTCTCACACTGGCTTCTCACCACTCTGCACAGCTGCCTGTCCCTTCTCTGCTACATGACCAGGGGGCATGTCTTGGGATACTATCATTACATGACGTGCCAAGGGCAGCCACACGGAAGACGGAGACTCTGCTGTGGAGTTGCCTGCAGGTAGGTGGGGAGGAAAACCTACCACATTTTGAGCATCAGCAAGGGGCTCTTCAGAACCACACCGGAAGGCGTCCTAAGCCTGAGCAGGACAGGAAGCCAGGACCTCGCTGTTCCAGGAGCAGCTCTTCCCGTGAACCTGCCAGACCAATGGGCAACGTGACCAAAGATGATGTTTTCAAACATTGAGGAAAATGCAGAACAGGTTACGTAGGCTCGATACCTAGGTTGTGGGTTTGACCTCTGGTCGGAGTGCATGTAGGAGGCAACCAATCCGTGATTCTCTCTTACATGGATGTTTCTCTCCCTCTATTCCTCTCTCCCTAAAATCCATAAACAGATCCTCGGGTAAGGATTAAAGAAAATCATTTGGCCCTATTCAGTCTGCTTCAGAATCTCAAAAAAAAACAACAAACAGCTTTGTGGGAAATAGGTGAGATTTTGGCGACCTCACGAGCATTTTCCCCTCTGCGATGCAGAATAGAGAAGTGAGACCAAGGGGTCCGGTGGTCTTTGTCTGTCCCAGTTTATGGAAGCGCAGTCCCAACTCACCTTTTTCAGGGTGGATTCTCGGGGCCCAGAGTTTCCCTGGACGACCAGGCTGCCCAGTGGTGCAGCTAAAAGTGTCGGTGTTTCCACAGCAGACCCAAGTTTCCAGCCACACTGGTCTCGCCGGAAGGACGGTACTCGTGAAGCGTAAGCATTTCACTTCACATTCGTTCAGGGCCCTCACTCAGCAAGTCAAACGTGCTCAGCAGCGAACCACAGTTAGCTTGTCTCGTGCCCTCCAACAGGTTGGAAAAGGCGAACAATTTGCATAAGGGAATGCGAGGACCTTGATTTTACTGTCTGTGTCAGGATGTTTCCCACGGCAAATAGCAGGAAGTTCAACTCCAAGTGTTTTTAAACAATAAGGACATTTATACCAGAAATAGAGACAGAGGGCAGGCAGGACCCAGGGCCCGTGGGGGCAGTAAATCAACAGCGTCATGAGGACCCCAGTTCCTTTCACCACATTCTGCTGGTCACAGCCTCCTACATCTGGTGCCCCTTGAGTTGTAGGATGGTCACTGGTGACAAGTCTTCCTTGTTTGTGTTCAGAAATGGAGAAAGGCCCGGTTAAAGTCAAGCATCTTTCTCAGCGGCCCCATCAAATTTCTCATATATGTTGTCTGATTCAAATTCCTTTGAACCTACTTGTCCCTAAAATCAATCAGTGGCAAAGGAGACAGGGTTTCTGTGATTGCCTAAGCCTTCAACGACCAGCCCTCATCCCTGGAACTGGGCCAGGCTCCTGCATGGCACTGCTTCCCGGCACTGGGCGGGGCAGGCACAGTTGGCGTGGGGGTCACCACAATGTCCACACCATTCTTTGCTGGACCAGCATCGGGCTCCATCAAGGGACAGAAGAGGGGTTCCCCGACAAGACCCCCTCGTCAGTTCTCACCTGTTACCATCTAGGAGGAGCAGTGTCTATACTCAGTTTGGGACCTCATGCCTATCATGTTATCATTTGCTTTGCTGGTATCAAATGGAAAGAGAGACAGGGCTTGAATTGGGCTGAAGTTCTCCCTTCCTTTCTTTTTCTTCAAAATAAATTAAAATCGTTTATTTATTTATTTTCAGACAGAGGGGAAGGAAGGGAGAAAGGGAGAGAAACATCGTCGGTTGCCCCTTGCACGCCCCCAACCGGAGATTAGGCTGGTAACCCAGGCGTGTGCCCTGACAGGGAATCAAACCTGTGACCTTTCAGTTTTCAGGCTCGCGTTCAATCCACTGAGCCACACCAGCCAGGGTCTCCTTTCTTTTCTCTTCAGAGAAAATTTTGTCCTTGTCTAGAAGGAAGATCTTGGAATTGTAAAGGAGAAAAATGGCTCCTTATCCCATGGTCAAGTCCAATTTATGCTGCTTGAACTGAAACTCAACCCTATCAATACTGGATGGCCCCTGCCCAGGCTGGCACAAATGCTAAAATTGTTATTAGTTATTTCCATTATACCAACCAGCACAAATGCCAAAATCATTATTAGTTATTTCTGTGACTTCCACTTTCAGGCCAAGGTCTAGAACAATAAGATTTTAAGGGTAGGAAGTAAGTATGACTTCTCCATTTCCTGTTTGCCTGGGATTTAAACAGGCTTCATGCTCCAGAAATCTGGTCAGAGTTCATAGTTCTGTGCCCATTAAGTGGCAAGCAATAGCCAAGTCCGGGCTTTGAAAAGAGCCTCTCAGACTCCACCAAAGGAGTCGATGTCTTCTAGTTACGAGAATCAACATTCTCATTCTGAGCAAGGCAAGGCAATGCAATGCAAGGCAAGCGTTTGTTTCCTCAATAAAAATGGCATACCTGCTTTAGAAAAAGTGGTAGCCCTGGCCAGCGTGGCCTCATTGGTTGGGCGTCATGTCACCAAGTGAAGAGTCGCCAGTTCGATTCCCGATCAAGGCACATGCCTGGGTTGTGGCCTTCATCCTCACTCGAGGCATGTTCCAGAGGCAACTGATTGATGTTTCCCTCTCACGTCAATGTTTCTTCCCTCTTTCTCTTTCTCTTCCCCTCTCATTCAAATAAATCGATTAAAAAAGTTGTAGCCGTTCATTTAGCAAACATTCATCGAACCCACGCCAAGTGGCAGGCTCTGGGGGTGCTGTGGTGGCAAAGGAGATGGGCTTGGTCTCCGCCCTTGAAATATGTATGTATATATTTTTTACTAATAAGGTACTCCTCTAAATATCTTTCTTTTTTAAAATATTTTGTTTATTTATCTTTAGAGGAGAAGGAAAGGAGAGAGGAAGAGAAACATCAATGTATGATTGCTTCTTGTGCATCCCCTGCTGGGAACTGGCCCCTGCCAGGAACTGGCCTGCAACCCAGGCATGTGCCGTGACTGGGAGTTGAACCGCGATTGTCTGGTTCACAGACCCGCGCTCAATCTGCTGAGCTACACCAGCCAGGCTTTCTGCCCTTGAAATATTAATGAAAAAGGTAGTCAACAAACAACCCAAAAAAGGTAATTATGGACCAGGTTAATCATGGACCACGTTAATTATGAGGGTAGTGAGCAGAGTTGTGATGCAGGGTAAATGTATATTGGAAGTTCTGAAAGATGCTGTTTTGAGATTTTTGAAGAGATCCAAAGCTTTCTCTGTCCCACATTCTAAACCAACTGGAAACTAAGATGAAAAGAGCGACACATGGAGAACCAAGCCGGCAGCTTCATCACTGATCGAGTCTGGGTTGGGGGTCCTAACTTAGCGTGAGGGTGAAAAAGGCTAGGTGCCCGGGCAGACGGTGTTTGCAAAGGTGGCCGCTCTGAGGGCCCTATCCCACCTGCTATCCCTACAATGTGACATTGGGAGACAAGGTCCCCTCCCTTTGGGCCTGGGCAGGTCTATGATTCTGGTAGAAGTGATGCCACGTGACTTCTGGGACTAGGTCAGAAAAGATGGTACGGCATCTCCTGGTGCTCCTGGGATACGCCTCTCAGGGCCCAGCCAGCCGCTCATGCTGCGAGGGAGCCCAGCAGCCCACGTTGAGGCTCATGTGAAAAGGAACCTGGCCCCCTGCCCACCAGCCTGGCTGGGCACCCAGCTAAGGGACAGCCAGCACCAGTGTACCAGCCGGGAGACTGAGGCACTGGGAAGTGACTTCTCCAGCCCTTCAAACTGGAGTCACGTTACCCCAGCTGAAACCTCGTGCGGCCGAGATGAGCTGTCTCCTGTGAGCCCTCCCCACGTCACGGAGTTGTGAGCAGATGAATGGTCTTCGTTATTTTTTATCCACTACATTGGGGTGGAGGGCAATAGTAACTTAGACACCCATTCCCCTCATCTAGACTTTGGAGCAGCCTGCTGGAGGGAAAGGCCAGGTGTGTGAGACAGACACACCGTCACATTCATGTTGAAAGGGGAGAAGAAGGAAAAAAAAGAAATGCCCTGTGTTTAGAATTTTTGATAGGTTCACTGCCAGGTTGATAAAAGTGGATCAATGGCAAGCAACTCATTCGGGTTTTCCTGGAACTGTTGCAGTTTCAGCAGCGGAATTCCTGAGCACTCCTTCCCCCTCAGGGAGACCAGGGTGGTGGTCGCCCTGGTTGCCCTCCACCACGTAGTAGCTCATCCCACCTCCATGAGGGGGAAGTGAGCATTTGGAGAGGGGCCAGGGTATTCAGGGAACGCCCCTCTCTGTGGGGAGCATTATTAGAAAAGATCGTACCCCCAATGGTGACTTTGCAACGGCATGCCAAAGGAGCCAACTGTGCAAAAACCAGGAGAAAAACATCCCAGGAAGAGGGAGGGCCATGTATAGACCCCCCAAAAGGACAGGGTTTGACCTCTGCACAGAACCACGGCCACGGCCAAACTGGTGTGAGTGGAGGTCCTGAGTCAGAAGGTAGCACTGCTGTGGGTGAAGAATCCAGAAGCCAAATCAGAAATGGCTTTCTGAACCACGGCAGAGTGCGAATTTCCATTTAAGAAAAATGGGCCCCGGCTGGGGTGGCTCATTTGATTGGGCATCATCTCACCAACTGAAAGGCCACTGGATCGATGCCCAGTTGTGGCACGTGCCTGGGTTGTGGGTTCAGTCCCCAGCCGGGCACATATGAAAGGCAACCAACTGATGTTTCTCCCCTCTCTTTCTTCCTCTCTTCCCCTCTCTCAAAAAACACAAAAATAAAAATCATGCCTTGACTCATGTGGCTCAGTTGGTTGGGTGTTGTCCTGCAGAGCAAAAGGTCCCCAGTTTGATTACCTGTCAGGGACATGCCTGGGTTGCCAGCCTCACGCCCAGCTGGGGCGCTTATGAGAAGCCACCAATTGATGTTTTTCTCTTGCATCGGCATTTCTCTCCCTCTCTCCCTCCCTTCCCCTCTCTAAAGATAAATATATAAAATCTTAAAAAAAAAAAAGAAAAATGGGACAACACTGAAGGGTTTCAAGCAGGGAAGTGATAAGATCTGAATTACGTTGCTCAGAAACTGCCCTGGCTGCAGCGTGGAGAATGGTTTGGTGAGATCAAAGCTGAAGCAGCAAGTCCAGGGAGGAGGCGAGATGGGACGGACGAGGCTTGGGTTGGGATGGTAGGACTGACAAATCTTGTTGGTGGATTGGAAACAGGTGAGCAGAGAAGGGAGCCATCCATCCCACCCTCTGGGTTTTGGCTTGAGCAACCAGGCAACTAATGGTGCAGTTGGGAGCAATGAGGGAAGGGGGAGAATACTTTTGTTTCATGCTTTCTGTCTTGGATGTGTTCAGTTTGAGACACCTTTAAGACATCCAAGTGGAGACATCAGGTAGGCAGTAAGAGCCAGCACATGAGTTCAGGAGTCAGGCTGCCTGGGTTTGAATCCAGACTCTTCCACCCACTGTATTACCTTCAGCAAGTTACTTAACCTTCCCCTTGTCTTTTTGTCTTGGTCAAATGGAGATAATAAAGTAGCTATTGGAGAAGTAGGATTTTGTGCCAAATGATAATATGCACAGTACTCATTCATTACATGTTGGCTGTTAATATATTTGAGTCTAGAGCTCATGAGAGGGGTCAGAAATGAATACATACATCTCAGGGGTGGCTTATACATTGACAAATAGTGTTTGTGGCTAATGTTTCAAGTTGGCCCATATTCTCCTTCTCTTTTGCCTTTCTCTCTACTGTCCAGACTAAACCTAGACATGAGAGCCCCCAGGCTCCCTCGCAGTTGGAAGTGGCAAAGGACACAGCTTTGGCTCATGAGTGTAAAGAAAAATCTGAAGTGACAGTGGTGGGTGGGTTCCCACCTTGAACGAGGATGTCCGGGCTGCAGACCCAGCGGCGAGCTGGTGACAGTGAGGTAAGGCCAGAGAATCACAGAGACACCACTTCCATAAGGTGGAGTTGCCAAATCATGACCAGCAACCCCTCAGCCCAGGACTGCTTGAGAGATAAGAAAAACAACCCTGTATTTACTGAGATCACCGGAATTGGGTTTATTAATACATTGCAGCAGACACAGCAGTGAATGCCCTGAGTTTGAAGGCAATTCCTTGGTCCTTAGAGTGCAGGCGGAGAAAAAGAGTGTGGCCCCCAACTTACTTAGCCTGGGTCCGCACATGTTTGCAGCCAGAGGAGGAGGCAGCCCCAAGGAGAACAGGAGCGTCCCAGGACCAAGCGAAGGAAGCCAGGAGGGAATGGGCTTCTCCATCCGAGTGTCCGGTGTGCCCCCGATGCTCCGCCCCTTGCGGGCCCGCCCCGGTCCGCATCCCGGGCCCCGCCTCCCGGGCCCCGGCACTTAGGGTCGAGCGAGCGCGCCCCCTAGTCGCCCCAGCCTCACCATGCCCGTCGACCTCAGCGGCACCTGGAACCTCCTCACCAGCGACAACTTTGAGGGCTACATGCTGGCCCTAGGTAGGAGGAGGGGCGGCGGAGGGGTCGGGGCGAAGTCTTGTCAGTCGATTTCCCGGGCAGCCAGGTCCCTGTCTCTCCTTTCGCGTCCGTTTGTCCCTTCGCGCCTCCGTCCGCCGGTCCCCCAGTCTGTTCTGCGCGCCCCCTCCACCTGTCCATCCACTCAGTCCCCAGTTGCCCCTTCCCCGTGCTGCTGTCTCCCCTGTCCACTAGTCCTCTGTCCACTCGTCGATCCACCACGCCAGTCTGTCTGCCTGTCCATGTGTCCATCCGTCTGTTCTCTATCCTTCCATCTCCACCAACTCCCGGTCTCCTCGCCGGTCCCAGGGTCCCCCTGACCTTACCTCGCCCCCCACCCCGGCCTCCTCTAGTCCCCCCATAGACCGTCCCCCCACTGGCCCGGCAGCTCCAGAGTGGATTTTAACGGGGGGGGGGGGGGCTGCTGGCGTGGGATGCCTCGCAGGAGGACTCAGGGACACGGAGGGGCTTCGGGAGGGGCTTCGGCCACATGCGGGGGCGCCCCGGCAGAAGCCCCTTCACGGGGCGGGGGGGAGGGGATGTTGGCCCGCAGCCCCCTTCAACGCGGGGTTCTGGGCAGCCGCCCCCATCCCTTGAGCCCACAGGCGCCAGCAGGGAGGTCCCGGCCGGCAGCACCGGCGTCCCGGGGCGCTTCTCCCGGAGCCCCCAGACCCTGTCCAGCGCCCCGAGGTGATTCCAGCCCGGGTTTGAAATCTTTCGTTCCTGAGTCCAGTTCTTCCCTGGAGGACTTCGGGGGAGTCAAGAAACCCTTAGAGGCCACGTCCCCCTCCTCGCAGCTCTAGCCCGGAGTGGGGTTGGCTGGTGCCTGGAAGGGTCGCTTCTGCCTCTGCTGCCCGGCTGCCCGGCTGCCCCGAGCGCTTAGGGGGCCGAGGGACCACCGAGTCAGGCCGGCGGTGTGGGGGCGGCCCTGACAGGAGAAGCCGTCCTTCCTGACGGGTCCCCGGGTTGTCCCGTCCTTAGTCTCATTCTCTAGACTCGGTGGGTCTGAGCTCCTACTTTGTGCCGTATGCTTTCCACTAAACGGCGCCAACAGTGGCACTTTCGACAGATGGGCCAGAGCTGCGCGGGCTATGGGGGCCTGGGCACCACTCCAGCTCCGCCTCTTTTGATCTGACACGGGGCCTCGGTTTCCCCATCTGTAAGTTAAGACGGGAGTGCGATTTTTTACTGTGATAAAATATGTATAACATAAAACTGGTCATTTTTACCATTTTGAGGTGTACAGTTCTGTGGCCCGGGTGTGTTTTTAAGGTCTCTGAGCCTGTGGTAGGATTCTTCCCCCTCCCTTTCTCCCACTGAGTAGCGAAGTCCTGGACTTCTCAGGCGAAATCTGATTTATATTGGCATGAAACCTTGTAGGGAAGAAAAAAATGTCCCCTCTGCCCATCTGTTTCTTTGCCTGGGGCCCTGTAAATCAGACCAGCAAAGGTCAGATTAACAAGAGACAGACAAACAGAAGCTTGACACACGCACCCTGCACACACTCAGGAGTACTCAGCGGTGAGGACTGCCAAGGAGCGCTCAGAACTTGAGCTTCTACAGCCTTTAGCAAAGGGCAATGATTTTGTAGAGAAGCGACAAGACAAAAGGACTTTCCATTTCCAGGGTGACAAATAAGAGAAAAGTTAATCTATGGGAAAAGTAATGGATAATAAGGGCTCGATTATGTAGATTCTTCTGGTGTCCTTTCCAGGCTGATAAGACTCTTGTCTATAATCATCTCACTCTGTCCCTCCGGTCCAGAGGGGAGGGGGAGAGCGGGAGAGAGACCGTCCCATGAAATGTGTGTCCCGCAAGCTGGACCAGGCTGGAAAGAGGCCACTTTCCGCAGCCCCCCAAGAGACTGTCTGCGGGGTAACCGATATTCATCCTGACATAAACCAGACCCCCCTCCCATGCCCTCTGGAACCTGTGTGGTCCTGACCAGGTCCTGGTCCTTGTGACCATCCCCACCTTTACCCTACACGATATTTCAGCACTTGCCAAGATTTCGTTTTGTGGCTGCCTAAGACATGCTTTGTATGTGAGTTCCCCTTAATAAATTCTACTAATTATCAGACTGGAGTGGCTAGCCTACTTTTTCCATCTCGCCGGCCCTCGGCTTACGGAGGTAGATTCACTAGGCCAAGGTGCTGTGTTTTAAGGTGCCGTGTCCTGAACCCTACCAGGGATGTGGTTTCTATTTGGGATAATGAAAGAGCTCTGGAAATGAATAATGTTGATGGTTGGATAACATCATGACTGTACAAAGCCACTGAATTGTATGCTTAAAAATGGGTGAAATGGTAAAATTTGTGTATTTTAAGACAATAAAAAATCACCAAAAGAAAGAATTACAAGGAGACTTTGGTAGAAAATGTACAATAAACCCTATTTTTATTTTAAAAAATGAAGGCTCCTTTTAATTTCAGTTGTTTGAATTAAGCACATCTTGTGAGTTAGCATTCTCTCCTATCTGAGCTATGTCTTATGACTTTACACAGTGAACTAAAACGTGTTTTTTTTCTAAACACACAGGTTTATATTTCAGGGGAATAAAGATAGCTCCTGTAATAAAAACTAGAGCATCCTTATCTTGTTCATTGGATGGAAGGAAGATACAACCGGGCAATCTGTCCCTTTAAGCTGAAAACAGAATTTGAAGTCTTTGTCCCAGTTAAATATTTCAGTTCACCAAGTGCTTGGTGAATTATTCAATGTCTTACATTCAGATTCTTTTTAAAATCAGCGCATGGCATATAGAAGGATTTATGGCACAGAAATCAAATAATCGAAGTGTCCTTGGGTTCAAGAAGATTGTTTTCAGTTTTTATTTGGCGGGAGCCAATTCTCTTCTACTTTTTCTTTTAATGTTGTTTAATTACAGTTGTCCCCATTACTCTCCCCTGCCCTACCCACCCCCCACCTCCTACTTTCAAGCTTCACCCCCCTCCCCATTGTCCTTGCCTATGGGTCCTTTATACATGTTCTTGGACTTGACCCTTCCTCTTCTTTCCCCCGTCACCCCCCTCCATCCTCCCCTCTGGTCTCTGTGAGCTTGTTCTTTATTTTCTTGTCTCTGGTTCTATTTTGCTTGCTCCTTTGTTTTGTTGATTAGGTTCCACTTACAGGTGAGATCACATGGTATTTGTCTTTTACTGCCTGTCTTATTTCACTTAGCATAGTACTCTCCAGTTCCATCCATGCTGTCATGAAAGGTAGGAGCTCCTTCTTTCTTGGCTGCTGCGTAGTATTCCATTGTGTAAATGTACCACAGCTTTTTGATCCACTCATTTACAATTCTCTTCTGAAAGGGAGATTTAGCCCTGCCTGATGTAGCTCAGTGGATTGAGTGCCAGCCTGCAAACCAAAGGGTCACTGATTTGATTCCCAGTCAGGGCACATGCCTGGGTTGCAGGCCAGGTGCCCAGAAGGGGGCGCAGGAGAGGCAACCACACATTGATATCTCTCTTCCTCTTTCTTCTTCCTTTCCCCTACGTCTAGAAATAAATAAATTAAATCCTTATAAAAAAGGGAGATATGATTACTCCATCTTATTGCTGAACGACAGGGAGAGAGCATTGACAACCTCTAGCCACACAATGTGCTCACAGCTAATAAATGAGCAGTGGGATTCAAATTCACTTTCTGCACTAAAACCCTGGTCTTCTCAGTATTCCATGGCTTTGTGTAGGACTCTTTTTTAAAGCTTATTCAAGATTCCTAAATGATTACAGCAGTTTTTGAGTTTTTCCCCCCAATGGTTGTCCAGAAACTGTTACATTCTGTCTTTATCTGAAGGGTAAATACCTAAAGCAGAAAAAGGCAGAGTTGCTGTCATTGTGGCTGGGTTAGGGGCCTGAGCCGCGTTCCCTTGGCTCTCCTGTCCCCTTGTCAGCCTCTGGTGGGGATTCTGAGAATGGCTCCGGCCATATCCGGCTTCAAATCCGTCCCCTGTGGCACACAGCTGCCTAATGAGACTTCTCTGAGAGCTGTTGAACCATTTTTTAAATTTGTTTATTTATTTTTAGAGAGACTGGAATGGAGGGAGAAAAAGCGGGGGAGAAACATCAGCCCTCAACCCAGGCATGTGCCCTGCCTGGGAATTGAACCTGTGACCTTTCGGTGAGCAGGCCAGCACTCAATCCACAGAGCCACACCAGCCAGGGCAGCTGTCGAACCTTTTTAATCAGCCTCTGGATGGAGGTTTGCCGAGATCTTTCCCTATAGATCCTATTATGGTGACAGATGATGGTGACAATGCAAAAGAAATACTAGCAATCAAATCCAACGCTTTTGAGGGTAGTTGCCATGTCCTTTGCTTTTGCATCTCAGACGAAAGTTAAGATTTCTTCTTCTTCTTCTTGTTTAAGGAATTGACTTTGCCACTCGTAAGATAGCCAAGATGCTGAAGCCACAGAAAGTGATTGAGCAAAATGGGGATTCTTTCACCATCCACACGTACAGCAGCCTAAGGAACTACCTTGTTCAATTTAAAGTTGGAGAGGAATTTGATGAAGATAACAAAGGCCTGGATAACAGAAAGTGCAAGGTAAAAGTTGAAGTAATAACAGGAGCTCTTCACTGGGCAAGTTCATTGGCACTCTACTTAGTAGTAGTAGCCAAGGATCCTGCTAGAACAAACTGAGGTTTCTCCCTTCCATCACGCAGAGCTTGGTCACCTGGGACAATGACAGACTCACCTGTGTCCAGAAGGGGGAAAAGAAGAACAGAGGCTGGACCCATTGGATTGAAGGCGACAAGCTCCACCTGGTACTTGCCACGTTGTTCGTATTTTTAGTGAGGTGACATAATATTGAGAAAATGTTAACTAGGAAGCCATGGCCAGCAATTCCATCATTCCCACCCTTTCTACTTGGTGTGTTATCTTCCAGTCTCCGTCAGCATATTCTGCCTTTCCTTTTCATGTAAAAGCATATTCCAGGTTCCTGGGTAATTTTCCTGTTGAAGTTATTACATATTAATTGAATATATATAATAAGGTAGCACACTGGCCATGTGATACTCCACTGGGTTTTGTTACGGGTGTCCAGGAGTGTTGTATTTCAGGGTGTTTTCCGCTGTTGCTTGAATTCCTGCACGTGGAGCTTTCCCCTCCGTGGTCTTACTCCCTTGGGAAGAATTCCCAGAGGGGGTCACTGTGGCCTGAGGCCAGACAGCATTGCCTCCTGCTACTTTGTTGCTTTACTCACTTCTAAAAGGGGGTGCCAAAGTCCCATGCCCCCGTGAGCCCTTCATGAATATGCAAAGTACAGCTCAACCTAATGCCATATTTCTAAATATAATCTTGAAGGTATAATATTGTACGTCAGGCTTAATGGTAGCTTTTTCAATGAGAATTCCTTCCTGCCATGTATGCAATGGTGCTTACATTTTTCAAGTGACAATTTTGTGCCCAGTGACTCTGGTAGGTCCTCTGAGGGGATCCTCTCCCTTAGTCGTCAAGGCAGACCCGTGAAAGGGATACTGTTTCCCCATTTACAGATCAAGGGACTGAGGCATAGCGACTCCCCGAGGCCGAACGGGGGAGCCTCGCATCTGGGTCTGACCAGAATGTGAGCTTCCACTCCATGCCTTGCTCGCACGTGGGGCATCTGGGTGAAGCCCGAGCGAACAAAACCAGAGCGCTAATCTTAAAGTTGGGAACAGCCTTTGGGCGTCTGGGGAGGCTTTGATCGCAAAGGCGCTGAAGACATTTCGATTCGGGGTCCACAAAGCTCACAATCTTCAGACAATAAAAATGAAGTAGGAAACAGGCCTTCACAAAAACGGAATCCGGCATCACAGAGGAAACACAAATACGTTCGAGATTCGGGTTAGTTGGCTGTAAAGGAGTAACGTTCAGATTGCATGAACCCTTGGGCATTCCCCGGAGCTCTGCCCGAGCAGACCCTTGCTTGGAGGGTACTCACAAATATTTGGCCTTTGTACCCAGTTCTTAAAACCCTTGAAATTTCTAGGGCAACACGGGTGTCTTCTGTATGCTAATGAGATGGCTGGTGAATGGGGACCCCCTAGAATGGGGGGTGGGGGCCAATCACCAGACGATCAAGGCATGACAATAGGGTCTGAACTTTCAGTCTGGCTCCCAACCTCCAGGAAGAGGAGAGAGGCTGAAGACTGAGTTATTCACCAATAGCAAATGATCAATTGTGCCTATGTAGTGAAACCTCCGTAAAACCCCCTAAATGAAGGGGTTCAAAGAGCTGCGGGGTTGGTGGAAACACTGAGGTGCTAGGAAGGTGGAACTCCTGGAAAGGGCAGGGGCGCTCCACATACCACCCCACCCCTGGCCCCCCACCCTGTACCTTCTTGCATCTGCTCCACTGGGCTGTTCATGAGGTATAGTCTTTATAAAACACCTGTGCACGTATTTGAAGTGTGCTTCTGAGTTCTATGAGCCATTGTGGCAAATGATTGAGCTTGAAGAGGGAGCCATGGGAACCCCAATTTATCACTGGTTGGTCAGAAGTCGAGGTGGCCTGGGACCTGCAATTGTCATCTGAGGGTGGGTGGGGGGCAGGGAGGCCCTAACCTGTGGGCTCTACGTTCACTCTGGGCTGTTAGTGTCAGAACCGAGTTGACTTAACTGGACACCGGTTGCTGTCAAAGTTGGAGGAGGGGGTTGGAAAGGATAGCACAGGTCTGGCGTCAGGAAGAACCCCCCCCCCACATTTGGTGTCAGAGGGTTTCGAATAATAATAGGCCTCGTGCCAAGTCATCTTCTCCTCCCCTCCCTCCCGGCCCTAGGAGATGTTCTGCGAGGGCCAGGTGTGCAAGCAAACCTTCCAGAGAGCCTGATCCGGGGCAACCCAGAGCCGCGCGGGCTGCAGCTGGACGCCGGGGTAGATTCTAGAATGAGCAGGTGTTGATCTGCCCGGACTCGGTGATGGGCCTTGTGGCCGGAGAGCGGCCACGCAGCCTGGGCCAGAGACCCCCTGCATTGTGGGAAAACTGCTCCGCTTCAATAAACCTGTCCAACGCCTCTGACTTTTTCCTCTCCGTGTTAGCATGTTCCACTATTCGAAGGAATATTTGGTCTGTGGGGGACACACCAGTGAATAAGACGCAATTCCTGCCTTCAAGGTCTGGTGAGGCCATGGATGAAAGAGCCTTCTGAACAGTGGAGTTAAGGAGAGGCAGTGGTGGGAGGGGCAGACTTGACCTTGAGGCACGGGCAAGTGGTGGCAGGGGCCTGGGGTCGTAGAGGGTCTTCAGCTCAGCCCTGAAGCGTAGCTGAGTAGGAAGCATTGGGAAGCAGTGTAGGTGAAAGGCTGGGGGTAAGTTGGAGGGGGTGTGAAGAGCTGGAGATTGCTTTAGCTGGATCACGGGTGTATGTGGGTGGGTGGGTGGGTGGGTGGGTGGGGAGAGGTGACAGAGGAGACTGGAATGACAGGCAGGGGCATGACCGTGAAGCTTGAATGCCAGAGTTAAGAGGTAAGATTTTGCCCCCAGAATGATGGGAAGATAGCGTTGGGTATAAAGCAGAGGCTCTGGCTCCCAGGAAGGAACTGCAGCTGCGGAGGGAAGAGAGGATGGTGGGTGGGGGAGGCTGTTAGAAAACCTTGCAGGGAATCGCAGTGTGAACTCACGTCGGTGAGGAACACCGGGATCCCAGGTCTCCCACAGAGGGAGCAGGCTCTTGGGGATGGAGAGAAATAACCAATTACTTTTTAAACATTTTTATTTTCTTATTTTTAGAGGGAGGGGAAGTGAGGGAGAGAAACATTGATGTGTAGAGAATGATAGATTCGCTGCCTCTCATACGCCTCCAACCGGGGACCAGGCCCACAACCCAGGCATGTGCCCTGACCAGGAATCAAACCCGTGACCATTCAGTTTGCGAGACAACACCCAGCCCACTGAGCCACACCAGTCAGGGTGCCAGTGGTCCAGAGTGATCATGAGATGTAGGGATGGTGGAACGGGGAGGAATCAAGGAAGATGCCATGTTTGGGGTGCAGGCAGCAGCAGGAAGGTTGGAGCCCACCAGAAAGAAGGGAACACAGGCAGAAGAGGAGGGGAGCTGGAGCCTTAAATTTTGAGTGTCTGTGCCCGGCTGTCAGGATGGATGGGTCCACAGATACATGCAAGTTGTCAAGTGTCTAAACTATGGGTATGAGCGAGACTGTCCAGGGCATTGTGTTTACAGTGAAAAAGGACAAACTTTTCTTTAGAAAACCTGCAGAGAAAGGGTGGTCAGAAGGACCGGAGAAGCAGGGTGGCATCAGAGAAGCCAAGAAAGAAGTGTTTCAGGGCTGAGGGAGAGTTCGGCACTGGCTGTGATGCCCAGGTACCGAGGAGGCACGGTGTAATTCCTTGAAGGTGGCCAGGGCTCCAAAAAGGAGAAGAGGGAGGGAGAGGCAGCAGCTGGATGTTGGCCCTCTTCAGCTGGTTAAGAAAGTCCCAGGAAGTTGTAACACTTAGGCAGAGTCTTAAGGCGAAGAAACAAGCTTTGTGGGCAGGTGGGGGCAGAGAACAAGTGCAAAAGCCCTGAGGTGGTGGGTGTGTGATGCCCTGGAGGGGCAGGCAGAAGGCAGAGGGAGCAAGGTCAAGAGTAACAGGAGATGAGGCTGGTCTGCGGCAGAGCCAGTGGGCTTTGAGCAACCTTTTCTGCTAGACTGTTGCTTTGTAGCCCCTGGAAGTACTAACCTGGTGTAGGGTACAGAAGCAGTTGATTTTTCCCCCCTTTAAGATGCCAAGGTATGGCTCAGGTCACAGTAAGAGAGTGTCTCTTAGGGAAGCTGTCTTCCCTCCCACCCACCCTCCGTCCTGCAGACTCACCGGCTCTAGTCGGGCTGCCTCTCATCCACCCTTCTCTTTCAGGACTTGACTGAGAGCAGCAACGAGGAACCAGTGACAGATCTCTGCCTATTCTGTGCAAACTATAGTTCAGATTAAGCAAATAGTTAAGGAAGGGAAGTTCTCATTAATAGAAGAATGCCAACTAATAGATATGAAAAAATTAGATTTAAAAGATCAACACTTCTCAATTCTTTAAACAAATTTTATGTGACTTTTTTAGAGAGGAGGGGAAGGAGGTAGAAAGAGAGGGAGAGAATCATCGTTAGGAGAGATAAACATTGATAGGTCGCCTTTCGTATGCTCCCTGACCTGAGACCAAACCTGGGACCCAGGCATGCACCCCGACAGGGAATTGAAATGGGGACCTTTTGGTTTGCGGGACGACACCCAACCCACTGAGCCTCACTGGCCAGGGCAACATTTTACAATTCTTGATGAAAGCGTGCCCTTGGGCAGCAATCATCAGTGGCTGCTAAAAGCATCAGACAAAGAGTTCATTGGTTCTGTAAAATGAATGGGTCAGGCCGACACCACCCATAGGAATCAAGCGATCAGTCTTGCCACTCAAGGTGGGGACAGGCACTGTGTGGGATACAATGAGAGGTACAACAGCAGCACCTGTGAATCCCTTTCAAAAAAGAAAAGACAAAGGTTCCAAATCAGCCTGTAAATCTAACTTCTGGTTTATAGGACATACGGGGAGATAGGAAGGCACGCTACTCGACACCATCAGTCAATTGTAGCGTGTGAGAATTTGACTCTAGAAGGTAAATAAGTGGTGACTTCTCCCACTAACGTAGCATGGTAAAGATGGGGAAGGAGGATTGTTCTCTATAAAAAGAGGCATAGAAGTAGGAGTCATGTCAATCTCATGCAATGCATAGACTTTGTTTATATCAATATTATGATTCAAATAAACTAACCATAAAAATATGTCTTTCGGATAATTAGGAAAATCTGAATAGGGAGTTGATAAAAAAAAGATTCAATTTTCCCCATGTTAATGGTATCGTATGTGTATTTTTAACTTGTCTTTTAAAGACATACCGACATTTCCCAGACCGGTGCGGCTCAATTGTTGGGCATTGTCCCACAAAGCGAAAGGTTGCCGTTTCGATTCTTGGTCAGGGCACGTGCCTGGGTTGTGGAGTCAGTTCCTGCTCAGGGCACCTGCGAGAGGCAACTGATCAACATTTCTCTCTCACATTGATATTTCTCTCTCCCTCTCTTTCTCTCTCCCTTCCCCTCTCAAAAAAAAAAAAAAGACATACTGACATATTTACAGGTAAAATTATATGTTTAAAACTTGCCTTGAACTATTCCACAAAATAAAAGAAGAAGCAAACACAAAACATTAGGTGTCTAGATGAAATAAAGTGGCAAAACTTTAAAATAATTTATTTGACTTGGGTAGTGTGGCAGCTATGGACTGAACTGTAACCCCTACCCCACCCTGCACCCCGCCATTTGTATATTGAAGCTCCAACCACCAATGTGACTGTATGTGGAGATGGGGCCTACAAGGAGGTAATTAAGGTTACCTGAGGTCATAAGGATGGGGCCCCGATCCAACGGAATTAGTGTTCTTGTAAGAAATGACTGCAGAGAGCTCTCACTCTCTCTCCACATCCTCGGGGACGGGGAGAAAGGACGAGTTAGTACCAGGCAGCTGTGTGCAAGCCAGGGAGAGAGCTTCACGGGGGAACCAAACCCGCGGGCACGCTGACCTGGACTTCCAGCCTCCAGACCGTGGGAAACAAATGTCTGTTGTTTGAGCCGCCTGGTCTGTGGGGTTTTGCTGTGGCGGCCGAGCGGACTTCCTAGCACCAAGAAGTGGGGTGTTATTATGACGAGAACCGAAAGTGTGGAGATGGCTCTAGAACGGGCAAATGGGCGGAGGCTGGAAGAGCTTCGAGGGCCATGCGAGAAAAAGCCTGGGTTGCTCCGAGGGGACTGTTGGGAGAAACGTGGGTGTTAACAGCCATTCTGATGAGGTATCAGACAGAAGTGAGGACCATGTCACTGGAAACTAGAGAGAGCTGTATCGGTGAGAAAGGCGTTTAGCATCAACTAATAGAAAATGTGACTGAGAATCACATAAATGTGTAGTCTTGTTGTTTGTCATTTTAATTTTTTTATCTTCACCTGAAGAGATGCTTAGTGATTTTGGAGAAAGGGGAAGGGGTGGGGGGGAGACAGGGAGAGAAACATTGATCGGTTGCCTTTTGTACACGCTGCAGCCAGGACTGAACTCACAACCTAGGCATGTGCCCTGGCTGGGAATCGAACCCGCACCTTTCAGTGTATGGGACAACGCTCCAACCAACTGAGCTGCACCAGCCAGGGCTTGTTGTTTGTTTTTTTTAATCTCATAGGACAGGTTGAGAGAGGCCATCTAGCTCTGGGGAAGCTGCTTGAGGACCCCAGAAAGGATCCAGGAAACTTCTATCTGTCTGTCTTGGACTGGAAGGATATAGCAACTTCAAATTACTTACCTCCAGCCCTGGCTGGGGTAGCTCAGTGGATTGAGTGTGGGCCTGCAAACCAAACAACTATGGTTCGATTCAGGGCACATGCCTGGGTTGCAGGCCAGTTCCCAGCAGGGGACGCACGAGAGGCAACCATACGAACATTGATATTTCTCTTTCTCTCTCCTTCCCTTCCCCTCTAAAGATTAATAAATAAAATCTTTTAAAAATTACTTACCTTGGAGGAGGAGGGAGGGGCAGAGGCTGGGGCACTTTAACTTCTTTTGTAAGTGGGAGAGATTTGAAGTGATACCTCTCCAAACAGTTGGAATGGACCCTTTCCCCAGTGTGAGTCGTTTTCCTTTTGCTTCAGCAGGAAAGACCTCAGAGCAGGACCATCCATGATGGGAACGAGGAAGAGCGCAGAGGCCGAGGGGACCAGAGGCCGGAAGCTCAAAGGCAGCCCCGACCCTGTCAGGCTGCCCTGATGCTTAAACTTTTCCCCTCTTAAAACGTGCAAACCGGCGTTTGTGCCGAGTAGAAAGGCCTGAGCACGGGCTGGTCCCCAACTCTTCAGGACACAGTGAAGGGACCAAAAGCCAAATAGGAAGAGGTGAACAAGGTTGCAGGAGACTAGGGAAGAGAAGACACGGATACTGAACCCCAAGGAATTAAAGGCACGGCCCTGGCCGGTGTGGCTCAGTGGATTGAGTGCTGGCCTGTGAACCGAAAGGTCGCAGGTGTGATTCCCTGTCAGGGCGCAGGCCTGGCTTGCAGACCAGATCCCTGGTTGGGGGCCTATGAGGAGAGGCAACCAATTGATGTTTCCCTCCCTCTCTTTCTCCCTGCCTTACTGTCTCTCTAAAACTAAATAAATAAAATCTTTAAAAAAAAGAATCAAAGGCAGGAACTCAAATCGTCGGACACAAACATTCGTGGCAACTCACAGCGGAAATAACCCAAGTGTCCACCGCGGGATGGCTAGATAAACAAAAAGCAGTATATTCATACAATGGAATTGCATCCAGTCACAACAAGGAGTGAAATTCTCATGCATGATACCAGTGGGAATAAACCTCGAAAGTCTTCTGCTAAGCGAGTTAAGCCAGTCCTCCAAAACATCACGTATTATGTGGTTCCCTTTGTGTGAACCGTCCAGAACAGAAACACTCATGAGGACAGAAAATAGGTTCGAGTTCGCCAGGGGCTGGAGCGTAGAGGGGGATGGGGAGTTTCTGTTTGGGGTGATGAAAGGGCGTGGGCACTAGCCGTGGTGGTGCAACAAGGTAGTGGTGGTGCACCACTACCTTGGTGGTACCAAGGGCCCCTGCATTGTACACGTTACCGTGGTTACCTTTATTGTGTGACTTTCACCTTTGAGAGCGTGGAGGCATCGCTCATATGGAAGCAGCAGTTCTTAAACTTTGTCCTACAGAAAAGTCACCCGAGAGAGTGAGTGTCACTCGGTGGCTGGGCCTGTGAACCTGTCATTTTAACAAGCAGCCCCGGGGACTTTGTCACAGGTCATCAAGCACCACACTTGGAAGCCCCTGGGCCGGGATATTGGATAGAACTTTTAGTGGGATAATTTGCTTGTCTCGATGGAGAGGAGAGAGTGGTGTCTCCAGGTGCCGACGTCCTCAGTAAATGGAGGGACTGGACAGGGTGTCTGCACGTGAGGAGAGCGGAGTAAGGTGAACCTGGAAGGGAATGAGGGTTATGGAACAACGGGGTGCTGATGATAACGGGGTAGCTGTGGGGACTGAAGAGGAAGCTGACCCCACACTGGGGAGGAAAGAGGCAGCCATCAGCTGTCAGCAGCTCCACATTCAATGAAAATGGAGAGCGTGGCCTGGCGTGGCGCCTGAGGTGTTAGTTTGTTACTGTTGTCATAACAAAACACCACATCCCAGGTGGCTGAACAACGGAAATTTGCTGTCTCGCAGTTCTGGAGGGGGGAAGTCCAAGATCAAGGCTTTAGCAGGTCTCTCTTCTCGGTTTGCAGATGGCCTCCGTTTGCTGCCTCACCATGCAGCTGTCTTCTGTGAATGGGCCTCTCTGGGGTCTCTCCCTCCTCTTGTAGGGACACCAGTCCGATTGGATTAGGTCCCCACCCTCATGACCTAACTTAATCTTAATTACTTAAAGGGCCCGTGTTCCCACTGGGGGTTAAGTCTTCAACATTGGAATTTGGGAGGAACAGTGTTAGTGCATAATGAGGAATTGCACCAAACAAATTCAGTGCATAATGCCTGAAAATGTGTAGGAATTCCTCAGCTGCAGGGCAGGGGACTCAGGGCCAAATGGAAAGAAGAGGCTAATAGGGCCCAAAGTGCCTCAGGATTTAGCCACACAATTTATCTCCGGAAACAGGCGCCTACTTTAAGTACCCAAAGGAGAGAACTGAGCTGATACAAACACAGTTTCATAGCTCCACCAGGAAGCACAGGTGACTTTCTTCCCTCCTTCCTCTTCCTTTCCTACTTTCCTTAACTTTTCCTCCCTCCTTTCCTTCTTTCTTTTTCTCTGTCTCCCTCCACCCCTCCTTCTTTCTCTTGCCTTACGACTAGAAAAGGTTTCTTTAAAAAAAATCCCCACTTTAGCAGCCCACAAAATGTTACCTTCATCCTTTTGCCCCTGCCAATATCTGTTTTATCAGGCATTTCAAGAAAAATTTAAATATAGAAATGAACAGAATATTAAACTAGAAAGTAAACAGAAAAACACAGCTTCTTAAGAACACTCTTACTCTTCTCCTTCTGAGGAAGACAGGCATATAGCTTCCTAGGGGTTAGGAGGCTTATTGAGGGTCCGATTAGGGGCGTGGCGGTGGGTGGGTTGCGCGACCCTCCTGGAAAGGGGCTGGCGGCATTGTCTACACAGAGTGCCAGACGCTCGGTGCGGAGGTTGAAGTGTAGGAGGGTGACTGCCTTTGGGATGTTTATTCCCCAGTTATTTCTGGGCGGTCCTGTGCCCGGCAGTGGGAGGAGGAGCTGGCCAATCTGCGAAATCGGCAATGAAATAGACTGGCATATAGCTTCCTAGGGGTTAGGAGGCTTATTGAGGGTCCGATTAGGGGCGTGGCGGTGGGTGGGTTGCGCGACCCTCCTGGAAAGGGGCTGGCGGCATTGTCTACACAGAGTGCCAGACGCTCGGTGCGGAGGTTGAAGTGTAGGAGGGTGACTGCCTTTGGGATGTTTATTCCCCAGTTATTTCTGGGCGGTCCTGTGCCCGGCAGTGGGAGGAGGAGCTGGCCGTCTGCGAAAGCGGCAATGAAATAGACTGAAGAGAAGGAAATCAGTCTCTGCCCTCCTGGGAAGCAAAGGAAGGCTTCTGGAAGGCCAGGATGTTTCCCAGGGCGTTGCAGAGCTGGCGCTGTCCACGCGACCCCAAACGCCGCCAGAGGGCGGCGGCGGCGAAGGGCCTCCCAGAGCTTTTGCAGTTAAGCAAGTCAGGTTAGCGATGACTCGACTCTGGCAGCTCCTGCCGCTGCTCCAGCTGCTGTTGCCCAGCGGACGGGACCCCACGCGCCCCCTGCTGGACCAGCCGCGCATCCTCCTATCCCTGAGGCCTCTGGGGAAGGAGGCAGGGCCCTTGCTCTTTTTCTGTTTTGTTTTTGTTTTGGGATCTAGGTGTATTTTTTTAATTAAAAATTTTTTTCAGTTATGGTTTACCTTCAGTATCATTTTGTATTAGCTTCAGGTGCACGGCATAGTGGTTAGACAATCATATACTTTACAGAGCGTTCCCCCTAGGGCTTTTTAAAAATTGTGGTAAAAAATATGCATACCAAAAAAATGGATCACTTTCCTATTTTAAGAGTGTAGTTCAGCCCTGGCTGGTGTAGCTCAGTGGATTGAGCACAGGCCTGCGAACCACATGATTGCGGTTCGATTCCCAGTCAGGGCACATGCCTGGGTTGCAGGCTGGTTCCCTGCGGGCCAGCTCCCAGCGGGGGACGCACGAAAGGCAACCATACATTGATGTTTCTCTCCCTCTCTCCTTCCCTTCTCCTCTGAAGATAAATAAATAAAATTTTAAAAAAAGAGTGTAGTTCATTTGCATTAAATGCATTCGAATTGCTGTCCAGCCGCAGAACTTCTCATCGTCCCAAGCTGAAATCTGGGCCCATTGAACTACAACTGTATCCTTCCCCAGGGCCCTGGCAACCCCTCCGTTCTTCCTTATGGCCCTATGAGTTTGACTACTCATGTGAGTGGGACCATCTAGTATTCGTCCTCCGTGTCTGTTATTTTACAGAGCTTAAATCCTCGAGATTCATTCATGCTCTTCCACGTGTCGGAATTTCCTTCGCTCTGTAGACTGGATGGTATCCCACTCGCACTCTTTGTGGGTCCGTTCATCCTTTGATGGACGTTTGCGTTGTTTCCACCTTTTAGCTGCTGTGACTCACTCCATGCTCTCATGAACACGGGTGTACTGATGTCTGCTTGCGCTCCTGCTTTCAGTTCTTCTGGGTGTATACTCAGGAGTAGGGAAGGGTAGGGTGTACACAGACAGAAAATGCTGGTTCACTAAAAGGGAAGTTGAGAAAATAGGTGATAATGATAAAAGCCACCGGTATAATGTTTACTATGAGCCAAACACTGTTCTAAGTGCTTTACATAGATTAATTCATTTAATTTTTACAACACATGAAATATTCTTATTTCCATTATATAGAGGAGGCAATTTAGACATAAATTGCCCTCTTTAAAATTTATTTTTGATATTCAGTTAGAGTTGACATTCAATATCATATTAGTTTCAGGTGTGCGGCATGGTGGTTAGACATTCATGTAACTTGCAAGATAACTCTAGCGCCACCTGGCACCATAAGTAGGTATTACAGTGTTATTGACCGTACTCCCTACGTTGTGCTTTACAAGCCCACAATGATTTTAACTGCCAATTTGTACTTCCTAAGTCCTTCACCTTTTCCAACAGGCCCCAACCACCCTCCCTCCCATCTGACATCCACCAGTTTGTTCTCTGTATCTATGAGCCTCTTTCGTTTATTTTGCTTTTTAGATTCCACACGTAAGTGAGGTCATATGGATGTGTTTTTCTCTGTTTGACTTATTTCACTTAGCATAATCCCCTCTAGGTCCATCCATGTTGTTGCGAATGGTAAAACGTCGTTTTTTATGGCTGAGTAATACGCCATTGCATGTCTGTGCCACCTCTTCTTTATTCACTTGTCTGCTGGCGGACACTGAGGTGGCTTCTCTATCTTGGCTACTATGGATAATGCTGCAGTGAACATCGGGGTGCATAAATCTTTTTGAATTAGTCTTTTGGATTTCTTCAGGTAAATACCCAGACGTGGAGTTTCTGGGTCAAAAGGTAGTTAGTTCTATTTTGAAAATTTTGAGGAAACTCCATACGATTTTCCACAGTGACCGCACCAGTCTGCACTCTCACCAACAGTGCACGAGGGCTCCCTTTTCTCTGCATCCTCGTGGGCACTTGTTGTTTGTTGATTCATTGATGATAGCCGTTCTGGCAGGTGTGAGGTGATATCTCATTGTGGTTTTAATTTGCATTTCTCTTATTATAGTGACACCAACCACCCTTTCATACAGGGGTGGGCAAAAGTGGGTTTACAGTTGTTCATATGGAGAAAGACATGCAGGTTATAATCATTACAGCCAATTTATTAAGTCAAAAGGATGTCACAGTGGTGCCGTGCCCTAAGGTACAATCTTGTAAGCACTCAGATTGACGGCCTTCATTACACATAAATAAATAATGATATAAGACTAACTGTGTTTTGTGTACTCACAGCACAACTGTAAACCTACTCTGGCCCACCCCTGTGTATCTGGTGGCCTTCTCCTGGGAGCAGAGACATCATTCGTCTGACATTGAGTAATTTGCCTGAGGTCACAGAGTTAGTAAACTGGAGAACCCTGGTTCCTCATGTGTGTTCCTCCCCTTACCTCAGCTGTTTCAGCCACTAGAACACCAGGAAGGCATTCCCATGAAGGAAACTTTCAATCGTCCGCTTTCTCATCCCTTTAACATACCCTATGTGTTTACTATGTGCTTAGATGTGCTTGGGACTCGGGGACGTAAGTTTCTGTTAACTTTGCATATCCCACAGCCTCATACATGGGGCAGTTTCACCCTCTATTCTGGGTCACTGGTCCCAGATATGTCTACTTCCGACTGCAGAAGCAAAGTGAGAGGAGAACTTGCCAACCACCAAGCTGAAAACACAACCCTCCGTCTTTGGAAACTGTGAGTTCTACGTTCGTTCTCAAGGCTCCACGCAGCAGCTTCGCCCCCTCGCCTCCTTGGCCAGGGCATGACTTCCGGGTAAGGACGTGCCAGATTCCGGTTCTGATCTGACAACCCGGTCGCTGGAATGGATAACATGAGTAAGGGCCCTGATATATGTCAGGTACACATCAATAAAGCTGGAATTTAAAAAAGAAAATCCCTGGTTCAGAAATGGACAAGCCCGGCGTTTCTGTGGTTCATAAAGGAGCTTCACAGACTTTGATTCTGTCTGAGTCTCTCAAGTTTTGGTTCCAAAAAGCGCTGATCAAAGGTCTTCCTGGGAAATCACTGCCAGATGGCTCCTCACACAACCGGGTGGAAAGGCGCATCCTGGGCAAAGGACTGCATCTGGGAGGCATCTTCATTGGCTACATGTTCTGGATGCACTTAAAGAAAAAAAGAAAGGAAGAGGAGGAGGTGGGTAGGAGGAAGAGAAACAGCATTTTAATTGGGCTAATAATAAAAATGCGATTTCCCAGAATATGACTTGTTAGTGTATTTTTGTTAATTTTAACAGCTTTCTTGAGTTACAATTTGTATCCATAAAATCCACCCACTGTAAGTGTACGGTTGCATATTTTTTAGTGAATTTAGACAGTGTGCAACCACCCCCAGAATCCAGCTTCAGAGCGTCTCCATCACTCCGAAAAGTTCCCTCGAGCCTACTTGTTGCCTCCTATTATTTTGTACCCTCTTTGTTTGGAGTCTCAGACAGTGAATTTAGTGGATGTGCTTATAATGAGTACTTTTTATGCTTGCTTTCATTTTTGCCCAGGGCAAGAATCTCCACTTTATTTCCTACGATCTTTTGTAGGATACTATTTCCCCTAATTTTCTTGCCCTCCCTTCATTGGAAAGGTCTTCATTTCTCCACAGATGACAGATTTGCTTTTGATATTGACTCCATGCTCTCATTAGCATTTAATTATATCTTCTGGGTACCATATTTGGGGCCCTTTGAAAAACGGCCTTTTCATCAGTAACAATAAATAAGCTCTCGGTTTAGGTTAAAAATAACAGGTACATTCCCAATCCCACCCTGGCTGGCGTAGCTCAGTGGATTGAGCACGGGCCTGCGAACCAGACGATCGCGGTTCGATTCCCAGTCAGGGCAAATGCCTGGGTTGCAGGCTAACTACCAGCAGGGAACGCACAAAAGGCAACCATACATTGATGTTTCTCTCCCTCTCTCCTTCCCCTCTAAAGATAAATAAATAAATAAAATATTTAAAAAAATAACAGGTACATTCCCAATCCTGTTCTCTCAGTGAAAATATTTTCTGCAAATATAAAAAAATCACCAGTCATAAGATTCCAGGATAACCCGTTTCTTTCCATAAGGAGGCAGAGGTTTATCTCATCACTTTGAAAAGTGCATATTTTAGTGTGAATTGGGACCGACAGAGCAGGTCATGGTATTGGGAGCCCGGAAACAGCCAGAACTGACAGAGGGTCGGTCAATAGACGGAGCCCCCTACCCTGGTCATTCACGAAGCGGCTGGAGCAGGTGCTGTAGCTGCCTCCCTAACGTTCAGTTTACCCTCTCCCATTTTGTTCCATCGCCTGCTTAGCATGCCCTTGCCCCTAGTTCTGTGAGTGGGCCCCGATCGACTTACCCGTGGTTGGCATTTCCCACATCCATCGTGATTGGCTCAAGGCCAGGGAACGAGAGCTCCAACGGCCCAATCAGAGTAAAGGATTTTATTTATTGATGGTAGTAAGAAATGTCTTTTTCCCTCTATGCTCTATTCCCCACTCCCCACTTTTTCAAGCCAGGTGAATCAATAAAAGTCTTAAGCCCTGGCTGGCATGGCTCAGTGGCTGAGTGCTGGCCTGCGAATCAAGAAGTCGTGGGTTCAAGTCCCAGTCAGGGCACATGCCTGGGTTGCGGGCCAGGTCCCCAGTTGGGGGCACATGAGAGGCAACCACACACTGATGTTTCTCTCCCTCTCTTTCTCCTTCCTTTCCCCTCTCTAAAAAATAAATAAATAAAATCTTAAAAAAATTAAAAAATTAAAAAATAAAAGACTCAAGTATCTGAGAGAGTTTGAGTTGGATTTTGTTACTTGCTTTCAAAGGAGTCCTTTTTAAATCTAAATGTTAAATGATTTGCTTAAAATCTACATGATTCTAGAGCCCATGTCGTTTGCCATTGTGCCCTCGTTCTCTCATTCCGTGGAGGTTTCCTCTCTCCCTTCGTGTGGAATGGTGCTGGGCAGCATCACTAGATTGAACACGCAAAGCACATATTTCAAATGTTAAATATACAACCTGAGTTTTCCATTCAAACATAGGAATGTAAGTAAGCCAAGAAAATTATTAGATATTTCCAGGAAAAGAAAGCAGTAATTCCATTTTAACCAACAGGCATGTCATTTTCAGGTCAAGGAAAAAAGAGATGCCTGTGCTCACGGATGACACACAGACAAAAACACCCCAAACAGCATTGTTTACGGTTGCGCGAACCTGGACCGATATATCTTCAAGAACAAGGTGGCTCTTTTCCTCCCTGGCTGTCTGAGAGGAGGCCACCACCATGAACAACCCAGTTCTGATCCAGACCAGGAATTCACCACCAAATGACTACTTCAGCAAATGGCCATCAGTGTCCCTCACCCTGGGAAGGCAATAGTACCTAAGACGGAAAGACTGGAAAAACTGGCCAAAACGTACAAGGCCACACCAGTGTCATTTTTATGTGAAGTCAGAACCCATTTCGGCCTGTGGCTGCAGCATGACTTACAATTTTGTGGATTATGCAAATAAAGATGAACCTGACCTTAAAAGCAAGACACCGCCTATAGAAGGTAACTATGCAGTTTTTCCTTGAGAGAATTAACAAACTAAAAAAAAAAGGAGTAAAATGGATGAATAAATTGTAGTGTATTCATATAATGGAATATTTTTATAGCAATGAACATGAATAAACTATTTAAGCTAAATAGAATAACCTGGGTGAATCATACATAATGTGGAACAAAAAAATACCAGAATTGCATTTACATACAATTCAAAAGTAGGCAAAATATAAACTACATTGTCTGGGGTTGCCCATACAAATCATAAATATGTGAAGAAAAGCAGAGGGAGTGATTGATAATGGAGGTCAGGACAGTGGCCCCTCCAGATGTAAGGGACAGGGTTGTCATCAGAATCAGAGGGGAGATGACTAAGGCTGGCAATGCCAGGTTCCCTGACCAAGCTGGTGAATGCGCTGGTTTTATTTACTTTATAATCATTTTAATGCACATTTCTGTAGGTGTGTTCATATTTCACAGTGAAACTTTTATTTGAACGAGAGAAAAGGCTATCCCTAGAGAAATGGATAAAAGGTAAAACTATTCCTTTGACTGTTTGCTCTGCTGTTGTACCGTTGGTGCAGTTTTTCAGGAACAAAGTCACAGGTGCAGGGAAGGGCACCAGGACGCCATTTAGAACCTGGCTTCTCAGAACTGTGCCAGCCTGAACTGTTTTCTGGAGCCTCATTTTAAACGTATGTCTGCTAGAGACACAGTAAAATAGGAACTATATGTACCAACAGAAATAAATGTTCAAGTAAAATAGGTTTATTTATACATATTTTTATATCTCAATCCACAGATAGAACATTGATGGGAACTTGTGCTTTTTATGTGGCTGCATAAAAATAGAAATGTGCCTTGCGTTCTACAGTTTGCATGGTCGGCTTGCCTTCCTTCCGACAGCGCCCTTACCTCCCCGCTGGTTCTTGCACACGCACTGCTGAAAAGTTGGGAGAGCCGGGAATATGCCCTCTTTATCCTTCCCTCACACCAACCTTACACCCTTAGAAAACAAAACGAATGGCATGATTTTAAATGATTCTCTAAACTCAGTACAGAACTTCTTCCTGCCTCTCTCGGGGCTGCTATGATGTCAGCCAAGTCACATTTGAAGATGCTGGAAATGCTGAGAGAGAAGAAGAGGGGAAAGGGGGACAATTAGTATTTTCTTTCAAAAATATTTATTTATTCATTTACTTTTTAGATAGAGAGGGAGGGAGGAAGAAAGAGAGGGAGAGAAACATCGATGTGAGAGAAAAACACCAATTGGTTGCTCTCACTTGCTTCCCAGCCAGGGGACCGAACCCACAACCCAGACATGTGCCGGGAATTGAACCAGCGACCTTCGCTTTGAGGGAGGCTGCCCAACCAACTGGGTCACGCCAGCCGGGGCACAATTAGTGTTTTTTGGTTTGTGATTCTATGTACCTCGCCTTTCTCCCCAAACCCCCTGAATCTTATGTGACTGATTTACTCCCGCGGGTGCTGGTTACCTCCCACGATGTCCGCTTCTGGCTGACACATTTATCAAGTCCTGCCTAAGAGTAAAGAGAGAGGAAGACAGGTGACTTACGATGAAAATACAGCCAAGAGACAGACAGCTTCCTCCAGATAATAAATTTTTTCTTTTTTAAAAAATATTTTATTCATTTATTTTTAGACAGAGGGGAAGGGAGGGAGAAAGACAGAAAACTCAATGTGTGGTTGCCTCTCACGTGGCCCCCACGNCTGAATCTTATGTGACTGATTTACTCCCGCGGGTGGTGGTTACCTCCCACGATGTCCGCTTCTGGCTGACACATTTATCAAGTCCTGCCTAAGAGTAAAGAGAGAGGAAGACAGGTGACTTACGATGAAAATACAGCCAAGAGACAGACAGCTTCCTCCAGATAATAAATTTTTTCTTTTTTAAAAAATATTTTATTCATTTATTTTTAGACAGAGGGGAAGGGAGGGAGAAAGAAAGACAGAAAACTCAATGTGTGGTTGCCTCTCACATGGCCCCCACGGGGGACCTGGCCTGCAACCCAGGCATGTGCCCTGACCGGGAATCAAACTGGTGACCCTTTGGTTCACAGCCCGCGCTCAATCCACTGAGCTACACCAGCCAAGGCCTAAATTTTCTTTTTTACTTAATGAGGTAATATAAATACTGAGTTGGTGAGTGGTTTACCTGATTAAAGACATATTAAATCTTTTTTTATTGTAATGCCACACTATTCATTAGCTTTAAAAAATTAAACAAAACTCTTGTAATGTTCAATTTTACGAATAATACCGATGGGAAAATTTTTTATGAAGTAGATACGGAGTCCATCTATTTGGCTGTAAAATGAAAAGTAGAGTCAAGTGTTCCTGCTTTGGGGGAATTATAAAAATGAATTATGTTTTAAAATGTGGGGAAATAATGACATACGTTGAGATCATCCTAAGGCTGTTGGTAGATTTCTGTCAGAATACCTTCCTGCTTCAGTGAGTCAGAGCCGTGGCCTCTTGGGGGAGCAATACTCTCTTTTCTTTCGGATTCCTCTAGAACTTGAGTCCATTTCTTTTACAACACTTCGCACTGGCTACCATGTAGTAGAATTCTGCACGTATTTTATCTGCCTCCCTGACTGTAAGTATCTTACGGGGTAATATATAGCCTCTGTGTTCTGATTCACCAGCTCGTCTTTGTGTGTCTTGTACAATTGCCTGTTACAGGCTTCCTCTAAATGGTTACCGAATGCAAGAATGCGTGAGAACGTGAGTCCGCAGCCCTGGTGTCTGCTGGTCCCAGCAACACCATCGGCTGAGCGCCTCAGACAGCGCCGGACGTTAGGCACAACTGTGTAACCCGATGGAAATCAAACCCTACTCCAAGCAGGAGGAATTCTGAATTCTAGGCCCAAGCAAGAGTCGGAATAGACAAATTTCAAACAGGCAACTTTTAGAGATGTTAAGCCAATCAGGGGCGTTCCTTCCGATTATAGCCAGGACCCACCCGGAGTTATCAACAGGGCTCCTAGCGCAGTGAGACGTTCCTTCAGACACTCCTTCGCAGGCAGGCTGCAGCATGTGATGCATGGAGAACACTGACCATCTAGAAAACGGCTAATATCGAGTCAACAGCAATCGCGAACAAGAGCTAGTCCTTACAGGCTGTATGTACAGGGAAAAAGGTACTATTCTGAAGAGGAAATATCTTTTTTCCAATTTGAGATGGGGATATACTTCTCAGAAGGTAAAGAATCAAAGACAACACCAATACGACACACAATCTAACAGGTGTTGTTATTCTCTTTTTTCATACATCTTCAAAATTTCCCCTCCCTCCCTGCTCATCATTCCCATGAGCAGGCAGGCTATATTATTTCTCCTAATCTTAAAAACGAAACACTTCCACCCGTTCTCCCTCCAGCCGCTGTCCCATTTCTCTTTCTCTGAGAGCTGTCTATATTGTCATTCTTTCTGAAATACACTCTGATCAGGTTTCTGCCTCCCCGCCCCGCAAGACTGTCCTCAGGGTCGCCGGAGACCTTAACGGGCGGTCTTCATCTGACATGCCCTGGCAGTCGGTCAGTCCTCCTTCCTTAAACTCTTTGTCCACTGGACTTAACAGGTTCCCGTCGCCCGGTCTTCCTCCAACTCCAAGGCCTGTCCCTGGCAGTCCCCTTTGCTGGTTCCTTTACCCCCTGGCTTCTTTTTGTTGTTATTTGTTTTTTTCTTTTTTTCCCTTTTGTTCTTCTCTTTTTAAAACCTTATTTTATTGTTGTTCAATTACAGTTGTCTGTATTTTCTCCCCACCCCTCCCCCCACTCTTTCCAAACCCACCTCCCTCCCTTGTTCTACCCTCCCCCTTGGTTTTGTCCCTGTGTCCTGTATAGTAGTTCCTGAAAATCCTTCTCCCCACTGTCCCCTCCCCCTCCTCTCTGGCTATTGTTAGATTGTTCTTAATTTCAAAGACTCTGGTTATATTTTGTTTGCTTTCTTCTTTTGTTGATTATGTTCCAGTTATAGGTGAGATTACATGGTAGTTGTCCCTCACCGCCTGGCTTATTTCACTCAGCACAATGTTCTCCGGCTCCCCTGGCTTCTCGGTGTTGGAGGCCCCAAGGCTCTGTCTGGAGACCTTGTCTCTGCTGTACTTGCTCCTTTGTTGATCTTGTTCCATCTCAGGACTTTAAATGCTCAGTTAACGTCTCTAGTCTGGACCGTTCTCCCAGACTCTAGAATGTCCAATTGTCTACTTGAAATCTTGACTTCAAGGTCTAGCAGAAATTTTAGACTCAATATGCCCCAAGCTAAACTCCTATTTTCTCCTCCAAGTCTGCTCCATCCATAGCTCCACCCATCTCAATGATGGCAACTTCATCCTCCTACGAAGAGCTAGAATCATCCTTGACCTTTTTAAAAAAAGGCTTTATTTATTTATTTCTAGAC